>NC_136819.1:58311711-58911711 GCF_951394365.1 Tetrao urogallus | reverse complement strand
GCAAAACCAGCTTGCAGAAGAACTTGAATTATTTTCACTCCTTTCTTAAAAACTTCCTCTGCTGTATCGCCCCACACAATGGTGTCATCAATGTACTGCAGGTGCTCAGGAGCACTGCCCTTTTCCAACGTGGTTTGGATCAACCCATGGCAAATTGTCAGGCTGTTTTTCCACCCCTGGGGCAAATGGTTCCAGGTATACTGAACGCCCCTCCATGTGAAAGCAAACTATGGCCTGCATTCTGTGGCCAAAGGAATGGAGAAGAATGCATTGGCAATATCAGTGGTGGCATACCATCTGGCTGCTTTTGACTGCAGTTCATACTGGAGTTCTAACATATCTGGCACAGCAGCACTCAGTGGGGATGTGACTTCACTCAGGCCATGGTAGTCCACCGTCAGCCTCCGTTCTGCAGGGCTTTGTGCCCTGGCCATACGGGGCCGTTAATTGGTGAGTGGGTTCTGCTGATCGCTCCCTGACTCTCCAGCACCAAATTACTGTGCCACGGAATTTTGCAGATCTTTCCTGGGCTCGGATCTATGGAAGCTCTTCTTGGTTGTACGAAGACTTCAGGCAGGTCGGGGTGACCATCCCCAGTATTTCCGTCTCCTAAGCAGTAGAGGGCGGGCTTGTCTTAAAAATCCAGGCTTCGTGCCCCTTCTGCCTCGCTTTTCTGAGTTATTGCCGAAGGAACGATGGTTTTTATCTGCAGAAGCCCATAGGATCAAATGTCTGCATTATTCTCTGTAAATGCTATCTTTGTTAAAGATGCTTGCAGTGACTATCAGGTTTTATGCCACACAGCAGTGTTTCTCTGGATTAAGTGAGAATTACTGAAGTAAAACCATTCAGTGCTAATGGAGCAAATGATGGAATGCACTGCGCAATAGGAAAGTCTGATAGAACTGAAATTAACACTAAAACTTTTTAATTCATGAAATCATCGAATCATAGGGTTGTATGAATTAGAAGGAGCCCTTCAAAGCCCTCTGGTCCCACTGCCTGCAGTGCACAGGGCACCCACAGCTCCATCCGTGCTCACAGCCCATCCCCTGACCTCAGCTGTGTGCAGGGATGGGGCAGCACCACCTCTCTGAGCAGCCCGTGCCAGCACCTCGCTACCCCCGTTATGAAAAACTTACACCCAATTTCATCCCCCCTCTTAGTTTACTGCATGTGTAAAAGCTAAAAGATTAGTGCTGAAGTTACCCAGACAGAAAGAGATGTGAATCCAACGACAGGGCAGGTAGATACACTTTTCACTGTTCATTTAGTGGTGGATTTTGTGGGCAGTTGATATTTTTGACCATTGTTTTTATTTCGCAGCACATTCTGTATTCTTCCCCTGTTACCGGCTGACCGGAGTGCTAAATCGTTTGGCCGCTAACAATGGCTGAGCTCTTGCAGATGGCCTGTCACGATAAACTGCTTTGTGAAGCAATGCACCACAAATGCCCTTTGCGTTCCAATGCGTTTTCCTCTCGCCGTCCTGCCGTAGCGCCCTGTGGCTCCGGGATGGAACAATCCTGGGCAGTAAAGAGATTGAGATAATGACAGTTCATGGTGACAGCAGGGCTGGCAGATCCAGCCTGGGGGAAGAAAGACACATCCTTGCCCATAGAAATGCCTCCATCCTTTGGGAATTGCAGCTTGGGAATCAAAGCTGACCTCATAGACAAGAATGACGGAGAACAAGCTTTTGATTTATGACAGATGAAGCTCAAAGTCTGCCCTTCTGATCCTTCCTTACAACACACCTTTTGTATTTGATATGAGCTCTTGCACTTTATTCTTAGAATGTTATCTCCTGGGGTATCATCTTGAAGTCTTTCAGTTTTGCAGGTTCACTCATCTCCTTTGAAGCAGGTCGTTTTGTTTTTGGTGTTGTGTTGTTGGTTTTTTTGAATCCAACTAAACCCCATTTTTATTATCACAGATAAACTAGCCATTTATATTTAATACTTATCAGTTGCCTTGGTTTGTTTCATTTTCTATTCCCCCCTTTCCCCCCTCCCCCCAGCCTCTCCTGAAAGCTAAACCCAGATTTGCTTTCTAGACCGCTCACTCATTTTGGGAGCCCACATTCCTCATCTGTCCCAGACACTTGAATATTAACGAGTTACATTTTTAGTAATGAAATTTGTGGGCCAGATCCTCAGTAAAATGTTGACCTCTTCTGCCTCCAATGAAGCGATGCCGCTTTTCACCACTGATACCTAATTAAGGCACCCACTGCTGATGGGATCAGTATGTCCCCTGGGTGGGAAGCCTGCAGTCAGATAGCTGGATGCTGTGGTGTGTAGCTATCCTGCAAACTTGTTAACTCCCCCAAAGCACTAAAAGTGGTTCTTAACCTTGTTATTCTCATCCAAATTATCCAGTGTTCCTACTTGCTTCATCTTCCCTGTGTCTTCTGTGACAAGCAACAGAAAGGACATAAAAAGCATTCACGGTGGTGTCACTTATAAATGGGAAAGGCAACGACAGCATAAGCTCAAGCACAGCTTTCTAAAAAGGAATGTTTCTGTGCATCAGCTCCATCGTAGCCGCGTTCAGGGCGCTGGTATTCCCATCTGTCAGCCTGTCTGTCATCTGCCTGCCCGTCTTCCCGACGCACAGTGCTGCAGATAAATACGCTCCACTGGCGATGAAAAGGAAGTGACCTCACAAGTTTGTCTGTTCAGCCACAAAGGTTTGGTTGTAACGTGACATTCCATCTGATTACTCTGGTTTACACCAAATTCAACAACCTGTGGCCTGCAGATACTCAGCGTAAAGAGCAGAGAGAGACTGACCTTGACAACCTCATTTCTCATTCCTTTCTTGTTATAGGTAATATAGCTGAAAATGTGGTTTTAATTATAGTACTAATGAAAACTGAAAATCCAGACAGACACTTGACAAACTCTGGTACGCTTTATATTACGTTTGTGCTAACTACAAAGTATCCAGCTGGGTGTAACATTATCTCTCTTTTCCTTGAGCATCCGCCTGACTTAAGCTGTATAATTAATGTGTACTTTGGCTGGAGATCAGTTTACAGTTGGCTTTTTAGCATTTTTACATTTTTTAAGATGTTGCAACTAAGCAAATTTGTTTCTTACCTGTGTGCCTGCACTGTCCAGGGGGAGCTGATACCTGTGCAGGAGCTCTGGTGGGCACAACTCAACCAAAGTGCCTCTGCCAGCTGAGCCCCACGCCTTGAAGCCTCCTCCAAAAGTGCTGTGGGGAACAGAGTCAAGGAATGTTGTGTCCATTTGTGCTCAACTGCTATTGATCTCCTGTGTATGGCTTGTTGATTCTTAGTTGTGGCATTGATACACGACTGCTCAAAGCAGAGTTTGAGAAGGGGCTTCTTTTATCTCATTTCTGTATTAGGAAAGGCCTTTGTTTTCAGAACTCACCGACTAGAAACTGATGTTCTCTGCCAGAGCCAAAAGCAGTCAAAGCAGGTTCCCTGCCAAGCAACACCAGCACACCTTCATCCTGAGCTTAATGCTCAGGATTCCAGCCGGGCATCCCATGCACATGTATGCAGTGGTGTTACACTGAATACTGGCTTTCACCGAGCAAACGTTCTCTTGAGTCCAGACTGAAATCAGCTTTCAAGCCGTTTCCTTGTGACGTAAGGCGAAGTTGAAATTGGGTTGCAAGTGGTAAAATTCCAAAGGCTTACCTTGCACTGCTGTTTTCAAGGACGTGCTGTGGAATCTGAGGGTTTCCTTCACAAAAATACTAACGGGATTCCTTGCCAAACATCCAAAGCCATGTCTGACATGAAGGGAAATGGCTTCAATAGAGCTGCCTGCACAGTGGGGATCGCAAGGTGTTGCTCTTAGGGATGAATACGTAAGGATTTTCAAGTTTGTAAGGCTGTTGCTGTGGTTTGATGTTGGTGAGCATGCACCAAGAGCCTCTCTGCATAGCCTGGCCATTGCAGTGCTTTAAGCTTGTTTGCTGATACAAACACAAGCCAAACATGGATGTGAAAAGTTTCTTCATGCATTTGTCATGAGGGGCTTTACTTCTTTCTGAAATACAAACTGGCTCCAACTTCTGCAAAAGCCACCCCAAAATGCCATAGCTGAAGGGCAGCTGCTTTTAAAGCGCCTTTCTAACGCTGTGTGGTGGGCACTGTTCGTTACAGATCTGCATTGCCCTGGAAGATGTTTTGGAAAACATGACACTGAAGTGGTGTGTTTCCTTTGTAAGAAGGATGGTGCAGATTTTGGAAATAGCAGTCTTCCCATACGTGTGTGTTCCACTAACATTTTGAAGCCTTGTGTGAACTGAGGCCCCGTAGGCCAAGCGCTGTGCTGACACACTCACTAAGGTGACTTTTTTCTGAGGGCCTTCCCTCTAAATGGGCACTGTAGAAAAATCCCAGCCTCCATTTCTACCATCACTGCTAAAGTGGTTGTCATGGTGTCTTGTGAGTGCCCGTTTGCCATCAGGGAGATGCACTGGCCTCAATTAAAGGCGTTTCCCTCTCATGGAGGAATAACACCTGGTCTCCAGTTAGTAAACAGTTCCAAGAATGAATTAAAGCGGGTGATGCTGAGCTCTTGGTACTGACACACGTGGCAGTGCAACCTTTAAGGTGTCCCTCCCACAGCCCTCTAGCTGTGTTAAGGTCTAATTTCCATCCTATGAACAATTAGAAGGATGATTAAGAACAGTACCCCATTCATATTCCATGTTATGCAGAGAAAATTCATGGCTGTGCAGTTTTTTGAGTGAAAGTGTGCTGGTGGGTAACACAATATCACGTATTTGTTAATCCCTTAATTTTACTAAACAGATCAATGGGATAGACATAATAAAAGCATTTAATATTTAATATTTGTGCATTGTTAAGCGTTTGTTTTCCCCTTGTGGCAAATTGGACTGTATTTCCCCTTCAGAGCTCTATGGAAGGAAAGAACAGTGAAAGGAAGGCTCAGAGACAGCTGGAAAGCGTCCTCCCCTATCTCCTCCATAACTTTGTCCTTGAGGAGACAAAGTATAGGGTATAATTACTAATAGTTTTGACAGTATGGGTTTCATAGCCCAAAGATGATTGCAAAGCTGAATAGACACAAAACAGCAGTTTCTCAGCTGCCAATTTTGTCATAATATGCCACACAGCACAGCAAAATAAACACCTTAATCCAACCCCTCGAGATGACAGACATGGCAGGGAAAATAAGCAGCAAGCAAAGTGCTACACAGTATGGTTCCATGAGAAAAATCTCAAAGAGCTCCATAACAAATAGGCAAAAAGTTAACATGGTGACTGTGCTAACACTCTGTGGACTGTTAATGCAGTCTGGTCAGATCTGCTGTTGTCTCAACCCTCTGAGCCCCGTGTTGGTGCCAAACTGACTGCTGTGGTTCAACCCAGCCTGTTAAACACAATCATCCACTCTTTGGCTCTGTGCAACATTGCCTAGCAGCAACTATAAACACTGGTGTGTTATCAACATGGTTCTTCTAGAACCAAAGCATAGCATCATATCAGGCTCTTTGAAGAAAACAATTCCATCCCAGCTGAAACTAAGACACTAGGAAAGAGCAGTATGTGGTTAAAGCAAAGTTCTTTTATCTGTAAGACCAAGATCTAATAAACTTTCAGAGTCTTCTCACAGCATTTCAGGTAAATAGTGCTGCTCAGTATGCATTTGTGCAGCACTGGGTCCAGTGCTCCTCCAGTTTCAGTTGGAGACTTAAAAATGCAACACTGCAGTTGAAGGAGGGCAGATGGAGGTTGGATGTCAGGGGGAAGTTGTGTGCTGTGAGAGTGGTGAGATGCTGGAACAGCTGCCCAGAGAGGCTGTGATGCCCCATCCATCCCTGGAGGTGTTCAAGGCCAGGTTGGATGGGGCCCTGGGCAGCCTGGGCTGCTGTGAAATGGGGAGGTTGGTGGCCCTGCCTGTGGCAGGGATTTGGAGCTTCACAATCCTTGAGGTCCCTTCTATCCCAAGCCATCATATGATTCTATGATTCTATGATGCCAAGCAAATGTGCTGCAAGCAAATTGCTTTTAAAAGCACAAAAGTGTATAATTTCTCCCAGTGGTGGTTCTAATAGCAGTGACAGACAGCTCTGCCCCAGCCCATGGCAGTGGATATTTGGCGTGGCAACAACATACGTTCTGGTTCTTTGAATTATGCTGCACATGGTGGCCCCGGAGCTACGTGTGGAATGGCTGTGGTGTGAGCTGATGGGCTATTTTGTGCCTCGGATGCAGAGTTTTTATGATGGCCGATACTCTGAAGCTCGTTCAGGCAATAAATTTACTTGCCTTTGAGTTTACAAGGCAATAAACAGTTGAGGCCTTTGACCTCAACATTTACCAAATACATTTGCAGCAGTTGTGTTTATTGACGACTATTTATAGGGAAGTATTTTATACCGAATTTCACGTGTGAAACAGAGCAGCTTAACTTTGCAGTGCTTAATTCTTTCTGATTCCTGCCTCCGCTTCCTCTCTTTGATTTACTTCACTGGGAGAAGTTGCAGATTGATGCTGCAAAAGGTTCTGTTATGGACTGGAACAAATAATCTAACCCCACTTTTTAGAACCTTATCCATCTTTATGTGGCTGAGATAAAATTGCATCTGTGTTACATTTTGCAAGGCCATTTGTATAAGATACAAATGCATTTGGGTTCAGATCCCACTCATTGCGTGTGACAGAGGCAATCAGTTGCCACGATGGGCTGCCCATAGCCATGAGTTTGCTCTGATTTCCATCATGGGTTAAATGAAAGACTGA
The DNA here is from genome assembly GCF_951394365.1 of Tetrao urogallus. Lineage (NCBI taxonomy): Eukaryota > Metazoa > Chordata > Aves > Galliformes > Phasianidae > Tetrao > Tetrao urogallus. The sequence goes on along the minus strand of NC_136819.1, from coordinate 58,904,954 downwards.
CAGGCCTGGAGTTTACTGGAAAGGCAACAGCACTTTCATCCCTTCCTGCAACTGTAGGCTGAGCTCATATGAGGTGCACCTGAGTAACTGTTCCCCAAGCAACCCTGCTTTTGGAGCTGCCACTTTTTAAATTGCGTTGGCCCCAGTCCAGCAAAATACTTGAGTTAATGTTTAATTTCAGGCATGAAGCATGGGACTTCAGTGTGACTGCTCGTAAGCTTAAAGATAAGCACATGCTCAAGTTCCTTGCTGGAAAATGGCCAGCACGCTTTTTATCTTGCAGCATTGAGCCTGTAAGGTACTCATTGCAATCTGCTGAGATCTTCTTGCTTGACTTCTGGTAGAAAAATCGTTTCAGATGCTGGGGAGTTACAGTCATTCACCTGTGAATGGCTGACCAGATTCTTGCCCCATGCAAGTTGCTTCATGCTACTTTTCGGCAAGATAGGCTGAAGAGTTTGCATCAGGAAATCCGTACGTCTTTTTGCAACTGGACTTTTTTCTTTTAGAGGTAATTATATTAACATATCACAGAATCACAGGGATTGGAAGGGACATCAAGAGATCATTGAGTCCAACCCCCTGTTGGACATTATGTTGCACAGGTTGGTGTCCAGCTGCCTCCTGAATGTCTCCGTAGAAGGAGACCTCACCACCACTCTGGGCTCTTCCAGAGCTCCAACTCCCTGACCGTAGAGAAGTTCTTCTGCATATTAGTAAGGAACTTCCTTTGTTCAGTATTGGGGTCACTGTGAGGTCACAACTTGAACTGGTGATGGAGCAGCTGGTGAGGGAGTGCAGCTGGCCCAGGATGCACAGGCACAGTTTGCACCTGTGCTCCCTGGGGGACCAGCAGGGGTGGACCCAGAGTAGAGCCCCTGCTGGGCTCACATAAGGGGCAGCCACAGCAGGGGGGCATCTCTTGGACTTGGGCTGCTTCTCAGGAAGGAGTGGTGCATAGCTAGAGATGCCCTTCACCAGTAGGGTGAGTGCAGCTCTTTTCTGTATGTGATTGGTGGCTTACCTCTGAATGTTTTCCTGCTATTGCTAAGAACCTGTCTGAAGCACTTTTGCTTCTCTGTGAGCATAACAGAAGTTTTAGGCCATTGCTCCTTGTCCTATAGCTGCGTACCACCGAGAAGAGGTTGACCTCCTCCACTTGCCTCCCACCTCCCTACAGAGATTCATAAACGTTTATCAGATCTGCTCTCAGCCTTCTTTTCCCCAGACTGAACAGACCCAGGTCACTCAGCCTTTCCTCATACTGGAGGTGCTCCAGGCCCTTCATCATCTCTGTGGCCCTCTGCTGGATTCCTTCAAAGAGATCCCTGCTTCTTTTGAATTGGAGAGCCCAGCAATGCACACAGGCATAGTGCAGGAATATCATGAAAACTCTTAGAAAAATCCTTCTCAACCAGATGATCAGAGTCAGGTGAACTATACCAAATGGATTTAGGAAATGGTGTTTGATATTTCCATAAACTAACAGAAATGGATCTCGAGTAAATTGCTTTCCAGTGCTGATTTTCATTCATGTGGTGTTAAGAAAATGAGCTTACTCAGGAGAGGGGTTCCCTCCACACAGGAAGGAGGAATGCTTTGTGTATTCGGTACGGTGAATGCTTAAATGAGTAAGTAAAAGGAATACTTTATTTCTGCAGCGCTAGCTTGCTTTGAGGTTCACGTTCACAAGTTATGTCCCAGGTTCACACACCGGCGATCTGTGAAAATAATCTGAAATGGTGTTGATTCACATTGAGATCGTGACAAACCGGAGTGCCGGGGCAGGACACATCAGTTTCTTGGAACCCCTGCTGTCTGTTTTATGAGCTGGCTGTGATGCTGGGCTGGAATTAAGGTCCTCTGGTAGGAGAGTGTCAGAGACAGCCATTGCTTTGTTGGGCTGGGTTTTGGATGTGTATCAGAACCCTCCTAAGGAAATCCCGTACAGGGATGTGTAGATGCTGCCTCAGTATGGATGTTTGGCTGGGTTTGCTGTGAAGCAGAAGGGATAGGCCCATCCGTAGGGGGGAGTGCTTGCAGCCTCATTATGGCTTAAATGTGAGTCCAAGAAGAAAAATGACGTGGAGGAGGACAAGTGGGGAGGGACATCCCATTAGCAGCCTGCCTGTATGACACTGTAAAAGGCAACTCTAGATCTGTCAGCACAACTGTGTGTGGAGCATGCCAAGAAGCCAGATGCTGTTCCTGCTGCTGAAAGGTTTTTTTCCACAGCTCAGTGCTGGGGCCTTGTGATGTGAAGCCCTGCCCCATGTGTGGCCATGGGTGCGGGACTCTGCTGCTGGCTAAAGCAGTGAAGACAAGAGAGGGAGGGATCTTATACTTGGGCTGATACATAAAGTAATAACGAATTAATTGGATTGCAAAGTCAATTTAAAAAGGGAAAGAAAATCCCTTAAAAAAAAAAAAAAAAAGCCTTTGTAACACATAATGATTTGTATGTTTAGTAGTAACATCTGCCTTAGCTGTATTCCTTCTCTCAGCTGTATTCCTCCCCACCAAGGCTAGTTTCTAATGAAGCATTACAAATAATTATATCATTTTTTAGAAGACCATTGCTAAGTGAATGAGAGGCATGCTTAACAGCACTGCGTTATCTGCTCCATCTTCCTTTGTGTGCATCTATCCTGAAGGATTACAGCTTCCTGTGGCATGCGTGCTGGGTGGTGGAGGTGCACTCAGGAGGATCCTTTGGAGGCCAATGGGCAGGAATCCCCCGAATAAACCCACAGATCCTTAAGGAATCATTGCAGCCCTCATCTATCCACCTGGCCCACTGGCTGCTCTCCAGGATCACTCTGTGTTGCTATGCAAGGAGTCACAGAGGTGCCGTGCTGTTCTTTGTGGCCCTCAAGGACTTGCTGAAAAGAAAAGAGCTGTTAAAATAAAAGGCCGCATTAAAGAACAGCCATTAAGTTAAAGTTGGAAGTAAATCTGCTGTAGTGTTTTTTAACTTTCATTTTTTTTAAGACCTTTAGACTTGTTGCGTGTATAGAAAATATCTACTTCCATGGAAATTTCTGACTAAATCCCCAAAGACTTATATTTTGTGCTGAAATTCTATTTTCTTTTTATATCATTTTATTGATTGGAAATCCTTATTTTCTGCTGGAAATGTGTTGGAAATGGTTACCTTTTCTTGACACATCCAGGAAGGGCGAAAGCACTGATCATTTTGCAAGCAGATTTAATAAGCTTTTAATACTTTCCTGGCATGTTCAAGTACTTCTTGGTCTGCAAATTTGTATTGCAATCCAGAAATTCAGGGCAGGAGAAAAGGAGAAGTAGATACTAAAAAAATAGCTGAAATAGGACAGGAAAAAAAAAACCGCTACTGTGCAGTTCCCTGCGTGATGCTTCCCAGCTAGAGTGTAATTCCAGCTGCCACAAAGTGATTGTCAGATTTCATTGGTGCTTCATAGAAATTTCATATCTGGCAGTGCCCAAAGGAAAGCATGGAGTGCCCTGCCTCTGTTCTGGGCTGTGCCTCAGTTAATCCCACCAGCCTGCTGGGAGCATCCTTCTACAGTCCTGGAGTCCACTAACGTTGGAAAAGACCTCCAACCCCGACCACCCACCCTGCCCACATCCCTCAGTGCCACATCTCCACGTTCCTGAACACCTCCAGGGATGGTGACCCCACCACTGCTGGGCAGCTGTGCCACTGCAGCACTGCTCTTTTGGAGAAGAAATGTCCCCTGCTATCCAACCTGAATCTCCCCTTGTGCAACTTGAGATCATTGCCTCTTGTCCTAAAATGCTGTGGGTGGCCATGTTTTATACAGATAATCCCCTCTTTTCTAGGTCGGCTGGCCACCATCAGCAACTTATTCTCACAATGGTGAAGTCAGCAGTGATTGAGACAACAGAGCCCAGATATTGGTGTGTGAAATTTACGTTAATCAACGTGCCATTGATGTAAGCTGTCTTGTATTTGTGTCCTTTTTGCTTGATACCTTTTTTCCCACGTGCAACGAGTCCTGCCAAATCAGATGCAGGACTATCTGCTGAAGTATTGTGACTGATTTAGTAGATTGCCCTGCTGTAAGAGAAAAACTGTGAATGCCCCAGCCCTGGAAGTGTTCAAGGCCAGGTTGGCTGGGGCCCTGGACAGCTTGATCTATGGCTTGCCAGCCCTGCCTGTGGCAGAAGATTGGAACTGGATGATCTTCAAGGTCCCTTCCAGCTGATGTCTATCTGTGGTTCTGTGAAATGAACAGAAAAGTCAAGGGCACTCATAAAGAATAGTCTGGTGCAGCCCTTCTTATTCATTCTGGGAAGGAAAAGCTCAAGCACACTAAGGTTGTAGCCTTAGTAAGAATAAGCTGACGTGGTTTTTATGGAGTTATCTCAGCTGTGAGCTGCTGAAATGCTTATCTGATAAATAACTGTGTGACATGGCATGTTCTGAGGGATCATGCTCTTCCTTCAGGTATTAAAAATATCTGGAGGATGTTGTAGCATCAGGTTAGTTATGCACATTAAATAATGCTATTGGCAGTGCTGTATGGAGCTTTACATTGTAATACTGGTTGGTGATATTTCTGTCATTCTTTTTTTTCTAAGCAATAGCCAAAACCAACTGCCTTGTTCTGAGACTGGAGAAAGATGCATGTTGTTGTTGTTGCTCAAAGTGAAAATATTATGAAAATTACGCTTTGGACAAAGACGTGAAACCTGACCTGGAAGTGGAAATTGTTCTGATATCGGAAGCATCTCTTGGCATCCCAGTGCAGTGTTCTATCCCCAGTCTGACCAAGCTGTGTGGCTCTCAGAATCTTTGCAGATGTTCATAGATGTTTAGGAGAGGCTCATTAGCGTTTGGGAGCTAAATCCTCTCAAGTCCCCATCTGAACTGAACAAATTCATTCTCATAACTACTTTACAGAGGGATAAGAAAAGCCAGTAGGGCCACAGGAATGCCTATGTCCTCATCTTTTTCCAAATGGGCCTAAAGGGGCTTGTTCATCAGGCTTCGAATCCCTGACAAATCATCAGCATTTCAGAAAACAAACCTTGTGCCAAGTGTAGGATGATCTTCCAAGAATGCCTGTTTCATGTTTGTCCCTGCAGCTACAAGGGCAGCAATTCACCTCACTGGTATACTCAAGAGAGGTTCCCATAGAGCTCAGAAGGAAGATGTGTGGGAATATGGCCAGGATGGATGCCTGTGTGCATGAGAACAGCTTTGTTCTGGAAACTGCAAAACCGTGTTTTGCATTTCGTACTCGAAGCATTAAGAAAGACCACATCCAATTTTCCCTGTAGTAAAAGTGACCAATTCCTTTGTCAAGTCAGTGTGTGACATTGTTGGTTCTGAGAAAATTGCAGTTCTCAAATACTTAAGCATGTTCTTGTCAATTTATGTCATTAAGGACATGCTTCATTCTACTAGCTTGATGAGGAACATAAGTCTCTAAAGGTAATCACATGCTAAAGTGCCCTTTTGGAAAGGGATTGATTTAAACCTGATAGATTTAGACCCAGGAATGTGGCTTAGTGGGCACGGTGGGGGTGCATTGATGGGGAAGACCTCTAAGATCACCAAGTCCAACGAACCTTAATGATGCTGTGATACAACTACAAAAATCATCCTGTTGACAAAGTGCCCATTCAGAAGCAGTAGTGTGGAGCTGTACTGCTGCTCATCTAATCGTAGCAACACAGGACTGAAAGACCCATGGCACAGAGCTCTTTGACTGCAAGGGTGCTCAGCCTGTGACCCAGAGGCTGGATATTACCCCCAGATAAAATAAATCCACCTGCAATTGGTTCCTCCTTTTCAGGTAGTAACTCATGAAGGGTGGGCAGGTGGCTTCAGATGGTGCTTTGGTGGTTGGAACTGGGTGAGCATGGCCTGTGTTTCCCAGAATTATAGAATGACTTGCGTTAGAAGGGACCTCAAAACCCATCCAGTTACAACTCCCTGCCATGGGCAGGTGCCCCCACCAGCCTGGCCTTGGGCACCTCCAAGGATGGGGCACCTGCAGCTCTCTGGATAGCAGTACCAGGGCCTCACTGGCCTCTCAGTGAAAATTTTTCTTGTGGAGTTCTTGCTGGTTTTTTTTTATTGGGGTTCCTGAAGTTGTCTTCCATGGGGTATGTGGTGCCAGAAACGGGGTCCTGTGACAAATATCAGCCAAATGTAGAGTACCACCTCTGGAGCAGTTTGCTTGGGTTGCAGGATATATCATCCTGAGTCTCTCTGTAAAGGTTGCTGGGAACAGGCTCTTCAAGCTCATCTAAAATCCACAGCATTACTTTTCCTGGGATGCCTCAGGAAGTTCTGTTCCTCTGTTCAGGCACGCGGTGTCTTGGCAGGTTGTGGAGGGAGGATGGGAAAGAACGGCCCAGCCAGCATCCTGAGCACTACTCGCTCAGTTGGCATCCTTGCTAAGGTGGCACTGGCCATACCTACACCCTTCTTGGTCAACAGAATGTGGATCCTCACGAATTGGCACAAGGGTTTCTTGGGATCTCACGGTTAAATATCAACAGTAATTGTTGTGAAGGTCCCCCAGGCTCCCAGTCTCTTGGATTTCACGTTTCTGTAAGCTGCTTTTGAACTCGTAAAACGTTCCGAAATGCTCCGGTCCAAATTTGGTTGTCAGCACTGCTGGTTTGTGGGATGAAGCTTTTCACTCCAAGGTTGTACCTGAGGCCCATTTCTGACCACTTTGCTCGTTTGAACTGCTTGAGTGAATCAGGTGAGAGGAATTAGGGTGCGGAGCTCAATTTGTCTCTATTCTGTCAGCAGAAATTTGGTGAAAACCTCAGTGAGGGTGTTGGTGGTATGAGTGTCCAGCTGCTAAAATACAGATGTTGTGCAGCTAAACTGGATTGATCCAGAACAGTATTTCCCTGGCAGGGTTTAGCATTCTTGATGCAAAGTGAACCCTCGCAGTAGGGCCTCTTATACTCCACATTTGTTCTTTAATGAGGCAGATATTTAATCAATTGTAGAGAATACTGGTATCTGTGTTTTGCATATGTTTCAAATAACAATGAAACTTATACACGGTTGAAGTAATTGAAGCATAGCCTGATTTCAGAAGGGTGCACAGTCCTTACTGTGGTGAAATTTGAAGAGATTGGGGATCAATCAAAGTGTTTTAAAATTAAGGGTTTTCTGCAGCTGGGACACTCCCAAGTTGAGCTACTTTGGTTTCAGTTTATAGCTCAGCCTTTTTTCCCCAAGTCAAATGGTTTATTGTGCCCGGGATTTTGTAACTGTCACGTCTGAAAAGGAAAAGTATCTTTAAAAACCTGATATTCCATGGAGATCTAAACCTGCATTGAGCTGTGACCCAAACGTACCCTGAACTTTAATGGCAAGATGTTTAAGATTTAAATCCAGACCCATGTTTCACATGAGTTCCTATCCTTACATGTCAGAATTTGAATGGAATATTCAGTGAAGATATTGAAATTTGGTTTTGCTTCGCTGTTCCCAGAGAGTGGTGAGGTACTGGAACAGCTGCCCAGAGAGGTCATGGATGCCCTGTCCTTAAAGGTGTTCAAGGCCAGGTTGGATGGGGCCCTGGGCAGCCTGGTTTAGCGTTGGACGTGGAGGTTGGTGGCCCTGCATGTGTAAAGGGGTTGGATTCATGATCCTTGAGGTCCCTTCCAACCCTGGCCATTCTGTGATTCTGTGTTCTCATACTGGTCACACTTCTGGCAATTATTTACTGCCCCTACGTATGACTTCAGCTCTTCTTTACCAGAAACCCCTTATCCTTACAGTGATCCATACCATACCATCCGTGTTCTATCTCTGCCTGCAAACATCTACATGTGGCACTGAGGGACATGTTTTAGTGGGGAGATGTTGGTGGTAGGTGAGTAGTTGGACTGGATCATCTTAGAGGTCTTTTCCGACCTTGGTGGTTCAATGACTCTGTGATGTTCTGGAGCACTGAAAATTCCCATATGAATGGGTAGAACCACAACCAGGTTTTCATAGTGTTGCATTACAAATGTATGTTAAGTTGTTCTCTGCATTTTCTTGCTTATTCCCCATGGAACAGGGACTAATATTTCTGGGGATAAAAGAACCAAACTTTGGTGATCGAGCTCTGATCCAATACCTGCTGAGTAACAGTGGAGATCTCTCGCTGCTTAACAGGGCTTTGTGTAGGGCTGGGGAACAGCACGTCAGGGCTCAGGAGGACAAGCTGTGTTTAGCTGCGCTCAACAACTTGTTTGGTTTCAGCGATGTAAGCTACTTGTGTTTTACAGTTGACAATTAATTGAGAACCTTTCTATTAACAAAGAGCCTTAGCTGAATGATGATTCTTAAATTGACTGATCCAATAGGTGGGTTTTATGAAGAAAAAAAAATCCAGTAGTCCAACACAGTCAGATATTTCAGTCCATTTTGAGATTCGTATTTGGCTTTGATTAATGGGTTCGCCTAGAGGTATTTGTAATAGCTGGGGAAAAAAAGCATCTTTGTAGAGAGAATATGCAAAATGAAGTGTGAAAAGTAGACAGAATGTAGAATGCCATATGTAAGACATCGTGGTAAGTAATGAGTGGGAGTTGCTTACATGGAACTCATCACAGGATCAGGTCCTGCCGGTCCCTGCAAAGGGAATGGGGGCACAGCACTCGGGGTCCTCTGAACCTTCTGGCTCCTGATGCATTGGTTGTTGTACTTTAGGAGCGCTTGTTGTGAGCAAAACTCATTTTTAACATAGAACTTATGGGGTAAATTGCAACGCAATTAAGTAGAGGAGAAGCTCCAAACAAAACCACATCAAATTACTTAGCAAAATGAATACTGTGAAAAGTGGTGTAAATTTGTCCAGCGTTAATGAAATTATATGGCGAACATGAAAACAAATCAGAGCGCACTGAACCTTAAAAAGGTGAGAAGTTTTCTGGAGTGAGAGATGTGACAGCTGCTATCTATGACATACAAGAGGAAGACAAAGGTTAGGAATGCGGCGTGCTTTAGAACAGAAGATTCTCTGTCCTTTGTCTTCTATATCGATAAGTGAAAATAGAGTTTTGTGGTTAGAATACGGCCTCAAGTGCAAAGATAAGAGCCCGGGTAAATACCAGCACTCCTCCATTCCCGAGGGAAGTTGTGGCCTGCCCACATAATTTGCAGATAAAGTCCCATCTGTTAAAACAAAGTACTGCAGCACCAGTAATAAATTTCAAGCAAAGACCAAGAGAGGTTATTTTTGCATGACGGACTTTGGTGAGCTTTATTTTAAAGCAGAAAAGTATTTGGAACTGCAGTACAGCGGGTGGTGTTGGCTTTCAGTTAGCTGTACTCTTTTATGGGGCAAATGAGAAATCCTGCCCCGCTTTATTTCCCCAGTAAACAGCGCCGCATGACGAACCAGTGCGAGAATCCAGTCGTAGGGAAAACTCTGCTTCACAAATGACACACGCAGAAAAACAGCAGATGTCTGATGAAGTAAAGAACCGACTTATTGCCAAGTCTTTGGAAAACAAAATTAATTTCCTTTCGTCTTTGATAATGATGATGTAATGTAGTTAATAGGAAGAGCCTGCCGTGCTCGTGGAGTTATTAAAGAAGAAATGTAAGACATGCAGCAGGTCAGAAATACGGGCTTACTTAGCAGTGCTATAATCAGGGGGGGTATTTATAGATGTGGAGCAAAAAGAAACGTGATAGTGATGTAGAACGTTTTGCATTTTGCCTTATTTGAAGCACAGGGGTGTAAAGAAACAAAACTCATGAATGTCCATTTAGTTTGTACAGAGCTCTGGCTGTTCAGTGCAAAGAAGAAGAGACGTCTCGGTTGGCAGCTCCTTTGGTTGAGTGAAATTAAAAGTCCTTTGCCTTGGTACTACAGCTTCGGCCTCTTCTCACCCATAAGTCGTGACTGAATCAGAGAGAATGGCCTCGAGCTGTGCCAGGGGAGGGTCAGGTATGGGAGCAGGAAAAATTTCTTCTCCAAAAGAGTAGTCGGGAGCTAGAATGGGCTGCATGGGAGGTGGTGGAGTCGCTGCCTGGGGGTGTTCAAGAAACGTCTGATGTTGTACTAAGGAACAAGGCTTAGTGGGAAGTACTGGGGGTAGATGGATGGTCGGACTGGATGATCTTGGAGGTCTTTTCCAACCTTGGTGATTCTAAGCTTGTTTTTTCCCTAATAAGATGTAAGCCAAACAAAGGTCAGCGGCTGAATGGAGGTGGCCCTGGGTCTCTTGGTGGGTAGGAAACATCTCGAAGAAAGAATGGCAAAAGAGAGATAGCCGCTATTCCTAATGTTCAAATTCTGAACTTTCCCTTCCATTTGACCCACCCGAGGAGCTGTGAGGCCCGAGGTTCGCTTGCACTATTCGCTGTGATCGCTAGATGTCCCTGCACGCTGCTGCAGCCCCAGCAGGGCGCGGCGGCGGGGCGGTGAACGGCCGAGCTGAGCGCTTCCCTCGGGCCGCGCGGAAAGGCGTGCCGTGCGGGGACACCCTGTGCTGTGTGCGCCCCGGTGGCGGAGCAGGCGGTGCTGGGATGTGCTGTGCTCTTACTGTGGGCACAACGGACGTTAGAGTTGCTCATGGGAACTGCTGGGGAGATGCTCGAATGGTTTGAGGAGCCGTACCTGGCTTGGCAAAGCTTTGATTCGAGCTCCTGCCCCGGTGGCAAACAGTACGGCTGTACAGAGGTGATACCGAAATGGGAGGCTCGCTGCTGAGGCACGAAGTCGCCGCTGGATGCGTGTCCCTATCTGCGAGCCTACGGATCCCGCAGGGTTGCCGTGGTGTAACTAATGGTGATGTTAACAAGGCCCACGATAACAATCTGAAGTTTTGCGTTACAAAGCACGTTTCTCGGCTCTGCCGCATAAGAGAAGCAGCACCTAATTAACCAAAGCCCGATGCTGACCTGTTATGCAGATGATGGTTGGGGTAGATGAACTTAGAGGACTTTTCCATCCTTAATCATTCTATGACTTGCATTTGTTTCTATTTTTTACCCCTCGAGTAAAAAATGAACCCACTGTGATGAATGTTGCTGCTCGCCTCTGCCTCAGCGTGAACGGCACAGCACTGTTGCTATGGCTGTCCTTGCCCTCGTGCAGGTTGCAGGACTGGGTTTTCCTTCCCATGGACTGTAGGTTTGCTATGGCTGGAGGCCAGCACGCACTTGCTGAAGGTTGGCTTTGAGGTATGCTGTCCTCCCAAGGATTTCACTTGCTGGGACTCACTGGGCTACCTGTATGGCACGATGTGCCTTAAGGAGGGAAGGGAGATTGTAGTGAGCGGGGGGTCGGCCTCTTCTCTTGTGTCATTAGTGATAGGACCAGAGGGAATGGTTTCAAGCTACGGCAGGGGAGATTCAGGCTGGACATTAGGAAGAATTACTTTTCAGAAAGGGTGGTCAGGCACTGCAATGGATGCCCAGGGAGGTGGTGGAGTCACCGACCCTGCGGGTGTTCAAGGAAAGACTGGATGTCGTGTTGAGGGACATGGTTTAGTGGGAGCTATTGGGAATAGGTGAACGGTTGGACTGGATGAGCTTTTAGGTCTTTTCCAACCTTGGTGATTCTATGATTCTAAGATTTTAGGTGCTTTTTCTCCACCATTAACTATTTCCACCTTAGTGCAAATCAGAAATACAGAAAGCAGAGCAAAACACTGCAGAAGTAACGGCAGTTTCCAATTAACAAGGGAAAAATATTGCCAGAATTCAGTGTAAAATACCAAACATTGAGGGGAAGAGAACATGTGACAGACACAGTTAGCTTCAGCTGAAATACCTGCGCAGGGACTGCTGTATTTCTTTTATTGTTACAGTTTCGCATATATGGCTGGAAGTTTACAGGCGTTTTCTTCAGTCTCAGGCTGCCCTATTCCTTATTTGACTGCTAAATGTTGTTGTAACAGTAAAATTATTTGGGGTTTTGTTAGATACTTACTACTATGGGCATTAAAATACATGCCAGCTGATAGACTGCGTGTTCGTTAACCATTAACCATCAGCCCTTTAAGGCCCACCTGCCAATGAGTGTTTCACACCAAAACAACCAGCTGAAGTTCAGCACGTGGGGCTGCTCAGACTGAGGGGACAGGTTGGAGAGGAGGACTTGCTCTTCCAAAATAGTGGTCAGGCAGTGATAAAGGCTGCCCATGGAGGGCTCACCGTCCTGGAGTCGTTCCAGAGCCATGGAGATGTGGCACTGAGGGATGTGGGCATGGTGGGGGGGTGGGCTGATGGTTGGGCTTGGGGATCTCGGAGGTCTTTTCCACCCAGACCCGTCTATCCCCCCACATCTCCCCTCTCACAAATAACTACGCTGTGGGTAAACCAACCCCATACAAGTGTATGTTTAGGTTAGGTCACCCACTGCTATCCAGCTGGAATGATGGCTCATAAAGTAAAAGTGACCCCTTGAAATTCCTGTCTTTGGTAGGTTTGTTCACGTTTCAACTGGATAACTAATTATTTTTTTATCGTGCTAATGGGCTGTTATTCATATGTGGAAGCCATTTACTGCATGCACTGGATGGAAACAGACTCGTATTTCAGCTCAGAATATTTAACACTTAATAAGGTAGCCACCTGCTTTTAAGGTTATTCCAGCATATTCAAATACACTTTACTGCTCATTGTGAACGCTGGGATTATTTTTGATCTCCTGTAATGAAACAAATAGCCAAACCGATTTAAGCACTGTATTTAAAAAAAAAAAAAAAAAGTCTAGCCCCTCTAATTTTCTAAAATTCAAACAACTTTGTAGCAGCACCTTATAAATCACTTTGCGTTCTGTAAGTTTAAAAGCCAGGGCTGTGTGTAGCAAATGTTGGTTCTTCTCAGTGTGACACAGTGAAAGCACGGAGTGCACGGCGGGGTGAGGGCAGGTGCTGGGCTCCCATTGCATCCAGCACTGCCTGTTCCCTTCAGCCCCAACCAAAGCTGTCTGGAGCATTCCTGTTGAAACCTCAGCCCAGGAGAAATGATTCAGTGCATCTGTTCTACTTTGCCCCCAGATTTTGTCATGGCTCATGAACCCGCATCTGGGGAGCGGGAAGTACAAGCCAGGAATTGGCAGGGAGGTACTGCAAACGTGGCTCAGAGCCACATACCTCCTCCTCCTCCTCTAGGAACTGCTCAGGACTACAAACAGCTTGAGAAGTCATCTGATTTGCAATGGCTGGCATTGCTGCAGGGACAGAACTAGGGTTGTGTGGTGGCCGGGGTGGGGAAGTGTTACCTTAATTCAGCATTTCCCGTTCCTCTGGTTTTTGCTGTTGGATTTTGATGATGAGTATATGGAGAACAACACGATTAATACCATATTGGCCAGCTCCAAGATGGCAGCTTTTTCTGTGCACTGTCAGCAAGGCTGGAGTTTGCTGAGATGAGTTTTTCTTCTGGGAACAGCCACCCCATCACTACTCCCCAGTGCTCTCAGCTCACCAAATCACTAACTGTATCACTTCTGGTGCTTACCTGAAAGAAATAGAAAGAAGCGCTGCTTTTCTCTCTAGTTGCAGAGCATGGGCATCTATAGGTTGTGTAGAACATAGAATCACTTGAGGGACCCTTAGAGGCCATCTGGTCCCACTCCCCTGCAATGATCAGGGACGCCCTTATTGCATCAGGTGCTCAGAGCCCCATCCAGCCTGAGCCTGGGTGTCTGCAGGAACCACATCAGGGGGAGAAGGAAGTCAGTGGGGAGAGATCAATCTGCTTGGTTGGCTCTTCTTTTGGGTGAGTTAAACTGTTCCAGTGGAGAGAGGGGCTTAGGATGGATTTGGGCTTCTGGCAGCCTTGCCTACAGCAGGAAACGTTCTCCTGCCTGACAGCTCTATTTCCAGAGCAATAATCCTTCTTGTAAGGTTAGCCATTGCAGTATCCCTGACAAGGGCATTCAGGAGGGGGGTCGTGATCTTTCAGGTAATCCCTCTGTAGGCCATTTGGTCTCTTGAAAAGAAAGGTATTTTACAGTTAGCCACAGTAACAGCAAGCTACAGGGTAGGAATCCCAGAAGCTCAGGGATTAGAATGGACCTCACCTAGTCCAGCCCCCAAGACGTGCTGCTGCCATCGGTATCAGCTGGTATCATCTAGGATGGACAAGGCTTAACCATGTGCTGAACAAAAGCAGAGCTTCTTGGTGCAGTTCTTTTGATTAAATTTGGTGGTTTTGTGCAAAACAGAATACTTGTCGGGCAAAGTAATGGTTTGAGTGACTTTGAAGCTTGCCAGCTGCTGCTGTAGGAGTGAACCGGGGCTCTTCTGAAGTGGATGAGTTCTGTCAATTCATGGGTTGTATTTTGGATTTGCACCCTTAGAATGCAAGAGGCTGCAAACTATGGCTGTATGACTGATCTTACAAAAGTGAGGAGAGAACACGGGCCGAGTTTTGTAAGTAACCTAGTATAGAATAGTTGGGAATTGATTTCACTCATGTGCCTTCCTTTTCCCACCTCTATAATGGGAATAATGGTGCTATGTTATGGCAGGTGCTTCAGCATGCTGATGAGAGAGGGAACAAGAATCCTAGAATGGCCTGGGTTGCACAGGAGCACAGTGCTCATCCAGTTCCAACCCCTGCTGTGTGCAGGTCGCCAACCAGCAGCCCAGGCTGCCCAGAGCCACATCCAGCCTGGCCTTGAATGCCTGCAGGGATGGGGCATCCACAGCCTCCTTGGGCAGAGGCCCACTGAGTTGGTGTACCTTCCTAAACCCTGGATCTGACAAAACTGTATATATATACAAAGGTGTGTTATCCTCTTTCATTCCCAGTCTCAGCACCATGCAATAGTTTGAGATTCCTAATAAACCAGCAGTACATAAGCAATGGGCTAGGCCTGTCTTTACCCATAGCAGTTATTTTCTTGCATGGACAAAGAATACACAGATTCTGCAGCATTGGCTCTTGCTTATTGTATGTTTAAACAACGTGTTCTTGGCTGTAACAGGGAGCAGATTCTCTCGAGCAGCACAACAGTTTGCATATTTTCAGGATACTCATCTTCTTGGAGAAGGCATAGTTTGAGCTTCTGAAAGAAGAGCACATGGCACATAGGTACAGTGCTGAGCAGTCCCCACGTGCCCTGTTCAAGCAGTTTCCATCACTTCTTTTGTGAATGACAGAGAAAACTGGAAGCCACCCTTATGCTGGGCTGCGGTGTGGGCTCAGCAGGAGAACTGGTGGGCTGCCACTTGGCTTTGCTCGGAGGCAGGGCTCTTCCCAAAGCACCCACCCCACATCCATGCTCAGGATGCAGCACAGCCAGAGGTGCAGCCCTGCTCTGTGCCTCTCCGCTCCCCTGCGCTCTGTGGGTGCTGCAGGAGAGGGCTGAAGTGCTGCGCTGGTTGTGCCAGCTCTGCTGCAGGAATGCTGACACAAACAAAAAGGAGATAACTTGGAAATTCTATTGCTCCGTTGATGTTATTATTGTAGCTAATGGTCTGTCAGCATTTCCATTATAAATCCCCATTTTCAGGGTTTTATAACTGAGCCGTAAAAATTCTCTCCAGGCTGAATTTGGCATGTGTGTTTTCAGCCTGAGAGCACATGTGTCAGGGCTTCTTTTGGTTGTGTATTTTCTTTTCTGAAGAAGAAAAAGGTAGAATTGCATTCACAATTTTTGATATAGAATTGCCAGGGAAAAACAGGCCAACAAAAAATGGGCAATTGGTTACAGATGCTTTCTTTGCACTCATCTGACTCAAAAATTGCTGAGTTATTTCAGCTGTAATGGTGGGTATGTGTAAGGTTAAAATGGTGGATTTAGCACTGTTCCTTTCTTTATGGTGCTGGAATTTGATGAGCAAATGGAAAACAGAGCCCAATACTGCATACACTCATGTGGAAATTCATCTGTGTGCAAACTGAGATCCCAAACCTGCCCCGTGCTGCCCTCATGTCCCGGTGTCAGCACGGTGGTATGCAAGGAGAATGCTGGTGTCTTTTCCTTTATGCCATCACTTCCCATGGCCCTGTGCTGGTGAGCAGCCCCACAGTCTGCACTGGGCAGTGGTGTTAATGGGGAGCTGCAATGGCCGTGTGTTCCCACAGCTCTGAGCCTCAGCTCTGTGCGCCGTGTTCACAGAGGAACCTGCCTGCAACTCACCCCAGAGGAGCTTACACAAAGCGCACGATGTAGGCTGAAGCACCTGAAAGGAAAAGATACCAAAGAGGAAGACCAAGATTGTCTGAATTCTTTGCTGTCTGCATTTTTCTGCCCTGTGGGTCTCGATTTATGCCAGAATCACCCAGGTTGGAAAAGACCTCCAAGATCACCCAGTCCAACCATCCACCCATCACCAATAGCACTCGCTAAACCATGTCCCTCAACACAAAATCCAAGCGTTCTTTAAAGAAGAGAAAGTGCTGACTGACGTTTGTATGTGATTTCACTTCAGACTCTCATGTCACAGATCACAGAATCACAGAATCACCCGGGTTGGAAGGGACCTCAAGGATCATGTAGTTCCAACCCCCCTGCCTAGCAGGGCCACCAAACATACACATTTAGATCAGGTTGCCCAGGACCCCATCCAACCTGGCCTTGAACACGTCCAAGGACGGGGCATCCACAACCTCCCTGGGCAGCCCGTTCCAGGGCCCAACCACTCTCCTTGTAAAGAACTTCCCCCTAACGTCCAACCTAAATCTTCCCTCCTTCAACTTGGATCCATTTCCCCTAGTCCTGCTATTGTCAGCCCTTTTGAAGAGTTTACTCCCCTCCTGGGTGTAGGTTCCCTTCAGGTATTGATAGGCTGCCATGAGGTCGCCCCGCAGCCTTCTCTTCTCCAGGCTGAACAAGCCCAACTCCCTCAGCCTGTCCTCATAGGGGAGGTGCTCCAGCCCCCTGATCATCTTAGTCGCCCTCCTCTGGACCCTTTCCAAAATCTCCATGTCTTTCTTGTACTGAGGGCTCCACACCTGGACACAGTACTCCAGATGGGGCCTCACAAGAGCCGAGTAGAGAGGGACAATCACCTCCCTGTCCCTGCTGACCACCCCTCTCCTGATGGAGCCCAGGATCCCATTTGCCTTTCGAGCTGCCAGAGCGCACTGCTGGCTCATGTTAAGTCTCTCATCCATCAGGACCCCCAGGTCCTTCTCTGCCGAGCTGCTCTCAAGGACAAACTAATTTGCTTCCACGTTAATTGCTTACCCCAAGAACTGATTCTGAGAGTGGGCTGCAATGAAGACCATCCATTGACTTATTTTTGGCCTGCAGGGTGTTTTCTGCATAACGTTTTATGGAGCCATAGGTCCAGCAAGGTTGGAAAAGGCCTCTAAGATCATCCAGTCCAACCATCCACCTGCCACCACCATTCCCCCACTACTGTGCAAGGGATGATGATAGTCCTGTGTTCTGTGCTGTAACAGCCCTGCCATTATCGTGCTGTGACATTTTATAAGCTCTAGTGTCTAGAAAGCATATAAAGTAATGGTTATGGAAAAGTATGACCTAAATTTTTATTTTTATTTTTTTTTTCATTTCATCAGATGTCTGTTTTTGTAAGTATTTGATTCTTTAAATTTTTGCTATCCATACTGAATATTTCCATGATGTTTTTAACATCCCATGATATATAACATCCCATCATATCTTAAACATTCCTTTACATCAGTATGAAAGGTCGTGGACTTGGGCTGTTTTTCATTTCATGAACATCTGGGCTTATGAGATTAACAGAACAGTATAGCATTGCCTTCTTTTTGGTCACTTTTATTAATAACTTGTGAATAACACTTGTCTTCTACCATGTGGGCTATACTTCTGTTGGGGCAATTTCCTCAGTATAATAATGGCTGCTGGTTAACCCTTTACTCACAACTGCTGCTGTTATGTGCTTAAAGCATTTCTTTATAGAATCATAGAATCATAGAATCACCAAGGTTGGAAAAGACCTTCAAGATCATCCAGTCCAACCGTTCACCTATTCCCAGTAGCTCCCACTAAACCATGTCCCTCAGCACAACATCCAGCCTTTCCTTGAACACCCGCAGGGTCGGTGACTCCACCACCTCCCTGGGCATCCATTGCAGTGCCTGACCACCCTTTCTGACAAGTAATACTTCCTCATGTCCAGCCTGAATCTCCCCTGCCGTAGCTTGAAACCATTCTCATTATATGCTCAGAAGGACTGATGTGATTTCTGGTTTAGCAAAACTGTGGAACAAGAATGAGAATCATCCAAAACGGTGCCAGTAAATGCTTAACTGACCGTGTGGTGGCTCAGAGGAAACCTTATCACACTCTACAAGTGCCTGAAAGGAGGTTGTGGTGATGTGGGGGTCAGCCTCTGCTCCCAGGTAACAGCGACAGCACAGGGGGAACGGCCTCAAGTTGTGCCAGGGGAGGGTCAGGTTGATATTAGGAAGCATTTCTTCTTCCAAAGAGCAGTCAGGGGCTGGAACGGGCTGCCCAGGGAGGTGGTGGAGTCGCCGTGCCTGGAGGTGTTCAGGAACATTGGGATGTTAAGGCTGGATGTTGTGTTGAGGGACATGGTTTAGTGGGAGCTATTGGGATTAGGTGAACAGTTGGACTGGATGAGCTTTTAGGTCTTTTCCAACCTTGGTGATTCTATGATTCTATGTTGTGCTGAGGGACATGGCTTAGTGGGAATACTGCTGGTAGGTGGATGGTCGGACTGGATGATCTCAGAGATCTTTTCTAACCTCTGTGATTCCATATTATTAAGAAACACTTCTTCCCTTAAAGAGCAGTGCTGCACTGCCACAGCTGCCCGGGGAGGTGGAGGAGTCACTGCCCTGCTGAGCCGTGGAGATGTGGCACTGAGGGATGTGAGCATGGTGGGGTGGGCTGCGGTTGGGGATCTCAGAGGTCTTTTCCACCCTGGATGATTCTGTGATTCCATGGGAAAGACCACAATCGGCCCCTGATTTTAAATCAGACACGTGGTTTCCTGCATTGCCTCCTGCTCCAGTTCGTGTGGAACCTGGACAAACTTGTAGAGCACGCACTGCAATCTTTGTTCAGAAAAGGTGGGGGAAACTTCCGTAGTTACAGCTATCCTTTAATGGAGTTTATCAGCCAGAAGTGTGGAAGAGTTGGTTCTGTACCTGTAGGCAGAAACACAGGCTTGGAGACTAAAGGGCTCCAATATATAGCTCCAAAATAGGTCACCATTCATCAGTCCTTTTAGCCTTCATTTCTTCTCTTTTGTCTGCTTATTTGTATGTTTGGTGTATTGTACCTACCATAGCAATTCCATGGATTTTGGCCACAAGGTGGCATCTGATTTCATAATCTTCCTTTGCAATATCACTCTTTTTTCCAGTCTTCATGGACTAATGCCCAGTTTTCTCACAGCAAATTATAGCCTCCTTTCCTCCTGCCTTAGGGAATGCCTTCAGGAGCACATGCACTATGACTTTCTGTGGCCTTCTGACTCCCATAGCTGGAACTTCCAGCAGTAGCAATGGCCTTGGTGGCACGCTCTGCTCTGTAACTCCCATCCTCCATCCTTGCAGTGTGTAACTGCTGCATTTGCTAGGACTGTTCCCTGGTCAGTGAGAGCTGACATACAGTGGTCTTTCCGCCTGTGAAGTCCCTTGTTAAGAAAGCTGGTGTTGGGCTGGCCTCCTGCCTCCAGAAAAATACCCTACAATTTCTTAATTGTCACTGAACTTTCTAAAGCTAGGGATAACGTTTCTTTCTTTCTGCTTCTGGTTATTTTCCATGTGCCTGCATTTGGGGGATGAAAAACACTTACTTGGAGGGCCAGCAAGAAGCCTAGCCAGCTCTGTTTTGCAGCAACTAACTATAGCACCTGTGTTCCTGACTCATCAAAGGAAGCAATTCTAGAAGGTGCCAAGTGTACTTTAAGTGTTTTAAATAACAATCCAGCTGCTGGGGAATGGAGCCTCAGCAGCAGCGCATATCCAGATGATCCTACAGCCCACCACAAACATCTGTGGAGACTCTTTGCAGGTTAGAGACCACAGGGTAAGGACCCCTGTCAGCCAGGATGGGAGACCACCTAGGAATGTGAGGTGTGGGTGGGTACTGGGCAAGCATACAGTGAACGATAGAATAGGCAGCAGGTAGTTCAGCTTCGTTACTGCTGAACTGATGGATCAAGAAAAATGGGAGAATTATCTTTCATAGAGTCTTTTAGACTGGAGAACACCTTCAGGGTCATCAAGTCCGACTATCGACTTGACTTACTGCGTCCCATCTCTAAGCCATGTCCCTTAGTGCCATGTCTACACAATACTTAAATAGCTCCAGGGATGGGGACTCCAGCACTGCCCCAGGCAGCCCATTCCAGTGCCACCACCCCCTTCATGAAGAAATTCTTCCTAGTGTCCAACCTAAACGTCCCTGAGCAACTTGAGCCTGTTTCCTTGAGTGACAAAGGCTGAAGCAGTGAAAATAATTTCTTAACAAGAAGTTTGGTGAAGAGTGCAACAATTAATTGCCGTATCTGTGCTAATGAGGCTCATAGTCGGATGTTTTGTATCGAGCAAATAGCAAAGTCTGGCTGGATCTTTATGTTCAGAGATGAAGGCTGAGCTCTTCACAATGCTTTCCTCAGCAGTGGGATACGCTGTTAAGATCTCTCTCCTCCTATAGAGGAGATGCACCTGCTCAGGTCAGCCACATGTGGCTGATACTGGCAAGTGGGGATGACTGTGGAGAGCACAAACAAGTCGTAAGGGAACGCTGAAGGTTATTTTGATAGATGCTGTGTTAACTTAAATAAGTGGCTCCTTCTGTAGCTACTTACCCTAGCATCTCAGTCTTGTTTGCGTGCCCATAGCACTTCTGGTAAGCAGGGAGGGTTTGCTGTCTTGTTTTTCACATGAAGAACTGGAATGTGGAGAAATTGTGTCTGGAATGACAACATAAAGTATATAATTCTCAGTAATAACTTAAGGTTCCATTAAAAAACAGACCCTTGAAGGATCTGTGTGCAAGCAGTTTGCCCAGGATCACACCGCAGTTGTGTAACAGAGCAGACAGGCAAGGCTTGCCTTCCCTACGTCTGTGGGCACTCTGGTCAGCAGGATGCCTTCCTCTGCATGGAGACAGACTGCAAGTCTTCACTAAATCGATGTGCAATGCGGTGCTTCCAGGAATGGTTTCCCTTGGGGACTGATAGGGCTGAAGGCTGTCCTGCTTGCTGCAGGTATTGCTGGAACCAGAAGAGATGTCTGTAGAGTAACGTCACGCATTTCCCTTCTCTCTGAGCCTCCCTTCAGCCCTCTGTGTTTGAAGGGACACGAAAAAGCTGCTCGAGGCAAGATTTGCTCTTGTGCTGAGCCTTTGCTCAAGCGGCTCAGTGGCGCATGTTGTGAAGCATGCACCAGGTAACCGCCTCCCAGGGCACTGGGCATAAAAGAGCTCTTCTAAGTGAGTATCAAAGAGCTGACTTTCAAGCAGCACACAGCTAACCTGGAGAATATTCCAGCTAACTTTTTAATTTCAAATTGTTCAGTTTTAAATTCTCTTACCAAGAGGGGCTGTATTTATGTTTGTTATTGACAAGTTTCAAAGTCTTCCATTCCAGACCTCGAGGAAGGCAGCTCTCAGGAGCCAAGGGCAGCTCTCCACGGATGCTTTCATTTTTAGCTTTTCATGTCTGCTTCAATGCATTGTGACATTCTTTTCTTTATGAATTGATAGCCATTGGCAGTGGCCAGTAGGAAAAAGAGCCATTTTATGTGCTTATCCATCCCCTTAGAGAGAGAGGAGGTGTATTTTTCTAACATACACTCCATGCAAGTGCGTCTGTTGCATCTCTCATCTAAATATCTCCAGATATCTCCTCTGCAAATTGTAATGCAATCACTGTGTTGCATGATGAGACAATGAGAAGAATAAGGGGCAATAAGAGACCAACTCCTACTTCTTTTACAAACCCAGAGACAAGCATATATTTGTCTCCTGCTGAACAATGAGAAGTCTCTGTTGTATTATGATCAACCTGAAACCAGAAATGGAACTACAGTTTATATGTACTCTTGTTTTTCTGCTAATGTGCTCAAAATGGGGACAATTTGGCAAATATGCTTCAGTAGAACTGGAGTCTTCAAGTAGAAAAACCTTCCCCTGTCAGAGAGGGAGAGTAAGTAGAGAAGGATGTTATTCCTCTTTTGGTCTCTTGCATGGCTCATTGGAAACTGTCTCTTCTGTGACTCTCCAGTGTGAAATGGGGGAAAAAATAATACATTCTGGTCTCACTTCTGTGTTTCAATCCCAAACCCCAATTTCCTTCCATGTCAACCACCTTCTTTACTCCCTTTGATGTACCACTGTGCGATTCAGTGGGATCTGAACTTCATATGTGTACTTTGCTGTCTCACCTGCTCTTGCCTGCTCTTGTTTTGACATTTCTTCAGGGGCAAACACAGACAAGTAGCACTTCGGAAAGGCTCAGGAAGCTCAGTTCCCATCTGGCCAAAAATTCAAAGAACTTGTGACCCACCCTAATTACATCCACATGATGAAATAGGAAGCCATTCCATGCTGTTCAGCGTTTCGATAGGTCATCTGGGATGGACAGTGGGGAAGATGCTTCAGACTACTTTTTCCAGTTATAACACTAATCTCCATTGTCTGACCTTTGGCAAAATGATTTAATTTGTGGTACGGCCCAGGCTGCAATGTGGGCCAAGGCCTTTGAGATCCTTGGACAGAAAGAGTCCTATCTCTGTGAAATGCTATCACTGTGATTTTGTTGGATGTGTGCATCTGTCTGGCACAGGTTGCCCGAGGAGGCTGTGGATGCCCCATCCCTGCAGGCATTCAAGGCCAGGCTGGATGTGGCTCTGGGCAGCCTGGGCTGCTGGTTGGCGACCTGCACACAGCAGGGGGTTGGAGCTGGATGAGCATTGTGCTCCTTTGCAACCCAGGCCATTCTTTGTGTATGCTTGCAAATATGGGGGCAAGACAACTGACAAAATGCCATAAATCAAGAAATCTGGAAAAATTTCAATAAGTACTTAGTTCTCTCACTTTGAAGTTTGTAAATCTCAGAGTCCATATTAGGGAAAATATTTGTCTGCATGATGTCACTTTTCAGACTATGCTTAATGCCCCTTCTCTCCCCATGTGAAAAATACTGAGATTGATGTAAGAGACATCAGTATGTCCACCCTCAGCTCTTTATAGGGGCTGGGAGGTTGGGGGTGGAGGAAAAGCGTGTCACGGCGAGCCCAGTGTTGATCACAGAATCATAGAATCACAGAATGGTTTGAGTTGGAAGGGACCCTTCAAAGCCCTCTGGTCCCACTGCCTGCAGTGCACAGGGACACCCACAGCTCCATCCGTGCTCACAGCCCATCCCCTGACCTCAGCTGTCTGCAGGGATGGGGCAGCACTGCCTCTCTGGGCAGCCTGTGCTGTGCTTCACTACCCTTGTAGCAAGAAACTTTTTTCTTATGTCCTCTCTAAATCTCCCCTTTGTCATTTGGAAACCATTTTCCCCTGCCCTACAGGCTGCACGAGTTCTACACTGCTGGTCCATGAGATTCAGTGCGGGAAATTCAGGATCCAGAGGAGCCACAAAGATGATCAGAGGCTGCAGCACCTCTGCTACGAGGACAGGCTGAGGGAGCTGGGCTTGTTCAGCATGGAGAAAAGCAGGCTGCGGGGTGACCTCAGTGCAGCCTGCAGTACCTAAAGGGAGCCTACAGACAGGAGGGGAGTCAGCTCTTGGAAAGGGGAGATAACAGCAGGACAAGGGGAAATGGTTTGGAGTTGAGGGAGGGCAGATGGAGGTTGGATGTGAGGGGGAAGTTGTGTGCTGTGAGAGTGGTGAGGGGCTGGAACAGCTGCCCAGAGAGGCTGTGATGCCCCGTCCATCCCTGGAGGTGTTGAAGGCCAGGTTGGATGGGGCCCTGGGCAGCCTGGGCTGCTGTGAAATGGGGAGGTTGGTGGCCCTGCATGGCACAGGGGGGTTGGAGCTTCGTGATCCTTGAGGTCCCTTCCAACCCGGGCCGTTCTGTGGTTCTGTGAAAAATAACGGGCTGAGAGGAGCCCAGCAGCACCTCAGCACCTCCCCGTCCCCCACCGGAGCTCCAGAAGGACCGAACTGCAGACTTCGCTTCGCGGCTCCCATTCCGCTGAAGGCAGCGCTCGGGGCGGCTCTGCTCCCTGTTGGGCGCTGACGCTCCCGCCGCTGCGCAGCCCGCGGTTTTCCATCGGCCGCGCTGTGGGAGCGGTTCCTTCCCCCGGCAGCGGGGTGAGTCCCGGAGCGAAGCGGGGAGCGGGGCTGACAAAGAGCAGAGTTTTATCCCGGGGATAAATGAATGAAGCCATCGCTGCAGACACAGCGCTGGCGGATTTCGGTGCAATTAGCTCCGCAAATACCAAGACATGCAGTCTGCAACCAGACTAAAAGGTCTCCTAAACAATTAGGGGACCGCGGCCCCGCGGACCCCTGTCATGCACATTAATGTCACCAGCCTTAGCAAAGGCTACGCGGGCTTTGATGCCGGGGGAATCCAGCGTTTGACGACCCCATAAACTTCATACCGGTTTTGGTCCCAACTCCCACGATTCGGTGGCGTTTTATTTACTGCGCCTCATAACGTTTAGTCCATAAACAAATATTGGCTGGGGAGAAGGGCCAGGGTGAGCTTAATTACCTCAACTCTGCCTCCTCTTTTGTTATGTGCATCATGGATACTTGGCAGCATTAACATTCCTGGAATTGTATCTGCCGTCCTTTGTAAAAGGATTGAATGCTACGCATTAGTTCGGGCTCGTGGGGCATTTGTGTCTCCAACAACAGCTTAATTATGGACATTGTTTACTAATCAGTATTAAATTGACAGACTATGAGGGCTAATCTGGAGATTAACACAATAGCTTGTTTTCATTTTGTCCTTCTAGCAGTTTATTGAATGCGAGATTTAAAACAAGACCCTCTTGTGAGCCTTACCTTCCGCACCGCAGCTGTGTGAGCACGGCCAGAGTTCTGCAACGCAGAGTCAGAGCAAACACTGCCTCGCTATAGAACGGCACCCACGAAGCCCACGCTGTCTTGCTGCTGCTGAGCGTGAAGGCGACAGCAGGTGGGATCAGCAGCTCGCACATCTCCAGGCTGCATTTAAGCCTTCTGTTTGCTCTGTTCCAAGAGCTACACAGAGTATCATCTCCCAAACACCAACGGAGCCCGGGCCCCGGGTAGTCATCTGTGTAGGGAGAAGATCTGATGTCACTCTGTGCAAAGTTATTCAGTGAAAGCTGTGTGTGTTTCTGGGACATCTGTTTTGTCCATACAAGATGTTAAACTCCCCAGCAGATTTGTTTTGCCTGTGCAAGAATTCCATCGTTGGCCATGAGGGCAGCCCAGGAGCTGGATGTCCATTCTGCACAGGCAGGTGCCCGTTTGGTTATGAGAAATAGGAGGGGTCATTTAGAGAAGAAAACACATAGTGTGGGTCTGCCATGTGGTGTGTCTGTCTGTCTTGGGCACCCCAGTACAGAAGGGACATGGAGGTGCTGGAGCAGGTCCAAAGAAGGGCAGCAAGGCTGTGAAGGCTTGGAGAATGTGGCCTATGGGGAGAGACTGAAGGAACTGGGGCTGTTTGGGCTGGGGAAAAGGAGGCTGAGGGGAGACCTGACTGCTCTCTTCCAATACCTGAAAGGTGATTGCAGCAGAGCGGGGCTGGTCTCTCCTCACTGGTGAACAGGTGAACAGAACGAGGGGAAATGGCCTCAAGTTGCAGCAGGGGAGGTTTATGTTGGATATCAGGAAGCACTTCTTTGCAGAAAGGGCTGTGAAGCACTGCCATGGGCTGCCCAGGGAAGTGGTTGAGTCACCATCCCTGGATGTGCTTAAAAACCATTTGGATGTGGTGCTCAGGGCCGTGATGTAGGGGTGGGCTGTTAGAGTTGGGGTAGGATGGTTGGGTTGTGGTTGGACTCCATGATCCTTAAGGTCTTTTCCAACCTGAGCAATTCTGTGATTCTGCAGTGCTGGTGGTTTGCAGCAATGACAGAGATCCCTCACATCGTGTCTCCCACATCTTCACATCTATATTCAACTCCAGTTTTACAGGCTGCTGGCAGCACCACGGGGTTTGTAGTCTGAGAAGCTGTGCCTGCTGATGGATGGCTTCACTGATTAAGTACAGACTAATCAGAATGCACTTAGTAATAACTAGATACCAGATTTTTGTTTTCTTTCTTTCTGGGTGATATGGAATAGGAAGTAATGCTACAGTGCACTTTGCAGCAACAGTGACTTTGGGAGAGCAGGTGAAACAGCTGGAAACATTAGGAGGTACCTCAAGTGCTGTGTTCAGCTAGAAAGACATTGAGGCCCTGGAGTTTGTGGGGAACAGAGCTGTGAGGGCTCTGGAGCACACATCTGAGGGAGCTGAGGTGGGTCAGTGTGGAGAAGGGGCTCAGGGGAGACTTTATAGCCCTCCACAACTGCCTGAAAGGAGGTGATGAGGAGGTGTGGGCAGGCCTCTGCAGCTGGTTAACAGTGATAGGACAGAGGGAACGGCCTCAAGTCGTGCCAGGGGTGATTCAGGTTGGGTGTTAGGAAACATTTCTTCTTCGAAGGAGTGATGCTGCAGTGGCACAGCTGCCCAGGAGCATGGGGTCACCTGGAGGTGTTCCACAATGTGGGGATGTGGCACTGAGGGATGTGGGCAGTGGGCAGGATGGGGTGGGCTGGGGCTGGGCATCTCAGAGGTCTTTTCCAACCTGAATTATTCTACTATTCTGTGTGGGAAGAGCTGTTACTACCCTCTGTCCCAGCCATAGCTGATCTCATGAGTTATGAGAGTACATGAGTTATGAGAATACATGAGTTTTAACGACTGTGTGGCCCTTCAGATTTATGCTATGGAGAAGCAGCCATCCTTAGGCAAGAAAAGATGGCAAGCATTGCTGCACTGAAATGCTCAGCAGAATATCTTCAGTGGTCTTCTGGTCCATGCACACCTCATGCTGGAAGTAATTAGTACAAAACCCTAATCTTTTTTTGCATCCGAGCCACGCGGTATAATCCAGCCTTTCAGAAGGATAAGTCAGTATTTGTGAGCTCACTTGGATTTAATGTAAACAATAAAGGGCTAATTCAATAAAATGGCTTTGACCCATCAAAATCCACTCTCAGGAGCTGTACTATAGGCTGGGAGCCCACAAGGAGCGTTGTGTGTGTAGCAAACTTGCCTGTCTGCAGAACAGCTGACAGTGCAGATGTGTCTGCCCTAAGATGAGACAGTTGTTAGAGATTGTTTCTACTTTTGCTTTTTGGGGCCGCCTGCCTTCTCCTTAAAGAATTTGTGAAGTGTGATATGAGAGCTTTTCTGATTTATTCTGTTAGAAAAAGTGAAGAAAAGGGAAAGGAACAATATAAACAGGAGCAGGAATGGCTGTCTGTGAGGGTGGATAGCGATAGGACAAGGGGAATGGTTTTACACTGAGACAGGGGAGGTTTGGGTTGGATATGAGGAGGAAGTTTTTCAGCCAGAGGGTGGTGAGGCACTGGCACAGGTTGCCCAAGGAGGCTGTGGATGCCCCATCCCTGCAGGCATTCAAGGCCAGGCTGGATGTGGCTCTGGGCAGCCTGGGCTGCTGGTTGGCGACCTGCACACAGCAGGGGTTGGAGCTGGATGAGCACTGTGCTCCTGTGCAACCCAGGCCATGCTGTGATTCTGTTAAAGGAGAGGGAGGAAGGAAGGAAAGGAAAAAAACCCAAAGACAATTAGCTGGGATAATGAAATTAATTGTTGTTTTTCATTTTTTACTGTAAGATTCTTTAGAGGAGTGTAGCTTTCAGGAAACTTTGAGGATCTTTACTGATTTATCATCTCTAAAAACAAAATCAGAAGAAAGCTATTGGAAATGAAGGCATCCAAGAGCAGCTGTTGGCTCCTGAAAGCTGAACCTAAAAGCTTCCAAACTTTTCAGTTTGCCAACCCTGAAAAGTTGCCCAGGGAGGTGCAGAATGGGCCTGGTGAGGTGGAGGTTGTGGAAACGGGCTGCTAGCTGCTGATGCCTTTAGGCTCTGTTGGTCACAAATTCAATACGATGTGAATAATTGGTGACTGTAGAAAAGTCTCTATGAAGCTAAAAGAGTGTTACTTGTGAGCAGCTGCTCCTTACAACTTATTTACTCCAAGGATTGTTCTTTGCTGTTGAAGGAGTGGAGTTTTATGTACCATAGAACCATAGGATGGCCTGGGTTGAGAAGGACCATAATGATCGTCCAGTCCATATATGCTTTGTATATGTGAATCCATGTCTGTAAACCGGGTATTTTAACTACTCTGCACAAAGGTTAATGCCTCTTGGTCTGCTTCTTAGCACTGACTCATATGTCAGTTGTTTTTAAGCAGTGGTCTTGAAGGGGTGAGCATCAGTATGTTTCCATGGGGCTCTTGGGCAGCTGATGAAGTTTGTGAGTTCAGCCTACAAAGCACAATCTGTTGTATCAGACCACAACCAGATCACACTTTGGCTTTGCAAGAGCGTCTTTGTTTATTTGTTTTAAAGCAGTACTCCTACCTGCACACAGGCTGTCGGGGTGGAAGGGAGCACTGATCACCCACTGGCCTCCTCCTGTTGCCAAAGGCTGTGCTGTGCTCTGTGGAAGCCAGGTTAAAGCATTCTGTTAGAACTGTACCTGTTAAGGAGAACTAAGGCAGCCACATCCTTAGCTGAGGTGGTCCAATATTGGATAATGCTTATAACAAGGAAATTAACTCTTAGCTTAGAGTTGAATCCATATGGCTCCACGCCATCCAGCTGCAGGATTGCGATGTACTTCTGTTAAATTGAGACGTTCCTGGCTGTCGGCTCTCTTCTCGTTGCAGCCATCTCTTCAGCTTCATACAGTGAGCTGTGCTTTTTGATAGCTGAGTATTTCTGTAGTCTTTCTTTGAATACTTGGGGGATATTCCAGCCTCCTTCAAAACACAACAGACCTTACTGGTTACTCCAATAGAAGTCTCACCTCCTCTTTCTATCCATCACAGACAGAGGCTTGAAACCAGTTGTCTCAGCCTGATGATAACCTGAAGGAGCCTGAACAGACACATTTCTGCTCACTTAGAAGTTTGTAGGCATTCGGACATGTATTTCCATATGACCTCTGACCACCTAGCAGGTAAGTGTCTTTGCAAAGGAACAAGTCCTTTTTGTTTTATCCTCCTGTCTTTACAGAAGGAGATTGATCACTGACTTTAACCTTCAGATGGAGTGACTTACCCCGGGTTTCAGCTATATCTGTATTACTTATGGATATGAAAAAAGAAAAAAAGGGTCTCTAACACCTTCTTATTACTTTAACACAGAGGTTTTTAGGCTTGGTATCTCCCAGACCACAACACTTGAAGTACCTTTAGATGTTGTCTTGTATGCCCAGTTTAAGACACTGTTATCCTCAAGTACTCTTCATGACATTAATGTACATTGCTTTTCCCAACCTCTGTGAGAAGTATAGACTGTGTAACTGCTCATCTGCCAGATTAAATTAGGATGTGTGTCCTCAGCATTTTTAGTCTCTGAATCAGAACTGCCTTAGTATCACATTATCCTCTGCTCTTTCTGCTCCCTTCTTCCCATGCACTTTAGTAGTCATCAGGCTTTGGAATGAGACAGCTTGGGGAAGGTAAAAACACTGATAATTACTCTTTTTCTTAGGGTTAAGATGCAATCACATTAGGTTTCTTCTATTAATTAGGGAGAAATCTCTAGAAGGTGGTTCAGACTATCTGCATCATGGTGTTCCTCCTCTTGGAAGGAACTGAAGATGTGATACAATTGAGCTGATGGAGCATCTTGCCCTTCTACTGAAAGAGGTAATTCTGCCCCCCTACTGTACAGCCAGGTCTGCCTTTAAGCAGCTAACTCGCTGTCTTGTGTAACAGCACTCTGACTTCCTTGGAGAAGCACCATACACAGGCAGAAGGGTAAGACAGCACAGGATGAAAAAGCTAGCAGGGTGAGCCAGCCTTTTTGCTGTGAGATTGGCTTAGAGCTACCACATAACCATTCCCTGAAATTTCCTGACCAGTCTGGCTGCGTTAGAAATGGCATCTCTTACTGGCCAAGCTGTGGTTTGATAATCTCCAGCAGAGGAGTAGTGAGGTATCCTTAGGCCAGATAATGCCTTGAATTGTAATGCTGTTTGCTAATCAAATCTTGTCCAATTAGAGATTACACACACATTTAGGCATTCCTATCACCATTATCTCATTTTTAGCCTCCCAGGACACAGCTAGTTTGAAGAATCCCAGCTTCTCTTCCAAGAGGCTGTTAACCCTCTGTGTGAAACTGAAACCCTCCTCCCTGCAATAGTTTCAGTGTTCAACAAAACCGAGTCTCCCCTCCTTCGCTGTTTGCTTACCTAGCTAAACTTTCACTTACTGTTCCAAGCCAGGAAAACTTGCTTGGAAAGTTTTCTGAAAAGGTCATTTAAAAACCCTTTTCTGAAGCCTGTCATGAGCTCCAGAATGGTGCCTGGTCTGATGTCATGGATGTCAACATGGGCTGTAACTGAAGTCCTTCCTGAGCTTGGAATCGTTCCACGTTTGTTCAACGACGTCGCTTTCATTCCTGGAAAATGATAAGCTTTTCTGTTATCTTTCTTTTGTCTCTTGCAGATTGTCTTAATCAGATTCCTTCGTGGCATCCTCAGACAGGACTGTCTGTCAGCTCTGACATCTTGAGGACTGTCTTTGACCTCTGAAATCTATCTGCTTTGAGGCAGTAGTAATTCTCAGTCTGTTCCTCCACCTAATTCTTGCAAGGCTCTTCCCGTGTTCACAATATCAGGTATAACTGAACACACTCAGGATGAAGATTTCATGCTTCCTCCTTTCTCTGTGACATTTTCACTCGTTTTTTCTTTCTCTGACCCTGCTTTTTCATGTGATTCCTCTGGGAGAGTGTGTGAGAGTTCCTGTGCAGTCATTTGAACCTGCCTATTGAGGAAAGGTGTTTCTCTACCAACTTCCTCCTTCCCCTGAACTATTAGAGGCAAAAGGATGGCTTTTTTGAAGGAGGAACAGAGATTTGTCACATCCAATGTAGTGCTGAAAACCCTCTGCCCATCTTCATTGCTGATGGGAAACTGCACTACTGTGGAAAGGCAGTACTGCCAGCATATCCTTAAAGCTGATGCTAACCACATGAGAATTCAAAAAGCCATCATAGAACCCCTAAAGACCCTGAGGATGTGCTCTACACAGTCTCCTTGTGAGATACTGAAAGCAGCAGTATCCTGGAGCTCAGCCTGCTGCCAGGACTCCTTCATTGTGATTATTAGTGTGCTCACTATTAGGATCCAGGGTTAATAACCTCGTTGCTGGTGGACAGGCCCATCTGCCATCTGTTTTCTGCTCTTCTCAAAGCTGTATTTGTGCCCAGATGAAGTCAAACCTCTTTAGATTACAACTGATGACAGAGATGCAGAGATGGAAATAGCCATCAGGTCTCGAGTTGGGCTTCCCTATCATAGCTCCACCTCGTGCTTCAGGAAAGGAAGCATTCAGAGAGGAAAGTAACTGGCCTGCATTAATTAGAGACTTTTCCTCTGCTTTGCCCAGTGACAGGCTGTCAGTCAGTAATTACAACGCATCAGTAACCCCCAACTTTTCCCTGCTGTTGCTGCTTGGTGAGCTAATGAGGGAGAGCTGTGCAGAGTGCTTTGACGTTGCACAGAGGATCCATTACTTCACTTTCTGAAAATGGGATTCCAGTTTTAAGGTTGGGCTTTACCATGATGATGTTGCTTTGTGTTCCCAAGGCACTCTGTGAATTCCCTTCTGCTGGGGCTCAGCAGTAGGTGTGCTACACTGCACTGAGACACGCTGCAGCACTTGCCTGTCTTTGCTTCAGAGCGGAAGGAGGATTGTCCGCATTCTGTTGTGTGTGCTGATGATCTGCTCCACCTCATGAGCCCAGCAGTGCTGCTTGGTGCTGGGAGGATGACCCCAAAAGATCCACCCACCTGAAAGGGACAAAGAGAGAAAGAGGCAGCCCAGACAAAGCTGCCAGCTCTGCTTCCTCCACGGGAATCACTTTGGCAGGAGTGAAGGAAATGCAGGGATGCAAAGGGGCAGTGAGTTCCTGTCTCTCTTGTAGGCACTTGGGGTGATGGATGAGATCATTCCAGCCCAGGATTTTTAAATCACACGCATGCATATAATAGTAAACAATACACATTCAATAACACACGTGCATATAATACTGGATATATTGGTGCATATGGTGCACCAATGGTGCATATAATACTGGATGTGTTCAAGACGTGTCTGGATGTTGTACTAAGGGACGTGGCTTAGGGGGGAGCTATTGGTGGTAGGTGGACGGTTGGTCTGGACGATCTTGGAAGTCTTTTGCACCCTTGGTGATTCTAGGGTTCTAAATCATATTCAGTAATCAACAATTCAGGTCCTGATTTGAACTAAGTAGACCTCAGCTGGGGAGCTGACCTTACTGTCTCTATGACATTTACAAATGCCAGCTGCTGGGTTATTTTAGATGTTTTCTCAAGAACTCGATGTGCACAGAGATCCTATGACCAGCCCCCTCAAGGAAGCATACGTGAAGTGCTTTCCCCTTTAGGAGAATTGTAGGATTATGAGTTTAAAAGACTTCTGATTCTTAAAAGCAGTCCTTTATAGCTGGATGAAAAAAAAAAAACAACAGTCGATTAAAGTACAACTCTGATCTAACCCAGCTCTCAAAAGCTGGTATTTGAATAGGGTGTTATTTCAGTTCCAGGCACTTCAGCAGATTTTACCAGATACTTGGGTTTGAACATCATATATCATGTGTCTTCTGACACCGGTGAGATTTCAGTACATACTCGAAGGCACTAAAATATTTTGCTGAACAGGGATGTTACAAAGTATGTCCTCAAATTAAAAATAGCTGCAGTTCCTAAAAACCTCAGTTGTCTCAGCCTCTTTGGCCAGGATCTGCAGGAATTAATTTGGGCTGCCTTGGTGTCGTAAGAAGGGACAGACACACATTTGGGTACAGATCCAGAGCACCGACTTTCGGGGCGAATTTCTCCTGTGTAAAGCAGTTGTTAAGACCTCAAAAAAGAGATTTGAATGGAGAATGCTGTTGGCATAGCGATAACTATCAAACTGAATGGCGTTTTGGAAAGAACAACACTTGATAACAGCTGTGTTTGCCTTAAGCATTTTTAGAGTTCAGTTCAGAGCAGTTCTGTACCATATATGTAGAATTTTTATGCAGAATTTGCATACAGAAAGCATGGAATGCTCTTTACTGGGTAAATTATTTGCTTCTGCTATTTATTACACTCCCTCCTTCCCCTGGGCACACGTGGCTGCAAGGATTTGAGTTAGTTGAGAAAACAGGTGTGCCTAGTCAGGAGAGCAAAATGCCTGTATTCAAGGGGAAAGTAAGATTTCTGTTTCAAACGAGATGCATAATGCAGTCCTCCCTTTGGGTCCATCTAAACTGACCTTTTGGCAAGAGCAGATTAAGGCATAGATACCATGGCCTCATCCCATAGAGATGCTTCAACTCTATCCCTATTAGGCAAAAGATTGAAGTGCAGTCTTAAGCCATTCCTCTGCGTGGTACTTCAGGTCATCTGTACATGGACTCTTCATAGGGACCGGGAGGGGATGTACATGATAAAGGTGAACCATCCAGCAGCTCACTTGAATTGGAAGGGGCAGTTCTGTTGCTCTTCCTTATGCATCTAAGTGGGTCCATTCCTTCTGCTTGCAGCCACTCGTGTGCTCGCCTGACTGCGTGGTAGAAGCTGAGCCAACTCACCAGCAAGAAGGATAAAAGGAACTCATTTCTTTTTCAGTTGGAACAAATATTTTCCCACAGGTGGAGTGAATTGCACTGAGGGTGTGAATGGTCAATTTCCTCAGTCAGAGCTCATCTCAGAAGATTCTGACCTGTTTCCCAGAAGGCCAAAGATCACAGCACAGTATTGCAATGCACACCCTGCAAATCCTGCCTTGTGTTATAGCTGGATGTGGATTTGGAAATGGAAGGGCTGGGGACGTGCAGCTTTCTTGGAAGTTCTTTTGATAGTGGAGATACAATGAGTAACAGAAGATACCACGACTGATTTTGGCATTTGTGCTTTTCTAGTCATGTATTTATTTCTGAGTCCTTGGAGTGGAGGCTTTTTCATTCCTCAGTCTTTGTGCAAATTACTGATAGTTCAGCAGGAGATTTTCTTATAATCCAGCAAGGATGGAAGCAGAAAGACACAGTTCTGCTATGACTGTGCCTTCTGTGTAGGATCTACATCCAGGTTTTAAATCGTGGTCATTGCTTATAGCTATCTTGGGCTTCTGGCCTGTGGTCCTTGTGGCATTTGGCCTTCAGTAACTGGAAAGGCTGCCATTCCCCACTGCCCACCCAACCTCCCAGCTGCAGTCAGGGCTCCACAGGAGAAGCATGAGTGATGTGGTTTAGCTAATGCTATTAGCACTCCACTGTAAGAAAGGGGAAGATAATAAGAGTGAAACTGTGTGAAAGCAGGAGGGTTTCAACCCCCAAAAAAACAGTCAGCAAAAGGCAAAGAAAATCCATGCAGAACCATGGCAACTTCTCCCTGTGCCCACTGTCACCACAATCAGAAGAGCCGAAAGCAGACACAGCACCTCTCTTCAGAACAAGAATTTTATCCTTTATAATAAACTAGTTTTGCTTATATTAAAACTAGTTCAGACTGCTAAAATAGTGTGAAACAAGAGGAAAGCATCAGGAAACCTTGAACCAAACATTGACGATGGTTACCCTGCAGGTAGTAGTTGAGGTCTAAGCCAGGGAGATTTAGTCCATCTTATTTCTTCAGTCTTCCTGCATGGCACTGAAGGAAGAGTCCTAGGCAGCAGCAGGCACTACTTAGAGCCTAATGTCCCTAGGGCTGAGATGTTCTCTGTTCCATATGGCTGAGCAGTAATTAGATTTCATTTGTGGATCAAGAGTAAACTGGCACAGGTTGCCCAGAGATGGTTGATGCCCCATCCCTGGAGACTTTCAGGGCAAGGCTGGATCGGGTCCTGGGCAACCCAGTGGAGCTGTGGTGACCCAGTGCACTGCAGGGGAGTTGGACTGGATGGCCTTTAAAGGCCTCTTCCAACTCGAAGGATTCTATGATTCTATCTTCCATGTTCTTTGTTTGTATGTAACCTATAAAAAGCTTCATTGTCCTAAGGGAAAGATTCTGGGCTAGGGAGGAGCTGTGCCATTTTGGAAACATCTTCTTTTAATTTTTGTTCAGGCTAAGATCAGCGTTCGCCTCTCAAGGCTGCAGTACACATCGAGGGAGGCAGGCTGTATTCCCATGGTTTGAAAGGGACAGAGTGTCTATGGGATGAGCCCTCCCCGCTCCCTGTCCCCTTGTGCTTCCCAAGTGCTTGGCATTCCATACAAATTACAGTCCTTTGTGGTACAGAATACTGTGCTATTTTAACGGGCTGGGGGGGTGGTGGTGCTGGGGGGAACATAATAGGTTGAGGAGTATTTTCTTACTATGTGAGATGGTTTGTTTAGGCTCCCATGCTGCAACCAGGGCCAAAGGCACGGACCCCAGCAGCCCTGTGGGATTCTGTGAATACAAGAGGTCTTCTCTACTATAGCACCCTTGAGTATCACTTCATGTGTAAATTCTGCTGTCAGCTGCTGCTTCTTGGTATAGTTAAACTGAACAGTGAAAGGGAAAGGAGCTATCAGGCACAAATCCCATAATACCCATACACAACTGAGTCGCTGAGCAATAGACAGACAGGTGCTAGTGTTCGTTTCAGGTGGGGGAATGATGCTTAAACCTGGAATCCAAGAGGAGGTGTAAAAAGAACAGGCAAGGCAGAAGCTTCCTTGATGAAAACCGTTGAAGTTTACACGAGGGAGACAATAAGCAAATTACTTACTGGGAGAATCCCATTTTCAGGAGGCTGTGAAAAGTGTTGAGAGAAGGCCCGGAAGATCAAAAGGAGACAAAAACGTTAACAGACCTTCCTGAGAATGAGAATGTGGAGCAGGAACCTTGTTAGAGCCTTTTAGGGTGACAGCACAGAGAGGAGAGGGACATATATACTCTATAAGGTAATCTAAAGACTTGGGCCCTCCCGGCTTAAAGCAAAAAGAGCTGAGAGCTGGCAGCAAGAGCCACTAAGCCCTGGGGAGCCACTAAACAGCTGCATCACATATATTGTTTTTAAGATTTGTTTTCTCAGAATAGTTTGGTTATAATATCTGTCCAGATTCTGTAGATCCAGGCTGCTTGCACTGACAGCAGTAGAAAACAAACAGCATCCCTGGAGCAAAGTATTTTTAGTTAGAACATGAGTCTGTACACAAAAAAACTGCGGATCAGAAATGATTTTTCTAACTTAAAAACCTGCTTTTCATCAACATCTAGCATTTCAAAATTGCAGTGAACTCTCACAGCCTCTCCTACGACCCATCCATCCACCCTCATTGACAGCACATCCACCCATGTCTCCATCCACACCAAACCAGCAGAAGTCACACATTTAAGTATGTGTGCAGGTGAGCAACCTTGCTCAGTGCCATAAGGTGCAATAGGAAGGCACTGCATGGGTGAACAGTAAATGTCAGTAACTGTTTATCAGGAGTTGTCAGTTTAACTGCTGTACTGGCAATGTTGGCTCGTGGTATTTTGGAGCTGAAAGCTGTCCTTCTCAGTTGGCAGTGGAGAATCACAGAATCACAGTGGTTGGGTTGGAAAGGACCTGAAAGATCATCTGGGACTGGTGGCAGGATCACCCATCACTGAATCAGGCACCAGCTCAGGCTGCCCAGAGCCCCATCCATGGCATTGGGCACCTCCAGGAATGGGGCACCCACAGTCCTCTGGGCAGCAGTGCCAGGGCCTCAGTCCCCTCTCATTCCCCTGGATGTCTAATCTAAAGCTCCCCTTGAGGAAACTCAGAACATCCACGTGCTCTGAGCTTTATCTCAGCAGTGGCTCTTCCAGCACCAACTCAAGAGGCCAACTGATGCACATGCTTGTGTGGTCAAGCACAGAGAGCTTCAGTGTGGCTCCCTGTGTGTAGGACTGTGAGGGGACAGAGCCAGGATGTCAGAATATAGGGGATGCTTTAATCAAAAGTTGAGAAACTGTAGCTTGCGAGCATCTCCCCATGGTCTGCACAAGTTGTGTAGCTCTTTTCACCTGCTAAGCTGCAGAGACAGGTAACTTTCAAGCATGATTCTGCAGACTCCCTTTACCCTCTTGGTAAGAGTAGAAACAGTGACAGCTCGTGTAAATACAACATGGAAAAGGGGCTGCTTTCTTTAAAGGTATGTCTCATATCTGAGAATCCCCACTAATAATGCCTAGCAGGCAAGGAGGAGGAAAGTACCAGGAGCAACATGAGTGGGGCCCTGCATCCTGAGGCGTTCTTTTAAGTTGTTCTTTTAAAGAAGGTTGGCTTTTCTGAGGAGCTGTATGGGTTAGGAGGTAGTGAAGGATTACTTTCTGTAGGGCTCAGCCATATTGCTTAGATAGCTGGCAAGAAAACACGCTCTCAGAGATTGCTTCTGTTGGACCTGACAGGAACTGCATCGCTGACTTCAGTGGGATCTAGCTCAGGCCCTTATCTGTTAAAGAAATAACAGGGACATGAATGTTTTCCCTTCTGTCTCCCTGCTTTGGGCTCTTCTGCCCACCGCAGTGTTCCTGCTTTCTCAGGCTGACTTGATCGCAGCAGCGTGTGCCTCTGACCCAGGGAGCTCCTGCAGAGGGGAGAAAGTGTTGTGCTGCAGCTTTGTGCTCAGGCAGCTCCTCCGATTATGAATGCAATAGCCTCAAAGAATCTGAGGAATCACAGATATTCTGGGGGAAAAGAATCCGTTGGCTGAAAGTGGCTGCTTAAAAAAGGAAAAGAATGAACCAGCATCTTGATTCAACACGTCTGTTATATCAATCATTTACACTGAGTGGGCAGCAAAGATATGATCTAAGAGAGGTGCGGGATTCTTCGTTCCTGTTAGAAGCTGAGCATGCCTTTGGTGTGAAATCAGAATGTTTTTATATTGGCTTGGTCGCCAAACATTTTTTATCAGCTCATTTTAATGGTAATGTGGCAAAAAGGGTGGAGCTGGTCATTATGTTTCAGACTGTGTGCATTTCTTGAAGGGCTAGCTATTTCACAAGGCTTTATAAGATGTGGACTCTGACACTTTCAGGCCTTGAGGGTTCTCTGATGTGCTGATTTCCCCCCTGCGTTTCTCAAGCTTGGGTTCACATTGAGATATGAGCCCTTCTTTTCCTTGGAGGAGGTTCTAGCACGTGCCCACTTAATGGTAATGCAGTCATCCTCAGAGCTCGCTTTTCTCACATTTAAAGCAAAAAGAAGATCTATTGGGATAAAACAGCAAATGCCATCACCTGCTCCAGGAATCAGCAGGATGCTGCTCAGACTGATAAGCAGCTGGATCAATATCCATGCTGATATTTTGGCATCCAACTGCCCATGGATTTCACTGGGAATTCAGACACTTAATTAGGATTTAGTTTGAATATCTCTGTGCACCTGGCTCTATGCCCGGTATGAGGTGTTAGCAGGATCAGCCCCCCAGCTCATATGCTCAAATCTGCCATGATCTTTTTGTAGGCAAGTCCGTATGCTCCCCAGTGGACTCACTGCAGTCATCTTTTCAGAATTTAAGTTTGGTTATGAATGAGGAGCTTTCCATATTTCTTTGACCTGTGCAGCAATTTCATTGCCTCCAAGGCATCACAGAAGCAAAAAGAATAATTGGGGTAGTTTAGCAAAATACAAGGCACAAGCAAATAATTGTTTCAGCGATCAACTTAAAAGGATGGGAATGCTGGGCTTCCTTTGTGGCTGGTGCCTTTCTCCTCCCTGGATTTAGAACCAGACAGTGTTGTCTTTTGGTGGTGCAGACTGTGTGAATACTTCCACTGGGACAGGTTTGGACTAACTGAAGTGATTGGCCTTTGCTAAGGAGGCAAAATCAGAGCTAATATATCCCAAGCAGGAACCAAACAGCTCTTAATGCCAAGCCAGCCTCTCATTCTTGTTTTCTTGCTGTCTCAGGACCAGAAAATAATTGCCTTAAAGACCAATTTCTCTATAGCTGAGATTGCATTTGACAGTGGGAGTAATGCAGAAGTACTGAGTTCTGAGCCCTTTGGCTTTGCAGTTCTGACAGCCCTAATTTAGTGCAGATAGATGGTACAAAGAATGTGAGTAGAAGGCGTAGAGGGGCAAATGGGACAATGTATGCCACGTCTGTCACAGCCGCTGGCTTCTACTGAGTGTCTGCATTGCACCTGCCAATCATTCAGTGTGCTTTCTGTAGCGCTCACCACTGCAAAACGTTGATGATTCAATATTAAAAGCAGTCTAAAAGTGACGATCTGCCTGCATCGTGCATTCTGAAGGGATGGATGGGTGGATGACCTTGCATCCAGTTGTTGTACAAAACATATGTCTAGACAAATGAGAGAAGCCTGAAGAATCGACATCTTTATACTGCTGTCCATCGCTCCACCGAGCCTTGTGCCATCTGCAATCTTTATCAGCATCAGCACTCTCTTCTTCTGAACTCTGATAACGTTCTTGAATGGCTCAGACCACAGAGAGATGTATCCCTGTGCTGTACTCCTTGGAGCTCTCAGACTACATTCTTTGCCCCTTTGATTTCCCACATGCAGCTGCTGCTTGCCCGTATTTGAGCCCCAGGCTGAGTGCTGAATCACTTTTTATAAAGTCTTGTTTAAAACAACATTCTGTGAATATTTTTCTTATTTACTTTGTCAACTCCACTGCTTTTTGCTGAATTAATCCATAATCGCTAAAACAGGTAAAGCTTTGTAAGACTTGTATTCCATTACATCAAGAGGATCGATGCCTTGTGAGACTTTGGTTTTGTAACTGATTGCATGTCATCATGACTTTGTAATAGTCTTATCTGGAATTGATGCTGTGTTGACCCTTTTTTCATATATATCATCTGCAGATTGTTTGAGGGCTATGGAAGCCAGAGGACCATCGCCATGTGGAAGAACCCTGCCTAACTGACATCCAGGACTCGGAGTGGCTCCAGTAGAAGATACTACAGCCTTGACCTGCCTCCACCAGGCCTTGCCTTGTGTCATGGCTTTGAGAGCTCGTGCACAACTGACAGTGTCCACACCGGAGTGAAGCCTTCACGTTTTGGAATACCCAGAGTGCCTTAAGGTAAGAGGCCATAGATGAGACAACTCCTTTCCTTAATTTCTTTGCACTTTGGTAGTATTTGCCAGCTCATCTTTTGTATTTCCCAACTTAGAAGTTGAAGTATGTCTCTAGTTAGCGCTTTCTGCAAATGATATTGTAGTGTCACAGAATCACAAAACAGCTGAAGTTGGAGAGGAACTTAAATACCATCCAGTTTCACCCCTTCCATGGGCTGAATGCCCCCTACCAGATGGGGCTGCCCAGAGCCCCGTGCAGCCTGGCCTTTGGCACCTCCAGGGATAGAGCATCCACAACACGAGCAGTAGACTAATCTCCAAGCACTTAATGTACATTTCTAGTAGAAGAGACTGAGGAAAGGTGCCTTACAAAGAGAAAAGGAAAAGACTGCTCCACAATTACTTTTCAAGACAAACATTTCGGCAGTTTGCCAGAAAAACGTGAAATGCTGCCCATCAGCATCAGCTGCAGCATGCATCCTCCCCCTGCAGCCTGTGCCACTGACATCTTTCAGGCCTTTGAATAAAGCTCAGGAACAGTTGTATTTCAAGGAATAGCCTGGGATTCTTTGATTCATTGCTTGTGTGCAGGCTTTGTGAGATGCACATAACTGCATATGTTATTACGCTTGAAATATTTTGTATGCCGTTACTGCATGTTCACAGACCAAAACTTGGTAGGCAGGTAGGAACCTGAGAAGGAGGAGAGGCATAAATCAAGGTATAAAACTGCCCTGAGTAGCATTTTGTGTTTCACTGTTTTGACCCGGAATTAGAGGATAAAGGCATTTTCCACTGGTGCATTGCTTTTTTCTTTCTCCGTGTGTCTGTTTTGGGCTTGTTGGAGTTCTTCATTAAATCCAGAATCTGTATCAAATGAGCTGTAGTGTGCTGCAGCACATAAAGGTTTCAAAGCAACAATTACTCTATTATTTCAGCAGAGATTACCTGTTTGAAATGAAACCCACACTGACCTGGTCCTCATTGTGATACTGATAACAAGCCACGCTGCCCCGTCTTTATCTTACCTCCTACAGGGTAATCCTTTCTTCTGGAGCTTAATTCTGCTAATAGCGCCCTTGACTGGTTGCCAGACAACAACCACAGGCAGGTGAAAAATGAATGGCTCCAGTGTGACCGGCGATAACTGCTAGAGAGGTTTTATTCTCAGAGTTCCCTCCAAAACATACAAGTGGACTGGTGGACAATCCATTACATTCCTTGTATGCTTCTCCCTCCTTCAAACTGATTATTCTGTGATGATCTCTTCTACGGTTTCAGATTCTCTCTCTTTTTTTCTTCCTCCTCCAAACAACAGTAAACAGTAATTCCAGATGGTAGAAATTACTTTTAAATTAAACCAGTTAATACAGAGAGTGTATGCTTATCTAATCCCCCTTTTTAAGTGGTGAGGATACAATGCAAATGGGTAAAACTGATGTGCAGTGAAGGTATGCAAAACAGTTTGAGATTGCAAAAGGTTTTTTTTTCCTCCTTTTCCTGATTTACTGTCCATGAAAATGAATTATAGACTCGCGAAGAAAACAGAAGTTTTTATTTGCTGAACTCAATAGGCTCCTTTCTGGGGACTTGAACTCTGCAAAGTGCTGAAAAAAAGATTACTGCATTCCACTGACAATTCTTCTGTTTGAACCAAACGGGAGGGAGGACAGTTTGCCGTGCTCTGCTTCCCAAAGAAACCACAGGGCTCTTCGCTGTCCCTCTGCTCCTCTTGATAAATTATGCATCCCAGCTTCGCTTTAATTTTAAGCAGTTCCTCTTCAAACCAGCGAGTGCAGGAGATACGTAGCACAGTGCAGGTTTGTACCATGCAGGAATCACAGAGTCATACAATTGCTCAGGTTGGAAAAGACCTTAAAGATCATCGAGTCCAACCGCAACCCAGCCATCCCACCCTAACCTGACAGCCTCTGCTAAATGAAAAGCCTTTATCCGACAGAAAGTGGTGCCGATGGGCATCGTTTCACTTCAACCAGTGGATAGGCAGAAGTTGCATCTGCTGAAGACTTAGGAGGGACTCACTTGTTTTTCCAAAGTGATTTTGCTTTTACCATTTGAGCATTTGATTATAAGGCGACTAGTTAGTGCTAAGGGGGGAATATGGTTGGCTTCGCTGGAAAGTATAAAAGTATTCAGTGTTCCTTCAGGGAAATCATTTTAATAGATAACAGCATGTTGTACAACGTTTCATCAGTGATATTTAGATCTAAATTAGGAGCAGTTGTGAGATGGGTTGCCGATTTTCTTGTGATAAAAGGGAAATAGTTCAAGAAATACGGACCAGATGTTATCTTAATCCG
Organism: Tetrao urogallus; assembly: GCF_951394365.1. NCBI lineage: Eukaryota > Metazoa > Chordata > Aves > Galliformes > Phasianidae > Tetrao > Tetrao urogallus. The sequence continues at coordinate 58,862,481 of NC_136819.1, read as the reverse complement.
ATCCTCATGTACGAGAGCACACTATGAGACAGTAATAATAGTCCCTTCTACCTGTTTCTAATTTTCCTTCTCTGCAACACCCCCTGTGAAAAATAGATTAAACCAACACATCATTTATGAATCGGCGCTGGGCGGGTTTGAGTTTGCATGGAATGCAGTGTGCGGAGGTGCAGCGCTGCGCTGTGCTGCATGTCTCACAGCGCTCGTTTGACAGCGCCGCTTCAGACAGCAGCTCTCCGTGATTTAAAAGGAGAGCGGCCAGTTTGGGTTTGAATCAGGCTTTTGGTTCAGCATATCCTTACACGGTTTCAAATTTGTCATCGGTGTTTCTAGGCTGTGTATGTTATACAATCCTCAGCAGACCGAAAAAGAGGGGGTTGATCCTCAGCTGCTGTAAATCAACACTGATCCATTGATTTAGATGGAACTACACTGATTTGTACCATCTCATGGTCTGGACGAAGTATATTAACTTTCCCCATGAAAATCCTTCACAACAAAAAGCTCCATTCACAGTCCTGGTGGATAAACAGTAATTAATGTGTCTCTGTTCTCGTAATAATGTTTAATACCTGCATCATTTCCTCCTTGCTGGAGCAGTTGAAACATTACTCTTTGCTTTGACGTAAGAAGTCGAGTGCTGCGCATTTGTAATATTTGGGACAGCTTTCTTTGTAACTCTCCATCTGAGCTAAAACTTCTGCTTGAATACTATGCATGAGGGGGAACGATTTCAAACTGAGACAGGGGAGGTTTAGGTTGGATGTGAGGAGGAAGTTTTTTAGCCAGAGGGTGGTGAGGCACTGGCACAGGTTGCCCAAGGAGGCTGTGGATGCCCCATCCCCACAGGCATTCAAGGCCAGGCTGGATGTGGCTCTGGGCAGCCTGGGCTGCTGGTTGGCGACCTGCACACAGCAGGGGTTGGAGCTGGATGAGCACTGTGCTCCTGTGCAACCCAGGCCATGCTGTGATTCTGTGATTCCATGAATGTGTAGCATTGCAAATGAATTCCTCCCTCTGTTAATCCAATAATTTTTTATATTGGGCCTGTATTCTGAAGCCCTGCAGATCTTTTGAGGGCCTGTTTTTGCATGAAATGCTCCGAGTCAGGCAGTGTAGTAAGATGTGAGAGGTGAATCAACAGGAAGAGGAGAGGGTGGGATCGTAAGGAATGGCACGAGAAGGTGCAAAAACAGGGTTTGCGTTGTCACATGCCGTGGACTGCTCACATCAATGGGAAAGCTGTCATTTGGGATACGAGTGCTTCAGAAATTTGAGTGGACAGTTTGGCTGGCAATCAAAATGAACTAAAGGAGAGATTTAGATTGGATATAAGGATGAGTTTTTTTTACAGTAAGGATGGTGAGGCACAGCACAGGTTGCCCAGAGTGGTGATGGATGTCCCATCCCTGCAGACAGCCGAGGTCAGTGGACGGGATCTGAGCACTGATGGAGCTGTGGGTGTCCCTGTGCATTGCTGGATGTGAGACCAGAGGGTCTTGAAGGGTCCCTTCCAACACACAGTTATTTTGTAACTCTATGAAGCGAAGTGTGGAGTGGATGAAAATAGTGATAAGAGAGAAAAGCTACGCGGCAGACAGCGTGTGTGTTGGGAAGGCTGGAAACACTGCAGCAGCAGAGCTCAATACACACATCTGAGCAAAATGCAAACTGCAGCCTGGAGATCTCCGTGCTAAAAGGCACTGGTGGTGGTGATAGTGGGGTATGTAGGTTAATACTGAAAGCGTGCTATTAGTAATGACCAAAGACCTTTAGCCTCCTGTCCAAAATCCCTTTTTACTGTATGGAACGGGAAAGTAAACTCTATCATGTTGGGCTATTTAGTAAGCTATTAGTGCATTCATCTTTTCATCATTTGACAGGTGGAAGTAGTAGTCCAGCTTTTAGTTTTAATTATAAGGGATTCCAGATGTAGAATAGGACATAAATTAAAACCAGATCTACTCATATGTCTTTTCAAAGTAAGCCAACTTCAAGGTATCTGCTTTTCATTTCAAAACGTTATTAAAGCTATTACTAAGAAATTCATAGTCTTTGCGTGCTCCAATAATTGACACCTTTAAAGTGACTAAACAGATTTAGAGTGTGCAGAAAAGTAAATTTGTCTTAGAGAATGACTCTAATCATCCATTTACATATAATGGACAAATCAGTGTTTGTGCTGCCGAGGGGAGGTGAGCAGCCTGTCTGATGGCTCTGACTGCTCCTCCAGCCCAGGCGGCCGCTGGGTGTTAGCTTGGTTCTGTGCTGCTCTGCTGTGCGAGCGAGGAGACAGAATGAAGGCCTGACCCAGCGCCAGTGGAAGCCAATGGGAGGCTTTTGATGAGCCCTCCATCGCAGCCTCCTCCTCTCTCATTGACTTTCTGTTACGTTGTGTCGGAAGTGGCGTTTTTTGAAAGAAAATTAAATCCAGAACTGCTTTTTTTTTTTTCCAGTGGTAGCGTCTTTACCCCCCAGCTGTAACCAAACCTGCAGATTCCTTTCTAAAAACCCTTTATTTCCTCAAGACCTATTTATCCAGTGGTACGGTATGACCATGCAAATACGCTGTCCGTCTGACTTCATAAAAAGCCTGAAGTTTCCAATAATTAGAATGATAGCTGGCAAGTCTGATAAATTAGAGAAATAACTTGTTTGGTGTAAACTGAGCCTGTTTCTGAGGCAGAAATGTTAGGCTTTTATCCTCTGGAGTGTGATTGAAAGGGTGAGAAGTTAATTTGGCAGCTTCGCTTCTATGGTTTCATAATGTTTCTCCTCCCCCCTCCCCTCAGCTTCAGGGAAGGACTGTGATTTCAGTACTTTGCGCCTGCCCTCATACAAGGCAAGAGCATGACCCGAAACGAAACCCCTCTCCCCAGGGCACATCCTGAGCAGTAACAGCTTGGCTCAAGTGTTTCTTATGAACAGCCGTCCAGAGCACTTGATCTAAATCATGCCATTTCCTTCACAGTATGGCACAGTTAACAAGTCAGTGCATCAACACAATCTGCAGATGGCAGTTCAAAAGGTGCACGTTCCCCAGCAAGATAAAGGGCAATGAGTTCCATGGGTTAGCTCATTACTTGGATTCAGGCAGGGGCTCCGTAGGGGTGTGAGGGAGGAAAAGGGGCAGCAAACCTGGAGAATGCACGTCTACACAAATAAAGGCAGCGTCGCAAGGAGCGTGTTAGTGAAGGAAAATGCAAACAGCTCGCGGAGAATGGCTCCCTTCAGAGGTGGCAGCTTCACCCCCGAAACACAGATAGGGGGTGTGACAGCAGTGGCAATGCGCAGTGCCTGAGTGCCATCATTTCTGCTAGCAAACACAGTGCCCTTTCCCAAGCAAAACCCCAGACAGGAGAGGCAGAGAGCCATCGGTGAGGCCTGGAGCTCTGCACTGCATCCTGCCTGGGAGCGAACTGAGCTCTGTGGCATCACAGAAGGGTTCTGTGAGAGTGGTGTGCTCTCCTGTGCAAATGGCATCGGGGCTGAGCGTCCAGTGGAGAATCTCCGAGACATATTGGTCCTTTAGACTTCAAAACAAGCCTAAATTGGAACCATATTGCTGGAATGCTTCTTAGCTAACATTTATATTACTTCAGTTACCAAATCCAGACTAAGTCCCAGGACTCGGCAGGGGAGGACATAATATATTAGGAAGTAAGATGGGGGTGTGCACCTCTGGCCTCCTATTTTATATAAATGCACAGAAAGTTTCTACACACGAGCAAGGAAATTAGTACAAGGCCCTAAAATGCTGATTTCCAGTGGCAAACGGGGGCAGCCCGCCGCCCCCTCCCCTCGGCCCTGGCCGTTCTGTGCGTGCCATGCCTTGGGGATAGTTTGGGTTACTTGGGGCAGGACTGTCGCATAGAAGCTCAGGTATCAGAGCAGATAATTGTACACATATAGCTAGATACAGTGAATTGTCAGAGGATGAGATACATCTCGGGAGACCAAACAAGCCTCCCCTATACCGAGCTTTGTAAACGAATCTCTTTGGGAACTATCAAGATGGTGCTTTACCACGATTTTCACTGCTGGGGGAAAAGGAACTCTTCCGAGATGTTTGTTTGCTAGCTTGGATCAAAAGCTGGCGAGTGAAGGCTTTTTTTTCTTTCTGCACTCACATTGGTATGAATGCACTGAAAGGCTGTATCGCATCCTGCAGCAGGGGAGTTCGGGGCAGGTTAGGATAGAGGGGAAGCAAACCCCCTTCCCCCACTCATAGCTTCCCATCTACAAGGGATGACTTTGCGGTGAACTCCCTGCTCTACCTCGCAATGCTTTTGGAGAAACAGTGCTAAAACTGGGAAGGGCAAACCCTGAGCGGCTGTAGGCAGAGGTGTTTTGAACTGAGTTCATTCCCTGTGTGATCTGCTTGATTCAGTAGAGTTATGCCAGAGAGAAAACTGGCTCTTGTGTGATCGATGTGTCGTGTTTCTTTGTTTAGCTTATCAAACAGGTGCTTAGCAACAGCATCTTCCACCGGGTTATCCAGGAGTATTCACTTGTTTCTTTCATTATCTTTGCTTTAAGGATAAGCTGTGCTCAGTTTAAAAGTGTGCCCACTGGGACATGCAGGTACGCAGCACGTTTTGCAAGGCACTTTCTGTATCCATTTCTTACAGCAGCGCCTGCAACTGCTGGATTTCTCAGTTCAGTGAGATGAACGGACGCTCTTTAGCCGCAAGTCATGGATTTTTCGTGCTTTGGTGAGTTCAGCCTTAAGCTAAAGCAGCTGAAGGGGGCTTCAGTGAGGAGTCAAACTCAATTTCATTAGGAATGCTCCCGTTTCTGCTGAGATCAGCAGAAAACAAGTGAGCCCCAAAGGTCTCAGACCTGAGCTGTCAGGCAGCAGCCTCCATTCAGCAGGTTGTTCACAGCTGGCGCAGAGCACAGCTCGCTGTCCCGTGTAGATGGTGGAGGGCTTCATTCATGAGATCTGCGGCAGCCCCAGCTTGCCTCATCCCTTATCTCTGTATGCTTCACAGTCATTGCCCGTAGAGAAAGTGTTGCTCTTTTGTTTGGCTACTTTGCTTTCTTAGGTTACACCTTAAGTTCGGCTCAGTAAAGTACACCTGACAAACAAACGTGCATGACTTATGAAAAGGATTATATGACATGGTTGCTTGTCACAGCAGGAAACAGACCTTCATGAATTAAGTCCCCTCCATCCTCCTGTGGCTGTGATTTTTCTCCTAATGACGACTGTCAGAGAAGAGCATGGTCCGTTCCGGTAGTTCTTGCTGATCAGCATGCTCGTGTTTCTTGGAACTGCAGTAGAAATATCTGGTGTTGTGTTGAAACAGAATCCCAGACCCTCGCAGTGCCTTAGTCTCCCAGAAAGCATTCTGCATCTTTATCATGAGCCATCAGTGTTATGATAGCACAGGGAGGCCCTGGGGACTCTGGTGTGCAAGGAGCCATATGCTGAGACATGAAATAAAGAGCTCCATCTCACACAGGCAGTCAGCAGCAGAGCTGGCACGCAAACCGAGGTCTCCTGCCTTCCAGTCCCATGCTTTCATTGTGAAATCACTCAGTTCTTTCAGCTGGAGATCCAGGCTCCATTCTTAGCACTGTAGTTTCTCTGTGCCTCATGGAAACACCAGGACTGGGCTTTACAGACTCTCTGCAACTCTATCCCTTTTGGGCTGTAATTGATTTGGAGTCAGGTGGTGGTGTCACATAACCCGTATGGAATCTGTTGGTGAAGCTTATGGCCATTCAGGTAAAAAAAAAAAAAAAGATGAGAGGATAGAGGAGGAGTGGGAAGTGCAGTGTTTGGTGTTGAGTTCTGAGGTTTGAAGCTGCGATGTTTTGAAGGAGAAAAACTTGTAGATGTCTTGGGTATTGAGAAATCTGCTTTACCAGCTCTGGCACCATGCTCTTGCTCAGCTTGCCCATGGCAGCTTGTGCTTGCATTGAAGAACCTACAGAGCCCAGCTCTGGTTAGTCTTTAAACTGGCATGAAAATGCAGTGAGCTGTAGGATTCTTCAAATATGTGTATGTATATATATATATATGTAAGACAGATATTGAAAAGAAAAAAGAATTGCCACATTAGTGGCTCTTTGTTGCCTGGTTGTGTTGATGCGGAAAATCTGTGAACATCTCTCTTCCTTTAGCTAAATTCCAGTGGTATTTGTGTGGCTAAGGAAGATTTTCCAGTGTGGCTCTTGGGTTTCTTGAGGTACTGCAGTCAGTTTGGCGTTATTTGTAGATTGGAATTGCTGGTTCTAGACTGATACTCATGGAAAGTCGTGGAGGTCTTTGACAGCCTTCTGCCCACAGAAAGGCTGTGGGCGCCCCATCCTTGGAGGTGCTCAAGGCCAGGTTGGATGGGGCTCTGGGCAGCCAGGTCTGTAGCCTGAAGGAGTGGTTGGCAGACCTCCTGCAGGAGTGGGTTGGAACTCAATGTTCTTCGAGGGCCTTTTCAATCCAAACCACTCTCTGATTTTATGAATGGACAGAAAAGATCTTCACTGACAGAACTGGATATTCTGATTTGGTAAATTCATCTGGGATGACATACATGATCAGTCAAAAAATTGTTCTTTCTGACCAGAGCTTCCCTTTCCCAAGTTTTGTAGATATTCTTTCAAGTGCAAAACATCTTCTTACCTCGCCACAGAATCATTGAACACAAAAATTATTTCTGTTGTTGCTGCCATGACTGTCACCTCTCGTCTCGTGTGCAAAAGGAGGAGAAGTAGGCAGGTCCTATCTCTCTCTGGGCTGTTAGCAGGAGTCCTTGGTGTAAAAGTAATTTCTCCAGAACAAAAGGACAGGATTTTAAAAGATGAACATTTGTAGCGCTTATGAATTCTGTTGGGCTGCCTTTGGAAACTGGAGGATCCCCAAGTCCAGACCCAGCCCACACCACCCTGCCCACTGCCCACATCCCTCAGTGCCACATCTCCACTGTTCCTGAGCACCTCCAGGATGTGAACCCCACCACTGCTGGGCAGCTGTGCCACTGCAGCTCTGCTCTTCTGGAGACGCTTTTCCTAATATCCGACACGGTGGTGCACAAGCAAATGATAGAGAAAGTCATGAAGATCCTCATTTCTGCCACAGTGTCCCAGCAACTGGAGATGAGCTGGAAGGAGGGAAAAGCAAAGTGTTTAGTCCACAGGACTGCCATATGCTTCTGCTGACTGCAATTAGTGGTGAGCGGGGAAGGGGTCATACTTTGTTCTCTTCAGCTCCTTGGGGTGGTGCAGGAAGGACTGCACTCAGGGCTTTGAGCCAAAGCTCAGCCTCACCCTTCTGTCCACATCATTCATGGTAAACGATACCAACATTTCTCTCTTCCTTTTGGATCAGCTGGTCTGTAGCACAGGGATGTTATCACAGGATGCCAGGAGTATTTCTCTGCTGCCAGGCAGGATTTAAAGTCTACAGCCATGGTGATTGTTGGAGGCTGGCTGTTAGAAATGGGGTGAGACACAGAATCACAGAATCACCGAATGGTTTGTGTTAGAAGGGATCCTTATAGGCCATCTTGCCCAGCTCCCTTGCAGTGATGAACAGGGACGTCTACAACCCAATCATCCAATGTGTTCAACAGAGATGGAGAGGAGTCAATTCTCCCACATCTATTGCTGGCTCTGGTCTCTGTTGGTGGGATTAAAAACCAAGAGAAGGACATCATCCTCAGCATACCCAAGAATCTTGTCTCAACACTGAACTGGATCGGAGCAGCTTCTAGCTCTGGACAAAGCCGTTGCCTTGGAGCTGGCAAGCTGGTGTTGGCTCTGCTGCATGACAGTCTCTGGACTGGCAATCCCACTGCTGCTATGGTGGAGAAATTGGGCTGAGAGGAGGAAGTAGGTTTCCCAGCAGCAGCAGCAGCCGGAGAAAGCAGCAGCTGTCTTGCTGTCCTCTCCTGTTTCCCTAGCAGCAGGAGAAGCAAACCAGATTATTCACAGCTCTTTTCCCTTTCCCTTCTTCCCTGGCCCGCAGCCCCACCTCCATCTTCAGAGGTGCCCCTGACTTCTGCAGGTGACAACACTTGCTGTCACCTGTGGCAGATGACATTTTATCTGGCTCATAATTTGATAATGACGTCCTGTTTATCAAACTTTCTCCAGCCATTTCATATGGATAGGAATTTCCTTTTCCATGTGCTGCTCAATCCCAGTGTTGTAGAATAGCACAATATTCCGGTCTGCCGCTTGTTTATAGCTGCCTTTCATCTTCAATTATTCACTCTATTTTTGCAGTGGGTAACTGAATGATTCCTGTATTCAGGCCAAATCCCGCTTGTTTGGTTCATGTGAGTAATTTAAGAAAGCCTGACGCTGTTCCCTGATCTGTCTGGGAATGCTTGCATGACAAGTGGTCCCCAGGCATGGAACCTATGAGCAGGAGCAGAGTCCTGAAACTGAGCCCATCTTCCTATCACTGCATAGGCAATGGGCAAACGCAGCCCTCCCAGAGTGTGGCTCTAGCTCTAGAAAGTCGTCCCATTCACGGGCAGCTGGATAGCATTAATTTTTACAAGCCATTGGTACATAATGTGGAATATACCAGCTGCCTTTCTGTTTTCAGGGAGGGGTGAGACAAGGCCTCAGGCCGTTCCAGTTGGGCTGTGCTCCTGAAAAGGGCAGCTAGAGTAGGAAACATGCAAAGTGAAAAACTTTCCCAGTTCTTCCGTGCAGCTGTCATCAGTAGCACAAACAGCCTGGTGCTGCCAGAGCTGCTGAGCTGCCCGCTGCCGGAGTCACTTCATCCAAAATCGCTGCCCTGCTCTGCTGGCAAGAGTATTTCGTGTGGATGCCTTTGTTTTGCTGAGCTGCAGGATGCTGATCTTGGTTTGTCTCAAGATGGTTCTGCAGCCTCTCCATTATTCATAGAATCGCAGAATCATTAAGGTTGGAAGTGGCCGCTAAGATCATCAAGTCCAACTGTCAAGTTGATACAATTTTTTCCAAACAAGGGTCCAAAATGAACACGGACCGAGGTGTTGCAGAGGTGAAGTATTTGAATTTGGATTAATTAGTTTCTCTCTGCCGTATGTCAGTTCCATACCACCAAGGGATCTCTGCCTGAGAAGGGAGGGCTGGTCTGCTTTGAGATCGTTTCCTTCAGACTAGGGATACCTGGTTCGACTTTCTGCTCTGGTACTGACTTTCTTTGTAAGTCTCGGTAAGCCACTTTGGCTCTCCATGATTGTCATGTGTGAAATAGTGGTAATAGTCTTCCATTAACACAGGTGAATGATAAGGAATTAAAGAAAAGTTAATGATTAGCCATTATAATGTAGAGATTCCAAGGGAGAGGAGTATCCGCCCTGAGGAGATGAACTGCTTGGGAAGGACTAAAGCAATGAATAAGATAGTTGAGGTTTGGGGATGAAAGGCGTGGAGGTATGGAAAAGTAGGCAGGGTGGGGAGATGTAGCTGCTGGGAAGGATTTGGGATAGGCAGAAGCGAGATGAAAGTGGATGGGGATGAATGGGAGAGTCAGATGTCACAGTGTCCCAAGCTGAACTGTTTGTCCCTGGGATCCATATTTGTCTTACCTGTTTGTTGGTTTACTTGCATTTCCTCGAACAATGTCTTCACTGGCTACTTTTACAAGGTCTAAATACGTAAGTACCTAGATTTTATATAAATATGTGCACTCTGGGGTGTGAACTGGCAGTACCCACTTGGTAGAGCAGTGGGTTTACAGTTTTGAACGCTGTGCGGTGCTTGTAAATTAGTTGCAGTACAACAGTTCAGACCTCTGGTGCCTAAACAGAGCAGTTTGGCTGAGCTGTGACCATCTGGGCTGTAAAGAGAAGGCAGTCTGTTAACAACTGCTCCTTCCACCACTTGTGCAAGCCCTGTAGCTTCTAGCTTTACCTATCTTTTCCAACACAAGGAAATCAACCACCAGCCCTTCAAAAGGCTCTAGCCAGGACCAAGGAAACTACAGAACTGTAATACAAACGCTCACATAGGTCAATCAGTAAGAAACAGTCGATACCTGCATGAAATATGACGTACTTGAGAAGAGCTAACATGATTCCTGTGAAGTCCTATCTTACAAATGTCTTGGAGTTCTCTGGAGGGATCAATGAACAAGTGACTATCAGTGACCCAGTAGATAGGGGATTTCCACAAGACTTTACAGCAAATCTCCCACCAAAGGAAATTCAGCAACCATGGGATAGTTGTTTGCACAGATAAATGGCCAGCTTGAAACAAGAGCATGCAGAGGTTGGAAAAAGAGGTTGGTCAGCTCTCACAGTGAGGGAAGTTCAGTGGTAGAATACTGAGCTGGTGCCAGTGCTGCTCAACATATTCGTGTGAGGACAGGGGAGAAGAAGTAGTGAGAAAATGTGGTGAGGATTTGTGAGGGAAATAAGATTGGTAAGACTCCTTATACCATCATGTAAACCCACCTTTTGCCCATTCATCCAGTGTGTTGTACAACTTTGGGCCCTCGTTTGGAATAAAAAAATCAGAGCAGGATAACAGGGCTGGGATGGTGCTTGGTTCTCCTTAGTGTGGAAAACCTGAAGATTGATGTGCAGAGCCGTGTTGATAGGGATCAGCTCTTCATATATCAGCATGAGAGCTAGAGGGCAGCGGGAGCTAACTCAGCTAATGAGTGCTGTTCAAAGCAGACAAAAGAGGCAGGTAGTTCACCTCTGGAGCTCTGTGTCAAGGGATGTGTAGATGGATGTAGAAATAGGTTTCCAGGAAAATTGCACAAATACTTGGAAGAGAGATTCGTTTTTTAAACAGAACCATGAAATCTACTAGGCAGGCAGAGTTGGAAGCTGGAAGAGTATCGAGGCAAATGAATTGCCCTGTTCTTGCTCTTTCCTGGATGCCTCCTTAGTACCATTACTAGGAAAAGGATCGCTCGCTCTGACCCAGTATAATGATTCTTATTTGTTCTCACTATATGTACTTCATAAATCAAACATTCATGGGACATTCAGATTCACACACAGCCTTTTACTTTAGTAGAACAATACCTAACCTTGGTGGTGAGGAGGCAGTTCAGATCTGGAAAGAAAGAAAACACAAGATGTAGAAGATTTACCACCCCCATCTGGCTTTTGAATAGCTCAACAACTTTCCATGTCTTTTCAACACTCCTCCCTCATACCTCATTACAGGGCTGGTGGCAAGGTATTTTCTTTCATCTGCTCATTCATTTGCTTTACAGAAAGTACCTCAAGTTCTTTGTAAGGATATCTCACTAGGATTCTAGGATGGGTTTTTCTCTTTGACCTTTTCACAGCCCTGGGGCATTCACAGAGAAATCGTGGTTGTCGTAGCTCATGTGAGGACACAAGAAATTCAAATCCAGCTGTAAAGATGTTTCCATAGGCACTGCTATCCAAGAGACCTCAACTGTCTGCATAGCTACAGGAGATGCAAAAGCAGAATCCATGTGGACGACACATCTTGAACTAGAATTACCATATGGTAAATAGCCATTCTTTATTGTCTTGTCAACAGTTAAGGAACCTGCCCTGACGTGGAGGCGTGGGGTATTGCTGACAGGGTTAATGGATGATCCTTGGGAGAATACTCTTTTTCCCACTTGACACTCAAGTCACTTTTCTTAATTGTAAAAACATCTGTAAGAAGAGCAGAATGAGTTGTAGGTCTTGACAGCTGATTGTCTCATGACTCATCGCGCACGAAGACAAACTTGTCTTACGCTTGTCCTCCATCTTCATCCACAGCATTTGCCAGGAGTTGTTGTCTGAATATTGCTTAAATTAAAGCATTCGTTTTCAGGTTTTTCATCTGAAGCCTTTCCTCTAGAAAGAGAAGAGAAATTTCAAACCTTGGCAATAATAAGATCTTGAGTGCTATTTTGGATGGAGGTAGGGCAGTTAGGAAGGTACTCTGCCTTTTTCTACCTTTGTGCATAAGGATTAAAGAGGAAAGCTGTTATTGTTCGATTTCAGATCAATATGAATTAGCTTCTGCATGAAGAGATGTATTTTTTTGCTCAGATGTTAATACTTACAGAGAGGCCACATGCAGACATTAACAGCAACTTTTCCACACCTGAGCTACTTATCTAGCTTCCCAAATAACGAGTGAAGAGAATTAAGATGTATCAGTTTCTTCCCATAATGGCAGCCTAAAACAGCTCAGACGATTTGTTTCCCAAATTGCCCATTTCATTTGTTTTCCTGACAAGCTCAAAGATAGATGTCACCAATGTGAGTATCTAAAGTGACTCTAGTAACCTTTGTTGATTACGGAGTTGGGTAGATCTTGTTTCTCAGAGACTTTTCACTTTCCTTGCTGGGAGGGTAGCTCTGAAGTCCTTGCTTAATTTATACCTTACTGGGAAAGGCCTGTCAAGGGATAAAATAATTAATGAAGTAGGTTTTTTTAATCAATTAGAGAAATATATACGGAGACCTGCTAACTGGAAGCCAAATACCAAAGTATTTGAACTGCAAATGAGGCTTTTTAATGAAAGCAGTATTTAATCATGAAAACGACCTGAGGACTGTAGCTAGAGAGCGAATAGATCCATGTTATGTTGCTTCTGTAAAAGGTGTGTTTCAGACAGCTCCAAGCAACGCTGCTCAAATAGAAATCATAGTGTTCAGCACAGGGGTAACCCGGTAAAAGTTACCGACCTGTGATATATAGGAAATCACAGAAGATGATCTAATAGTTTCTTCTGGCCTCAAGCTCTATGAATCTGTGAGCTTGTATCCTCGGAGACTGGCTGCTAATTCTATTCCTAAAAGGCAGAGTAGGCAGAGGCTGCTTCAAAAGAAGGATTGAAATTTAGTTATTGATATCCATTGCCCTTTAAGGTCATCTTTGGATAGTTCACACCCAGCTTCTTTCCTCTCATAGATTTTTTTTTTAAGGCCTGTGAGCGTAGCTGGAGCATTTGGGAAAGCATGGTTGCATATGGTATCCGCTGTGAGAATGTGGTTTTGTGGCAAGTTATTCACCCAGCTCCCAGTTACCACATTGGCAGCAACTTCAGGGCACCTTCTAAGTATGAAAGGCAGAAGTGATGACTTCAGACTGTTTCTGGAGGAGCACGGAAATGCTGGAGCTGTAGGTGCCCCTGTTCGTTGCTGAGAAGTTGGACCGGATGGCCTTCAAAGGTCCCTTCCAACTCAAACGATTCTATGATTTGTGTTGTGTTCAGAGCTGTTCAGGATTTTAAAGGAGGTACAGCATCAGTTGGGCTGATGGACATGCGTCTGGAGCTGGCAAAGCGAGGCTTTTACCCACGTTTATTTTCTATAAGGACAGTGGGAATCAGAACTCTTAGAACCTGTTTCCCACCCCGGTGCCATGCTGGGGCTGCCTGCGTGCACTTCCATTAGGCTCCTGTTGTGGTTTGGTTTTGTTTTCCATTTGCCTGGGAATGTTGTATTCAAATTGCCAAGAAAACTAAAACAATTGATGTGAAATCTCTTGCAAAACAATAATCAAGAAAGGATGTTCTCAGGAGGGAAGCAATACTAGCTGATGAGCAGGAAGAGTTGGAGAATGCTGGCTAAGTCCTGCGTGTTTACAAGCTCTGTGCATCCACACCTGTGGGTTAGAAATGCTGTCATCTGAGGAATGGCCCCATATTACAAGAAGGTCAAGCACCAAGCAAACCTAATTAAAAGCTCATTACAAGAGACAATCTCCATTAACATGCCAAGTTTCATGCAAATCCATTAGCACCAGGGCTCTCTTCGGAAGCTTTAAATTCCAGTTCTGTGCCCCAGGGACTGGAAGCCGTAGCAGGTTAATTTGCCATTCTCAGTCTGTGAACATTAGGCACAGTCCTCTTACTTTCTGGATTATTTCACATTCCAGCAAATTAGTTTTATCCGTTCTGAGAACATTTTAACAAAGAAAGTTCTTTTGGCATCACATGGATAAAATAACAAGGGATAAAAGAATGACCAGTTCCCCCAATCGGGAACAAATAACTTTAAATCTCTCCTGAAAATGCAGCCTTTCCTGTTATTCCCAGCCCCCTCCCCCTTCCTTTCATTTATCTTTCGGCAGTCGGATTTTTTAATTACGTTTCTGCAGCCAGATTCCCCTCCCTCTCTCTTTACGAGGGTGCTCTCAAGAGCCGTGTATTTTCTTTATGCCATTGTAGCAGAACTTGACTAAAGATCTTCAAACTTGTTAAGTATAAAAGTTGGTAAATGATACTATTGTTGGAGTGAAGGGTTGGGGGGAGAGGGGGAAGGCAGTTTATCTGGGGTGGCTGTGGGGGGGAAGGGGGAAGGTTTAAAAAAAGGAAAAGAGAAAAGGCTCAAATGAACTGAAATGGATCAAAGTAAACAGAGACATCTAAAAGCTTTTGTAAGTTAAAAGTGGCTATCTGTTGCAAGTCCTGCCTCATTAACTACTGATAGAAGCACTGTCCTGGCCTTCAGATACCCAATGCTGGCGGCCTACAGCAAGATGAACTCCGGGTTGTTCGCTCTGCGCTGCCGCGCACAACTGCTTAACCTCAACCTCCCCAAAACGTTTGTCCAGCCATGGCAGATCCCTGCCCTGCGTTCACTGCCTGCTCAGGGAAAGGAACAGACGTTTGGAGAGGAGGAAAGGAAGGGGAGAAAGCAGGGAAAATGCCTTGAGCCCGATTTGTGCCAATCCGGCGCGTCTTCTTTAGAAATGAACACATGAGGGATGGGGATCAGCCTCCCGGGTCCGGGTTGCGGAGCCGCCTGTGCCGTCCTCGGGCTGAAACCGGGCAGGGAGAGTGGGGAGGGATGGGGAGGGGAGCGCCGTGGCTCTTTGACTAGGACCAGATAGGTCTCTGTGTAGAGTAATATTACAGCTCGCTCTCTCATAAACAAGCTGCATGCCGGCTTCTAAAGAGCCCATCTGGCATAGCTTTGAGAATGGCAATAATTACAAGCTGATGATGGACATGGAAGAAAAGCCCTGCTGAGCTGGCTCATAAGGAAGTACAGGCCAGGACTGTAGGGAAATTACAGGCTAAAACCCTTTCTAGTTTGGGCCTTTTGGTGTTCTTAATCACAGACCTTAAATGTTGTAATAAACACTGTTGCATTTTATTGGCCAACTCCCATGACAGGCAGATCTCTTTTATTTTATTTTATTTTTACTATTCGTTAGCTTTAGAAAGCGGTTCAGGAACAATTGTTTGTTAAGAGCGGGTCTGTAAATTTACTGTTCTTCATAAAAGCGATCCAAACAGCGAGAGTCCCTTTTGTTTCTCTGCAGTTAAAAAAGGAACAAGAAAGTCAAAGGGAAAAGGGAGGAAAAGGGATATTTTCGGAGTTCTGCTTAGCCCTGTGTGCTGCGAGGTCACTGATAATGCCTTGATTTGAGATTACTGGTGAGGAAAAAGAATCTAAAACGAGTTGTTAAGCTTTTTAAGTGAAACTCCCGTTGGTTTCACCGGCTGTGGAATTCCGCAGGAAGGAGAGCAGGTTTGAGCTGCGGGAGGTGTGGGTTTGTCCCCGTGCCCAGGAAAGTGCGTGGCATTCTTGCCGACTGCAGTTGTGTGAACAGAAGCGCAGAGGCCTCGTCCGTGCCTGCGATCCCATGGGCCACTGTGATTTCATGCGACATTGCTGAACAGAGGGGAAAATTCCAGGCCATCGGGTTCTGTGGGGCTCTGTCCCAGTGTGCCTCACAGGTACTAAACGCCATTTTCAGGGAAAAAGTGTGAAGTGTATTTTTACAGTGGAACACGTGAAACACAACAGCACTGATGCTCCAGGGCAGCTGAAAGGGCTGCGATTTTACAGCAAGGCGCCTCTGGTCTTGGCAGCGGGTCTGGATTGTAGAATCACTGAATTTGTCAGAATACTGTCCCATCCGGGTCTCTAAACGCCTGTCTGTCTGGGGTCTGTCTGTGTAGATACCATGTGGCAGTGCCACCTCTGTGGACAGATGGGTTTATAGCGGGAGCACACAGATGAGACGGCTGGAGTTCTGCTTCAGAGAGTCTACCTGTTTTCCCAGACTCATTCCTTTCTCCTTTTCCTTCTACGGAGTCTAGAAGATCAAGAGTTAAGCAGTTCTGTGAGTTTTATTTGACTCGAGTGCAATAAATCTCCCAGGGTGACTGATGGACTGATAACTCCCCAAATCCATTCAGCGCTCTGTGTGTCAAATCAGCAGTGACTGCGGAGCACCGTCGGTCATTCTCAGTAATGCTGTTTTGACAGTTCGTTGTTTATTACAATTTAACACGCGTAATTTGTTTTCTCGGAGGAAATCCGCCTTTATTTTACTTCTTTTCGTTTTATTTTATTATTTTAAGAGCATCAAGCGTGCACTAGAAATGCTGCACAATGCACTGCATTGGGTTCACTGCTCCAGTTGATGGTGGAAATGCACCGCTGTTTCTGCAGGATGTTTTCTTAGGAGGTTCTGCTCCTTGAGATGCACCTTTGCCTGCAGCTATAGCTGCGTGTTTCCAGGTCGGTTCATGCTGGTCCTCTTTCTGCTGCGGTTCCCTTTTCACAGACATATAAAGCTTTCTGTTTTACCTACAGCTGTTTGTGTCCTAACACTTCCTATCTCTGATGGCCTATTTAGTCTCCCAGTTTTTGACTTGGGCGTTTGTTCGGGCATTGCATTTTTTCCCTTTCTGTCACACAGCGGAAGCAATGCGCGGTCAGGCAGTGGAAATTTACCTATCTGAGTGCAGCTCTTTCCTTTCATAAACTTCCTTTGGCTTCTTAATCTGAAACTTGCTTGTCAGTGTGGAATAATTTCTTTATGTTTAACTGTCTCTTTCCGATACAGACTAGAATTGTTCCTAACAAAAGGAGCATGAATTGGTGGAAACTATATATTAAACGCAAGACTATTTGTCTAGTTCTCATTAGGTCGCTGAGTGAGAAGCCCAAACTCCTCTCTTTTCCCAAGGTACTCAGATATCCACCAAGTGCCTTCATCCCTTAGCCTCGTTTCCTCTCCCAGTAAACCCGCTTCCCAAAAGAATGCTGCACTCTCTGCTCTTTATACTGTCAGCAGTGACAGCAACCAGCAACGCTGACATTTCGCATTGTTTACAAAGGATGAGCGCCAACAAGGCATCTCTGATCATTTGATAAACTCTCCTAACCCTCTCCCCCCTCCCATCCCTCTGCTCCACTGACCAAACTAACCTTTTCACAGTACACTGCCTGTAATCACCAGTGAAAGACGCTAACCAGAAAGGATCAGAACTCGAGCTAAACACAAACAAACCAGCAAAACAGCTATGAAGATAAACTACTTACTACCAACATTGCTCGGCCGGTGCTGCAGCCCGGGAGAAACGGAGTAGCTGCAGGCGGGGGGTGGGGAAAGGAGAAACCTAACCCTAAATTCCTTACGTGCATGTATTTTTCATATGAATTTTAAAATTGCTTGAAAAAACACCCTAGCATAGCATTAAAATAGCTTTCTTGTTTACTGTCATAATCCTGTATGTTTAATATCCTTTTCCCCCTTCAGCTCCCCCCATTCCTGCAGAAACTCCCGCCAAGACAGTGGTCAAACTGAGTTCATAGTTCCTCATAATGAGCCCCGAACTAATGCCTATACCAAAAAGAGTTACTTTGCAGTCATCCCATGAGTTTGACTGTTTTTTCCCCCCTGCAATTTCTAGTGCACCAAGCAGATACTCTCTTTCTTTCCATTCTGTTTTCCTGGAGGTGAGAGGCAGCCGCGCACAGAGCCCTGTCCTCTCATGAAGGCAGCACTGATGGCCTTTGTTTGCCAGGAATGCTGATGTGCTGAATTACTATATAAAAATGGATTCAATTCCATCTAAAAAAATTGCATCTGCTCTTCCAGCTCCTACCTGAAGTAGCTGGATATTGGGCTTGCTCAGCAAGCAGAACTTTTACTGCTGAGTTTTCCAGTGCCAAAGACTTGGATACAGATTTGAGGACAGTGTGATTTTCTTCCCATGTGCTAGGGTGCATTCATTCCCCCTTTTCTTTTGCATAATAAGAGGGCTGGTACATGGAAAGCAATAAGCTTGGGTCTCCAGCAGAAACTCAAAACTTCGATCTAAATCTTTATTTCAGGTAGTAAGAAATCGTCTCAGCAACAGAAAACCTCCTGGCTCTGCAAAATATCTTCCCGTTCCTGCAGAGGTCTTGTCTGCTCAAAACCAGCCATGCCGCGTTATCTCAGCATGGAATTAGTCTTTTCAATGACTAAATAAATTTCATTTATTCGTGTCACTTCTGCAGATGCCGTTGATTAAACCCTCCTATGGAATCACCACGAAAGTAGCTCTGCCACTCCTATGGCCTTTGGTCTGGCTTTGTCATCGGCTGGGAGCTGAACGCCTGAGACGTTTCTCTTCGTCTTTCTTTCTCTCATCAATTTGCTGTAGCATTGTGATGGATGAACTGGTTCACACCTTAGCCCAGGAGCCTTCATCCTTGGCTGGAAGTTTTATTGAAGCATCAGCACAAATAATAATCCATTGCTAAATTCCGAGTGCCTGAGGTATCTATCCTTGTCTGATTTTGAAGAGCTTCCACCATCAGAAGGGTCTCTAGAAATGCTGTTTCAGGTCAACACGGTTGGTCAGGGAAGTATACGGTATTTTTTCCTTCATTTACTCAAATATCAGTTCTTTATGGCTCTCTTTTTATGTTTCTTATGGTTCTCTCTGAGTTTTCAGATTTCACAACATTCTCTAATCATCGCACTACAAAAAGCTGAGCCTACACACATGCACCTGAATGCCCCATGTGGTTCAAGGAGTACAAAATGCTTGTTTCGAGGTACGCTTCAGTCAGCCGTACTGGTTTTCCTGCCTTCCCTCTGTATCAATGTAACATGTTTTTATTCAGCCAGTTCCACACAAAAGTGGCCATTCATGCACTTACGACGCTCAAGCTGAAAAGGATCCATATGTCTGCACTGTTTTGAATTTTCCCAGAAGAACTGGGCATATGCTTCTGTGCACGAGTGTGCATGAATGCCTTTTGTTTCCTCCCAGCTCATGTCAGTGTAGGTGTATCTCAGGGAATTGGTTTGCCCCAGTACTCGCAAGAAATACAGAATGAATAGCTGGAACAAAGCTGAGTGCTGCATAGACAAATGCAGTTTGATGTATTGACAAATAGGAATGGACTTTGGAACTGCTGCTGGGTCTCATCTGAAGGTGAGAGCATAAATATTTTGCGAAAAAAAACCCTCAATAAGAATAAGGCATATATGTAGTTTCTAAGCTAAATTATTTCTGAAAAAGGAGATGCAAAAGAAAACGAGGAACACCACTGCTGCTTGTTTTTTTTTATACATTCACAGATAGGAAATCCTGTATAAAAGTCAGCCTCTGCTTTTTCCAAAATACCCCAATGGGCAGTGAATGCAGCTGCTAAATGTGCAGCAGAATTTTTGGAAAGCAGTTTAATGCATTTGGTGAGGAGAGACTGTAAATTAGCCTTATCAGAGTAAGTCTGAGCTATTGAAAAACTGCTTCCGTCCCCACAAATGCAGGGAAGATCTATAGATCATAAGGCCGGAGGGACACTCAGGGGTGTGCTGTTCCTAACATGCAGCATGTTGGCCAGTGCTGTGTATTCCTGAAATTATACACAGAAAAACCTATCGTTTGAGTCAGGAGAGACAGTGCCATGACTACTTTCACCTGTCTGCACTGGACAGAGATGGGAACAAACAGCACGTGTTCATCAGTGTGTTGCACACTCACTGCAAAACACTTGGGCTTTGTTCTGCTGCTGCTGAAGGTTGGATATTAGGAAAAAAATGAGATCGGATATAAGGACAAAATTCCTCTTCCAAAGAGCAGTGCTGCAGAGGCACAGATGCTCAGGAGAGGTGGAGTCATCGTCCTTTGGAGGTGTCCAAGGGCAGTGGATGTGGCACTGAGGGATGTGGGCAGTGGGCACGGTGGGGTGGCCTGGGGTTGGGCCTGGGGATCTGGGAGATCCTTTCCAACCTGAATGATTGGATGCTTCTGCGATTCTAAAGAAATTAGTGTTCCTATTTTTTCCACTGCAGTCCTCTTATCTCACCTTCCTTTTGTGTTTCCGTGTCTCAGTATCTCATTCAGGCTAAGGAGACGCTCCTGGGTAGTTAAGTGCTTGCTGTTGCTTTATCAGAGGTGAAAGGGCGCATTGGAAATGCAGGCCTTTTCTGTTGTGAATCAACGTGCCATTGTGCTTCTGTGTCTTGCACAAGAATCTAGGTGTGAGCACAGCCACAGCAGTTCACAACACTCAGGACTCCAGATGTGGGGACTAGGCGTGGAAAGGCACTAAAAGTGCCCAAAGCAGATAAAAACATTTAAGACATAATTTCCCTGCACTCACATGTGCTTGTATTGTATCAGTCCCAAGAAGCCCCATGAATTAAGATGAGGTGAAAAATGCCAGTAATCCCTTGCCCTTTTATCTCCGCTGTAATGAAGTCATGTCTTGCTGTTTAACTTACATGTTACAATTAAGATTTTTACTTCTTGATGTGATTCACTGCAGGGACTGTGGATTCAGAAAGTCTTCAAGGGCAATAAGACTCAAGTCAAAGGAGCAAGTAGGTGGAAATGGAGGTCTGCTTCCCACTTATTTATTTTCAAGTTGCACTTAAAAGAATGACAAAAGCAAGTCTTGCTTCCATCATCATACAGCAATTGGAAGTAAGAAGATACTTGCTGCGGGGCATTAGCACAAGGCCCGTAACTCAGGGGAAGATGACTACAAGGAGTTATTAGGGGGAGAGAAATAAAAAGTGAAGCCCTTGGAAGCCATCGGGATCATTGCGCTTGGAGCATAGTTTCTGTTTGTTTGGATTTGATGTTTAAAAACATCAGCTCAAAATTCATGTCATTAGTGCGGAGAAGTATTTTACAGTGAGAGCTAAGAGAGCAATAATCGTATTTAATGTCATTTGTCATGGGACTGCATATAGCCTCTCAACCTGCTCTACCTAAAATGAAGTGTCTTTCGCTAGGCAGAGCCAGCTGTTCCCTGGACGCCGGACAAAGCTGCTTTCTGCTTTGTAGATTTTTGCTCTATTGCATTTGCAGGTGCCTCATATTTAGTCACAGACTGCAAATAATCAGAACTTATCTGAATAAAATTTTCCTGACTCTTCTGCCTGAATGCTCTCACTGTCTGCTCCCAGCCAAACTGCCTTTCCAGTTCTTTCCCCGACGTCTCTGCACAGTTCATTGCTCTGATTCCACCACTGGGCCATGGCAGTGTTGGTCAGTGCCTTTCCCCTGACTGTGTGCTTCTGTGCAGGCCGGTGGCACTCAGGTGGTGACACAGGGAGTCCTGATGCGTGGGGAGGGGAGCTCGCCATGCTTTCCCTCTTGGGTTTTGAGATGTCCCTACGAAAAGCACAGTTATTAAGTCTGGATTTGACAGCATGTGGCTATGGAGATTCTCCTTCCTACTCATTTAGAAGGTGGGTTTGCTGATGTACTATAAGAGAACAACTGCCACAGTGGTTGCTCTGGGGCACTGGATTTTGGCTAGCTTAGCCTTGGTGGGCCAGGTGAAGGAAAAGCACATGGCAGCACTTTCTGGGGTGTGCTGTTCCTAACATGTGGCATGTTGGCCAGTGTTGTGTATTCCTGGAATTATACACAGGAAAACCTATTGTTTGAGTCAGGAGAGACAGAGGCATGACTGCAATCAGCTGTCTGCGTTGGACGGAGATGGGAACATACAGCACGTGTTCGTCATTGTGTTGCACACTCACTGCAAAACACTTGGGTTTTGTTCTGCTGCCACTAAAGGTTGGGTATTAGGAAAAAAAATTTGGATTGGATATTGGGAAAAAAAATATCTTCCAAAGAGCAGAGCTGCAGTGGCACAGCTGCCCAGCAGTGGTGGGGTCACCATCCCTGGGGGTGTTCCAGAGCTGTGGAGATGTGGCACTGAGGGATGTGGGCAGTGGGCACGGTGGGGTGGCCTGGGGTTGGGCGTGGGGATCTGGGAGGTCTTTTCCAACCTGAATGATTGGATGGTTCTACCATTCTATGACTACAGTTCCTTTTCAGCCCCAGCTGTTGCTATCAGCAGGGGTTTAGCTGAAGAGCTCCGTGCTGCGCTGCTTGGATTGTCCCCTACTCAGCAATATTTCCCAAGATTTGCAGTAGTGGGGATCTGCAGCAGGACAACCACTCAAAGCTGCCCTGTGGTCCCACGCACGGATGCCCAGCTCTGTCTGTCTGTCTGTCTGTTTGTCTGTCTGGCCTCCTCCCCAGCAGGCTGTGCTGCACAGGGGCATAGCCCCATGGCAAGCAGGTGGCCAGGGCTCTGTGTGCGCCGTCCATCAACAGTGTGCTTAGGCCTATGGATGCTCGACCTTCCATTTCCCCACCTCTGTATTTAGGAAACAGAAAAGGAAGCTCCTCTGAAACGAACCGGTTCCCTTGTGCTTTCGGAGTTTGGAACGGTGGTCATTTTAAAGACTGCTTCAAACAGAGTTTACTGGAGTTGTATAAATCTTTGCTTTAAATCCACTGTAAATACGTTACAGAATCTGCCAAATGTGCATTAAAATATTTTGCTTCAGATATGCCTATATCCAACCTTTTGGTTTCTAAGAGCCTTAATCAGTAATCTTCAAGTAGGAAGTTATTCATCTTTATTGCCAGGCAGTTCTCAGTGGTGGTCGTGGCAACAATCTTTTCATTGCTTCTGTGTTTAGTTGTTCTTTGACATGATAGAAGTCAGCTGCAGTTCAATGAGCTCACTATTTGTGCAACTTAATTGCTTGCTTCCTTTAATATGTACTCAATTTTTCCTTTTATGAGCAGGGTTGTTGGAAAAATTAAGCTTAAGGATATAGCTATCCACTGTTAATTAACCTCCTTCCCAAACACATTAGTAAAATAGGTCAAATGACTGTTGAGTGTTAAGTGTACCATTACTAAGGTATTTCTCAGCTGGAAAGTGAACCATGTATTGGATAAGACAGGAGTTTCCAGAGGAGCTTCAAGGACGGAGGTGTCCGTATCGCCCTGAAATTCAATTAGATCTGCGTGCCTAATTCCCTTAAGCTGGATTTTACAAAAGCTCTTAGGAGTGTGCGCTAAGGAGTTTTGATTTGGTGCACGTTTAGGGCATACTTGTTTAAAAATAGACAGAACCTGCTTTCTTTGCTGCTGTTTATTTAATTAAGCTTGATCTTTGGTTGCAATGGGACGTGTGATCCACGCATGCACGTGGATGTGTGTGCATGCATTTAAAGCAGCAGGCAGGAAGAGGGAATCAGCTTTCTCGTAGGTATCTCTGCTTTGCATGAATAAAGCTACTGCATCTGTTTGTTCCTTCGAGAATGACTAACGTGATTATTCATACTGCTAATTCCTAGAATAGCTCTGATATGTGAGCATGTATAAATAGTTCTGATGAGTATAAAATCTGCTCGGTGAGGGAACTGATCTATCAAAACAGCTTTATGCAGTGATAGTGTGATTGCTCTCCACGCCGGGGGTATATTTGGATGGGAAAATTGCTGCAACTGCAGTGGTGAGAGCTCAACTGGAATTTCGCCAGTTTATCCCCAAAATTGTATGTTCTTTTCAAAATCATCTTTGGAAATGTGAGTTCAGTTGGAAAGTTCTTCATTAGAAAAAAAAAAAAAAAAGAAATATTTTACAAAGGGATGGATAAGGCTCTAAAGAATGGAAGCTGGAAGAATTCCCACTGGGAGATAAAGGCTGTGCTTTGTTATGATTACGTCTCCCAATCGCAGTTCCCAGGCTAAGTCGGGAGACTTCTTCTAGAAGCCAGTGGGACTTCCCATATGTGTAAGCTCTCCTCATCCAAATATTATGGTGTGTTACCGTAGCGGCCAACCGAGATCGGAGTTGTGTATGCCAGGCATGACCCGCACATGCAGGAGGCAATCCGTGCCTCAGAGAGCAGATGGAGAGGAATGACGTATCGTGGTCTGTTTCGTAGAGAAGGCACAGAGGATTGCTTCTCTTCAAACAGATTTATCCTGGCAGGGTTTCCTGGTGGGGTGCCCCAGAAAGGGCCTAGAACTGCTGCAGTGCCATAGCTGAACCCTCCAGATGAGGGTGAATCACAGCATCATAGCATCACCAAGGTTGGAAAAGACTTGCGAGATCATCCAGTCCAACCATCCACATACCACCAATATTTCCCCACCAAACCATGTCCCTCAGTACAACATCTAAATGGTTCTCAAACACTTCCAGGTTGGTTAGGGTTAGGGTGCAGCTAACCTAGCCCATCTCCTTGAGCAGCCCATTCCAGCACCTTACCACTCTTTCGGAGAAGAAATTTTTCCTAACATCCAACTTGAATCTCCCCTGGAGCAACCTGAGGCCATTCCCTCTAGTCCTATCGCTAATATGTCCTTTACATCACGAGATCTGGATTGTTTTCCCCTGCTCTTATAATGCAGCTTTGTTAAGGGCTCCATTAGTACAAGGAAGTGAAATACAAGTGCATTGGTGGAAGCTGAGCTCTTGGTTTGAAATGGCTTCCCAGTTGGCCAAAGCCAGGGGCAGTGGAAAACTTCTGGCTTCCAGACTGCAAGCTGGAGCTGCACAGTACACTGCCTCTTTCTTTTATAGATCAGAATTCTGTAAGAAGGACATAAGGTGGGTGTAAATGACGTTTCTGCCAAAACTCAAGGCCCCTTTAGCCACTGGGAGCAGTATAATGGGGCCTATAATAAAAGAGAATTAAGTCCTTATTTAGAGAGATGCATTGAAATTGCTGATATGCTGCCAATGTGTTGCAAGCTTCAGGAAATCGCATTTGTTCCATGTGGCCAAAACCCACAGAGAAGCTCCATGAAGCACTTAATTTTTTAGTATGGCTGTAAATAATGTGGTGGAGAATTAATACAGAAGTCCGACGAACAACTTCAAGGCAGGCTGCTGATGGCGTTTCTTCCTTTGCAGCCGTTGGTGCCGAGCTTCAGGACATGGATCTGTGGCTGTCCTCAAGAGGATTGCACCTGCTGATGTGCTGAGGGTGTGAAGCAGCTGAGAAGCTTCTGGGGGACAGCCTGGGGCGCTGCAAACATCTGCAGAGGCACCTCTGTTATCAGGTACGGTGAGCTGATATCAGATCACTGTTCACGTGCTGCAGCTTGCAGCAGCACAGCGGCCTATTTGTAGATCTTGGGACAGCAGGCCAAGAAGAAATGCAGGAGTTACTCCTCTGCTTATCTGTTTTCCTGGAGAGGAAAACGGTCTGAAGATTCCTGAGCTGGAGAAAAGCAAGTGCTCCGAGCTCTGCAGTCTGGTGAACTGAAATGATGGGACTGGAGTGTGTTGAGGACCACCTGCATGAGAGGTTTTGCCTGTGGCCATGAGAGCTGGTAACTGCAGTGGGGACGGGCAAGTTGACAAGCCCTTCTCAGGTCGGGTATTAGGAAAGATTTAGTCTCTGAAAGAGTGGTAATGCAGTGGCACGGCTGCCCAGGAGTGCTGGGATCACCATCCCTGGAGGTGTTCCAGAGCTGAGGAGATGTGGCACTGAGGGATGTGGGCAGTGGGCACGGTGGGGTGGGCTGGGGTTGGGCGTGGGGATCTTAGAGGTCTTCTCCAACCTGAATGATTCCATCATTCTGCAGCAGAGTGGCTGGGATTCGTATGGCAGACCAGAAGGTGGCACTGCGGATACTGCGTTGGAGAGGTCCCAGTGCTCCCGGCCAGAGGGGAACGTGGGGAAGTGCTGCAGTAACGGGACTCTGGGTAAACCAGGCTACGTGGATGGATTCTGAGAGCTTAAAGCAAGAAGCGTGAATGGGCAAAGCAGGAGTTTGGATGTGGATAATGTGAGGTTACAGGGAACGTCCTGATGTTTAATCTTCCACTTGAAACATTGTCATTGTATTAGCTGCAGAATTAAGCTGTGCAAAATGTTGAAACGTGCAATTTTATTGCAGAGTGCCAAAGCAAAAGAGCTTGGCAGGAGGTTTACAGGGCAAACGTTGGAGAGGGGTTCTTGGCTTTGGCAAGGCATTACAGACGACTTGGTCATTTTGAGCTGGAAATGGACAAGTCTTTGCTGCTCAGCCTCCTGCGGCTCACTTGGCTGTGCTGGGCTGGGCCAACCGCTCCTGCCTCTTGCATTTCCTTCTGTCAGCAAATGCTCAGCTTTTTGTCAGTGAGAGGCCAGTAGCAAGGGACAAACTGATAGACTGCTAAGAGATCAGGCTGATGTCGGAAGGAAGGAGCAGGTGAGCAACTTGCTGTCTGCATTCTATTAATACCAATCCTAGCTCTGCGTTGTGTGCCTGGCTTCTTTACCCTGAGTCTCCATGTATATTTTGAAGAGGATTTTGTGCTCAGCTCAGAGGCAACTCTCCTAAAGACAGTTGGATTGGAAATGACTCTGTAGGGCAGTGGGCGATTCATCATCCCAATGACTTATCCCTCCCCCAGAGTTTCTCTGAAGTTTCCTGTCAGAGCTCACACGCCCTGAGGAAAAGTGCTTTTTCTTTCTTCATACCTTCACTCTTCAGTAGCTACTTGTGCTGCTGTCCTGGGGTCTCAGAGAAAGTGGAGCTGTGCTTGCTTTTGGCTCTGCTTAGCTGCACTCTGCCATGTGCCTGCATGGGGACGCTTAGGGCTTGCAGCCTGATAGGGACAGCTGGATAAAGTAGAGCAGGTTTTCATTCTGCCATGGATGGTAGCTGCCAGCTCAAGCACAGTAATAAAGTGTCAGGGTAGACCTTATCATCCTCTCCAGCTCCCTGAAAGGAGGTGGTAGCAAGGTGAGGGTCAGTCTCTGCTTCCAGGTAACAGTGATGGGACGAGAGGTGATGGTCTCAAGTTGTGTCAGAAGAGGTTCAGGTTGGACATGAGGAAACATTTATTTTCTGAAAGGGTGGTGCTGCAGTGGCACAGCTGCCCAGCAGTGGTGGGGTCACCATCCCTGGAGGTGTTCAGACGAGATGTGGCACTGAGGGATGTGGGCACTGGGATGGTGGAGTGGGCTGGGGTTGGGCTTGGGGATCTGGGAGGTCTTTTCCAACCTGAATGATTCTATGGTTCAGTGGGGAGAATAGACGTGCAGTCTAGAAGCGGAAGATAAATGAAAGCTGGGCAAGTCAAGAGCATGAAGATAAATGTGACCTGGTGACATCGGCCCTCCATTGTGGAAGAGTGCCGGGATGCAAAGGGGAAATGATCCAGGCTCTTTTCTCCATGTGAAGAATGGGTGGCTTCAGTGTGACCAGGCATAGGTGGTGCCACACTGTGGATTGGCAGGGAAGGGTTTTTTAAATTGTGGGGAGTGAGGATTGCACTTGCAGGTTACGGCAAACCCGCTCCTACAGAAAGGCAGCTGTGAGTCAGCCGCCCTGCAGAGCCGGGCCCCATCTCGCCCCTCTTGGTCCTGGTGAGGAGCGAGGCAGGGAAGGCCCCGCGCGGCTCCGAAGGGCCCGTGTTTCCTGTCTCCTCACTTCTGGCAGGTTTTGTCTGCAGACACTGGCTTCAGTACCCCGTAATTACATTTTCACATTTTTTAATATAGTAACACACGGCTGGGCTTGTGGTAGAGAGCCAAGCGATGTCTTTGGGCCATGAGGACTAAAAATAACCCAGGGGATCATTTTATTTGGTTATGGAAGGAAGAAGCGCCTTCTTCAGAAGTTACTGTACAAACACAGCTTTGGAGCAAATAAAGAAGGATTCTTGTTTTCTATGCATTAGGGAGATACCCATGGATTCAGCAAAACTGCCTGAAAGCCAAAAATGCTTTGAACTATGTTTCTCTACAGAGGGCCTTCACATACTGTCAAGCTGTCCAAATTATAGCTTTGTTTTCATCTTACTTGTGGCAATTATTGTACTTTTGTTAAAAATACCATTCTGTGTCAATTCTAAGCTCTCAGTAGCGAGGACTGTCTTAAAATAAAGGCACGTACAGTGCCAGGCTCAGTAGGCTTCGTCTGTGCTGGAGGCCTCGAGGCACAAACCTACAGCAAATGACTGCTTTGTGTCACAAGGTACAACTTTTCAGGCCTGGATCTTGGCATTGGAAGTCTTGAAATCCGTGGTTCCTCCTTTCCCTCTGTGCTGTGCACTGTGGCTCACTGGTGAGAGCGGTATAGAATCGTAGAATCATAGAATCACCAAGGTTGGAAAAGACCTAAAAGCTCATCCAGTCCAACCGTTCACCTATTCCCAATAGCTCCCACTAAACCATGTCCCTCAACACAACATCCAGCCTTGCCTTGAACACCCCCAGGCTCGGTGACTCCACCACCTCCCTGGGCATCCATTGCAGTGCCTGACCACCCTTTCTGAAAAGTAATACTTCCTCATGTCCAGCCTGAATCTCCCCTGCCGTAGCTTGAAGTATCCTCTTGTGCTCTGCTCTAAAGCAGTCTCTCATGCTTGCTTTCCAGCACATATCTCCCCTCTGCATGGCGCCCTGCTTCCCAAATCCAGGATCATCAGGAAGGTGTATTGTGTAGCTTTAGCTCTGCTTTGGAGGAAAGTTCCTCCAAATCTGGCATGTGGGCTGAGCACTGGATCTGCCAGGAGCACTGGGTGGAACCTTTCCCAACATAAAGGAAGATGCTTGGAGGGATTCCAGAAGGTATATTGAGCACCTGCAGAGTTTGCCATGGACCAAGATGCCTGGTAAGCCTACATATTTGTTAGCATTTATAATATCTGCAGATATAATGGGGACTTTCTCACTCCCATTTTGTGGATACAAAATGCAAGCAAAGCGTACTCGGAACCTAATAATAAAGCAGGTGAAGAGTGTTTACTGCAGACTGCCCAGAGAGGCCCCGTCCATCCCTGGAGGTGTTCAAGGCCAGGTTGGATGGGGCCCTGGGCAGCCTGGGCTGCTGTGAAATGTGGAGGTTGGTGGCCCTGCATGGCACAGGGGGGTTGGAGCTTTGTGACCCTTGAGGTCCAATCCAACCCGGGCCATTCTGTGATTCTATGACTTTCTCATTTCCTTTTGGAGAATGCTTTCTCACGCACGTGATCCAACTCTTTGCAGGGCCAGAGCTTTCATTCATAGCGTGTGTGCAAACTGCTGCTTTTCCTCCGGAGGAAGGAACGCTCCGGAGGGCGTTGGTCACACCATGGCATCGCTACAAAGAGCCAACAGTTGCATGATTGAACTCAATTAATGGTGCTGCCAGCTCATTCCTAACATTTCTCTAGATAGACAGCAGTGCACTGAACCCGATGATGTTTCTGTCTTGATGTGGCACACTGACAGCAGCGGTGTCCATCGCGAGGAACAACAGATGAAGCAGTGGGCTGCTCTGTCATGATGGGGCAGCTCTTGGAAAAAGCTGCCATTGTTGCCGTGGCCGTATCAAGGGAGGCCTGCACAAGGCCCTCTTGATTAGACAAACTGGCAGCAGAACAGCAAGTTCTTGTTAACCATACATGCCAAAAGGCCCTAACACAAACAATCCCCATTATAAATTAGGCCTTTTACAAACAATATTTCAAGAAACTACTTGTCCGTTTTCCATGCCATTATGCATTTTTAGGATGATTACATGTTTCTGCTGGATAATGGCCTTTTGCCAAGGGCAAAATGGAGTTTCAATAGGACTCATTATGAAGTGAAAAGTTTTTCTATTCCTACCCCCTGGAAGGAAAAAGCCACTCGCAGATAAAGCTTGTGATATAATTACGTTGCTTTAGATAACCAGTGACATTACTTCCCAAATGATAAGTACTTGTTTTTATCCTTTCTTAATCTCACAGGCCCCTTGTAGCCTTTTAATAGGAAGCAGTGGCAGCTGTGAAGGCCACTTGATCATTGGGCTCTGAACAGAGCGCAGTGCTGCCCTGCTGATAAAAGTCCTGCTATCAGGATCACTATTAGGGGAGAAAGTGCTGTCTGCAAGGGCAGACCCTGCCAGGCAACTTTTCAGCATGCTGCTAAATAATTAGGTTCCATGACAAACCATTCCCTCCTCCCTGTTTGCTATAAGGAGCTACAGCCTGACCCTCTCTTGAATTAAGATGTGCTGTTCCCATTGGTGAAGGAATATGAAATGCAGAGCTTTCAAACCTGGGATGGCAGGGTTTGATCCTGCCTGGGGCTGAAGGGCACAGTGGGGTTCAGACCCCGGGCTCCTTTTGCTGTGCATAGGAGTTCAGCAGTGCTTGCTGTCACAGAGGAGTTACACAGCAGCTTTGTGACCAGGATCCTGGCAAAGGCAGGGTTTTCCTTGGGAACTGAAAGAAAAGGAGAAGCTCGCAGTTAAAGCCCTGAGCTGAGCTCAGTTCCCAGCCTCCTCTCAGCCTCCTCGGATCTGATCAGTTGCTCACTGCCCTCTGTTTCCCATTTGAAAAATATGGCTGGAAATGATTCTGTCCTTTTGTCTCTTAAGATTATAGGAGCTTAAAATAAAAAACTCTGCCTCTATACAGAGTAACCAGATCAACAGGCTGTCCCCATCTTCGCTAAGCTGTTGAGATGTTACTGTACCAGAAATCTATTTCTCTGATATATGGCTCGTGTGACCAACGTTGTTTATAAAGATGCCCGTCACTCTCCATTACATGCTTCCCCCATTGTTATTGCAGGAATTCCATCAGAAGGGCAAAAAATAACTCACTGACTGTGAGAACAAAGGCCCTGATTCATGACAATTCATTTTGAGATGGCAAAAGCAATTTATTATACCCATGTAGCAGTTACGGTCAAGTTACTGATTCCAGGATTTTATTGCTATTATTTGGAAGATGAGCCATTTACACTTTTATGGTCTGAGGCCTGAAGATACTTTAGGAACGCTAATTAGAGCTTTTTGCACTCCTCCAAGGGAGGAAGATTTTATTGTGCAGGATAAGCTCACGCTCGCTAGAAGCAGGGTAGGGGATTAAGTTGCTTGCCTGGGTAACAGTGAAAAGTCTGCTGTAACAGCTAAGGAATTTGGGGACTCCCTGTTGGCTCTGTTGGCTGGTTCACCCCCCTTAGCTTGTTGAAGGAGCCCCAGTTATCATCTCAGCTCTAGGCTCCCTTGGAAGAGCTGAGAGGGGCGGCTGGGGAAAGCAGCTCCTGCCTTCACTGAGGGTGGGCACGGGAGACTGAGCGAGACTGAGGCCCTGAAAAATGCTGTGAAATTCAAAGCGCTCTGAAATGACCTGCCATGGAATGCTGTTGACCTCTGTGATGCCGTCCTCTCCATCTCCTTCTCAAGAGGTGAATCAGTCTATCTGCCCACACCGCAGGGGAGACAGGGACACAAAAAGCTCGGGTGGAATTAGGGAGAGTTGGGTCAGAGAAGAATCTGGTAGTCTGAAAGATGAGCGTACGCTTATGTGTATTTAGGAGAGTAATGGAGATGAAAACATAAACGAGCATAAAGAAACACGCAGACATCTTGGATTGCAAAGGACAATTCTCTTGTCCTATGAGTAAGGACAGCACAAGCTGTGGGGCACTGAGCTGGCTGTCCCACTGGGCTGCTGTAAACAGGGACAGATGCACTCAGGTGTTGCTACCTCTGGTTGGCAGATTGAAGCACTGAGTGCCAGCAGTGGCACACAAGGTTGGCAGATCACGTTTTCACAAAGCCCCTATGAAAGCAAACACACGTTAATGTGTTAAACACATTAGTCATCGGGCGTTTAATTACCTCTTTTCACCTAGGACTCAGATGACCTCTAATAAACAATATCTGTGTTCAGAAGAATGGGCACGAACTGAAACAAGCACTGAGAAGGTCTGACGGCAAGTGACTTCTTCCCTAAGGTCATGCAGGAAGTCTGCAGCAGCAACCTGCTCTGCCATAAACCCAAAGCCATTCCTTCCTGCTAGGAACACACCAGCCTAAATGATTGTGCTTGTGTACCAGGCTGCAGTCCCGAGGACAAGTGAAAAGGAGGAAATCCTTTTGGAGTCCTGGGGATTCCATTGCCTGCCCTTGAGGTGGTGGGAGGACTCCTTGTCTTCGGTGAACTTGGTGTGGGGCCAGGGTGAGGCTGTCCTGCAGAGCTTGTAGGGAAACAGCAGGCCAGAAGAAGAGTGGCTGGAAAATTTACTGAGATAGTGGGAAAGAAGGAAAGAGGAGAAGTTGCAATGCTGGGGTGGGAATCGGTTCTCCCTGTTCTAACAGCTGTGCCATGGTCATTGCAGCCACACACTTCTGACCCAAGCTGTTGGCTGGGGGTCTGTCCTGCTCCACCAAACACTGAACCACGTGGAAACTCTGACCCAGAACTTGAGTGGGGGATCCTTGCACTATGGAAGGAAAGAAGAGGGTCCACAAGAACACTCCAGGAATGTAGATCATAGAATCATAGAACATCCCATGATGGAAGGGACCCATAAGGATCAGCGAGTCCAACTCCTGGGATATTATACTGAAACTGAAAAGGCTGTGGCGTTCTTTCCCAATTAGTCTCCTGAACTGGACGGTAGAAGGAAAAAAGGATATTATTAGAAAAATAAGTTTTGCTGGAGAGAGGGCAAGAAAAACTCAATAGGAAACAGATTGCTTGAAGGCATTTGAATTCTCTGCCCATTTTTGGTGGCAAAATTACCTAAAGGATGTTGACAAACCAGGAAAAGCTTAGGAAGCCAAATAAAGAACGAGGCCTGATAACCAGCAAGATCCCCTCAGACCCTGCATGCCTCGGAACGGGCATTCCAGTGAAAATCACCACATTTCCAAACTGCTGGTTTTAGTGTTAATCTTCTGGAGCTGTTTTTAAACAAGGTCTGCAGCAGCTTATGTAGCCAGCTGAGCAGATGATGTGAATAAAAGAAATGAGCCACAGATCAAAAAAGTCGACATGGCTGGGCTTTTAATTTTACCTCTTCGTCTTTTCCCCAGATGTGGTTGTGGGAAGGTATCAGCCAAGAAATTGCAGGTGGCATGGTTATCTTGCTATTTACTGTGCGATGCTGCTGCTACCAGCTATTCAATAATAGGAAATGACTAATGATGTGGTGGAAATTATGAACCAGGATTAATAAAACTTGAAAAGGAACAGTCTGGTCTGTTTGATCCTCTGAAGAGGAAGTCTGTCTGTGTACAAGTCTTTTCCCTGAGGTGATGTTCTTATTAGTCTGATCTGAGTAGGGAGCAGAAGGAATGGAGCTTGGAAGTGGCTTAAAAAGAAGACAGTAAAAGAGGACATGAAGTATTGTTGAAAAACATCCCTGGGTGAGACAGGCTCCTTTCTAATGCTGCCTTACAGGAGGGTGCTGGTAAGTCAGAGGAAGGCAGGCCAAGTCTGTATGTCACTTGCAAGTGAAAAGGAATTTCTTGGAGAGTTGCATTTGACTTGGGTCAGATTCTGCTGCTCCTTCTCCTGCCAAATCCTCCTTGGGTTGTTTTGCTTGGTGAAGGACTAGAGTACTTGGCTGCTTGCAGTGCTGCTCAGCCTCATGAACAGGAGGTGCCAGCTTCTGAGTGCCGCAGCAGTGACACGGGTAATGCCTGGGTGGATAGCTGGAGGCAGACTGCATCCACAGAGCTGGAAAAACAGAAAGATGTGCTTAAAGTTTAGGCTCAAGAAAGGGCCTTTACCCTAACCCTATCCCCAGCATCTAAAATCTGCAGGTCTGTGGCTGGCAGGGCAACGTGGGGCTGTAGAACAGCAGGGCTGTGCAGGTTGTACCACTGGTGATATAACAGAGCATTTGCACGGATGCTGGGGACGCTGGCCTTCTCTTAGCTCTTTCCATTTCCCTGAAAGGAAGCTTTAGTTTCTGTTGTCCCTGTGGATGGGACGTTATCTGTTTGCTGCGTTCTTTGATGTAACACATTCCCATGGCTGCATTGGTGAGGCTCTGCTGATCTCCTGTGCTCTACCTGAGGCAGGTCAGGGTTGTAGCGGTTGGTCTTTTTCCATAGAACCACAGTTGATCCAGTAGGGTGTTGAGTAACGATGTCCACTGACCTGTAATATCTGAAAGTGTGTGAAGGAAATGTCCTTTGCGTCCTCCTGAAACAGTGCTGTGAGTTTGGTTGAGGTTGCAGAGATCTGAGCTCACTGTGATCCTGTCCAGTCCCATGTTTCTACCAAAAATGGTGCCAGAATTTGGCAATCTTGAATCTTCTTCTATTTTTTTTCTTTTCTTTAGTTGTTGTTTTATTTGCTTTGCTGCTGTTGGAACCTGTTTGGTGAGGGAAACGTCATCAGATGGCCTCTAGCTTGGTGTACAAAATTGTGGGCAAAGTCTGCATCTCCCACTTAAACCTGCTGAGCTCAGGGTTGTGTTGGATTGAACTGGAGAGAGGGGCTCCCCTCTCCTCAGCGCAAGGCAGGAGAGGAATTAGGATGGAGGACGTGACTGCTTGCCTCATGGGGAGCTCCTGTTCTTGTATGGAGTTGAAGCATGGCCTTCTGCCCAGACCCAATGCAGATGTTCTGCTGTGGGGCTCCATTCCTGCTCTCCTTTTTCCCGAGGTTTGTGTGGTGTATGGAATGAGCTTCAGGCTTCTATCTGTCATTAAAGTGGTTCATTGCTTTCTGATATTTTCTGTGGCAGGTTCATCAGGTTCATTAAATTAGTGTGAATCAGCTGGATTCACTCTGATCTCATTTATAGCAGCTGAAGTTCTGACTTCAGTTTCATGTGGGTCATCTCTCTAGACAGAAGGGTTGTCGCCTGGTACTTCTGGAGGCATTAACATCTGATGCAGAGAGGATGATGTGCCCATCAGCTCTTGTGTTGCATCTCAGGTAAGTGGATGAGCCATCACTAATGGCAGTGTGTGAGCTGGAGCCCAGGGAGCATAATTCCCTGGGTGCTTTTTGAGAAGCCTCCTCTCCCATTTCTTTTGTTGTCTCCTAGTTTTTTCCCCTATGCCAACATTCTTTTTCTCCCTCCTCCCCTGATTTCCTCTGACTTTTTCAAATAATTTCTAATTCAAAGTGAAACTCAGCTATGCAACTTTATAAATATAAATTGTAAGGGGCTGACCCTCTCCTTACCTCTGAGCTGGTATTTTTAAAAGCCCTATTGTTTCCCACTGCTTTAGAAGGTTAAAAGTCCAATCTCATTACAAATGCAGTGCATATGTTGTTGTTTAGTATTGCACTGGTGCATTACCTAAAGCTACACAGCCAGTCACATCTCCTATGGCTCATGTCTCACGTCATGGTGCGAGTAGATTGCAGGCACTGGTCTTAAAAGCATTAAATCCTGGTCCCTGCTTTGTAATATCTGAGGATCTTCCTTCTGTCTTTGGTATCGTAAAGCATTTTCACTCTCTGCTTGGGCAATACAAAGAAACATTCAGGGCTCGAAATCCCATAATCAGCTTTGATCGTGCTGCTTTTGGGAAAGTAAGGACAGATGACTTTGTCTTGGTGGAATGTTCCTCCTTGCGAATGCTTTTGAAGTATTTTTTTTCCCTCTTGATTTAAACCAACCCACTTTCTGTTGCTGTTGTCTCATTCATAAGCTATGCACCAAGTTGCTCCTTTCCTCATTGTGCCTGGAGGATTTTTTTTTGTATCTGCTAGGGTGAACAGAAACCCCATCAAATAATTGGATCAAGTTGAATTTTCAGTGTCACACAAACGTTTTTCTTATTGATAGAGTCACCAAGGTTGAAAGACCTCCAAGATCATCCAGTCCAACCATCTGTCTGCCACCAGTGTTTCACCATAAGCTGCATCCCTTACTACAGCATCTAAGTAGTTATTGAGCAGCCCCAGGGATGACGACTCAATCACCTCCCTGGACAGCCCGTTCCAGTACCTGACCACTCTTTTGGAGAAGAAATTTTCCCAAATATTATATTACTCTTAATGTTGACTTCTTGATTATCAGAAGACTTCTTCTGTTCAGAATGGATCTGGTCCTGTCATGCCTAAGTGCCAATTCTATTTAGGCAAGCACGTTTGAAATGTACTGGAGGAGGTTCAGGTTGGATGTCAGGAAGCTTTTATAGTCAGAAAGAGTGCTGACCATTGGCACAGCTGCCCAGGAGTGTGGGGTCACCATCCCTGGAGGTGTTCAGTGGAGATGTGGCACTGAGGGATGTGGGCCGTGGGATGGTGAGGTGGGCTGGGGTTGGGCTTGGGGATCTGGGAGGTCTTTTGCAACCTGAATGATTCTGTAAGTCTACTATAAATGGTCCTCCAGATGAAAGTTAATGATCAGTCTTTGACTGTGTGGGACTAGTTGCTGCTTAGTGTAATCTGTCAAGAGCGGATACGACGTCCTGACACCACCAGTATTGATACTTGGCTACAGGTCAAGCCCAAGCGCATTTCTATGTTGAGTAGCTCTTATCTCAAAAAGTAATGATAAATGTGAGGTGTCTTTCATTTGATAACAATAGTAATAGCATCTTTACTACTTCATCTACAAAAGCTCAGTGGTAATTCTTTCTGTACGCTTTCCATAGAACAGTAATATTTGCAGAGCAGTGTCCATACTTTGCAGAAACAGATACTCGAGCTATTTGTTTTTCTTTTTGCTCTGAGCTAGATGAATATAATGTTCTCTTGTGTTGCAAAAGGTTGTTTTTGTATCTCACAGTCACGTTTCGGTATCAGCAAATATTTTAGATGTGAGTTAAGAGAGGTACCCCACTGACAGAAGAAGGCTGGCTGGACTTGTAGCATCACATCGTAAATTCCCTCTTCTGCTATGAAAATGCCATAAAATACATGGCACGGCAGATTTACAATGACAGTGCTGTTGCTGTGTTAAAGCAACTATTTTATCTCTTTGTTTTAAAACAGTTTTTACTGTTCTACACACCATGAGTACTTCCTCCAAGAAACAATGCCTACGAGCTTCAGATTAATATGAATATGATCTCATAATGACTCTTCGTCAGCTTGTTACACCATTATCTCCCTGCTGCTAGTAAATTCTAGGAGTTAAATTTTATATGCAAATGTTTCATTTCAACCATCTTTATATTCAGCTTATCACAAGCCTGGTAGTGCCCCCACCCAGTTACGTCAGCCCTGGAAAAATGGAGTTCAAGACGTCTTTTATGGCCTTACTGCAGCATTATATTTGCAAGCCTGACCACACACATCTAGCGAGCTTCCCAGCTAGCCACAGCCTGATCTTGCTGGGTGGTGCAGGCGGGCAGGGCTGTGCCTGAATGAGGAGCTTTATGAACACAGATTGGCTGTGTAGGACAGTGGTAGCATGGGGCAGGGTGTCTTCTGTCTCTAGATAGATGGCTGGGCATCTGCAGGTGCCTTGTCCAGGTGTATCAGTGCTTACCTTCTCACTTCCATGTTTGCTGTTGGGTTCTGTCTTGCAATGGGAAAGCTGAGATGGCACCTTTTAATATTAATCCAACTTTATGGCCTCTTTCCTTTCCCACTGTTAGATTGTTGTAGAGGTGTCAGAGTTTGTCTAAGGGTGCTGCAGATCCTGGTTCAGTAAAGCACTTAATGTGTGCCTGCTACAGTCCTGTGACCATTCGTAGAATCATTAAGGTTGGAAAAGACCACTAAAATCAACCCCTCACCACCATCATCCTGCAAAATGCAGCTGCTTGTTTCTGGAGGAATGAAGGAAAGAAGAAAGGTACTCATGATTCTACTTATGTCATATAGAGCAAATAAATCCTTGACACTGGAGGACTTTTGCTAGGGATCTGTAGATAGATATTGCCATGCTAGATATTGGTAGGTTGTCTTCTGCTTGTTGTTTCTTTTGTGTGTGTGTGTGTGTGTGTGTGTGTGTGTGTGTGTGTGTGTGTGTGTGTGTGTGTGTGTAATTAGAGCAGCATGGCTTACAATGGGAGATTTAATGGGGAACTGATTCTATGTGCAATTAAGCAGTTGTTATTAATAGTACCAGTGCATAGGTGAGAATTTCAAGGCTTAAAATGGAAGCAGGAGGGTTTAGTTGTGGTGCTGTTGGCGTTTCCATACATATGGAGTGGGAATATATTTTATTCAAGTCACAGTGGATCAAAAAGATCTGCAGAACTTTTTATAGCATGCTCACTGGGTATAGAGTGAGCTCAAACACTTTAAGGAGACTCTTCCACTGATTACTGGAGATGTATCCCACGGTTTTTATGATTGACTTTATTTTCTTGATTTTTTTACTTATGTTACTGCTTCAGTATGATGGCAATGATACAATTTAGGTGTATGTCTCTGCGTTTCCCAGAGACACAGGGACACACTGACATGGCCTGGAGTAATGGAAAGTCTGTGTCTTGCAGGATTGCATCAAAGTAGCTGTGAAAACCTGCGTTTCACCATTTACAAAACATTTTTTTATATCATTCTGATGTAAAACAAATTTTGTATTTTCATTTCTTCTGTGGTTGCAGCACACTGCAGTGTCATGGAACGCCTCTGCTCCAGAACTGTCAGAACTGGGGCACTTGTAACAGGGGGGCTGAAATCTCATGCATGTGATAAATGTTTGCTCTTTGCATCACAAGTCATATAAACCAAAGGCACCGATAACCAGGAGCACTGGGCCAGGACTAAGTGTATGGAAATATTGCAATGGTACCTGCTTCTGAATCTTGGGTGCTTTATTCTAATCCTTAAGAGGCCATTGGGAAGTTGCAGCTATAGCACTGTGTCTGCAAGTTAGCAGAAGCCTGGCTCTCTGTGTGAAGCCATCAGAGCGAGCCATAGAAGAACATCAATGAAAATCAGAGTCAGAATGGTTTCCACTGTTACTCCAAGTCAGCAGGAGGGCTCGGCCAACCCGTGGTGTAGGATTAACATGTGCATCAACTCACGTGGACAATTCCAGTCAAGCCAGGAACTGTCTTTTCTACGGTTGCAAGGAAACAATGCAAGTCACCTGGCACTTTTTCCCAAATTGCAGAGTTTCCTTTCTTCTGGAGAACTTCACGTTTGCAAAGCAGCACGTTTACAGTGGATTCCCACATCGGAAGCGGTGACATCAGTGATTCCTCTTGCAACTTCCCATCGGCACCCCAGGGACAGGGCAGGTCTTCCTCTGGTCGCACGCGCTGAGCTCTGGGGCAGCAGGTGCTGGAATACATTGCAGGGCTGCTGCTCTTGCTGGGCATTAAAGGCAGCAAACATTGCAGGTGTTATGCCAGCACCTGGTCGCTCTTTACGTCTCAGTGATAATTAACATCTTGTTGGCCAGTGGCAGCAGAAAGCAGTCACTGCACACCCTTTCTATTCCTGCACGCTCAGTGCTGGTGAGCCTACTCCAGGTGATTTGGGGGTATGGATCATCTGAGGTTTTATTCCTAAGGGGGTGAGCAGTAGCTTTTTGGGTGAGTCAAGCCAAATATAGTCTCTGCTGTTTTTAAGCTTGCTCAGATGTTCCTCTCGGGATATGCAGTGACACACTTTGCATGGTTCCTGGAAATTGAAGCTGCTTTCACAATGCTTTAAGGCTTGTTTAGGGTTTAACAGACGTATTGAAGCTGTTTGATTTAACGCACAGCTTAAATCAAGCTGTTAACTGGTTAAAGAAAATTTCCCATTTAGCTTCTTGCTGGTCTTTTAGGTGTTGCACAACCAGTTTACCTGTTAGATTTTTGAGGTGGCCAGTAGTCAGTTCTTTGATCATTCAGTTGTGGCTTGGCTATGTATTAAGATGAGATGGATGAGAATATGCCACTCACAAACTGAAGCTGTAGGAAATAGCTTGCGTTCCCCTGCAGGGACTAGAACTCTCACAAATCTATGACTGTTTTATGACTTTCCCAAGGAGACACCTCTCACCAGGGAGACGTTAAAGGTTTGTTGCGAAGATGGTTGGAACCGATCCCACTGAGGTTGTCTGGGTGGAAAGTATGTGTGTGAGTTTATGCATCCTCACACCCCTGTGTTTCTCTTCCATGCAGCCAGGAAGCAGATTCATCCTCCCACCATGTATATTCATCAGGTGTTTTATGAGCTCAGGTCCTACTCAAGGAAACGTCCAACTTAGCTTGATGGAAGATTTACCCAAGTAATGGTGTCATTAATTGCACCCATGATAAAAGTGGAGCATCACCCACTGTGATTGTATGGAGCATTGCACGATAGCCGGGATGTCCGTAAAATGGACACAAGATTAACTACAGCTGCACAATAGGTGATTAAACTAGTTTTCTCATGCTGTAACCGAGTTAGCCCTCTTTAATAATCATTTAAGAATTCTTTCTCTTTTATAGGACTGTTATATGCATGAGCCCATTCCTTTCCACCCTTCCTATTGCTCTACAGCAACGTCCTGTTTAATACCCTACTTTTATTCCTTATTACTTCTTGCAGTCGATCTCCTCTCTTCATCCTGTGTCCTGGGAAGTTTAGCCAAGCAGTGGGGAACATCTTGAGGGAAAGTAGTGGAAAAGGAGCAGAACCACACCAAAGTTCTTACAGTGGTCCCATAGCACAAGTAGGTTTCCCAGAGAACGATTGGCACAGAGCAGATTTCCCTCGTTCCATTTCTGTCTTCGTACCTCAGAACCTGCCTGTGTGGAGGATGCGTGGGATGAGATGATGTCATTTCTTCAGTCTCCCCAGGTTCTTTTGTGGGATAAGGGGACGTTCTTATCCAGCTTCCATGAATCTGGTCTGTAATCTATGTAAAACCTGGGAAATCTGAGAGATGATGATGATTTCTTGCATACGTGCTTGGGTCTGGTAACCATTTCAAGAACTCTTCCTGGCAGAGGGGAGAAATAGCTAGATTTACTTCTGGTGAAAAGCTACGTAGTTCAGCCTAAGTCCATCTGGCTGAGCTGTCTGGCATCTGGGAGTTCCTAAAATGTGAGCAACATCCCAAACTTCACATAAGCAGTGGTTGTAAGCAAAAGCTTACAAAGAAATGAAATGTAGTTGTGTCACCGTTGCCAATGCGCGCCATTCAAAGCTCGTGAATTTGTCACCCCAAGAACAAAGCCAGATCACTTTGGGCTCTGTTCCTGTTTGTTCTCTGTTCATGTTGGTTAGCATGTAAAGTCCCAAGGAACGGCTGTGCTTCTCTAAGCTGATCAGCAAAATACAAGGCAGAGAATTTCGCTGTGTAGTGGAATTACTCCTGATAGGGCTCAAAGCTTGTGTTTAGGCCTGTCTACAAGAGGAGATGATGACTTAGATGACTCTGGTATAGGACTTACTGTATCCCAAAGCCAAACCCAAATGGTTAACTGTTCACAGTGCTGAAAATGCACCTTTTGCTTTTTAGCCTTTGGAATCAATCTTTTAGGGTTTTCTCCACAACTGTGAGGTTTTAAGACCTGTTTCAATTTTTAATCAGACTGGAATTCTTACATAATAGCAAGCTGCTGGGACATGGGGCTAGGAAGTAAGCATTGAATAATACAAGGCCAGCAACAGAAAGGATAGATTTGGAAGGAGTGCTGAATGACCCGCTCATCCAGTAGGTGAGGGCCATGGCAGAGCTGTATTGTTTTTACCAGCAGATGACTGAAGGCAATGTTCTGGAAGACAAACACATCCTGATCGAAGAGACTCCCGTCTACTGAAACCAAACAGATTGAAAACAAATTTATCCATTTAAATGTTGCTAAGCTCCTCTTGGTCCCCGCTGAGCAGACGGCGCCTATCCCATCCACCTCTAATCTGAGCAGCTCGCTGTGTCTACCAGACCTGTTTGCAGCGAGGCTCTTTCAGGAGACAGAGCCCTGCCCTGGGAGGCTGCACGTCTCCGAGGGCTCTTGGAAGGGGAGCAGAATTCCACGTCTGCCTCGATCCACCCGCGCAAACAGGAAGGGGAGCGTGCCAGATGATAAGTCCAACTTACCATCCAGGGTAACCAGATGCCAGAGAGGATTGTTTTCATTTCCATGGGATTTCTAATTAGGGGACATGCTTTAACTGTGTTTTCAATGGCTGAACATCCAAATGACAGTTTGATATGAGCAATTTGTCTGGCCGGCTAGATAAATTCATAGCAAAGCTAAAGGATTTTCCGTTAGAAATGGGTGCACATCCTTCGCTGTGAATCGGATCAAACATTCCTGTAACTAAAGAATCCCCTTTATGTAACAGCTCATTCTAACCTTCATTTGCAGTTTTAATGATCAAAGTCTCTCTTTCTCCTGATTTGTCCCCAGT
The DNA here is from genome assembly GCF_951394365.1 of Tetrao urogallus. NCBI lineage: Eukaryota > Metazoa > Chordata > Aves > Galliformes > Phasianidae > Tetrao > Tetrao urogallus. The sequence continues at coordinate 58,820,561 of NC_136819.1, read as the reverse complement.
CATGGACTCTGCCAAGTGCTTGTTGTTTTTTTTCTTTCTGAAGTCTCATTCTCGTTCCAATTTGATGAATGGAGGGAAATGTCCATTTCTGCTGTCCCACCCAGACCTCATGAGCACTAGCATTGTCTGGCCGGCTCCTGGGGGAATTTGCTACCTGCATAGCTGCTGGCTGGGCTGTTACAGCTGCATTTCCTTTGAAGCTTTATTTTTTAGAGATGTGATGCACAGCCTTGGGAACAGGTAAAGTGAGGAAAGGTGCTGGTGGCTTTCTGCCTGAGGAAGTGAAGTGGGTGATTAGGCTATTAGCTGCCCTTTGTTTCTGCAATATTGGAAATCCGTTCAGTCGTGCCAGATGTTGCTTTGGTTAAGGACGTGCTGTCTTTTATCGTACTCACAGAAATAATTTAAAGCCATGGTCATGATATGCACAGCTAGCAGAAGTGATGTGGGCAAATGTGAAGTGGATTTGTTCCTGTATGAAACTGTCCTGATAACTTTGAGGGGTTAAGCTAGAAAGACCTTGATAATTCAGTTCAGGTTGTTGGGAACTGAGCTTTGAAGGTTACGTGATTGCATGTTCTCCCTTCTCCCACCGTCACATGGCACCATTCGAAACATGTCTGAGTGGAGAATACAGTTATTTTTGGTACTGTCCCAGAAACTTATCAGGTGAAATGCAATTAATGAATCAAGAGCTTAAAAATATCTGCCCAGAAGCAGCAGGTACTCTTCTGGTGACTGAGTACAAGAATTTCTTTCAGAAGAACGGCATACAAAAAGCTTTTCCTACCTCATCTCTTCCCAGATTATGTTTCTCTTACTTCCAGGGATGTTAGATTTTTTGCTCTTCCCTTTAAAATACGCCTGCACCTGGTCAAATCAGAGGACAGGAAGATCTCAATTTGCATGAGCTCAATGAAGATTTAGCTGAAATCCTCGTAGGTTTTGCCTGCCTCAGGTCTTCCCGTAGCACAGGCAGCCCACGTGGTGCTGGAGGGAGGCTGAGAGCAGGAGCAGAGGTGGCCGGAAAATGCAGAGAATCCGTGATTTAAATTCACAGTGGACCAGAAGGAATGCAAAGGATGAGGGAAAGGAAAGAAGGGAATGAGGAGTCTTCCAAAGTTATGTGTGAAGCAGAATGGTGGAGATGCCCAACAGGGCATGCAAGCAGATGGGGGCTGATAAGTCCAAGGAGACGGGGGTAGAGGCTGCTGGCTGCTAAAGGATGCAGGTGGCTGGAGGCAGGTAGTGGGTGGGAGCTGTAGTAATGGGAATGTATGGGCTGGAAACAGTTGTCAGTGGTAGAGGAGGGAAGTGTAGTAGACCAAGTGCAGAGAAGGAAGCAGGTACAAATTGCACTAGGGAGATTCAGGAAATAATCTTTCTCCAAGAGAGTGGTCAGGCAATGGAATGGGCTGCACAGGGAGGTGGAGAGTCACCGTCCCTGGAGGTGTTCAAGAAGCATTGAGATGTTGTGCTGAGGGACATGGCTTCGTGGGGAATATTGATGGTAGGTGGACAGTTGGACTGGATGATCTTAGAGGTCTTCTTTAACCTCGGTGATTCTATGATTCTGTGACAGAGAACCAGTGTGCATGGAAGAGATACAACACTTTGTGTCCCATTTATGTAAGGAGTACCAGGGTCATGTGTGGAACCTGGAGCTCAAGATAGCTGCACGAATGGTGCTCCTCGAAGCAGGTCAGTCTGAAAGGGAGGCTGAAGGAGCCTGACTGTAGGACAGCAGTGGAAAGAGCACAGATTCATTTGAGTTGTTGGGACCTTGAGAGATCGTCTAGTCCACAGTTTCTCTCCAAGCTGCAGCCAGAGACACGACATCCCACCGCTTTGAGTTCCTCACCACCTCTGCCACTTCTGCTGTCCGTGACAGAGAATGTGTAAGGCCAGTTGAGGAAAAAAATGGGCTGATCATAGAAGAAAGGCGTGTATGTCATTGCCTGCACTCTGAATGCTTAAGGCGTGGGCCATCTTAGGCTGTGCATTCTCCAAGTGTGGAATGATTGAATTTGCAACTGTACTAATGTTTCTCCGAGTGTAGTCTTGATAAATAGTACAGAGCAATGGGTTAAGAAGATGGAGAAGGATTGTAGGGAACAGCTTTAGCAGATAGCTAATAAGAGATAACAGAAGTGGAGAGCACAAGGCTAATACATCATGGCTGAAATACCCACGTTTATTAACAAAGCCAACAGGGAAGGTTTGTCTCTGTGTTCTTATTTTCTGTGTGTTTGACAGTCCCCAAAGATATCAAGGCTCCAGTGCTGGGCATTGAGAACTTCTACAGGAAGATGGTATTTGCATTAAGGGGCTCAGTTCAAATAGACAGGGCAGACACAGAGTGGGAGAGGAGCAAGAGTACTGAGAGGTAAAGCAGGTGGCAATGGTTAGCAGCAGAGCTGATGGCTGGACTGCTGAATCCCAGGGCACTGATGTATCTGTTAAACTGTACTGTTTGCACTCGTACTGAAGCCAAAAGGAGGTCTGAGTAAATGCTCAAGGCTAAAAGCACTGTGGGATGTCTGCCTCAGCAACCAGAATCTGAAATGGGCTGATTTTGCTTTTTTAAAGGAAAAAGCAAATGAATCCGTCCCTATTCTGCGTGGTCCTGCTGCCACCATAGCACACAATGAGCACTGTGTCACTAAAGGAGAAATCCCCATTAAAATCAGAAGGGCTGCAGCCCTGAGCCCTGGAGGGAGATGCAGGCTGGAATCTGTTACTGGAAGCTGTTTGTATTGGCTGAGAAACACGCAGGTTAACGGTGCTCTCAGCATTTTCACAGGGCCTAGAAATGTCCACCGCGCTTTGCATGGCAGGATAAATAAGATGTTAAGTACCGGTCTGAAGATTTATGTAATGCAGCGTTGGGCCAGCAAGAACAGAAGCTTTGATTGGGGGGTAGATGAGGGCAGTTCTGCCAGGGAACCAGCTTGGTGTTCCTGGAGTCCCAGGGCATCGATTCACCCAGTGTTGGCGTGCTCAAATTCCGTACCAGATTTAGCAGGAATGTATACGAGTCTTTTTGTATACAAATCTCCAGTCTTCTTCCCTCCCATGGATAAAAGCAGAGTGCCAATACGCTGTGAGGCTTGTTTCCAGGATTTTGATGGCCATTTTCAAGAAGTGAAAGCTTTGAAATCAGTTTAAGTGCATTTCCTTGTTTGACTAAAAGCCATAAAGCCATCAGAAGAAGTGAATCTGGATAGTTTTGTCACGACTGAAAAAGTGTAGGACAGCATATGTTTTAGCTGAGCTTATTTAGGACATCCTGCTGCTAAAATCAGCCTACGGAATGGTCAAATTTCATTAAAGTAACATTCAGACTATTTGTACTCAATTAAACGTTTATTTTAAATTTCCTCTTGATTTACTGATTCGAATGCATTGTTCATTTTTCGCATACCAAGCGCCGTTGCTTGGTCTCAAGGGAATTATTGTTACAAATTTAACAACTGTGACATATTAAAAAGCGCATTTAAGGAAGAAATTAAGGGTTGGAAGGATGTGACCAAATGTTTCCGTAGCGTTTGGCCAAAATGTCACTGAAATGCCAACATGATTTTAACAGGAGTTAAAATCAGAACTTTCAGAGCACGTTTGCCTATCAAAGAGACAAAATAATCTTTGTCTGCATCGGTAGCAGGCGTACATCCATTGCACTTGCCAGAAAATCATTTTCATTTTTGGAAACTACTTTTAACAGCTGAGTAATTAAGGTGTTAGCTCTGTGCTGTGCAGCTGATTAGCAAGGAGGAAGTCAATAGCTCAAGAGCGTGGAAGCAAACATGTTCAAATGAGATGTATCATGGAGGCACCTGCATCCCTAATTAATGGCCGGGTGGGAATGTCAGGAACGGCTTTTTCAGGAAGTTCTTTGAAAGTCAGACCCCAAACTGGGCAATGAAAAATAGGAAATGGTTTTAAAGTGAGACAGGGGAGGTTTGGGTTGGATATGAGGAGGAAGTTTTTCAGCCAGAGGGTGGTGAGGCAGTGGCACAGGTTGCCCAAGGAGGCTGTGGATGCCCCATCCCTGCAGGCATTCAGGGCCAGGCTGGATGTGGCTCTGGGCAGCCTGGGCTGCTGGTTGGCGACCTGCACACAGCAGGGGGTTGGAGCTGGATGAGCACTGTGCTCCTGTGCAACCCAGGCCATGCTGTGATTACTTCTGAGAAACATGACCTTACTGTCAAAGGTGGATTGGGAAGGGTGCATGTGCAAGTCTGTGGAACTGTGTCCAGGCTTATTTCCCTGTCGTTTCGGTTGCCTTGGTAGGTTATCAGAACAAGACTGTTCCAAGGGCTGTGAAAGCCTCTTAGGGTGCTCAGGGCACCGGCGCAGGATGCTGGTGCTGAGTGTTCATAGAATCACAGAACCACAGCATGGCCTGGGTTGCACAGGAGCACAGTACTCATCCAGTTCCAACCCTCTGCTGTGTGCAGGTCACCAACCAGCAGCCCAGGCTGCCCAGAGCCACATCCCACCTGGCTTTGTTCTCCTGGGCAATTTGAGGAGCAAAGCTGTTTTCTCTGGGTTGTGAACTTTACGCGGGTGATTCACTTTGAGATCTTTGAAGACAGCTCATGGTAGCAATACTGAAGTGCAGGACAGCCACACCGCTGCTTTTTGCAGGCTGGCACAATTGTTGCATACTTTAGCAGCACAATTTGCTTTGTTTCTAATTAGCACTGGTGATGGCATTCCAGGAAGATCAGCTCATTAGAAATCTGTATCAGTGTAGATCAATTAAAAATCTGTTCCTCTTCATGGTTCTGATGCTCTTTTTCCTTCTGTGCCAGCACACAGCCACATCTCAGACATATGGAGCAGCCTCTCTGGGGCAGGAGGGACCAGGGAACAGACCTCAGTGATGGCTGCCTCACCCACAAGCAGGACGGGGCGCTCGTGCTTCTACAGCAATACATGGAAGATTTTGTTTGTTTAATTCTCCTGCGAGGCTGTTATATGGTATGTCCAGGAAAATATCTCTTTTTTTTTTTTTTTTTTTTTTTTTTTTTTTTTTTTTCCTCTTTGGTTTGAAGCTGTTGATTATTTACAGTTCTGTTAAAAAAGAAAACAAAACAAAGCGTATGAAAAATCTGGTGGTTAGCCACCCTGCCCACAGCATGGGGCTTGGATGTCAATGATCTTTAAGGCCCCTTCCAACCTAAGCCGTTCTATGATTCCGTGAAAGAAACATTCTTGAGAATTGCAATCGCCCTAATTTCTACATTCTTCTGAACTTTCTTCACTGAAGAGCCTGGTCCTGCCTTGTCTGGAATGTGTTCATTGAATCTCAATGCACGTGGCAACCTGTGACCAGCTGTGGGACCGTGTGGACAAGGTCTGGTTTGTCTGCTGAAGGTGAGGCAGCAGCTCTTTTGCACAGTTCAAGGGTATGTGCTCAGCTTGCCATACATCATTATGGAGACGTTAGGGCCTGTGCCTTGGCAGCAGCTGTGACATTAAAATGTATAAGATGTTACCAAAGGAAGCACTCGGCAACATTTTTTTGGCTTCCCAAGGCATAAACAAGAAATTTTCCCTACAATGATAAGTTAGAATGGGGGGTGAGACACTAATATAATTAGGGTGTCCACTCCAGAGAGCACAGCTGGCTAAATTAAGGCAAGAGAGGGCAGCCCTGGTGGCTGAGGAACACAGCGGGGAATTCCCAGGTGAGATCTGTGCAGGACAGATTTTTCCAGTGCTAGAAATAGATGTGGCTCTTTGCTATCTGCACGGATAAGCTGATTCATAGCAGCTGAAGCGTTGTCTTCGGGAGCAGATGTACAAATGAGAAGGTATCTTAGTCAAATGGATTTCTGGTAGCTTAAGGGAGATGCCTGCCATGGAATTCAAAGGCACTTTGAGCATTCTGTGGCTCTCTGGATGTAAGTGTAGTTTTTGCATTTGATAAGCCAGTTCTGAAACTCAGATTTCCACTTTGGCATTCATTAACCTACAGCTCAGTAGCTTTTATCACAGAATCACAGAAAGGCCTGGGTTGCACAGGAGCACAGTGCTCATCCAGCTCCAACCCCCTGCTGTGTGCAGGTCACCAACCAGCAGCCCAGGCTGCCCAGAGCCACATCCAGCCTGGCCTTGAATGCCTGCAGGGATGGGGCATCCACAGCCTCCTTGGGCAACCTGTGCCAGTGCCTCACCACCCTCTGTGTTTTATATCTGACCCAGGCTATAAAATGAGTTCTTTATGTCATACTTTGCTTTCAAAAAGAAAGTGTGGTGAAGATGTAGTGTCATAGTTCAAAAAAATCCACAGCAATGACCTGCAGCTTGGAGAAGTGTATCTTCATTCTTGAATGATGTAGTAACTGCTTAGCTTGTACAGCTGATTTTACAAAAATATTTATTTCAGTGAGATTAATTCCAGCACACTTCTGGCTTCTTCTTTTAGAACTTTTCCTTGTTCCTTCATTTGGCTCTTGATGAGGTGAGAGCTGCAGCAATGGCATCTATAGTCTCTCGTTTGCAATAACAGCACTTTACAGTGCAGTCTGGTGAGGAGGACCGTAAGGCTCTACGTGGCCATCTGCACTGACACAGCAGCACCACGATGTCGAAATACAAACGGGAAAGACTTCACATCTGCCTGGTAATGTAACAAAGCAATATTAACATTTTCATAAAATGTTCTGAAAGCGGTTTGGTTTGGCTCGCCGTTCGGATACTGAAGCCAAAGAGACTGTCCTGAGAGCGGTGCAAGCAGAAAAGCAATACGGTGCAGTGAATGAGGCTGCAGGATCCGAAGTGCTGTTTTAATAAGGCAGTAAATGTGGCAGAGCGTTGTAAAATCCCTCGCTGTTCTGCCTGTGCCCAGATTGCAATTGTACATGGCAGGCAACATCAGCACAGTAATTTTACTGTGTAGCACTGGTGCAGTTTAGGAGCATAGTTTTCATCCTGATGGTCCCTGTGAAGTTCACAGGAAGTTCAACCTTTACTTCATATACTTTATTCTGATTGATTTCTAATTTTGTCAATTATCCAAAGCTTGAAAATAGGTGCTGGTCAAGAATTGCAAGGTGATCACTGTGAACACCAAAAGAGGGATAGAGAATGAACTTAATTGCAGTCTGCCTATTGGGGAAAAAAAAAAAAAGGTATCAGCAGGGATTTTTAATCCAGCAGCAGAAGAAACATGAACTGGTAGTTCAGAACCTTGGGATTAATGGTTCTGAGCAGGAAAATTTAAGTAAACACGAACCCTGAACAGTTGACATTGCATTTTACAGAGGGATGCCTGAATGCTTCCTTAACAGCCTTGCAGGCAGAGTACTGTAGTTCAGCCACCATGTAGGTGGGTAAGGGCAGGAACTGGAGATTGGCATCCCACTGCCCCTGGGACAGGAGCTGGAACAGAGCAGTTATAACAACCCCTTCAACCCCAGATGTTTTCATTGCAGCTGGACTCCACATGCTGAACCTGCTGAGGTCCCTGGTAGCTCTGTCTGTGATCTCCTGGACAGGATTGGGAAATGGGTGTTCTCATATGTGTACTTGTATTTAGATGTGAACAAGAGCAGTTATTCTTCATCAGCCTTTGTTCTCCTATTTTTAAAAGGGTTACTCATCCCTTCAAATATTAGAATCAGCTTTTAGGTGATTGGAATCTGATTTAGGTGACAGTTCTCACCCCATGAGCAGCCAGGAATTGAAACGAACCATTTCTGGAATGAGCTGTTGTTGATCCAGACTGTCCAACAATACTTGAATAACAAATATCTCTTACCAAACCAATGTTGGTTCATGAACAGAGAAAAAGAATGAAGTTCCTTGGATTGCTTGTTTGCAAAACACAGTTCAGCCCTTTCTTTGCTGTCCAGCTGTCGGGAACTAAATCCTTAACTGCTAAACCAACTCATTGACTTCAGTGGGGAGGTGGCAATCTACATGAAGTGATCATCGAGACTCGAGAGTGCAGCAAGACAGCAGTGTGAAAAATACAAATGGGAGGAGGGAATGGTAGCAAGGCATTTCAGGATAGCCAGAAAGACTGCTGGGATAAATTGCAGGCACAGTCTGCTTTCTGCAAAGATAAGTTTTTCTTCTTCTTTTTTTTTTTTTTTCATCTCTTATCTCCTATTTCTCTTAGTGCTCGCAAAGATCAAATGTGAAGCAAAACTGGTAAGGAGAGGGAGGGTTAACACAAGTGATGCAGCAAGGGGGCATGGGCAACTTTAGAAACAAATCTCTTTGTCTTGACAATTTTAGCCCTCTTTTTTATCAGCTTGTTCTACTGGAGTGTCACCACTAGCTAGAAAAATTACTGTGCTGATGTTGCCTGCAATGTACAATCACCATTGCAGGAACACCATCTGATCAGATACATCAGATTTTCCACTGAAGTTGTGTTTATTGGCTTAGCAGTGCAACTGGCTTGAGTGTAAAAAAAAAAATCCCAGCAATTTCACATGTTTGAAACTAAATCATTTGCTTGATCTTGTCTTCTCCAGTTTGATCATGAGACAGTTGCATAAGGAGGCATCAGGCCCAAAGAGGGAATGCTGTGAAACAGGCAGTTCTTCAGACTGAGTGGGCACTGCTGTAATATTCTGCAGTGGTATGAGGGTGTAGAATTCTGTTGCTTTTAAACGTGTTGTGTTTGTCTTTGGATAGATAGTGAAGTGGAAGCTGTGTTTCCTATAAATGCAGATTTGGAATGAGCTCGGGAATTGGTTCTGTTTAAGCAGATGAGCATAGAGGCAGTGCTGAGTCAAGCAACTGTATAAATAAAATTCACTCATCTGAGGAGTAAAGCAGCTAGGATGTCATTGCCTTGCACTGAGAATGCAAAAAAGGGTGGATAATAGCAGGACAAGGGGAAATGGTTTGAAGCTAAAGGTGGGCAGATTGAGGTTGGATGTTAGGGGAAGTTGTGTGCTGTGAGAGTGGTGAGGGGCTGGAACAGCTGCCCAGAGAGGCTGTGATGCCCCGTCCATCCCTGGAGGTGTTGGAGGCCAGGTTGGATGGGGCCCTGGGCAGCCTGGGCTGCTGTGAAATGGGGAGGTTGGTGGCCCTGCATGGCACAGGGGGGTTGGAGCTTCGTGATCCTTGAGGTCCCTTCCAGCCCTGGCCATTCTGTGATTCTGTGATAATGGTTCCCTTGGCATGTCGAGGTTTGAAGGTCTGAAGATTAAATGGGTGACCTGAGTGCTCATCTGGGCTGGAGAGGAATCTTGGTGAAGAAGTTCCCCTCCTGTCAATGTGGTAAAATCTATCCTTCAGCACTGGGAAACTTTTATTAATGCTTTTGGAGAGAATTTGCTGTCATTTAGCATTCATGGCACTTGGGCAGAAGAATTCAATTAGATAATTAAGGGTTATTAGTGTTATTTATTGCCAACATTGTAATGTTTAGAGGCCCTTCTTTTTTTCCTATGGCTTATAAAAACACAGAAGTGAAGACAGTTCTTTTCCAAAATGCTTTAGTTTAAGAAAGCTGTTAATATAACAGAAATACCCCCAAAATGTGAAGCAAGATCTCTTTTCTAGTGAGCAGAAATGAGCAGCTACTCAGGATATGCCAATGGCTTCAGTTACTGCTCACCTGCCTCTCATGTTTCATGGTTGAAAAAAATGTTGGTATGAGATTTATAAATTACTTCTTCAGCAAGTAATGCCAGAAGTGCTTTGAGAGAGTTGATCTGTGAGGTTATTTGAATGCCAGGGCATACATAGAATCAGGGAATCATTAGGGTTGGAAAAGGTCATTTAGTCCAACTGCTGACCCATCACTGCCAGGCCCACTACATTCATTAATACTTCAATAGTTAAGGAGCTGGTGAATCTCATCCCAACCCTGGGAGGCATTTTTAACAAAGTTTTTGTGGAAGGTGACAAAAATCTGGATGCTGGCCGTAGAGGTTTTAAAGCACCTTAAAAATGAGAAAGCTACTCAACAGCTTCTCCATTATCCTGCTGCACGGCAGAATCCCTTACACACATAGCCCAACTCACTCCATCAGAGCCATCACAGCTGAACGTTTTGCCCAGGAGATGTATCCAAAATACTGTAAATTCCTACGGAAAGAAATTCTTTGCCTCCATTAGCATTTCAACACACACTCACTACAGAGATCTCACTGGGGGTAAAGCATTAAAATCCTTTCAAAAGTGGTTTCGTTGGCTAATTAGACAATAAACATAAACCTGATGCATCCAGCTGTACAAATAAAACGTGACTTTAAAGTTTCATGTCCTGTGTGCAGAGTAGGCTTGAACTTGGAGCCAAGGAGGGCCGAGGGAAGGTGGCTGGCGTACAGCTCCATAGTGCAGCCTCAGGAGAGCCCAAAGAGAGTTTATTTTAAGTGTAACTCAAAGGAACTAAGTACCAGTTACCACAAATAGGGTGATCTTTATCTTCCTTTGTTGGCTTGTGCCGAGGGAAAAGAATCTCAGACGAGTTGCGCAGCCGCCGGCTTCACAGAGAGGATATCTCCCTCACGCTGCTGACATGCCTCATTTTTTGGGTGCTACCTCACTGCTGAAGGAAATGAACGGGTCATTTCCGTGCCCTCTGGTGCCCTTGGCTCCTGGTAGGTGTGATGAAGTAGCTAAATGCTCACACGAGTGACGTTCCTGCCCTGCTGCGGTTGGTGAAGGGGAGTTGGGTTCCCCCGGCGCAGCTCTTTGGCCATCTTGGAGCGGCACCTGTAAGCGCTCACTTTGAGAGATGGCTAATGTGCTAATTACCCGAGTCCCAAAAATGCAAGCTGTAAACAAATGAGGACTGTATTTATAATCCATCAATTTTATGACCTTCTGATGGTGATGATATCAGTGGAGTTTACATTGGGAGCCCTTGTACTCCTCCAGGGCAGCTGTGCCCTTATGTTTTAGTTACAACTCGAAGAAGATTTTGCTAATTTACTTTATAGTAAGCGTGCTTAGGAAAAATATTACCTTCCCTAAACAGCTGAGCCCGTTACCAAGTCTCATTTTTAAATAAGGAAAACACAGGGACTGTCAGTACCTTGAGGCTGTATTGTCAGGTGACGGGCTGTTTTGAAAACATCCATGGCAGAAAGTAATGACTTCAGAGCAAAATATTGTTCTCATTGGTATAAGTTGCCGTGAGACAAATCCCACACCCTCTGATGTCAATGGAAAGACTCCGTTTGACTTCAAAGAAGGCTGGATCAGGCTCTAAAAGAAAAGTTGCCATCGTAAAACACCACAAATGCTTTATGGTTCATGTGCTTAAAAATCCTCTGCTCAACGGTGATCTTCTGCACAGTTTACCTGGCTACATGCAACTTGGAATTTTTGTGTTTGCTTTGCAATGGGTTTATGACAGAAGAATGCCCGTAAAGTCTGATTTGTGAAGTGTTAAAATGATGTCCTGGAAAGCCACGCCGTGCCAAAGTATACAAGATGCCCTGTAATACCTCAGCTTGAGAAAGGCTGTCCAACTTCCCCGATGTTACTAAGTTCTCACAAAGAAAAACAATGCTGCTTAACCATAGACAGATGTATTAAAAATAGCTAGATATTGTGCCCTTGTTCTTTTATTGGAGTCATTAGCTTTTCAATCTAAATTCAGATTAGAGTTTGAGGACAGAACTGTTTCCTGCGTTTTCCAAAGCTTTCATTTGAGCAACTTTTAAAAGTGGGCAGGATGGGGGCCTTCAGTGTCCATGGTTATGAGCCCCTGGAGCTGAAAGCCCAGAGATAACTTTATTAGCTCCAGACCAGCAGCAGATGCAAGCTATTTGGCATCACTTCTTTCTCTCGGTGTTGCGCCCTGCTCTAAACCTGGGTCGTAAATGGGATTTGTTTCTCAGGGTTGTTTAGGATGCGGTTGATCGGAGCTCCATTTTGTCCTGTGTCGTATCCCAGTGCCCAAACAGCTGAGAGGGCCTCGTTGGAGCCCTGAGGCTGGACGATCCTTGAGGTCACTCACCAAAAGGTGCTCCGGAATGCTCCTACAAGTGAGTGCTTTGCTCAGGCAGTGCAGCTTGGGGACACGTTTCCCTGCCCCCCCGGGATACGTGGCTTCCCTGGGGTGCAGCATGGAGCAGAGGGCTCTGAGAGCCCCTGGGAGAATGCTGCCCTCAGCTCAGCAAGCTGAGCCTTGGCGGCCTGTTTGCAGGGCAGGCAGCCGGCCAGACAGCTGGATTGCCATGGCAAAGAGAGTGTCTGGCCTTTTTAAAAGAGAAGCTTGCCAGATTTATGTGCGGGAATGGATGTAGTCCTTCTGGAGTTGACGCGGCCTAATGAATGAGATGGGGAGTAAAATACTTTCGACTTACTATCAGGGGTTAACGATTCCTGCCCTCTCTGCTCTCCCCTGCTCACGTTTTCCCCATCCTCCAGCCCCAGTCCCCCCGCTGCGCCTCCATTTCCCCAGCAGTGGCACCACCTGGTTTGTTTTCAGTGTCAGGTATATTACAGACTGTCTGTCAGAGGTTAACTGCCACGGCTCAGCCTGTTCCCATGTTGGACCTGATCGAAATTCCCTCCCTGCCCTCGTGCCTCTTGTTTAGTTTCCCAAAATGTAACGGGATGTGGAGAAAGCGGGTTTTTTTAGTCTTTTTTAGCTGTTTGGTGGTCCAAAGGATTGCCTCTCTGCTCGTTCGTGGTCTTGGAAACCCACTCTGTACCTCTGCAACTCTCCGCCTGTGCGCTGGAGTTTGAGACATCCCACAGAGCAGCGATGCGCTGGAGATGTGGCAAAAAGGGACCTGGTCACTGTGGGTGTGGGTTGGGCTTGGGGATCTTGGAGGTCTTTTCCAACCTCAATGATTCCAGGAGGTTTTTAAAAGTCACCTCGAAAAATGTCATCTGACTTGTGAGCTCTCCTTGGTAGTCACTGGCAGAAGCCTGGATCCAGGGCTGCTCAGTGGTCTCAGTACGGTGCATCCCATAACTGTCCCACGAACTACACACAAATGCATCCTCTTGGGGAGAATGAGGATGCCTTACTGCAAAAGCCTTTAGGGCCAGGCTAAACCTTTCCGTGTATCAACTCACCAGCGTGTGAAAGGAATATCAGTATGAAACAGCTTGATATGACTCCCTTGTACGTGTGCACTGGGATAGAGACCTTTATTTGTATCTTCACGTGCTATTTTGTCCTTGGACCACTGCCTTGTGTTGTAAATCATATCACAGAATGATAGAATGGCCTGAGTTGCAAAGGAGCACAGCACTCATCCAGCTCCAACCCCTGCTGTGTGCAGGTCGCCAACCAGCAGCCCCGGCTGCCCAGAGCCACATCCAGCCTGGCCTTGAATGCCTGCAGGGATGGGGCATCCACAGCCTCCTTGGGCAACCTGTGCCAGTGCCTCACCACCCTCTGGCTCAAAAACTTCCTCCTCATATCGAGATTATTTTCTGCGAGGTTCCTTTCTCTGCTGGTTCTGCAGCTGGGAGCTGTGTGATGAACAAGGGACTGGATGGTCCCAGCATTAAGGCCTTGTAATGCTGGCTGGGAAAATGCAGCAGTTCCCAGGTGGGGCTGACCCTTAACTAGACGTTTCCTGGGGGCCACTGTTTGTATGCTGATCACCGTCTGCATCCCTGACTTATGATCCTCCAAAATCTGATAGGCAGCCCTACAAAGGACCACCAGCAGCCCCTTTATTCAATGCGAGCGGTGTGCTGAGTGCATGAAGTAGTACATAATGCTAAGTGCCGTGAATAATCACGCCCAAGGCATATCGAATTGGGCTCTGAAAATTAATGGGCACTTTTGACCTCCTGTCTGTGTCTCAACTCCTTGCCTATAAAATGGGAAGTGTGCCACTTTCCCATTTTTCAGGCTGAAAAGTAATTAATTAATAGTGGGCAAGCGCTCGTATATTACACTGAAATGCTCTTTAGAAAAACCTAGGGAGAAATTATCAATCTGGCCTTCAGAGCAGAGTTTGGGCTGCAAAAGAAGAGATAGAAAGACATAGCGCATAGTGAGGGGGAGCAAAATACTGAATAGCTGCCCATTCATTCAGCACTATTCACTGGGTGTGAATAAGATTACATAGAAATGGCCTGAAACAGTGCTGTAATTAAGGGCCACATCATGAAGCGTTGCACAAGGGAGCTGTAGTGAGATGTCTGCTTCTCTTAATTTGCTGTGCTGGATTTTGAAATCTGAATGCAAATTTTTTGTTAAATGCCATTTTAAGTGGGGTTCCTCGGGGCAGAAAGCTTTTGTTCAAATTGAGGTCTTGAGTTTGATTAGCCATGAATTGCTTCCCGTTAGCTTTTCAGTCTCTCAAATGAATGAATTTGTAGAAGGCTGTGCCCAGAAATAACACATTCACCAATACAGGTACAAACAGGGCTTCAGAGAAAGAACCAAATTGTGTGAATTTGGAGAAATGCCTTTTATTTATATAGCTTTAGTCACTGAATCAGAAACAGTAACTTATGTCAAGTGACTCAGAGAAGAGAGCACATTCCTGGATTAATAGTTACAGAGATCAGCTAAAATCAAAGCTATAATTCAAGGTTACTTATGTAATACACTGGATAATTCTGGTAAATCGTAAACTGCAAAGTCTCAGTGCAAATTTTTTGATGTTAAGGTTTTATTTTTTTCCAAGTGATGAAAAGAGGATCCAGGATACAATGAATTAATTGTCAACTACTAGAGTTAAGTTTCCTAACTGGAACAGTAGGCAAAAGGATGGAGCTTGGCAGTGCGGAGCAGCGTAGAGGAAACATGTTCTTAGCTCACAAGTATCAACAGAACTATAGTTGGGAATAATAAACAATGCTGTTGTTGATGTGCATTTTGCAAAGGTTAGGGTTGATTTTTATCGCCAGAAATATTTTTCCTTGGAGCTGCATTTGCTGCTTTTTTCCAAGTATTTTGCGTTGCTTATTAGCCTCTGGAACACCAGAGCATCTCTAACATCACTGAGTGTCTCTTTGCCAAGTTCCAGGAATAGAAGAACAGCTACCAAGAAAGGTCGTTCTTCTGATATTCCAGCTTGCGCAGTGAAATGCAAAGCATTTGAAAAATAAGTCTGGGAACTTGGCTAGCTCTCCTTGGGGATTACCCATCCGCAGCCCATCGCCTCTGTTACAGAGCAGATGGCAGAACTGAAGTGGGTAGGTTTCACGAGCAGAACACGGGCTGCTGGACTGCTTTCATACGTCCCCACCGAGGAGCACAACATCTCACTCGGATGGTGCGTGACATCAGATTGTCCTCTGCCATCTTCCTCCAGGCATGTGGCGACCAGACGCTGACTCATGCACACATGAAGAGGAGCCCGTTCCCATCTCGTGGTCTTGTGGTGCCGTCAGTTCCCTCAGACCAAAGCAAGCCACTGCTTAGCAAGGGACACGGGTCCCCTGGGCTGCTGCCATCTGGGCTGTGTTGTGATGACAAAAGACAGGACGTGTGACCATCCTTCAGGCCTAACTGCTATCCAGAAAACAAGCAGGGCTGTACCCCTTACAGGAGGTTCTTTTAATGCTTCTGATCTTGCTCCCTTCTGAATTTCTTTTGTACTTAGGAGTGCTTGGCAGGCTAGGAGCTAATGCAAATTACTTTCAAATTTATCCTGATGAATTTGTAAGTTTAACACTATAGGCTAAGCACAGTGCCAGCAGACCAAAGATGTGAACCGGGGTTGTAGGTAAACTCTAGCTGTTGTTGTTTTTTTTGCCTTACTTGGACCCATGCGGATGGATAAGGGTTATTCTTTGGCTCACAGAGTATGAAGAAGTGCCTTCAGCCTGGATAGCAATGCAGCAGATGCTCTAAAGGGAGAAAACAATTAGGTGAGCTGAAGGCACTCCTTTCAAAGCACCGCTCTTTGTGTTTCCATCCCAAAGACCTTTGCAATCCCAGGGAAAGACTCTGATTTACCTCTGTGGTCCTTGTGCCCTTTCAGTTTGAGTAACACTGCAGGTTTTTCCAGACACCCTTACATAACATGGAGGTGACCCATAACTGAACTAATAAATATGACTGGCTGAGCTCCTGGAGATCAGACTACACTGTCTTGGACAGTTTTACCATCAGTTTTGGTAATGTCGGGGTCCTGACATTTTCTCCCTTACTGTTATTTCTCTAATGTTTAACCAGCCCCTCATTAAGCATGAATTGATAATCATTTTTCACGAAGCTGCTTTTTTTTGACCCACACAAACAATTAATAGTTGTTCTTAGAGCTAGAGTATAATGCCTTGCATGCAGCTGCCTTTGATTATCGTGTTTTGGAGGCTTCTCTATTATTTTGCCCTCTCAGGAAAGCCTTACATGATGTTATAGTTCCAGATAGCACTGCACAAGCTTTGTAAGCCTGAAGGAACAGAGCAGGGCCAGTTGTCAAGAGCTGGAGGCCGCGGCCCTGTTGTGTGGCTGCTTACTTGCCCAAGATTGTTGTCCAGGAAAAGCTGAAGTTCAAGGACAAGAAAGTGGTGAGGGAGTTTCTGCTGATGGATCTTGAGTCCTGGTGACCACTAACACGGCTCTTGAGAGCAAACCATCCAGATTTTTCCTTTTTCCATGTTTACCACATTGTTGCATATGGCTGTGGGTGTAAAACTGCCAGCCAGGTAGCTGGGGGATGGTGTGAACTGAGTGGGTTTGCTGGTGCTTGGGAGCACAGTGCCTCATTTTGGAGCTAGCATTTGGGATTTCTCCTGTGTAAGCCTGGAGCAACCTTGTTGACTTGCAAGGCTGCCATGAAAATCATCTGCTTGAATGTTTTCACTTGTTCATTTGCTTTTCCCTAAAGCCCCGGAGTTTTAGTAAGCTTTGCCAGTCATACTGAGGCTTCCATAGAGACAAAGGTGAAAGTCTGAGATTGCCTTCTGTATTCCTCAAGTGAACTCCTTATTCTTCAAGTGAAGAGGCAGAAAAAAATAGGGAAGTGGGCCTGCACTTTTGGGGATGAATGAAGGAGGATCAACACGGCCTGGTGCAACGTGCAGAGCGGTGCAGAGCGACAAGTGACATGTAACCATCACCAGTTATTCCACAGCTGCATCCTTCTCTATTTAAAGCAACTTGCTGAGAAGTTAAAGTAATTCCATTTCATTGCTAGAGCAGGTTTTTAAACTTTGCTTTAGATGCATTACATAGCGTTTTTTTTAAGGACAGCTTTTTAATCCTGAATCTCCAAAGGGCTTAGCTTTGCAGGTTGCATTGAAATAAATGAGCACTCGGACCTTACAGAGCTGATGCTCTCAGTAGAGCTGGTGGGATAATTTCCTTTTGCATCAGTTCTCAGATGGCTCAGTGGCTGCTGATACCCAACAAAAACAGTATAAGAAAAGATACTTCCTCATTTTAAAACAAAAAGTAAGAAAACGTTGAGGAAAAGGATTTTCATTTTCTTCTACATTTTTCAGGGAAAAATAAATAGTTTCCTGAGTAGCTCCAGCTTTAACCAGTTCCTTTAACTGTCTTGGTTTGTCGAGTCAAGAATATAGCCAGCGAGGATTCTTGGGTTCTTTTATTGTTGTTTTTTAAGCAGGCACACGCTCGCAGAGATTAGCTGTGGACAGAGGTACGGACTGAGAAACTCTGATGCACGCATAGATTTGGCAGATACAATTTTAGCCACTAAAGAGCTTAAAACTACAAAGCAGTTCTGTCAGCTATAGAAAGCCAAATGTATTTTTAAAAAAATCTGATATTTTAAGTGTACGAAAGCCAGCACACAGCTGGCCAACCCTTCAGAGGTGCAGTTCAGCTTTTACAATGGTCAGGTTAGAGCCCCAAGCCGGGGGCCTTTGGGTGCTACCAAAATGTAGATATTAAGATCAGTTTCTGGGCCTGGGCACCAAGGTTTGTTACAACACTTATTTATTACCAGTCTCATATAACTCATTCCTGGTAAACAATGCAGGTTTTATTATGTGTAAGTAATAGGAGACCTTTGCTTTTTTTCCACTAACAAACATGCCATGGGTAATTATTCCTGTATTAAAACGACATGTGGACATATTTGCGACATGCAACAGTTCCATTTCTTTGAAGAGAAGCATTATTCTAAACAAAGTCAGCCACCATTTATTTCGAGGGGCTCTTGTGTTTCTGTGTTCGAAACCCTTTGCGGCTTTCCTTGTCTATTTGATAATCATTAACATGTTCCGTCGTTAACCTTCAAGAAGCTCTGCTTGAAACTTTATATGCAACTTTTCAAACATTTGTCTTGCATTGCAGACTGTGGTTTGCTGGGGCTGTTTTTATAATCACTGGTGGTAAAATCAGGAAGATGAAAAATGGGTGTGTATTGAAAAGCAGTGTATCCAGCATTCTAGGTCTTAAATTAGAGTGATGAGCATAAACGCTGCAAACAGAGCTTTTTCAACTCGATTGCAATTATATTTGAAATTACCTACAATTACCAGTGACCATCTCAAAGCTAGAAATTAACTTTGTAGGCTCTCCTCCAGATGGATCAGCTGTTAAACGTGCCGTCTTGTGCAGCTGAATGGAGGGGAGGAAAAAGAGGGAAGAGCTGCCAGAATGGCAGCCATGCTCACTTGTAGCTGAAACTTGTGCCGTTTGCCTGTCATGGAAGTGCATGCTTTCCCTTTCAATTAAACCCATACCACTTTTTCAGATGTAGTTTGGGAAATTGTGGCTTCGCTGACATTTGTGGGCTCTAACCTTGGAAGCCAGTGCAGAAACTGTGCAAGCTGACAGTCAGCTGCCGTAGAGACCCTACCTTTCCAAACAGACAATCCTCCATATGCCCTGTATGCCTGTGAATATCTCAATATATCCCCATGCAATCTCTAATGCAGAAGTGAATTAATGCAAGCAGGAAAATGTCTCCGAATGCCCTTCCCTGGCTCTCACATGGGTCCACAGTGAGTTCCCTTCTCGTGTGCAGCTCGGCGAGCTCTGCTGCTGGAAAGCAGGCTGTCCTTGTCTCCTTCCCCATGTCAAGTCCTAAGCAAAAGGTTATGCTTATGGCACATCTACTTACTGCCTGAGCAGCTAGAAAGTAGGATTTTCTAATTCCTGCTCTGCCTGATGAATTCCTGCTGTTCAACTGGTCTTTGTAATTCATTTGACTAGCTCTAAACCCGTTTCTTACATGGCCAGTGTGGATAGAGACGTTCAGACTTTTCCTCCAGAATCCACTGGTGCACAAGTGTGTTGCCATGGCTCCATGACTATCGTGGGCTTGCTGATTTTCAGCTGATGGAGCAGAGGGAGGTATTTTTCTCAAAGCATCTCAGAAATGCTTGTGATTTCAGTTTCCAACATGACTCTGAGCTGGGGAACGAGAACGTGCCAGGAGTGTCAGTGACAGCTTTAGAAATGGATTGTTTGCATAAACTTGAAAACAGTACAAGCATAAATGTATTTCCTTTGTTTAACTTTTCACTCTTGTTTACTCGTCCCTGCTTCTAAAAGGCTTTGCAAGTAAACTCTGCAAATCTTTAAGTTCTGCAGCCATCACTGGGGGCTGGGCGTTGTGGGATCACTCCTTGGGCCTGCTGTGAGCCAGGGCACCAGGCAGGGCTGTGAGGCTGGGATCCACCAACCATCCAAACCAGGCAGAGGATTTCACCTTGGACCAGTCTCAAAACCTCATCTGCAGCCCTTGGGGTTTTGTTGACGCCCCAAAGCCAGCATCCATCCCTTTGGTGCTGGTAGGACGCAGCGAGCCTCAGCCCCTTCTAACCATGGTAAACAGAAGCTTCTATGGCTTCTAGTTTTCTTTGCAAAGGAAAAGCTGCTTGTACCGCAAGGTTTGGAAGGAAATAGCTCTTTTTTAGTCCACCAATGAAGTGTAGATGAAGGCCTGGTCTGTGCGTGTTGAGGGGGGAAGAAAAATCTTCAACTGTGCAACAGATGAAAATCCAGGGCTCCTGCTGTGTTCTGTGACAGTTCTTCCCACTTTTATCTCGTCTGTCACCTTGTTAAACCTAGACGTGTTCTTTCTGAAGGCATGTAAATTTTGGGTGCTGGTACTGGTGGATGACATTTAAAAGGCTGCTAAAACTCCCAGCTTTCTCCTCGCCTCCTATGGCACCTCCATGGGATGTGGGGCTGCAGCTCCAAAACCCGGGGGTAGCAGTGCAGGGAAGGAGAGAAGCAAACAGCAGGCAAGGCTCTGGCTTTGGGGCTGCCAGTGAAATGAGGAAGGGTCCAGCTTCACCATCCCATGGCTGCACACACGGCCGGGCCTGGCACTTAGGGACGTGGCATAGTGGGCACGGTGGGGATGGGTGATGGTTGGACTTGATGATCTTAGAGGTTTTTTCCAACCTCAGTGATTCTGTGCACGTATTTCCTGCGACTGCCACTCACCTGTGGGAGGAAAGCTTGAAAGCTGGTTTAGACAGAAGTGTTAGGGCCCCGTGCGTGTCCTGCGTGGCTTTTAAAACCGGGGCAGAGGAGAAGCAGCTGTAGTTGTGCTCTGGAGCATAAAGAACAGTGTTTTATAACTGGTGGCTCTTCCAGGACTTGCAGACAGCCCCTGTGGGGTCTCTAAAAGTCAATGAAGAAAATTGTCAGAAGGCTCAGATTCGCTCTGCGGGAGTCCAGGCCTGCACGTGAGTGTTTGCAGGGGTTGTGCAGTTCTGGTGTGCTGAACACGACTTGCTCGAGGAAATAGACCTGACTTGCAGCTAAGGCTCTGCACGAGCATGCACAAATGCCAGATTTTCTTGGTTTTCCAAAACGTGATGGACAAATTAATTAAGCCCACGTTGGCAAAAAAATACCAGGCAGCTGGACTTCTATTTAAATAAATAAGAATAAAGCGGACGTATGTGGACCTTGCCTATTCTGAAAATAGGGGCAGTAATCATGTGCCTTCTGCCAGCCTAGTTTATTTAGGCAAAAAATGTGTGAGAATCAGAGCAGTTTTCTCAGTGTGTGTGCATGGAGACTGGCATGAAATTTGCCTCGGCCGAGTCCTTCAGGCGCTACCACATGCCCGATTTGTCACAGAGTTTTGTGCTTAATGAGAGAGAGTCTGCAGTATAACAACAGATCCATCTGCATTTTTTTTCATCATTGTTTTTAGCCTGATCTCCTAGGGAAAAAAAGAAAGATTTATGTAATGCTCAGACTGTTCTGCTGTGTGCATCCCTGCTTTCTGCCCCATCGCTCTCTACCTATAAGCCAGTGTCACTCTAATCTGAGAGAATCCCGTTGGATATTAGGAAAAATTTCTTTTCAGAAAGAGTGGACAGGTACTGAGACAGGCTGCCCATGGAGGTTGTGGAATCACTGTCTCTGGAGGTGTCTGAGAACCGTGGAGATGAGGCACTGGGGAACATAGTGGGCATGGTGGGAATGAGCTGGGGTTGGGCACGGTGATCTCAGGCTTTTCCAACATGAACGATTCTATGATAATCTCAAAAGTAATCAGCTTTAACAGGATTGATGCAAATATGCAGTCAAGCATTGGAAAGAGATCTAATTACTCCTCCCAGCACAGGGAAATCTAGACTCAGCCCTTACTAGACATCAGGAGATGGAAAAGAGAAAGAGAGGCTGAGAAGGTGAGATTACCTCCCTTCAATTAAGGAGGTAGCTTTGTGTGGATTCTCTACTCTTTAATGCAGTGCACAATGGAGGATGGCTTTCTTTCAGTGGGAGCCCTCTCTGCCATGCTGATTCTCTGTTGTTTTATACAGGGGAAGTTCACATTGCAGGCAGGATACAGTGAGCAGCCTGCCATCCACAAAGCATCGGCATAAAGGGTCCCAGGCTTCCTGAGGACCAGAGCTCAAAACAGCTGCTCCTTCTCTTATGCATGCTGTGTACTGAAGAGAGGCAATTTGCAGACTGAGGGTCAGCCTGGAGATCTCCAGACACTGCAAGGCAGGCAGACCTCTTGCATAAGTGTCCCCAGAAAGTTCAGACTACCGACAAGTCTGTGGGACTGCTTGTGCCAGTAGGCACCCACCACTGTGCAATCTCTTGTCCTCAGGAAATGAATACTCCTACCTGCCTTAAGTCCTATTTGCAGAGCTGTGACTACTCACTATTGCTCAATCTTGCAGGAAATCATTATCTGCTGGCAACATTTTACTTCTCTGAAATTGTCTCTTATAACAAAATGAGCTCTGCAGCCCTCTCGCTTACACGGGTTTCAGTTGATGTCATTACCTTTCCCTTTTCTTTCAAAGATTGCAGAGTTACCAACAGTGCGCGTTCAGAACAAAGCCCTTGGAGCACACTATTAGCCCAGTTCATGTACTCAGGAAGATGTTTGCATTTCCACTAGCCTACAGACAGCAGGGAGGATTTTACACATCTGTAATGCATGTGGCCGCCCTGGATCTTTTCCTCATCTCCCAACCCAAGTAGCTGGGGTGGGCTGGATGCTGAGTA
Organism: Tetrao urogallus; assembly: GCF_951394365.1. NCBI lineage: Eukaryota > Metazoa > Chordata > Aves > Galliformes > Phasianidae > Tetrao > Tetrao urogallus. Next base: position 58,798,246 of record NC_136819.1, on the reverse strand, counting down.
GCATTCAGACTTTGGTGAGCCTCTACCTCTTCTCATTCTCCTGGTGTGTTGCCTTCTCTGCTAGATGACAGCTCCAAAGGACAAAGCTTTGTCTAAGCTTGGATTGTGCATAGGAAGGTAGAAAGCCCTGTTGCTATCAGAAAGTTCAGTTGTATCACTGCTCAAGAAGAGTAATTAATGTGAAACTCCTTTTCTTGAGCTGCCTGGTAGGCCCGCATTTCATCTTTTTGTTCAGGAAAGCACTTAAGCATGTGCTTAAAATTAAGTATGCTGCTGACTGGAGGCCTTGGTCATTGAATATGCTACTGGAAAAGTATCTGGACCATACGTTTGTCTGCCTAAAAGCCCTGTTATTTCTTCTTCAGTTCTGATGTAAATCACTTCTCTCAAAAGCCACAGTTGTGGTAACTGTCTGATTTTGATAGGCGTTGCATATTGCAGCTATTGCTGATTTTAAATAAACTTATAGATTCTCAGTACATCTGCAAACGAGACATAGCTTGGCTCCTTTCAGTGGTTTAGTGTTTTTTTTTTTGAGAAATTTCTCTTTGAACTACCCATCTGCAGGCTTTTTACTGTCTGTGTGGCCATCCTGCAATTACCTGTGGGTTTATGATCCTTCTCAAGAGAACAAGTTGGTTGGATAGTTTGACGAGAAAGAAAGATGGGGGTGATAAAATGTGGCAGAGTATGATATCAGTTACAAGTGTTAAAGGAGAATCACTCCAGATTTACACTGCTGTAGCTTTGCTATGGATCCTGCTCCATGATTTGCCATAAGCGGCTGTTTCAGTATTTTTGGAGTTTAGTCTGCTGGATAAAATTGTACTTTCAAGGACAGAGTGCCTTCATAACTGCAGTGAAGGGAGACTGCCATGTGCGTCTCACTGGCAAAGTAAACAGAAGGTAAATCTGTGAGAGTGTGAGGGAGAAACTAAAACGTGTTTTGAAAGGGTTTATGGCTAGCAGTCTCTCTCCTTAACTCCTGGTTCAGTGCTGGGCAGCAGTAAACAAGGAAGGAGCCATAGTTGCCTCTGAAATTGAAGTGACCGTGTAAAGAAAGGTTTCAATTCTCCAAAGCAGTGGAAGATTTTGGGAACCTGCTTGCAACACTCAGGAAGGACTGGGAAGTTCAGGTGAGTGGTCATGAGCTCTCGGAAAACCTGATTTCTGTAAGATGGAAGGCAAAGAAATCTCCGCGTCGTCATTTCCACGTAAGATGCTTGTTCATAAACACCATCTCCGATTATTCCTGTGCAAGGTCTCATGTTCTGTGAAAACACTTGAAAATAAAGAAGAGAGAAATGTAGCAGCTGAGGTGAGCACACACTGGTCATTGTGAATCACTGGTGTTGCCAAATCTGAGGCCAACGGAGAGCTTGGCCTTAGATCAGCTATTTTCAATAGTAGGTAGTGCAAGAGCACAATCAGTCTATATTTGTGTTTAGCATGTAATTACCATTGGCCCTGCATGCATATAATTAACAGTTTGACATTACATCCTGCTGGATTGACATCTGTAGAATTCAGAAAGGGCTCAGGATCTCCAAAGAGCAGTTTTGTTTCAGGTCAGACGTGATCCGATCGTCTAAATTAAAGACACGTCAAACCACATGAAAAGTTCAGGACAGAAGGTAACCACACAGGACGTGGCATGTGAGCCAGGTAATCACAGCACTGGAAGGAACGGCCACACCAGTGAGCCCTCCTCCTCTGCAGGCTTTGGAAAAAAAAACGCTCCTTTTTTTTGTGTTTAATAGGAAATAAAAATTAGTAAGTGCAACTCCTGGCTGCAAGGAAGCACAAATAAAGCAAAACAGATGTTCATTAGCTAATCACTTGCAATTTTTTTCCCCTCTTGTTCTTCACGGAGGAAAAGAAAATCGAGCATGTGGGAACTCGCCCGTTGAGAAAACAGTTGGATCTTCAGTCATTTATCTGTTTCACCTCTGACTCGGTTCAGGCCTCCATTAAAAGGCAGGCGGGGTGCTATCAGAAAGAAAGGTCAGCGGGGATCACTTCAGATGCTTTTCAGCTGGGGTAACCCTGGAGGCTATCCTTGCTTTTGTGGGCACGGAGAGTCGGCTAAAAACAAAACAGAAAACCAAACAAAAATCCAGCGAGAGCAGCGGAGCTTTGAACTGCATCACTTGTGTTTGTCTTATTCCTAAATTGCAGTGTCATTTTAGTACAGTGCTCGTTATAATCACATATGTACATCAGGAAGTGTGTTTATTACAGCGATACCAGTGAATCCCAACTGGCAAGCTGCTTATTTCCCAGGAAAATAACATAACCTTCCTTCCCTTTGGATCGATACATCGTTTTCTTTTTCTCCCTGCTTACAACAAAAATACATGCAACTTTGTACTTCAGCCAGTGGATTTTATCATGAACAAAATTCTAGTAGGTAAAGTCAGCAATCAAGCTGTTTATCTCCTTTGTAACAGTGTTATTACATTAGGTGAAATTAAAGAAACTCAGCTAGCGCCTTTCATGAGTGGTACTTGCTTCATGCTTTAACAGCGTTAATTCAGCAGTGTTAATTTTAATACACAGTACTGGTTCCTAGAAACCTGGCATTACACAGTAGGTTGGGCAGGTATAGGTTCTTGCCTAGCAGACCTTACCAGTCGCCATCTCTGTCTTAGTGTGATATGAAATCTGGCTCACTAGGAGCTGGTTTACTTGGGAGTGTTGGCCTGCGATAGTGCAAATGGTCGTTGTCTGAAAAGGCCCGGCTTGGTTTGGGTCTTATTTTCCTTGCATGCAGCAGCACCAAGCTTAGTGGTCATTCTGGAAATGAGCTCCCCAGCCCAGGCCAGCCTGCAGGATGTTGCCTATATGGGGGAGCTTCCATTGAGGCCGGTGGATCTACCATTCCTGAGGAAGGCAGACATCAGGAGAAGTCACAGTCAAAAGGAACAAGGTGGCAACCTGAATAAGCTGTGTGAGCCCAGGGAGAAGCTACGCCAGACTAGGATTAGACAGTGGGCTTTCAAAGCAAGAGGCAATGGGATTTACCTATCTGGGCACCAGTAAATCATTTGATGTTGTGTTTTTTGCTCACTTATCACATAAATTAAAGAGTTGAAGAAGTACTGCAGGACACTTCGAAGAACCGTCTGAGCGACAAGGAGTAGCATAGAAAGGAAAAGTATCTGGCTGGGTATAAGAGCGCAGCTCTTGAAGGATTCGTCTTGGCGACGGATCTTATTTAATATCTTCATGAATGACCTTGGCACAAAACACAGCATGTTGCTGAAGCCTGCTGATGACACAAAGTTGGGAGGCGTGCCATACGGAAAGAACTGGATGACCTTGAAGACCGAAGTAATAGAAACGAGATGAAATCCAGTAGTGCAAAATGCAAAGTCATGAGTTTAGGGAGTAATCCGAATTTCCACTGTAAACTGGAGGCTCATCAGCTATAAATGACAAAGGAGAAGAAACACATGTGTGGATGGCTCAGTCACAGGATGAGGCTCTGGTAAAGGTATGCACAACTTCAAATATAGGTATTTCTGGGAGGTGTTTCTTCCTCTAGAAGGTAGGTGTGCTGTTTCCCAGAAATAGGCAAAACCTCATTTGGCAGCCTGTGGACAGTTCAATTCGTTTTGTTCCTGAAGCGTGAGTCTGGCTCATGTGGAAAAGGACAGTGAAGATGCTGGAAGAATGGAGAGCTTGTCCTTGGAGAGAAGAACGAAAGAGCTAACTTCTTAAAGAAATGGAAGCTGAGGAGAAGGTTGATGGCTGTACATCTACACATCAGAGAATAAAAACAACACCCAAACAAGCTATTTAAGTTAAAGGACACGAGGCTAACTGGGTACAAATCGGCTATAAATACACTTTGCTGAAATCAGAAGGTGGTTTGTGACTGCACAGAGCAACGAGGCTCTAAAACAGCCTCCTAGTAGGAGCTGGGGACAAATAACTCCTTGTTATAAGGACAAACTTGGCGTGTTTGTGGGAAAGGACTGTAACACCAGGGCTTTGGAGGTTGTGTCCTGGGAAGTGCTGAGCCTTGAATATCTTGGCTTTCAGTGGGATTTAGTCCAGGAGTTGTATCAGAAGCTTTTTTTAGGGATAGAAATTACTCCATCTGGAGAGGACCTTGTTTTCAGGGGGCTAAAGCTCATGATATCTGATAGGGGCAGTAAGCTGGTCAGGTCTCAGGGTGCTTTAGTATTTATTCAGGTTTGTATAGTTACAGGTTGGTGGGAATCAGATTTTTCATGTTTGGACACACTTAGTGTGTCTGCGATTAATTGGTTCTGTTAATGAGGGCTGCACTCTGCCCTGTGGTTTCTGTGTGTTGATTCTGAGTGTAGTGTGTATCTGCTGGCTGCCTGCATCAGTTTATGTTCCTGGTTGTCTACATGACCTGATTAATACTCCTAGGTTAATGCAAATGCAAACAGAGACCACTGGTCTCTGGTGGCTAAAAACTGGAGTAGCAGTAACAGATAAACATCAGTATTGTTATTTTCAGCTGTTAGGCAAAAACAACTCCTTGTCTTCCCTGTATCCTATGTATCACAGAATAGTAGGCGTTGGAAGGGACAACTGGAGATGCCCCAGGCCAACCTCCTGCTAAAGCAGGCTCCCTGCAAGGGGCTGACAGAAAGCATCCAGGTGGGTTTATCTCCAGAGAAGGAGATGCATCGCCTCTGTCCCAGGCCCACCCCTGTGCTCCAGGCCCCCAGCATCTCTGCGTTCTCTGCAGCAGTTCCCTGTCTGACCAGAACTGGGGAGTCCAGCAATGTATCAACTCCAGTTGATAGAAACTGAATAACTATCCTCTAAACTGCGTTTCCAAAGATGGGTCACAAACATACATACTGTCCAAAAAATAACAGTGAAAGAGAAACAGAGAAATGCAGGCTCTGGAAAAGCTAGCAGGAATGTCCCTGCTGCTCCTACCATGGCAGATTCCACAGGTATTATTGAAAAGTTAGTTTTGACTTCAAAAGAGAAAGAAACGAATGAGAAGAAGTTAGAAATAGTGTCAGAAAAGGAGATTTCTCTCTGTGCCTGCAGCCCAGTCCACTGACACATCCCATGCAGGTGCCGGGTCAGATCCCTGCAGCTGGAAAGTGGGATGGTTTCACTGCTGTGCCACTCACAAGGGCCAAATAGGCCTCAATTTCAGTGGCTCTTTCAGGGTTAAAATTGTGTGCTTAAGGGCTCCCTGGATCAAAGCCAGCCTATTCTACCTTGCACAGTGCAATTCCTGAAAGCCTTGTCTTCCCATGAGCCCATCCCTCCACTCGTGAGCTATCAGCTTCTCAGAGCTGTTCAGGATGTATGCTGTTTTCTGGTACCTTGCAGTTTGCTGCAACAAGGTGAAAAGGAGCTTGTGTGAATTTTGTTCCCATATTTCACTTCTCCACGGTGAGCCTTTCTGTAGCATAGCCCAGCACATCTGGCCACTTCTCATAGCCCTAGAGAATGCGTGTCAGTTTAACACTCAAGTCTCTCTGCTTTGCTTTGCTAGCCAAAGTGCTGAGCTCCACAAACAGATCTGAAGGGATGGTTGATGCAAAGAGCAAATTGCACATAATGGGAAGGAAGGAAAGAACCAAAGAAAAACCTGCCCATGGAAGTGATGGAGTCACCTTCCCTGGGGGTGTTCAAGAACCATGGAGATGTGGCACTGAGGGATGTGGGCATGGTGGGGTGGGCTGGGGTTGGGCCTGGGGATCCTGGAAGTCTTTTCCAACCTGAATGATTTGATGGATCTGTGAAAAGCCAGAGAAGGTTTTTATTCAACAGGTTTGCTCTCACTGAAGTACGAACAATTAGCATTGTGGGCAAACACATTTATTTGATAGATGACAATTGCAGTGATTTAATGGATACTTACATTATGTTCCTCTCAGTGTATCTGGAGAGGAGGCTAAAGAAAGTGGATTAGGTAGTGAATCAGGCTGGATGACTTTATTAGGCACGGCTTCTGAAATGAAAAATCTGACAATAAGCAACGAAGCTGGATGGTTCAGTCATCTGGCATTGCCTTCTTTGCAAGTAAGGGAGCCCAATCTGCCCAGCCAAAGCTCTCTGTGAGCAGAAAGTGAACGTTTTTCAACCCTTCCCTTACATTTTCTCCCCAGTGAAGGACCTACCAGAAGCCTCCCTTGGAAAAGTTAAGGAGACACTAATTAAAAGTATTCTGTATGTCCCTGATGAGGGACTGTTGACAAAGAAGAGCCAACTCCACGAGTCACTGGAGCAGCTCCTTACAAAGATGCAAGATGTAGCACATCTGGTCTGGAAATCACCTTCATTCCTGAAAGACCACCGCTTCCCTCCAAGAGACACAACAGAGGGCACCAAGAGGAACAGTGAGCCTCCATTTCCTCAGGTTAAGAGGGGTGGGACAAGGGAGGCTTTTCCTGTGCTAAAGAGACCGGGGTTTACAGGGCTGCTGCAGCAGAGAGGGGCAGTGTATCCACTGCTCTCTTTGCCCAGGGCATGTTGGCTTTTCATAGGTTTTGATTGCACCCTTCATTAAAAGAGTCATTCCACCCTCCAAATTAGGTGGAATTCAGCACTGAAAGAATCCAGCCCGAGTCCCAGTTTATTTCTCCATAAAACATCTGTATTGTTCTTCCAGGATGGCTCTGCCAAATGAGTCCTCAATAAACCCAAAACCTGGCAATAGACAAAACGCTCCAAAGCGCCTTTTTAATATGGAAAAGTATCCTGCAGTGTCGCAATCTTCCAGTGGAGACCACCCCCTACCCCTGAGAAATGCAGCATAGCACCAGGCCCACAGTTTGCCTGGGGTCGAGCAACAGAGCTGGGCCTTATGCTGGTTTGCTCCATCCAGAGGGTCTGCCCTATAGTTTCTTGTTTCTTTTTTTCTCATATTCTTTTCCTAAAGGTCCTTAACGTCTTTTTCCTTCTTATTTTTTTTTCCTGCGGATAGAGGCTTTGCGAGTTTCTTCTTTTATTGTTAGCTCATTTGGCAGGAGCAGCCGAGCAACAAAAGTGTTTTATTTGGAAATAGTTGAGGGGGAAGTCGGCAGTGTCCGAGCTGCACGCTGATTGCGTGAGCTCTGGGAGGTTTTCACCTCTGCTTCTAGGCTGGGATTATCTCATTTGATTTCATTGGATCTGTGCGCGGCGACAAAGTGGGGGAAACGAAAGGTTGGTGAAGCTTGCCTTTGTGTCACAGTAGAAGCTTTTCGTTATTTGAGTGCTAAGTGTTCTCTCTCCCTCCCCTCTCTGTGGACTGAATATCAGGCAAAATTCTACTTAGCTGATTTGAATCAATGAGTGGAATGTGACTTACACAGCTTATTTTCCAACACAGAGGTGATCCTAAGAAGCACGGGGAGATGCCTGTATTAGCTATGGGGGAAAAACGTACCGTGTGCGAGGCGCTGATGGCTGAATCTCCTCCCTTTGTGCATCACACTCGCAAATGCTCACTCTTTTATGGCCAGCAAAAATACGTGCTATCATTTTGATCTGCAGCACTGCCTATGCCTGTTGATTTCTTTCCAAATCCATAAGACCCCCTTCACAAGGCTCCACTCGTCAGAGATTAAAGGCTCCACTCAGCAAAGACTCAAAATAAACCAGGAACAGCACTCGCTAATGCTGGCACATCTTTTCCCTTTTTTTTCCCCCCTTTCTTTGAGACCCAGTCAGTGCCGTGCCGAGGTTTGTCTGTCCTGAAGTCCATCTGTCCTGCTGTGCAAGGTGAGGCCGAACCAAAATAGCTCAGGGCCAGACTTCTAAGAATTCAGCACCTCCTGATGAGGGCCAAGTCAGCAAATCAAGAGTGATCTTCATGTGGCAAGGGGGGCATCGGCGCGTCTGTCTTCACAAGGCATGTTTGATGGCTCAGCCGAGGCCAAGGAGGCCCTCAGTATCAGCACCAAGATCAGAGGCACTGTGGCTTGGGAGCAGGTTTTATAGAATTACGGAATCACAGCATGGCCTGGGTTGCAAAGGAGCACAGCGCTGATCCAGCTCCAACCCCCTGCTGTGTGCAGGTCGCCAACCAGCAGCCCAGGCTGCCCAGAGCCACATCCAGCCTGGCCTTGAATGCCTGCAGGGATGGGGCATCCACAGCCTCCTTGGGCAACCTGTGCCAGTGCCTCACCACCCTGTGGCTGAAAAACTTCCTCCTCATATCCAACCCAAACCTCCCCTGTCTCACTTTTAAACCATTCCCCTTGTCCCATCACCATCCACCCTCACAAACAGCCATTCCCCCTCCTGTTTATCCGCTCCCTTCAAGCACTGGAAGGCCACCATGAGGTCTCCCCAGAGCCTTCTAATTTCCAAGCTAAACAATCCCAGTTCCCTCAACCTTTCCTCACAGGAGAGCTGCTCCAGCCCTCTGCTCATCTTAGTGGCCCTCCTCTGGACCTGCTTCAAGAACTCCATGCCTTTTACTGTCCATAAGACCATCTAGTTTTCAGCCCTTCATTTTCCTCCTGGCCAGGTGTGATGAGGCTGTCAGAGCTCGGTGCAGACAACATCTTCTTGCAGCATCTCCATGGAATATGGAGCACCTGTGTGCTGGGCTCTGAAGGAACCAATCCTGGCCCCAATAGCTTCTCCTGGGCTTGGAGCATGGAGCACTGTTGCACCTTCAAAGCTTCCCCAGCCACCACCTGAAAATAGTTTCCTCCTTCACTGGGGACTCAGTAGAGTTAATTAATCAATGCTTTTAAGTCAACATGATGATAGAAAGAGCTGTTTACCAGATAAATACTACTAGCACCCCGTGGTCGTTTGCAATTCAAATGTACTATTCCCTGCAGGGAATGACTCCTGTCATTGCTATGTGTCATTGAGCTGATTAGAGGGCTGTCAAGTGCTTTCCACCACCAAAAAAAAAACAGACTTGACACCAGACGAAGCACTTTCCCAATTAGTTGTTGGGTTCTCCGCAGCCAGTCCCCAGATCACAAGTCAGGCCTCCAGAATGCCAGGAGTCTTTTAAAAATCATGGGATGGTTTTATTCTGCAAATGCTACTTTTAGCCCTTAGCATGTGTTCAGGCCACCTCCTGAGGCTTTTTTTTTTTCTTTAGGACCATAAGGACGGCAGACTTTTTTCTTAAAGTGGTATTGCCAGATAGAGCAGCACATCAGGAGCTTGGGTTTTGCATAACACCAGGGAAGATTCACAGGAAAATCACAGGAGTTGGCAGCAGAGAGCTTTTCCTTCGGAACGGGCTGGCACGGCTCGACGTGCAGATGTTCCAAAGAGCAGCTCCTTCGCTGGTGCAACTCCAGCTTCACCAGTGCCAGGGGACGGATGCGAATTGAGAGCTGCTGTGGATCTGCCACCCTCAGGTTTCAAGGAGCACGAAGCTGGTTTGGTGCCTCAGTCGAGATACGTGCCAGCTAGTGAGCATCCCTGGAAGCTGCTCTCTGTATGATGGGCAGAAGGGAAGCTGAACGCCTTCCTCCCTGCTCTTCATCACTTTGGGGGTGCTGGTGCACAGTGAAAAGCCCCAAGGCTTCTGTTCAGTGTAACTATCCAAGGAAGGAGGGAAAGATTTCAGCACGGAAAACTTGTGCCTTTCCACCAGCTTTTGCATCCGAACCAGCACAGCTTGTGTCTGCTCTACTGAGTCAGGCACTCAGGACACCTGGAAAGGAAAGCTGGCTTTAGAGACAAAGGTCCCGCCTTGCTTTTAGGAGGGAACATTGGGAGCCTGGGGCTTCTTCTATTTTGGGGACAGGGTGGCTTCTGTGCTGCAAAGACTGCCTTCTGCATCTCCCCTGCTGAAATCTCACATCACAGCTCTTCCCAGGGTCAGCCTGACAGCATCCATCCCATCGGCACACAGAAAGTACGGCTTTTGGAGAGGGGAACATAATTTTAAAGTTGGCCTGAGAAACCTCCATCTAGTTTTCAGGGTTCCAGAATGTTGTTTTATTAGGATTACAGTCTTGTTCTTCTTAGGTTTCAGCAGGCGTTTATGACTGTTACAACAGGAATGAAAAGCTGGGGCTGGAATCGGCATTGCTTTCTCCTGCCAGGCGCAGGGTTCACGGTAGAGGCCAGACATATGTCTTTCTCCCACAGATGCTACTTTTTTTTTTCTGGATGAGGAGGTGAGCTCGAGCCTCTCCCTGGAAGAGAGGGCTGGCAGCAGCGCTGAGCTGGGATGTGGAGGCTGCACAGGGGCCCATTGGCTGAAGGTAATTGCTGTGTTGGTTCACGTTGTTCCCCTCTGTCCTTTGCAAAAAGGAGAGACCAAGTCCCATGGACTCCTCTGTGTCTGGCACTGGAGGTTTGTGTTGCTCTCCTTTCTCCCATGCCCCATGGACATCCTTCTAGGTTGGCAGAGGGGCTCGGTGAAGGACAAATAGGCTCTGCCTACAGACTTCCCTCCCCTTTTTGTCTCGTTTTCCTTTCCTTTTTTTTTTTTTTTTTCCAGCATGCATTATTCCAGACCTGATGTCATTCACCTATCTGAGTTTGTCCCTATGCAGGTCAAGACTTCTCCTTGAGGGCACCTGAACCGGAGTCACGTTCCCCATCTTTGCAGAACCCATGCTGTCCACCTCTGGGAGGCAGCAAGTGGAAGGTAAGGGCTCAAGCAGCTCTCACGTGGGACACCACAAGTCCCCTGCTGTCCTTTAGGTCTTGGCGGCTTGGGGAGCTCAACCCCTTTTGTGTTCCCCAAAGAAGGAGTTCAGCCTACCCAAACCATGCTGCGTGCAGTGAAGAACTCAGCCCTCCTCTAGGGTGATCCCTGGCTGTGGGACAGTTGGACCTTCTGCACAGTAATAATTAGCAGACAAATCCTGCTGACTCGGGAAACTCATCTAAGGGTTTGTTTGTGTGTTTGTTGTTTTTATGAGAAGGTCCATATGCCTTTCAGATTTTGTTATTTTCAGAGTTGATGATCTGAGGAACAGAATGAAGAGCTGACATTGTTGGTTGTTTTCTTGGCCTGCTTTATACAGCAGATGTATGTTGGTAGAAGGGCTACAGCTCATTACTTCATTTATTCTGGTGGAGTTTTGTTGAAAAGACAATAGGTCAGATCATGACACAGGAAGCAAAAAGATAGCTTTGGAATTGGTGGGTACTGTTCATCTACCAGTGCTCCCTTCACACGCTGGTCAGAATCCAAGAGGTAATATGGGAATTTCTGAATGTACTTAAAGTTTATGAGACTGCCTGCCTGAATGCATGCATGTGTGTGGAGTGGAACAAGGATCCCCAGCATAATACTTAATCAAAATCCAGTTTTACCAGTGATATAAGACAGATAAAGCACTAAGTACAGTCCTCAGGATCTGCCCCTTCAGCTTATGCACTGCACATGGCATACACAGTACCTGCCAATACACATGGTGTGGGATTTACCCTGAAACCCTGAAGGTGTCCTGGATTTTCCAAAAGTCAGAGCCTTGTTTTAAATCTTGCCTGGTGATGTATGTATTTGATGGTCTCAGGAGCAGTTCTAGCTCAATGCTGGTTTCTTCCTGGGGTATGAAAATTCTCTTTAACATACAGTGCCTTTTGAATCTGATTCTTACTTGGAAATGTGTGCTTGCTCACGTTATTTAAGAAATGGGCAATGGAGTTTGAGCCACAACTTTATCAGCAGACAGCACAGATATCTAAGTGTTTGCTGAACCGTGCGCCTTCTTTCAGCACTCTCTTCCTGCTGAATAGCCAACATCTAGTGGGGTTTTATCAGGTTTTTGAGATTAGGACTCTCTCCCTTTTGCTAGCTGAGATCCCCATAAATAAGAACAAGCAACCTCATTTTCTAACTCTGTTCCTAACGTGATCAAGGTGTAGCCTCGGAGTTCTGGTGCTTCTCCTGGGGTGCTGTTTGTGAACTCCTCTACCCTGATGCACAGAAATCCTTATTCCCTCCTTCCTCCCAGCCATAGTGCCAGCGCCGAGCTTTCGTTCCCTCCCCCCTTCTGCTGTCACCGTATTGATCCTCGAGGTGACCCCTCCAAGTCGTTGATCCTCCTGACTCCCCAAGGCAGCCTGCTGAGCTGGCCTTTGCCCAGTTGTTTCTTCTGTTCCCTCTGCACCTTTTCACCAGTTTTCCACTCGTTGCATTGATCTCAAATATGAATGGGCAGGGAAGACTTGAGGAGGAAGCAGTCACTAGTGCCCTACACAGCGATAATGACATCTGACGAACCTATTTCTGTCTGAGTCCTGAGTAGTAGGATGTTCCCCTTTTCCTGGTGTTGATGGTGTCTTTTAACTCTGCACCTCAGCAAATATGGTTAGAAATGCTCCTACATTTTGCAGCAACGCTGGCAGAGGCAGTGTTAAATGCAGTCATTCCATGGCTGATGTTGAGAATTCCTCCAGTAACCTCCCTTCAGCTCAGTTCTTCTGTCAGTACAACTTGCTATCATCTCCATTTTAGCCAATTTATCATCCCCCTTACAACACTTGTCTTATCTTCTCCAGTTTAACTAGTAGTTTTGTGTGCCAATATCAGGGATATTAAATGATATCTGGGTAGAGTAGCCTGGCACAAATGCTTGTCATTGCCAATCCCAGATCCAAAGTTTCATGTCCCTGATGTCACATTATCCCACAGCTTTCTTTATCCTTCACCCAGTATTTCATCTGAAGTTTTGCATAATATTGACACTGGTGATGTGACCCTGTGTGTGATCAAGTCCAGTCAGGTGAACTCAGGAGTCCCTTCCAACTTGGGATATTCTATGATTCTATAATTTTCCCCTTAAATAAAGGCACCGCATCTTTTTTTCTCTAACGCATCAGTTTCAGTACAGTCGATCCTAGTGTCTGATTTGCAATTCCATGTGTTCCTACTTGCACTGTTCACAGCTGGATTGACATTACTTCCTCCCAGCTCAACCACATTCAACATTTCAGTTTGTTGCGGTCAGTTTCTGTATTTCTCCTTGAACTGCACACAGTCTGTGCTGTACCAAACGCAGCTGCAATGGATCTTTACCTTTATACGCACACAGTTTTTCACTTCTTTCCTGACTACAAATACAACGGGGTTTTCTGCAGCCAGGTGGAACTCTCCGCTGCATCCACATTGGCAAAGAGAACAGCTGAATCCAGGGCAGCCCTTCTGACATGAAGGTGAGCCTGTATATATGTACATACAGGCTACCTGCTATTTTCTTCTTCTCTTGGGGATGCTTTTGCAAGATGAAGGGAAGGTTTGTTCTTCAGCTGCAGCCTTCTTTGCTGGTATTTTTTACGCCCTTGTTGCAAAGAAGTAAGACATCAGAACTTTTAAAACGGAAGGGCTCAGAGACTGTTGGAGCAATGCTTGGTCCCCAGTCCTCCTTCTCTGAAACAGGTGAGTCATTCTGGCTGATATTAAAAAGAAAACAATAAAAAAAAACTCCTTCCCACACACAAAGCAGCCCTGAGGCACACGATTAGCAGGAGGTATTTCACTCCCATGGCTGGAGTAGGGCAGCACGTTCAGCAACTGAAGCCACACTCTTACAATAGGAAGTATTTAATCATCTTTGTAACAGAATGTAGTGCTATCTGTACTTTGAGCAAAGCTTTTGTTATGCTAAATGTTATTCACTGGCTTTGTTCTCAGAATATATGTAAGTGTTGGCAGGACCAGTGACCCATGTAACTGTAATGCAGTGGGTTGCTGTAAAACAAATGAGAGCAATGTAAGGTTTAGTTCAGGCAGTCTCAGTGAAGGTAGCACTGGTGAATCTGGTAGCTGGAGCTATGGGTCCTGTGTAGGACAAACTCCCCACCTGTCATTTTCCATTAGGAAATCTTCTGGAGAAAAATAGTCTTTAAAACATCTGGGTTGTTTTTCCTAATTTTTTCCATTTTTTAAGAACTTTTTTAGCACTTTTTTTTTTTTTTTTTTTTTTTTTTTTGCTTGATTGCAGAAGAAACAAGAGGAGTGAGTTCCTAAATGCATTGATTTCTATGTTGTTGGGGGTTTTGTTTGTTTGTTTGTTTGTTTGTTTTTGTTACTTTCTTAGAGTTACAACGTGAAACTGTTACTTTCAGAAGTGGAAATGTGAAACCTAAAAACAAGTTAGCTAGTTAAAAAGTGGGAGTCCTTTCAGAAGGGAAATAGGCTTTCTCATACATCCATGAAAGGGGAGTTGGATTAGCTGACCTTTGAAGCTCCCTTCCAACTCTGCAGGTTCTGTGCTTCTACGTTTTAAAAATCACTCCTTGCAGAGGAGGACTCACCTTTCTTAAACGAGAAAAAGGAACGCTGCCAACAGTTCCCATAGTAAGATGTCCAAAATTTTATTTATCCATAAAGTCTTTCCTCTGGAATTAAAAAATCCCATTTGGCAGGAAAAAAAGAAAGAAAAAAAAAACCAACACCCCAAAATGACTTTCAGATAAAATGGTTGCCTTCAATAAGTCCCAGATTTGCAGTGAAGAAACTTCAAAGTTTGCTTGCTTTTACCATTCAAAGTGTAAAATACTGCTTTGCACAATTGAGGGTGGCAGAAGCTGACCTTAAAATTTGCTCGAATCTCTGGCCACACGACATTTCCTTCTGGGCTATTTAAACACGCAGCTGAAACACAAAAGCAGAAGGGTGTTGGTTTTTTTCTGACCTCGGAGAAACGTGAGTGAAACGTGAATGGTGACAGGGAGTGATTTTATAGGAGGTGCTGAACCTGCTTAATCTGTCTTTTGTTCAGATTTTAACGGGCTGCGTGATGTTTTATTTATGTGTTGGCCTGTTACTCTCTAGCATTGTTCCATGGCAAAGCAACGGGACTGAGAGGGGTTGGGGTGACCTAAGATGGACCAGAGATGTCCTTTGGCAGTACTGTGGTCCCTCAAGTTGTGTGCTGTGAGAGTGGTGAGGTGCTGGAACAGCTGCCCAGAGAGGCTGTGATGCCCCGTCCATCCCTGGAGGTGTTGAAGGCCAGGTTGGATGGGGCCCTGGGCAGCCTGGGCTGCTGTGAAATGGGGAGGTTGGTGGCCCTGCATGGCACAGGGGGGTTGGAGCTTCGTGATCCTTGAGGTCCCTTCCAACCCGGGCCGTTCTGTGTTTCTCTCCCAACAACGTGGCTGCTAGAGCCCACATGAATGGGGAATACCTCCATTCTGGGCCCAGAGCCTCGTGGATAAAGGTGAGTGTCCATCCTGCATATCCCATTTGTACGCTCAATGGCGTCTTAAGCAGTGGCAACTAAAGTAGTGATAGGCGAAAGACACCTGCTTTAAATAAATACAGTAATCTGCCCAAAGCTCCCTGAATGCACTGGTGTTCAGTGAGGGCCCTGAACCTGCAGACATACCTATGCTTAACAACATAATCATTAAAGAACAGAAACCTTTCCTTCTAATCCCCCTCATACAGAACAACATGTGGATGTTAGCATATTTGGACTGCTTTGCATTCCTTCTTGCCTGCTTCTGAGAACATACTACATTTTAAAACTTGTTGGGTTCTTTCATGTTTTATTTGACCCTATGTAATTGCATTCCTGAAGGAATAACAGGCTCCCACAGTGATTTATACCCTGTATTAAATGTCAGTTTTGAAGAGACACAGTTAGCAGTTTGGTTTAACCTCCTGCCTTCCGATGTAAGTTCAAAACCGAAGCGGAGCTCAGGATCCAAGGGGAAAGGCACAAAGATGAAAATGGACTCAGAGGCGGCGCAGAATGAGATGTCTGTGTTCCAAGCCCCTCACCTTTAGAAGGCACCAGAATGAGATTTCGTCAAGCCAGCCCTATTTTTAACCATAGTTTGTGTACCGCGCTGCCGCCCTGCCAGCTGTGCTGGCTGTAAATTAGTGCTGCACGATGCTCTGCTTTCTCCAGAGCCTCCAACAATGGGCCAGAGCACTTTCTGCTGCAAAACCCACCCAGTGGCCCAACAACCAACCCCCAGCAGCTTTGGCATGCGTCCCCATAGGAAGGTCAGCGAAATAAATTGTCCTTGTGATTAAGAGCTGCTCCTTTGTTTTTATGCGTGTAACCGTGCCTAAATAGCGAAGCAGGATACGTATGTTATTGCTGCTTTAAATATTTCATTCCCTTTGTAGATTTCCTTACGACAGACTTAACAACTGCTGAATCGTGCGTTATGACCTCATTATGGGGGATTCGGCTAAATCAATCTTGATGTAATGGTATATTCTTGATGTAATGGTGTTTTTATGTGCGTGCGTGCGTTTAAATGCAGAAGTAAATGCAGCAGCCTGTGTTGGGATCTGACACTGCTGAAGTGGTCGTCTTTTTTAGAACCAGGAGTGAAACGCACGATGGGGAGTTCTTTAAGCATCAGTACTGTACCTACAGACCTATTTCCCATGCTCAGGAAATGTATGTCCTGATGATCACTTTCCTTACCCTGCAACTCCAGTATTTCATCTCACAGGCAGGAGATTTAGCTGGAGCAGTTCCAAGGAGGATTCAGTTCTCACACTGAAAGTGATAGATTTGATCCATCGGACTCATTTTTTCCCTAAAATATCTTTAGCAAAGATATTCAAATGAATGCAAAGATTATGTGGGATCTACCCAGGTCGTTGTTCTGACCTCAGCACATGACTCATTTTTCAGCTGAAGTCATTCAGGGTGTTTCCATTGCCTTCTACAGAGCCTCACTTGTCTGTCAGGTGAATGATGAGAACAGAACTGATAGTCATCTCTTATTTTGAAGTGAAAAATGGAGGTGATAATGCTTTCATGGGGTTGGGTTTATCTCAGCAAAGCCATGGAATAAGTTGCCCTCTGGAAGTGGATGTCACTGCTGACTCTTTGGGGAGCTAATATGACGAGCGTAGAGCTGATGCTTGTCTTTCAGATGGATAGAGTTAGGTAAGATGAATCCTACCTGGTGTTGTATACACAGTATTGTGTATCAGCTTCCCCTGTCTTCTAGATGTGCTGCCAGATTGCTGTAAATGCTCGTGCTGTGGTGTGAGACACTCTGGGTTAGGGTCTTCCCCAGCCAAATCCACCAAGAAGAAAAGAGTTCTGTGGTAATCTGAGCGTGTAGGTTTAAGGGGTGCAGTTAATGTCTCAGGAATATGGCGTGAGGTTTGCCTTCCGTAGCTTCAGATGGCACAACAGCAGGTATCCATCCCTGCAATTGTCACACTTCATCACTGCAGGGAATAGTCCTGTTTAATGTCACTCTTCCTGACAGTACTACCAGTTCACAGTCAAAGGAGCAAGTCTTAGGCTTGAAGGCATAGCTGCACAGCCTCGAGAGCTGGTTCCTCTGCATCCAGTAGGTTCACCTACCATAGCTGTCCTGCTTCAGGACCAGGAATATGATGGTTGGACTACATGATCTCAGTGGTCTTTTCCAGCCATCATGATTCTGCCGTTCCACAAATACTCTGTCCTAAACTGGTAAGCATTGCCTCCCTGGTCTTTGTGTAGTTATTTATGCCGCTGGCTGGGACTGCAGGTTCCATGGGCAGAGCATCCATTCACACATCAGTGAGAGTTCTGCTGTCCTTCTTAGAGTGGGAAAATGTGAAGATGGACCCGAATTAAGGCCCTTATTCAGTGGAGCTCTGGTTTAAACAGACCCCATGTCCAAGCATGCTGTGGTGTGGCTGTTTGGTTGTTAGGGGACATGAAGAAATAATGCCCCAGGGTGCAGCCCCATTAGCCTCCCTGGTAGCTCTGATTCAGAAACGAATCTTCAGCAAATGCAAGGAGGGAAATAGCAGTTCCTGATCAGCATCAACATATCAGTGTTACTTTATTTAACCACACCTGGCTCTTCAGCCAGCACTTGATCTCTCTGATTAGAGTGTCTCCTGGATTTCTCAGGTATTTTAGAAAATATTATTAATATTTTCCAGCCACTCAAGACACCAAAAGCTAAAACAGCACCAGCAGAGGGAGACAAACCCTGTTATCAGACCAGGACCTGTAGGAATCGGTGCTTCTTTGTAGGAACCTGAACTGGAAAGCTAAAGGAGGAACACTTGTGGTGAGATGTTGTGTGCCATTAAAGTCTGCATCTGCTGAACAGCATGAAATAACGATACAAGAAGTTCTCTTAAATATATTTGTATCTATATCCTGGTACCATACTATATGTTTCCTTGGCCAGAAAAAATGTTTCTCTTACTTTTGGTGCATTGCATGCGTGTGTGCACACATGACTTTTCAGCGAAAGCAGTGCAGTTATGTTAACGTTATTTCAGATGAGAAATCAGAGCACTGAAACAAGATTTACCCAGATATCCTTGAATTCTGCTGATGTTTTTCCTTCTCGTTGATGGAAATCTGTCACCAGACTTTAAAAAAGTAAACATTTAGGCTGGAATGCACCAAAATGGCATTTCCTGGTGAATGGGATAGTTGTGGTTTTCCTCAAGTAAGAAACCAACCATGGGTAAGGTAGTTCTAATGTCACTTGAAGAGAAACTGCAATCTGGGCAAGAAACTGAAATCATAGCTTACTGGAGGATATATGGAGCAGATTAGTTTCACCACGGAATGGTTATATTTGTGTTTTCTTCACTGGTTAGATAAATGGGGTTTTTGTTCCTCTAGCTGTGTATCTACCAGGATGATTGTCTTGAACCATCAAGCATGTGGAGAAATGTCCTGTTGTTTTTACTGAATATCGCTTGTGTTGTTGAGAAGCCAAATGGCTTTTATAGCAAAGGGCTGCCTGCAATGGCAGGAAGTTGTGATATGTTTTTTAAAAGCCATTCCATTGTCCTTTGCACTGGGGGTGAACTGGTTGGACTGGGACATGCTGTGGGGCTGAGCCCCCCATGCTGGGAGGAGAGGAACCCTGTCTGACAAGGTTGGCTTCGGCGCACGCTCTGTGAGTGTTGTATTTCCATGGGTTTCCTGCAGAACTCTTGTTGTGAGCAGTGCATGGGTGTGATGTATGAGCCCAGGGATCTGAAAGGGCCTTGGTCGGGCACAGCTGATGCTGATAGGCATCACTTCCAGACGGGACTGCCTGTGTGGGAGTCCTGCATCTCTTATCTGGAGAAAAGCCCCCTCGTAGATGCAGAAATGTCATCTTACAGCGTGAACCACGAGAGGAAAACATGCAGGGGGTAGGTATGTAAAAATGATTCTTTAATTAATTGTCTAGATAGAAATAACTGTGGATGCCTTCAAATACATTGCTGCTACAGATAAAACCAAGAGTAAGAATCTTTGGGAGTGCTCAAGAAGGATTTTTTCTTCCTGTGCTGTGGGTAATTGTGATGACATTGACTGGTGCAAATACATCCTAGCAGGAGACCTTGGGAGATCATCCATCCCCCCTGCCCCAAGGTCTGAACCATTCCTGGCAAACCTTTGTCTCAGCAGTGACAGGGTCTGCAGCTCCCTGACTAATTTACTCCAGTGCTCACCTGTCCTTCCTCTTAGGAAACTTGTCTAATGCTTGACCTAATTCCTCCTTGCTGCAATTTAAACCCATTATTTCTTGTGTTATACCCAGTGGACACGGAGAACAATTTATTACCTTCCTATCTGCAACAACCTTTTACATAGTTGAAGGCTGTTATCATGTCTCCCCCTCAGTCTTTTCTTCTCTAGACTAAACAAACCCAATTCTTTCAATCTTTCCTCATAGGTCATGTTTTTTAGACCCCTGATCATTTTTGTTATGGAAATAAACATCCTTTAAATCAAGTTCTGTGAATCAATCTTGTGTAGAAAGGAAGGGAAACAGAGAGGTTAGCGTTAGCATTGGGAACAGGAATCTGGTGGTGAAAGAAGTGAATTTTCGGAGGTCTGTTCAGAGTACAGCCATCCATTCTTCTTTGGGATTTGGAAATATATCGAACACATTTTCTTTCCCTAAGTTTCCTTGGGAAAATCCACATATCTGCCATCAGAAGGAAGACAACACATCATTTCCACAGTCTATGCGGAAAGCAGCCTGTGGAAAAGCATTGGGAAGGATAGCAGAGTGAGGGAATGTTGAGTAGTATTGTAAGTCCATCACACAGACTTTCTAAAATCCGCTTGCCTGCAGTGATATCAACGTTTGCTCTCCTAAAGTTGTGTAGGCTGTCCCCCAGGGCAGTTTAAAACTGGATGATCACTCTTGCTTCTTCAGAAAGTTTCCTCTTATTGTGGCGTCCCATGGGCTGAGTCTTTGGCACTGAAGAATTAAGGAGCTACAGAGACTGTTGCTGTTAATGTGAAGACTGGGGGCTGTGAAAGGATCCATAAAAAGTTTCCTGTGCTTGTGCTCCTCTTTGTCCTCCAAAGTAGCGTGGGCTGGGCTGAAGCTATTCTGTGTCTTTTTCTAGATCCTGGATTGTGGAGGACTAATGCTTCCAGGCAAGCAAAGCCTGCAGCATCCTTTTGTTCTTGGTGAATTCATTGGGCGCTGCACTGACTCAGCCTTTTACTCAAAGGTAAGTGTGAAGCTGTGGTAAATCCAGATTAAGATCAAAGGCAGTGCAGCCACATGATGTGAAGCACTCAAATACTTATTTATTTATTTATTTATTCTGAAGGCTTAATGCTGGGTTTAGATGTCACCTGTCTTTCTTTCCTTGGCCTGTATAAATAGCCAAGCCAGCAGGAGCATCAGACTTGGTGCTCTGGCTAATTTGAGTTGTGGGTGCTAACATCTCATCAAGATTCCTTGGTAGTGGACATGAAAGCACAGCCTCGTTGTTCAGCCTGCAGAACAATGAACCTATGAGCGTGGGGCAGCATAAAATGTATAGAGAGAGATGGAGGGCCAGAGCATCTTAAAGTGGAGTGCAATGGTGGACTTTGAGAAAGAAGTTTAGGATGATATGTTAAAAGAAAAAGAAATGGAGAAGGACAAGTCTTGGTCCTTGCACGGGAGATGCTATAAAGGCACGAGGTGGGATGTCAGCTGGCATGTGGTGCCCATGTGAATGTAAAGTGCTCAGTAGAAACTGGAAGAAGTTCTCAGGCAGAACTGTATGGAAAGGCCTTTTCTGCAAGGAGTCTTCCCAAATGTTCTCTCATCAGAGACAACATTGATTTGACCTGTCAGAGCTGTTAAATTTGAGGCCCTATCTGTGGGCTGAGAGTTCCAAAATTCTTTAGCAAAGGTCCAAAATAAACAAGGTGTGGCAAAGAAAAAAATGCTTTTTTGCTCCTTGCAGATGACTGGGAATGATCTTTCTTTTTTTGTCTGGTCTGATGGTGAAAGCTCCCTTGTCTTCCAACAGCCACCCTTGAGAGGATCATGAATGCTTCCTCTAAGCAAAGTGGAGGAGGCCAGAGACCATATTTTGTCTGAAGCAAGACACAGTTGCTCATGAGATGCCAGTGAACATTGCAAAAAGGAGTTTTGCTGTGATGAGTTTGGTCATCACGATGGAGCTGTTTTGTAGCAATAGCCAAGAAAAGGCACTTGTTTTAGATATTCTTGTTTGTACAACTAAGAAACTCCACTTCCTGCAGCTGGTAGCAAATGGTACTGTCACAGAATCACTGCTAGATCAGATTCACCTTTCATAAAGACAGGCTCAGTGTTAGATACAACACCGAGAGCTGTACTTCTGAGGTGGTTTCCATGGAATTTCTCCCATACTGACCCTAAAACCTCAAATGCTTTAATATGTGCTTAGGGCCCTGTAAGACACAGGGCCATCATTAATTAGCAAACACCCTGAGCACATGTTTAATTTTAAGTGTGTACTTTTCTCTCTCAGGGGTCCATAGGACTTAAGGGCTTGAAGTGAACGGGTTTAGGGATATGCTCAAAGATAAGCGTGTGTTTAGTTGCTTTCCTGTTCTGTGGCTTTATTTGTTTTTACAGAAATAAGAGAAATGAAAGATCTTATTACAGATCAAACACAAATAAATGTCCAAAACGCAGCGGGGAGGCTTTGGTCTTGGTTCAGGGCCCAGTGAAGTCAATGGAAAAACACCCCAACACCTCAGTGGACATCAGAGCAAAGTCCTCAGAGGACTGGTGATGAACCCACTGCAGAAACTTGTTGAATGCCTCGTGTTTCTTTGCAAGGTTTCCTTATCTTGTACCCAGATGTTATTAACAAGGGTTTTTATTAGCTGCTGAGAAGCACTAGGGCAGCAGTTTTTCAACTCTTGAAATACATGCATACAAAGATGGGGGAGAAATAGTTTGCACAGTGATTATGCTGCGTTGAACTGCGAGTATATTTCAAGTTTCCCATTCCTTACCAGTGGAACCATTACTGGATCCCACTGATCTTAAAGTGTTTGGAGTGCAGTGAGGCAAGTGAGACAGTTCCTAGGGTGAACGCAGTCTCTTTGTAGAGGGAAAAGTTTATACAACAGGAACAGCAGGTTCCTTTGAATAGCATTCATCTTTTTTGCCTTTAGATCTTTAAGTGTAGACAGCAACACCTGAGTTACTCATTTAGCTTCCCTTTTTAGGCATGCAGGGAAATAGCCACCTTTCAAGAGCAATTTGATGTATTTTCAGTGTTCATTTCAGGACATGAGGTTGCTGTAGATTTCTCCATTTGATCAGCTGGACTTGCATCCGAATTTTGATCCCATGGCTCTGGTTGAAGCTCTCTTTACTTCTACAGACACTGTGCCTATACCAGCAGAGCCACCTGAGCCATCGGCCATCACCCAGCAGGGAAGGGATCCCAGGCAGCTTGTCAGGCATGTCGTGGTGGTCCTGTGTGTGTTCTGCCTCCCAAGAGGAAGAAGTTTGGGTTGCAGTACCAGAGCTGTGGGACGAGCTTCGCTCAAGCCAGCAAGCAGTGCCCACCTAGTCCCTGGAGAGCTGGTAAGCAGTTAGCACTTGCTAAGCGGATATTGCTTCATCTTCTGTTATTACTTGTGTTTCCTAGGTCAAACTGACACCAACTGGTCTGCTAGAGTCACATCAGAGAACCTATCCAGAGTCTCTGAAGAGCTGCTAAACTGTAAGGATGTGCAAAACCCATATTCCTATGACTGCCAGTTTGCTAGGGCAAACTGACACTGATCTGCAGAGAGGAGCTGTGGGCACACCTCTGTTTTACTTTGGAGGAATATCCTCTATCACTCCAGGCCTTAATTCCTCATCAGTGATGAACTTGTGGTGGAATCCACTGACTGTAGCTCTGTGATTTGGTGTGGTGGAAAAGCACAGGCCCCAAGGCACGCTGGAATTGTCATATTCTGCTATAAGAACCAAAGATACAAAAGTGATATTATTGGCAGCTTAGCTGACTGGGTGAGCCCTACAAAATTCCTTTGATGTTTTAGTCTTATTTGATAGGAATAGGGCCAGATTAAAAAAACTCCAGTCTTCCAAATCCTAAAATGCAAAAACAAAGCGTTGGACCCTTTCATTTCCTTCACAGTTCAGAGTCTGCAAGGAAAATGATTTGAAGCATTTCCTTCTTCTAACACCAAAACAGAGCCTGGCTTTTACATAAGGAGAAAACTGTTTCTGTTGAGTGCTGAGAGCTGTGCTTTTCTATCACACCGTTTCACAGAACAAGAAGATACAAATCAACGGGGAAATGTGAAATCTTAGTACTATCATTTCTGTATCTGCTTTTCCTATGATTATGATAGGACACATCTCTTACTTGCCCCTATAAGATTTATTTTTTTCTCCCCAGCCCTTTTCTTATATTTCTGTAGTCCCCTGAATGTAATCTGCTGCCCTGAGTCATATTAAAAAAAATCACATTGACTTGAAAGGAAAACGTTCGGTTCTTCAATGTGGGGAAAAATATTTCTGTTGTTTAAATGCAAGTAATTAAACTGAGGACTTTCTCCAAAGTAAACCTTGACAATCTAACAACCATCTTTGGCTTTTGCACCGCATGGAGTTTCTTTTACATTTTTAAATGCATTCCTTGTTTCAGTAAATGACACCAGGCTCACCAGCAGTGACTGAGTGATTAGTTTATCATCCTCTTAGTGCAGCCATCTAGATCTTTAACTCTTTAAGCAGTGGCATTTAAGACTTGAGAACACCCAGGAACACGCCTGAGGCTTTAGGCATTCTCAATTCAAGCAAATCTTGGATATCAGGTGAAAACGAATAAAAGAAAGTAGATGGGCGTACTCTGATAACGCTTTAAACAAGTCAGGTAAGCTAAATTGCAAATAAACAGCAGGCTTTTTAAAGAGGAAGCCAATTCCCCTTTCCTGGGACCACTCGGGTCATCAGGTGTCTGAGCAGCATAAAATTACGCGGAGAAAAATCTCCCGACCTACAAAGGGAGCAAAGGATGACAGTGCATTTCCCAAGGCTGTGGGCTGTGGGGCAGGGCTTTTCTCTGGATTTACTGCTCATTTCTTACGGTGCAGTCAAAGCAACCATTTTACAACAGTTCTGGTTGTAACAAGTGTGTGTGAGCTGAAACGTACTGCACTGATGCCCTGTGCTGTAATCATGTCCATGCAGAGCTGCAGCAACAAGAGAAGGAAGAAGGAAGGGCCTCTTCTTACTTCAGAGCAGGAAGGTGGGGATGGACGTTCAGACAGAGGGAAAGGACTGACCTGTGGGCTGCTGACCAGCTGTGCCTGCTGCTGAGCATCGTGGATCTGCACCTATCATCCGATCCTGCTCAGTAACGCGAGCCACATCACCATGTGTGCCCTCTGCCATGGGAGACACGGAGCTGCTCGCCCCGTGAAGGCCAAGAGCTCTGGGATCTCTGTAGCTGGTAGAGCCAGGACTGTGGGAATGCAGCACCGAGCCCAGAGCTCAGCTTTTAGCTATTTATTTTATTTTAAAAAATGCTTTTGTAGTTTCGTCCGCTGCCTGTGGTCGGTTGTTTTGTTTTGTTTTCTTTTGTTTTGTTTTGTTTGCAGGCTGGACTTGGAGTTTTGCTGTTTGGGGAGAAAGGAGTTTTTGCCCAGCAGGGCAGAATGAGCCTGTGTGGATGCTGCTCAGTGAGAGAAATTCTCTGCATCCTGAAGAATGTTGAGTGCATTGGGAGCTACCTCTGAAAGAGCAGAGCTGTCTCCTGCAAGCACAGACCAGTTAGGCCTCCAGTTTTCTGGTGACCCTTCTGTTGCCTGCAGGCTGCAGCCATTCTCAGCACTGTAAATACCTTCAGACATCCGCTTCAAGCATGCTTCCCTACCAAAAGCTGTGATGAAGGTGATCCGGTCATGCCTTCTGTTTCATGGTTCCTCCTCTGGGGTTGTCTCATTTTGGGCTCTTGGTGGCTTACCAACAGGGGAACCTCTGAAAAAAGGAGTCACTGCTGTTTTGTGATTTGGATCCGTATTTGGATCCGTATTTGGATCCGCTGTCCCTGACTCAAGTCAACACTCAGTGGCTCTAAACTCTCTTCACTTCCTCATTCTATCCTCCGCTCTCCAACCATGTGTCTTAATCCACTTAATTTCCTCCTTGGAGTCCCTCAAGTCCCAAACCCACTCGGCCCCAAGTGTCCTTGCCACGCTCAGCCTGGTCTGAAGTGGAAGCAGCAGAACCCCCCGCCCCGCTTTGCCTCTGCGCCTCCTCAGGGACGAGCACAGAGGGTGGGAAGAGGCAGCAACCAGCAGGGCAGAGGTGGGACGAGCAGGAATGTGGGGTGAGACCAAAGAGATCCTCAGGGAAGTTGCTGCAGCTGCCTTGTTCTGCTTTTTGTGACTCAAAGTGCTACACAGTGTGCCCAGCTGGCTGCTGCTGTGAAGCATGAGTGTCACACTGAGAGTGGGCACAACGCAAATGGAAAATGCTGCTTTAAACTCTTATCTTAAGCCATCTGTTCAACATCCGAGCTCGAAGCTTGCATCCTTCCAGGTCTGTGATGCCGTGCACCTGCCGGCTGCATCGCTCGCAGTTGTCTTTGCAGAGCAGCACAAACCTGTTGTGACACCTTGGTGCCTTTGGCTTCGCTCCCATTTTCTAGAATTGCACTTGGCCTTGCTTTGGCCCTCTGCCCAGCCTGAATTTGCCTTCTTGGTTTTCACTTATTTCCCATATCACTTTTCTCTCCTGCTTCTCCTCAGGGATCTGGCTGCAAACCCTTGTGCCCAGGTGGGTGTGCAGCGCCTCCCTCCCAGGGTCCCTTCATTTATAACAGAGAGATGTGGGATGTTTGCAGTTTTTCTTCCTTCTTCAAACTGAATTTTAGATAGTTCTCCTAAATGTCTTTCTTCTCTCTTTTCCTGGAACAGTCCCTCGGTTTTCTTTCTCTGTGAGCTGTATTTTTAAAATAAAACAAGTAGACCCTGCAAATGGCCCTGATTAAGAAGCCTGGTTTGCCTGTGGGATCAGACAGGCACGGTACACACGTACAGCAATGGTTTGCCCACATCATTTGGATTAGGTATCAGGGAGCACAGACTGCCTTTGCACTGAAGTCCGCAGGTCAAGGAGTTGGCCTCTCTTCGGCCCACAGGCCATGTGGCTGCCAGCCCATAAGCTAAAGCCCATCTCTGAAAGATGCTGGAAACCCACCTCTGACAACAATGTGTTTAGTTCTTCCTTTCCAGGCATGTTCATTTTTTGCCTCTTTCTTACAGGGAAGATTTTGCTTCTGTCTCCCAGCAATGTTTCCCTTCTGCTCTTCTTCTCAAGCCTGTGCGACAAAAGGAGAGCCAGCCCTGGTTGTTCTCCAAGAGCTGAGGGGTGAGGATGTCCCTCTGTGATGTGTGGGGCAATGCATACCCTGATAGCAGCAAAACTGTTGTTTCATGGGCCATAAACAAGATCTTATACAACAATCTTGTATGATGTAGCTCTCCCGGTATTCTCACAGGGACTGAAATGCTGTGAGAGCCTTCTGTGTGCTGGGTTGTGGCACTGGGTGGCACTGATCTATCGAGTGGCAAGCAGCCCACAGCAGGAGGGATGGAACTGGATGATCTTTAAGGTCCCTTCCAACCTGAGCCATGCAGTGACTCTACGTCTTGTTCAGAACTGATGTGTGATTTTGCTTCATTTCTGAGGATGGTTCAAAGTGCTCTCCTTCCCAGATGGAGACTCTGACATGCCTTTAATTCTAATCTTCTCCTTTCCTCATTTTTTTTAATCACCCTTCACGGTTAAGCATATAATTAACCAGTTGGATAAAGTAGGTTTGTGGTGTCACAGAGTCACAAAGCTGAAGCTAGAGCTTCTGAAGTCCAAATCAACTCCTTCATCATCAGACCTGCCTTCCTGCAGGCACGCCAGCACTTGCAGCGTGGCCCAGAACCTCTCGCCTTTGAACTTCCCAGCTTTAGGCTGCTGACTCAGCGTCTGTGCGTGATGGAAGCAGTGAAGGGGGAAACAGGTAATTGCTTAGGGAGGAAAAAGCCAAAAATGAAACCGTGCCTTGCTGCCGTTGACACAAGCTCTGCTCTTGCTCAGGTGCCTTTGGGTAATAGATTCTTAGGAGAGAATGTGGTGGGCTTTGATTCTGCTTACAGGTGTTCTCTCAGAACCGAAGAAGACAGAGCAGGTAACAGTAAGTAAGAACACTTCTACCTTGAGAATAAACCCAGAGAACACCTCACTCCTTAGCTCACTTCATCAGTAATAAAACGGTCCTGTTGCACTGCAGTGAAGTAGGTCCTGCTAGAAAGTTATTGTCAGGAAGGACTGGAAGTACTTGTAGTTCCTTCTTTCCCATCTGCCTGTTTCAGAAGGACTAAACTTGTAGGGTACTTGGAGTTGAACTGCGTTGACCTGACAAATGTGTTGCACTAACATGGATTGCTTTGCACTAGAGTAAGATTGAGTGAAGACCTTACTGCACTTAGCATGATTTAGCCAAGTGTGATGGATTTGTGTTTACGTGTTCGTGTGTGTTTATAACCACATGCATGGCTATAAAGGTACATGGGATATTGAGTTGAAGTAGGACAGAACTAACAAAGCCAATATAACCTGCAGCCTCATTTAGATGGCCATGGAGAGGCAGCCTTTCTTCCTGAAGTGATTTTTCTCATCACATGTCTGTGGGAAGCTGATGCTCTCATACACATTCGCTACGAAAGCCTATTTGATGAGTACTTTCTATGAATGACCCTTGATCTGCTCATGGTGAGCACTTAGTCACCAGGCAGGTGGTGCAAATGAGCCCCACCAGCCTCCTGTGGCTGGAGATGGAAGCCACAAGCCGTGCCCGTGTTCTCCACCTCCAGGCAGATGGGGATCCCTAAAAGGATTTCTCTTCTCTAATTTCAGGAGAGGACAGTCACAGCCATGAGTCTGAAATTCATAGGTGTGCTGGCATTTCCAGGCACTTACAATAATGCTCACTGCTAAACTCCTCTACTGCTACTGAAAACCAAGTAGAACGTGTTTAGTGCTCTAAACAAACTCATCTAGCAAATTCAAGCATGTCCTCCTAGAATTATTTTTGCAGCAGTTGTCCTCTGCTTATTTATGCCTTGTGCTAGCATTTGAAATCATTAAAGCTATAATTAATTCATCATTAATATCAGCGCTGGAGACTCTGAAGTGGTATGGATGCTGAGGGAGATGCCAGCATTGTGGTGTTCTCAAAACGTATTTGTGGCTCAACCAATCTGAAATGAGCCTTCTTCTCTTATGGCCTTACAGTGTTCCTTAGGAAAACGATGGTTTTGTGGATGCTCATCCCTGGAGGTGTTCAAGGCCAGGTTGGGACGCCCTGGGCAGCCTCATCTGGTGTCTGTGTAGTTTATGGCAACCCTGCTTGTGGTATGGGGGCTGGAACTGGATGGTCTTTGGTGGTGATGGGTTGGCAGCTGGACCTCAAAGATCACCTTAGAAGTCTTTTCCAGCCTTAATGATTGTATGATCCTGCGAATACATCCCTCACCTTCTGGAGGTCCCTCTCGCATCTCAAGGATGAGGCTTTGATTGAATGGCAAGCCAATGTAGGCTAAAAGCAATGATTATTTCCAGAACGTGCATGAGAATATGGATTTTCCTCTTGTAACAGTGATCAATCAGTGTACAAACGATTTTACAACACGTGGCTTCAGTCACAGATTCACATTGTTGGGGTTGGAAGGGGCCCTTAAAGGTCATCATGTTCAGCTCCTCTGCAGTGCACAGGGGCACCCACAGCTCCATCAGTGCTCAGTGCCCCATCCAGCCTGCCCTTGGGTGTCTGCAGGGATGGGGCATCCACTGCCTCTCCAAGCAACCTGTGCTGGAGTTGTTTGTAGCACAGGTCAGGAGACTTTCCATAACATACCACTAGAATGGCTTTAGCTTTATTTTGTGATTTGTATTGCTGGAGCACTTCCCTAGGACCCAGGCCTCCTTGTTTCCATGCGCTGCCCAAGAATCTCAGAAGGGACAGCACTGAACTGAAGGGGCCTTGCGTTGTAACTGGAGCAGATGGACGACGTGTGTACAAAAAGGAAGGGGTGAAATTCCCAGGTTTGCTCAGTCTGAATGTTCTCCCTGCATGGCATGGTCGTCCTTTTTGTAGACTTTGCAAAGCGATAGAAATCAGCCTTAAAACTTAAGAATAGAGGAAAGTAAAGCTGGAGTGAGCTCCAAGCTGGGCCTGATCCTGCGTTCCACGAGAGGTCTGGCTTTCTCTTCTCAAGAAAAGGCAGGAAGCACTGGTGGGACAGCCCAGCTCTGAAGCGTTCAGAGCAATAACAAAAATTTCAGTGTGGCAATAAAAGCTGTTCCCTTCACCACTGCAGCAGCTGTGCTTGTTTCCATCGACTGCATTCAGGCTCTTCAGCAAGGAGCTGCTTTGGAAAATGTAATCCCTCGGAGTTGTTTGTTCAGTGTCTTTGCTTTAATGGACCAGCTTAGGCAGTTGAAAGGAGGGGGTAGGAGGGAGTTGATCTCAGCACACTTATGGGCATCCCCTCCTGTAATTCATGTCATTACAACTTCTCTGATATATAACTTTATTTACTTATTTACAGCTTTAGGCTTGTTTCTGCTCTAGCACAAATCTGGTGAGACAAGGGTGGGTTTTTTTTTGGGGGGGGAGGTTGATTTTTTCTTTCTTTTCCCAAGGCAGGTTGTTTGCAAACTCTGGAGCCCAAAAGGTGCAGCTGCTCTAAAAATAAAAAAAGAACAGGATATAAGAACTGGTTTGGGGAGGTCTCTCTCTGCCCAAGTCCAGAGGCATCTCCCAAAGTGCAGCCATGAGTGGAGAAGTTTGTCTTGTAAACAGAACTGGCCTAATTTCTGGAGGTGCTGAATGCTGGAAATGAGGAAACATTTCTTCTCTGAAAGAGCAGCGCTGCAGTGGCTGCCCATGGAGTGGTGGGGTCAGTATCCCTGCAGGTGTCCCAGGTGTGGCACTGAGGGAGGTGGGCAGTGGGCACGGTGGGCTGCGTGGGGCTGGGGATCTCAGAGGCTTTTTCAACCCAAATGGTTCTGTGATTGTGTCACCCACAGTGCCTGCTGGTAAGGCCTGAGCACGCGAAACCTGGAAGCAGAGCAGATGTTAGCAGCTGGGATTGTATCAGGAATACTTCTAGGCTACTCTGTGATCATAGGGTTGAAATGAGAACAGTAACTGCACGCAGAGCTGGGCACCAGGGATCCAGGACCTGCCAGTTCCTGGGCTTCTCACCACCACCAGCAAACATGACCTGAGGTCTACATGCACAACTCACCTTTGTCCTCTGGCTATTCTTTGCAAGGTGACATTCCCAGCGAACCACAGAATCATTCAGGTTGGAGAAGGCCTTTAAGATCCCCACCCCACCATGTGGATGGAGTGCCACATCTCCATGGCTCTGGAACACCTTCAGGACGGTGACCCCACCACTCCTGGACAGCCGTGCCACGGCAGCACCGCTCTTTTAGAAGAAATGCTTCCTAAGACCCGACCTAAAATATCTGGCGAAGTGGTTCTTAGCTCAGAGATGAGCAGTGTTGCTTCCAATCCTGGGAGGTTTTCACAGAGGTAGGATTGCCCCAGTACGGCTGGGACCAGATCACAGGGAAGAACCTGAGCCACTCTCCCCACCACCACGAGATGTGATGCGTGGTGAGGTGTGTCTCACACGGAGCACAGACATAACGTTCTCTATTTTTGATTTGCTGGATCTTTAAAACATACAATGTTGTATCTGCCGCTGAATTAAGCAGTGTTTGCTTTTCAAACCTTCCACATTTGTATTTTTAGCTCCATTTTGGCATTCACTTTTTTTGGTTGGAATATATAACACACTCAGTTATTTAGCGTGCCTGGACCGAGTTCAGCCTGTGTGTAACTCCACGGGCTGGAGCAGAAGCTACGTTCAAGGTGAATTACTCTCTATGGGGCTAAGGAAATACAGCTTCTGTAGAAACGCATTTCAGCTCCCTCAGTAAATGCTACACTATTTCCATCCATGGTTATTCCGCTGTGGTTTGGGTTACGTATTTACATTTTACGGAATAAATACTACAGCTCTCCCCATGACTAACACTTCTTAGTAACCAATAAGCTACTCAAATACACCACTGCCTCCTACAAGAGCCTAAACCACAGTGCTCTCCACGGGCTTGCTGTCCCCAGCTGGCCACCTCCTAGTGCAGAGCCATGGTTAACCAGCATTACATAAGTCACTTTTTGGATCCCTCTTATCATAGCATCCTAGAACGGCCTGGGTTGCAAAGGAGCACAGTGCTCATCCAGTTCCAACCCCCTACTGTGTGCAGGGTCACCAACCAGCAGCCCAGAGCCACATCCAGCCTGGCCTTCAATGCACCCACAGCCTCCTTGGGCAAAGGACACGGGACAGCTTCGTCGTGGAGGCGCTGGATGCTGAGGGACTGAATTCCTCATCAACAAACATTGCCAGCACCTCCGATCCTACCAAAATCTGAATGAGGTCCTTAGGGAAGGAGTGACACCTGAGTGCTGCTCCCACACAGAGGCATGGGTTGCTCTGCCGAACCCAGAGGTCTGTTTTAAGAGCAGTGCCATACAGGCCCTTGCACAAACTTTGTTTTTAGGTGGGGATATTTTCAATGAAAATGTTATTTAACTTTAAAAAGTTGCACAGCAGCTACTCCAAAAATTGTTTTCCCTTGTTAAGAATAACGCACAGCGTGATACATTAGAAATGGCGATGGCAATATTTCACAAATTGTGATGGATTCATAGCCCAAATACCTTGCTAACAGATGTTTCTTTTAAACTCGGAGTGGTATAGGAATAACTCAGAGATATTACAGTGTCAGCACTGCCTTTTATCTGCGTGCGCCCTTTCGGTGACATCCCCAGGCTTTTGTAATGCGTGGGTCAGGCCTGAGCTAGAAAACGTGAAATATTAAAGGAAGTCGTGCCTGGTTGTGTGAGCTGTGGGGCAGTGTCAGGAAGGTGATGAGTGCTGCCCCAGTCCTGCCGTGTGCTTGGGCACGGCAGTTTGGTGCTTTGGGGGAACATGTAGGGTTGTGCTCACAGTTCGTCTATGAGCTGAGCCTTCAGTTGCACCAGGGGAGGTTCAGCTTGGATATTAGGAAACATGTCTTCTTTGGAAGAGAAATGAGGTGCTGGCACAGCTGCCCAGCAGTGGTGGGGTCACCGTCCCTGGAGGTGTTCAGTGGAGATGTGGCACTGAGGGACGTGGGCAGTGGGATGGTGGGGTGGGCTGGGGTTGGGCTTGGGGATCTTGGAGGTCTTCTCCAACCTGAATGGTTCTGTGATTCCATGAGGAGTTCCTGTGGCCGACCCTCTGACTGTGTCTTTTGGTCCTGTAATCTCATTAACTTTTCTATCTACGGGTGGTGGTTTATCCAACCCAGAAGGGCAAAGGGATGAATCTGACACTCTGGAGGAGCTCCTTCTTTACCATGGGATTGTTCAGTCTGCACCTTGTCTGCTTGTGGCACCCCATCACTCTTCATCAGGGCTCCCACCCCACCCAAGAGTGCCCTCTCCAGACCACCCCATTGCTCCCAGTGACCAACCACCCCATCCCCACACCCTGCTGGGGAACAGCTTTGAGCCCTGGGCTTTCAACTCAGCCCCAAATCTGGCCGTCACTGAAACCTTTGGCACGTTCAGGAGAGGAAGCATTCTTTTGGGTGTCCCTATTGGTACCGTGCTGTGGACACGTGTTCCCCCGTGAGGTCAGGGAACCCGGCCCGGAGAGAATGAGCTTTATTCCAGAGGGAAGGGAGAGAAAACTCCGATTTCAGGTGGGAACCGAAGGCAGAGAGCAGGGTTAACGCAGCCCCTCGGGGACGCGTCCCGCGGGACGCACCTGAGAGGGGCCAAACCGAAGGGGGGACTTAAGGGACACCACGGTGCCGCCCACCTGAGCTCACCCCGCGGACCCCTCCCCGTCCGACCGCAGCTCTCCGCCGCCTCCCCCCTCCCTGGAGGGAGAACCAGGCGCGGACGGCGGGGCGGGTCGGGCCGTCCCCCGCGGGGCCGGGCCGGACGGGGGCGGGCCGGGGGCGGCGGGCCGGGCCGAGCCGGGCCGGGAGGGGTTGGGGGGGGGGGGGGGGGGCGACGGGGGGGGGGTGGTGAGCGGCTCCACGTGACTGCGGGGCCGGGAGAAAACCGGGGCCGGCGGCGGCGGCGGCCGCACTGCGCCCGGGCGGCGATCGCGGGAGGCGCTCGGCAGCCGCTGCCCCGGAGGCTTTCGGCGCGCTGGGTCCGCGCTGGCTCTCCAGAATCATGGACTGTGCTGATATGCCTTGCTTGCTGTCAGTGAGTACAGCCCTCTTCTTCCTCGCCTTGGCTTTTTTATTATTGCTTTTTTTTTTTTTTTTTTTAATGCCGATTTTTATTTTTTGCTTTTTAAAAAAAAAAAAAAATTCTTTCCTTTTTTTTTTTTTTTTTTTTTTTTTTCTTTTCTTCTTTTTTTAACTTTATTTTTGTCTCCGCGTCCCGCAGCGGGATTCGAACCCGCAGCTCCGCGCCCCGCCGCGCCGCGCGCCCCTTCCCGCAGCGGCCGCGATGCCCCGGGAGCCGTCCTGTCCCCGCTGGCTCCTTCTCATCTCGCTTTGCCATGTATTTTTTTTTCGTATTTTTCAACTTTCTTCGGAAGAGGAGGAGGAGAGGAGGGGTGGTGGGGGGGGGGGGGGGGGGGGCTCGCTTCTCATCCTGACTTTCCTTGTCGTTTGTTGTTGCGTTTTTTACACCCCAGAGACACCATGATTCCTGGTAACCGAATGCTGATGGTCATCCTACTATGCCAAGTCCTGCTGGGAGGTACCAACCATGCTAGCCTGATCCCCGAGACCGGCAGGAAGAAAGTAGCAGAGCTTCAGGGACAAGCCGGATCCGGACGCCGCTCTGCCCAAAGCCATGAACTCTTGCGGGGTTTCGAAACGACTCTGCTGCAGATGTTTGGGCTGCGAAGGCGGCCCCAGCCCAGCAAATCAGCCGTCATCCCCAGTTACATGCTGGATCTCTACCGGCTCCAGTCCGGAGAAGAGGAGGAGAGCCTCCAGGAGATCAGCCTGCAGTATCCCGAGAGATCGACCAGCCGGGCCAACACCGTGAGGAGCTTCCACCATGAAGGTCAGTGATGGGAGGAGGGAAATTCCCAGCCCCGGCAGCGCTCGGGAGCTCACCGATGCGTTTAGGAGCGGGTTGTGCCCGCCTCTTCACTTTTTACGGGAGGAAAAACGCTCCCGACGCGTGCGGTTTGCGGGTGACAGCGTGCTGCCGGGCTTTCCAGCATCCCGTGGCTGTTTCAGGGTGTTGGAGCACTTTGACGACTCTGTCCCTCGGTCCCTGTGCCACGGGATCGTTGCTGGGCTCGCGTGGATTTAATGCATCCGATGCGGGAGCGAATGAGGGCGGGAGGTCGCCCACCCCCGCGGTGTTTCTTTTGAACTTCCAAAGCGATCGCTGCCTGGTTTTGCTCTTAAGGAAAAAAAAAAAACCAAAAACAAACAAACAAACAAAAAAAAAACCAACGAAAACTTCTCCCCCCAAGAACCCCTCCTCGAATTTAATACTTACAGCTGCGTGTTTATAAGGTTTATTCAATAGGCCCTTGTAATCTGATCCAAATGTTTCCTAGCGGATGTTTCTTTTCCAAAGTAAATCTGAATTATTAATCCAGCCGCATCATTACGGCTTTGGAATTTGCTTCGCTTTCTCCCCCTGCGCCCCGTAACAAGGCAGCTCTGTGCTCCCCTCTGCTTTAGAGCCCCAGGGGGGGAAGCAAAAGGGGAAAAACCTCCTCCGAAGTGGGAGAGAGGCGGAGGGAAGGGGTCAGAGTGCGGAGGAGTGCGCGCGGCACCGGGACCGCTGCGACTGCGATTGGGATGCACGGGGTAATTGAGCCAGGCAGGTGAATGCAGGCCGGGACGGCGCCGGGGCTGTGGCTGCGTGCCCCGAGGCTGACGCGCTCCCGTTTCGTTCTTTTGTCCCGTTTTCCCCCTTCCCTGCACCCATTCAGAGCACCTGGAGAGCGTCCCGGGTCCCAGCGAAGCGCCGCGGATCCGCTTCGTCTTCAACCTCAGCAGCGTGCCAGACAACGAGGTGATCTCGTCGGCGGAGCTGCGGCTGTACCGGGAGCAGGTGGAGGAGCCGAGCGCGGCGTGGGAGAGGGGCTTCCACCGGATAAACATTTACGAAGTGATGAAGCCGCTGTCGGAGCGCTCGCAGGCCATTACGCGCCTGTTGGACACGCGGTTGGTGCACCACAACGTGACGCGCTGGGAGACCTTCGATGTGAGCCCAGCCGTGATCCGGTGGACCAAGGACAAGCAGCCGAACCACGGGCTGGTGATCGAGGTGACCCACCTCCACCAGGCACAGACTCATCAGGGCAAACACGTCAGGATTAGCCGATCTTTACCTCAAGGGCACGGCGGGGACTGGGCGCAGCTCAGGCCGCTCCTGGTCACTTTCGGGCACGACGGACGAGGCCACGCGCTGACCCGCAGGGCCCGCCGCAGCCCCAAGCACCAACGTTCCCGCAAGAACAAAAAAAACTGCCGCCGCCACGCTCTCTATGTGGATTTCAGCGACGTGGGTTGGAACGATTGGATCGTGGCCCCCCCGGGCTACCAGGCGTTTTACTGCCACGGGGACTGCCCCTTCCCCCTGGCCGACCACCTCAACTCCACCAACCACGCCATCGTGCAGACGTTGGTCAACTCCGTCAACTCCAGCATCCCCAAGGCCTGCTGCGTGCCCACGGAGCTGAGCGCCATCTCCATGCTCTACCTGGATGAGTATGACAAGGTGGTGCTGAAAAACTACCAGGAGATGGTGGTGGAGGGGTGCGGGTGCCGCTGACCCCTTCCCTCCCCTCCCCTCCTCTCTCCCTCCCGTCCCCCCCAGAACTGCTTGCTCTAGCTGGACTCTTCCTCTAAACTAAACGTTCACCTTGACCTTATTTATGACTTTATGTGCAAATGTTTTTTGACAATAATGATCATATATTTTGACAAAATATATTTATAACTACGTATTAAAAGAGAAAAAAATAAAATGAGTCATTATTTTAAAGGTAAATGCATTTTGTGTCTCACCTCTCGGGGTGCTGCTGGCCCGGAGCGCAGCAGGGAATGTATCTGCTCTCCTCCTCCCTCCTCTCCCTCTTTTCCTCCCTCCTCTCTTTCTCTCTCCCTTCCCCCCCCCACCCCATAGTCTTTGCCAATCTCGGTGTCTCTGTTTCTCACCGAGGTACCATGGAGCCCCCGGTGCTGAGGAGCACCTCACTGGACAGTCAGCTGCTGGGAATAGAGCCCACCTTGCTCACCTGGCCCGAGTGTTTGCAAAGCCACCCACCAAAATTGCATTTGAAAAGAAGGTGAAGGTTTACCTGAGGGCTATGTGCTAAACCCGATGGGTTTTAAACCTTTCGTTCATCTTCAGGATTCCCCGGGTTTTAAAACTGTTAACATTCCCTCCCCCTCCCTTCCCAATCTCTCTTCCCCTCCCTACTGGAGATTGGGAAGCTTCAAAGGTTTGCACGGGGCCTTTGAAGATCAAATCGCCCCATTACAATGCCAAAAAAAACCCCAACAAGAAACGAAAAGATATCTGGAGCAGTTAAATATGTGTTAGCTAATAGCTACCTGCGCTGCTTCGTCTCCAAATTGCTTCCGAGCAGGAAGGGGATCAGAGCCAAACAGGTACAGTGGGGGCTTGGATGCTGTGGTCAGAGCCTGTTTGGGGGGAGCAGTGGCACGGGGAGAGGGGGGAGGGGGGGTCAGACCCCCTGCAGCCATTGGGGGAATGGAAGGGAGGGCAGCAGCAGAGGTGGGGGGGTGTGATGCGTTTTTTTGGTTTTTAATTTGTTTTCTTTCTTTTCTTTTAACGATTGAAGCTCTCCAACCCTCCGAAAGGGGCGGCTTAGCCGAAACCAATAAAAAAGCGGCCAGGAATGCTTGCCAAAAGCTTTGGCTCCCTGAGGAGTGCAGGTGGAGAGAGGAGATGGGAGCCAGGGGGGAGGCAGCACGGCCCTGCAGTTCTCTTGGAAACAACAAAAACGCCCCAACAACCGCCATTCCAACCTCCTGTCCTCCCCTCTGTCCCCCTCACGGCACCGCTGATGGAGGGGCTGTGGGCGCTTTGTGTCTGCCCGCACTGCGGGGTCCCTGCGTGGCTCTGCATGGGGGTTTGTGGGGTGTGTAGGGTGTGTGGGGCAGCAGTGATGGCTGCTGGGCCCCCCTCGGCCCGGAGCTGACACTCTCATTCCTGCCTTTA
Organism: Tetrao urogallus; assembly: GCF_951394365.1. Classification (NCBI taxonomy): domain Eukaryota; kingdom Metazoa; phylum Chordata; class Aves; order Galliformes; family Phasianidae; genus Tetrao; species Tetrao urogallus. Next base: position 58,760,817 of record NC_136819.1, on the reverse strand, counting down.
AGAAGGGAAATGCGTGGCCCGGGGCACCGGCGACCTGCTGCCTCCCCTTTGATGCCTGCATATCAGACATAGCTGTGCCAAAGAAGGAATTTCATTTTGAAGTGGCATCAGCTAAAGGCAAGCGCCTTTCAGCTGCCTGACAGGGCAATTACACAGCTCCCCACCTCCCTGTGATAACCCCACTGTGGGACAGGGGAAGGGGCTCAGCCCCATCACCCCGCAGCACGGCGGCTGGAGAAAATCCCTCTGCTTTTCCTCAAAGGATAAAAACAAAAAGCTCCCGAGGCCTCTCCCAGGTTTGTCTCCCTGCTCTCATCCATCCTGGTTTATCCCACCCCTGGCAGTGTGATGGAGCCGTGCAGCACGAGTGGCTCTGGGATTTAGCTCATTCCCCTTGCGGCTGCGTGAGGAGAAGCCTCCAACTGCTTTGCTGCATTCCTGCTGCTTTCTGGGTCTGCTTGCTTTGGTGTTGGTTTTTGCATTGCGTTTTGATGACGAAAGCAGAGCTCCAGCCCTGCAGAGGCACCTGCATGTCCTATAGGTGCTGCGAGGGGAGATGTCCCGGTGCTGTGCGGCCTTGGAGAGCTTCTCATTTGCTTTGATCCTACATGGTCTGTCCTGCCCCCAAACTGTAGGGAACTGCTGGTTTTTTAATCTTTCTTTCTTCGTTTCTCTTTTTATTGTTAAATCAAGACATTTCGATTCAGTAACTTTTTAAAGAATCTGACCCATGGGTATGGACTGCCTGTCAGTAACAAAACACTCGTGGATGCATTGAGCAGCTGACTCAGTGAAGCACATTTGAACTCCTGCATGCAACACAAAGTGTGTGCAGGGGCTGAGGATTCCCCTTCCCATGTGCCTGCATCCCTCTGTCCCCAGGAAAGCACAGCAAAGTGGTCAGGTCAAACAGATTCAGGCCCCTTCCAGTTTCCAGCTGATAATTGGTGGTGGTTTTTTTTTTGCTGATCAGATCTCTTCTCACCACCTCGGGAAGGGGAGAGGGCAGAAGAGCTGCTTTGGGAAGCTGTGAATTGAGTGCAGGTGTGAGGAACAGCCAGGAATCCCACGGAGTGTCTCTGGCCATTGTGCTGTGCTTTGGGGTTTGATGCCGTGCTTTGGGGTTTGATGCCCAGCTCTGCGGTCAGCACAGTGGCAGTGCCATTTGCTAGCTTTGTGCCATGGATGTGGCATGCACAATCCTAGAATCACTTGTCTTGGTAGGGACCTTTAAAGGCCATCAAATCCAACTCCCCTGCGATAATCAGAGACACCTACAGCCCATTTGGCTTCTTGCTGGCTTATCTATGTCAGAAATTACCTTGATCACACAGCAGAGAAGAGATGGAGCGTTGCAGAGCCTATGTTCAACTTTGTTTAAAAGTGTGACAAACATATCTGCTTTAAAAGTGCAGTAACTCCTTTAGACCATGGAATGTGGCATTTGCAGACGTGACTTATTTTAGAGCGCTTTGTTGTCTGTGGCACAGAAATCCCTGGCCCTTCAGTGCACGAAGGTTTGAGATAAGATGTATCAATGTAATCCCTCCTCTTACTCAACTCCGGCTGTAAACGAAAGCAGAATGACTTGAAGGTGGATGTGCAGATTTCCTACCAGCCCCAGGCAGCTCTCACCCAAAATCTTGCACCCCAGATGGTGAGCACTGCGTCTCACTACAATGCACCTTCATCTTTGGGCCCACCTTAGGAAGGCTGTGACTCCGGGTACCAAAAACTGATGGTTTACAGAAGTGGCTGGGCAGCCTGACCTGGTGGGAGGCAAACAGCCCAAGGCAGGGACTGGGGCTGGGTGGGCTGCAAAGTCCCTTCCAACCCAAGCTGTTGACTCTACAACTCTATACCTCTACGATTCTATGAGGCTTATGAATACAGGAGATGAGGAGAACATCTCAGCAAGGTGCTGTAACCCGTTGTGGCTCCAACTGAGATCCTACAGATTCTTGGTTTGTAGGATCATCAGGCAGAACTTTCTTCTTCTAGGTGAAGATTTGCCTTCCAAAGCCAGATCTTACGGCATCAATCTGAAAAAAGCTGCTGTTTTGGAGATGCCATCACTGAGAAGTGCTGCTCAGACAGCCAGGATTTGCTTGTAGCCACAGAGCCTGAGGCTTTGCAAATTAGTTTCTAAAAATGCCAATTGGTTTGGAAGAGAGGCACCAAGGTTTGTACACTGTTATTCTGGGATGAGCTCAGAGGCTTTGCTAAGGATCCAGCAAACGAAGATGGAGCCGTTCTCCTCTTGGCCTTCATGCTTGGACACCTCTGGCAAGCTTCTCACCTATTACAATAATAGTTGAGCTCTGGTGGCCTGAAAAGCTGCTGAACCTTGGCACTGAAAGTGCCGCTCTGTTCTCTTTATTTTCAGGTTTTGCCACATGATAGCAGACCCAAAGGCTCTCCTCTGTGCTGAGCACAAGACATTGTCCCTATGTGGAACCTCTGGACTGAGCAGGTGTGAGGAATCCTTCTGCCCTTTTGCAGGTGGGGGTCTTGGGCCCAGAGAGATGTGTGCACTTGGGCTGAGTCACACACGAAGAACCAACAGTTGCCTGATCTGCCTTGTGAGTTAGCTGCAAAACTCTCCTCTGCCCTTGGGTTTGTCCTGAGCATCCCTCACTTAAACTCAAGCCACATAAAGCTCAGCTTGTAGAGCCCAAGAGGGATGAGGCCACAGTGAGCTCTGGTTCTGTTGTGTCAACCACGGGTTGTCCCACCCAGCAGATGGACACACGCTGAGACCTCGGTTCTGCTGCCTCTGCCATAACATCAGAGCTGAGGAGAGCTTTAATCCTAACCCAGCCCTGCACTTTGGGTCTGTTCACGTGCCTCGGAAAGCACAGGCACATTTCAGTGTGCTCACACCTGCCTTTGTGCTGTTCGCTGCCTGGTTATTCTGCTGCCTTCTGTACTGCTTTCACATTTCTCTTTGTTAATAAATGCAGATTTTCCTTTCCACCCTTGTTCTAATTCCCCCTTTTCCCACAGGCTGCAGATACCTGCGCTGTTCACAGGTTGCCCAAGGAGGCTGTGGATGCCCCATCCCTGCAGGCGTTCAAGGCCAGGCTGGATGTGGCTCTGGGCAGCCTGGGCTGCTGGTTGGTGACCTGCACACAGCAGGGGGTTGGAACTGGTTGAGCACTGTGCTCCTTTGCAACCCAGGCCATTCTAGGATGCTATGATGATATGCAGACCTTGGGAGACCACACAGCTCCTAGAGGATGCACTGGCTCCCAGTCTTAGCAAGCTATGAATGGAAAAATGCTGATGCTGCCCTGCGTTCAAAAGAAGCCTGGGCTAACTCTTTCCAAAGGACCATCTAGTGCTGCAGCCCATCGCTGAAGATGCTGTAGGAGGATGAAGGAACACAGCAAGCCTGTAATGATCTTTTTCCAGAATACCCACTACCTGTTGATATTTACAGGTCAGAGCTTCCTGAGCCAAAATTAAAGTCATTGCGTTCAATAGGACAGCTCCAATTTTGTATCCATAAATCCATTGCTCAGAGCTTCCCACCCACTTTCTTCTTCAGGAAGTGCTGCTTGGACCTCTATTCTCTGGTACCCCTGGCACCAAGCAGGGTGGGCAGATCTGGAGTCCCACAGGCAAGGAGCAAATGCTTCTCCCAGTACTCACCTGTCCCTCGCCTCTCCCTCCAGTAATGTGAGATGATGTACTATGAAGCAATAGGCTGAAACAAGTGCCACTGCTTTACGTATCAGCATATATGGAAGACAGTTGGAACTTTGCATTACTTTTATTGGTTTTGTTAGTTTTGTCTGCACTGTAACACACACCTGCTATTTAATAAGAAAACAAATGAAAGCCTCCATGCCAAGACTAACTAAGATACGCCAAATTGATTATTGACCTTTCTGGGGGAGCCCTGTGCAGGATAGACACGTGGGAGAGGGCTCACAGGGCCATGGGACATGTGCTGGCAACATGACTTTCAGTAGGGAATTGCCTACACACAATCAAAGAAAGGTTTGGCTTTGAATGAACCCTTAAAGCCTGTTTGGTTCCAATCCCTGCTACCCTGAGCTTCTCCATTTTGGGGCGCAGAGGGTGATGGGCTGAAGCTGTGTGGACTGCTGAAGACATCACAGCCCAGTTGATGCCATACTGTCCGCTCATGTGGTTGGGCTCTGGACCTGCTGTGGGAGGGTTCCCATGCTGCTGGGTCATTTATGGGGGAGAGTTCCTTGCTGTTGAATTCCACTGAAAAGAAGAATCAGGGCTCTAGGACATGCTTTAGTACCTGCTCTGCTTCTTATGGACCCAACAGCCCTCTTGAACTACATGGTGATGTTCTTTGTCTCTGCTTGCACATCGTAGCAAAGAGCCTGGACCCTGCATGGTATTGTGCTTCAAGGACAGCCTTACGCAAGGGCTTTCAGGTCTGGAAGAGGCATCAAGCAAGACATCCCATGAAACTCGCTGACATTTACCATTTCTGGATGTGGGACAACTGAAGCAGGTATTCCTAGATGTCATTTTGAGACATTTAATGTATACAGCTGGTATTTGTTTCGGTGTTTAAAAATATTGAAAATGATCCCCGCAGCGTTCCTCAAAAGATGGTTGATTGAGTTGGACAGCTTCCCTGCAAGAGGCAGTGCCCACAGATTGTTTGCAATGATTTTCAGTTTGATTTACCAATAATAGGAGTCAAGGAGGATCAAAATGTACAGGATACAGGAGAAAGAAGTGATGGTACAGCTGGTAAATCCCATGGGGAGAAAAGAACTCTTTGTCTTTCAGTAGAGACATCTGGGAAACTGGGAGAAAAATTTTGGCTATTGGAGAAGTGAGAGCCCAGATGGACCACTGCAATGAGTCTCCCAAGGACTCAGTCTGTTCTTGTTTGGTAATGATGCCTCTTTAGCAGTGATGAAGTACAGTGTGATCCTGAGGAAGTTGCTGTGCTTGAGCAGACAAGGAGCTTTGGAGATGGTCGATGGAGGGAGGAGCAGGGGAGGGGACCCTGCAGCAGACCCGCTGGGTGCTGGATGTAGCTAACAGTACATGGCACATCACAAATCGCTTTTGCTGTGGGCTGAATAATGGCTTATAATAATAACATCACTGCGTGTCCCCCAGGGCAGCACGGCTGTTGGCAGGAGGGTGGAGGTTTCTTCCCACTTCCATCTGTGTGGTCCAGGGTGGGTCAGAAAGTGGCCTCATGCCTCAGTTTCCCCCCTTGCAGCCCAGGAATGCTCTCATCCTGCTGACAGCGACTGCAATAAATAACATCTCTCAAGCACCCGCTATTTAAAAAATCTTTTATTGCTTCCCGTTAAGCTGATGACTGCTAATGAGAAGAATCAAATTCACTGCCCTGTCGCCATTAGACAAATATGTGCTCCATCTCCATCCAAAAACCCCATTGTAAATAACTGCGGAGGAGTGGAATAAACATCGTCCTTCCCAGGGCAGGGCTGAGCAGCAGGAATGAGCAAACACAGGTGCGGAAGATTTGTAAGCTTTAAAAGAGTTTGGGGCTATTTGGGAATCAAATCTGGTTTTGGTTACGAGCATCTTCAGTGGAGAAACCCCAAACCACCAACAAGAGACCCCACAGATGGGGCCGAGGCAGCCGTCTGCAGCTGCGGGCTGGCTGGGGCCACGGAGGCACATCCCAGCAGTGTGGTGACACCGAGGTCCCGGTGTTGTCCCTGCTCTCTGTGCTTGGTATCCTCAGCCCTGTGCTTGACCCAAAGCCCCATGCAGGGAAGTTAAATCTGCTACTCTGGGGTTGGTCCCGCTCGGTGCGTAGTTGGTGCTGAGTCGATCACCTCACATGGCTTTCCTTTCTGTCTTTCCCCTTTTCTGTTTGAAGGTGAAGGTTTTATGTGACTGAAATGTGTTAACGCTCCCATAAAAGTAAATGAAACACAAGTGGACGTTTTCCTTTCTTTGGGTGCAGATGTGATTGGTTTGGGTCTGATCCAGCGGCTGGGAGGGTGATGATTAGCAGTGCTGAAGAGAAGGAAGGGGAAACGTTTTCTGCCGGGAAATGTCATTTTTTGGAGCCGAATGTGACGTCTAGAAGAGCCACTGTGAGTCAGTTCTGTGGGGATTCCTGCTCTCACAGCCCCTTAGGAATCTCTCCTAAACACCGCCCAGAGAGGTGGTGGGTGCCCCCTCCTTGGAGGCACTCAATGTTAGGCTGGATGTGGCTCTGAGCTCCTAATCGAGCTGTGGGTATCCCTGTTCATGGTAGGGGAGTTGGACCAGATGGCCTTTAAGGGTCCCTTCTGACTCAGATGATTCTATAATTCTATATTTAAAATTATTCCCAATGACACTAAGCACCAATCTCAACCTACCCTGTGGTTAAAGGTTCCCACATGACATCACCTCCTAGAGGTGAAAGAAGTCATGCCTGATGCAGTGGCTGCAGAAGGGACAGTGCTCGTGCTGATGCTCTCTGTCTGTCCCCATTGCTTTACACAGTGAAGGCCAACAGGATGCATTGGTCTGAGCACGTGGCCTCCTGCATGCATCCGTTGCTGCTGGTTTCTTATCTTGTTCTGAACAACTCATTTCAGATTCAGCAAAACCAGGAGCAGGGATAGGGAAAAAATTTCCTAGCCTTGTTCACGCATGTTGACACCAGTCTTCCCACCGCCCCCTGGAAAAGGCATGGCCAGGCAAAGCAGTGAAGGAATCTCCCACAGAACATTCCCAAATCTCCATCAGTATGGACAAGCTGGCTATGGAAGGTTGTTGGAACTGCAGTTTGTCCCTTAAGCTTGGTAGTGGCTGGACTGCTGTCCCCCACTACTGGGGCTAATGGCAAGAAGCATTTCCAAGCCATGAGGTTTCAGCCTGGCTTTACAGCCCACCATCCCTGTGGCATGCACAGAAAAGTGAGGCCAAGAGTGAGAGATAGTGAGGCTGCAGAGACATTTGGCCTGAACGGAGACTTGAACGAAGGATGCTTATGTGTGGTAGAGTGCAGAGCCCAACGGCATGACTGATGCAGTGCTGAGGGGGCTTAGGGAACATCCTTGCTCTGTGCCTTTATCCTACTCCAGCCTGGATTCTCATACCTGTTCCATTTTTAGAGTCTTGGTGATGGACATCCCACCAAGCCACCCAGGTCTCTGTTACTATTTTTCCAGGCTGGTTTAAAGCAGATCTTTGTGCTGAGTCGGGGTGTTCCTTTGCTGGTGGTCCTCCATCGTTGCCTTGGGTATCCTCTGGGCTGCCTGTCCCCGAGAGGAGCAGAGCAGGCTCTTTGCTGTTCCTGAACTCCTGTGGAAGTCAGTGGCAGGGACACAGATGTGATTTCCTCAGCCTGTGGCACTGTTTGGGGAAATGCAATGAGAGCTTGGAGCGCTGTCCCATGAAGGGCGTGTGATGGATGTGATGGACACAGTAAATCTGGCACTGCCATGGCTGAGTGGTGGCTTTGTCCTTTCTGAGAGACCATTCAGAGATGGTGCCCCATCCCTGGAGGTGCTCAAGAACATCAGGAAAAAATTCTTCTCTGAAAGGGTGGTAATGCACTGGAACAGGTTGCCTGGAGAGGTGGTGAATTCCCTGTCCCTACAAGGCACCTCGTCTGTGTGCTGGAGATGGACACCTCTCCAAGAGCATCTGCAAGAGTCTCCATCCTCTGCTCGTGCACCTGCAGAGGAAAGGCCGTGTCATCTTGGAGCTGGGCTTGTTTTGAAAATCCCTCCTGTGCTTCCTGGCATCACAGAACGCGTTGATTCAGGTAATCCATGGCAGGAGGGGAAGTGGGGCCACTGGGGTCGGCGATGGGGCCGTTCTCGGCAGCAAACACCTGCACCTCTTGGCAAAACGGGCCCTGCGGCCTGGCAGAAACTTCTGCTGAATATTTTGGCTGGATCCGTGAACTTGTGCGGCTTCTGTGGCATGGAAACTGCCTATAATTTATGCTGAATAAGCCCCATATATCATGTTGACAGTTCCAGGACATTATAAGATCATTTAGCCCTTTCTCACTAAAAACAATTTCAAACCACAGGGTAATTATTTAATGATCAGTGGAAGAGCCCCGCATTAAGCCCATGATTGAGAAAAAAATAATGTCCCAAAATCCAAAATCTCCTCCACCCCCCAAACTCCAGCAACTTCAATCCCGCTACCTGCCCCACTTGCTATGCACCCAGTAGCATGAAATTGCAGAGCTGGTGCAGAAATTACAGCGTGAAATCCCAGCATCCTGACCTGGGACAGCTGGATGAGAGCTGAGAAGATGTGTTTAGAGATGAGTTTTCATAGAAGCAATTTACACTATAATGGGAAGAACATCTCCATGGCGTTTACCCTTTTGCTGTGTCCAGAAGTACTCTAAGATGTCCACAGATCCTGAGAAAAAGTTGTTAACATCCTCAGCAGCAGCCTGAAGAAGCTCCAAGAGACAGCAGAGATTCAGCTTTTGCTCCCTATGAGCCTGCTGAACACATTTGTGGAAGCCTATTTTTTTCCCAAGGGGAAAAGATCCACCGCGTCAGTGGTGTAAAACCAATGCAACAGTGCCAAAGCCAATGGCACCACATAATTTCCACCTGAACTGGTTCAAACTGCTCCCTTTGAATCGAGACCTTGTTAATATGTAAAGAAAACTTTGCACCTCCTAGTGTTTGCATCCTCCAGCATGAAGTGGATGGGGTCATCTCAGCACAGAAATCAGGCAGTCTCCTAAGAAAATTTCCTATCTTCTCAGCAAGGGAAGCCATACAGTGCCTTGGAGCCTCTCTTTGCATTTTCTTCATTCTTTAGGCATCTTCTTCACTGGCACAGCTGCCCATGGAGTGCTGGGGTCAGCGTCTTGAAGGTGTTCCAGAGCCGTGGGGATGTGGCACCGAGGGGCAGTGGGCATGGTGGGGTGGGTTGTGGTTGGGCTTGGAGATCCTGGAGGTCTTTCTAACCTCAGTGATTCTACGATTCTGCGATTCCGTGACCTCTGGATCCCCGTGCCCAAGCTCCAAGTGTCCTGATGGGTGTCACCTCCTATCCCACAGGTTGTCACCATCAATCCCACCTGCCAGGCCCATGTGCAGTTTGTTTTCTTGCCCTTTTTGGGAACTGTCTGCAGGTTGTGCTTTGCCTCCATCATCATCGTGGCTTTCATCTGCACTGGTAGCAGCGATCCCCACCATGCAGGATTTATTTACATTGAAGGGTAAGTGGGAGGCTGTAATTGGGATGGGATTTGAAGAGGTCAGAAGAAGCCTGTGTGAGAAAACTGTAAATGAGGGTGGGCTGGGAGCGTGCCGGGTTGTTACACACATATCTTTCCAGCCCCACTCAGTGCCATTAACTGGGGGTAAACGTACTGTCTGGGGATGTATGTGTATACATTAATGGGGATTTTTAAACAGTTGATCAGTAATGAGCTGCTAATGTTTTCCAAGCAGTCTTTGGAGACCATGCTCTGAGATTTTTGCTTTCTTGAGAAACCATCAGAATAAAGGCTGCCTCGTGTATTTATTCAATGGTCACCTCTCTGTAACATGCACGAGAAGTTACAGAAAGTATCTTGTTTTGGGACAGGTGAAGGAGAAAACAGGCTGCTGTTTAGGCTGTGGCATATTGGCCACGCTGAGCATCTTGTCTTGAGAATGTTTTCGTACATCAGCGAAGGGAGCACAAACACATACTGTGAACATCTGCCAGGGGAGATGCCTCAGCTTTGCTGGCTGTTGCTGTTATTAATAATATTCTGGTGGAAACGAGCAGCCCCAAAACAGTAACGCGTCCCCGGTGTTTGCAGGTTTATATGCAGCCCTCCTCCCAACCCTGCCCACCACACAGCCTCCTCTTCCTGCAGAATGTGCTCAGGAGATGTCACTTAATGAGTTGGCTGAATTGAATGGCTTCCAGTAGCATAGTAATGTGTTTGGAGAAGGAAGGGCTTTCAGAAGGGAGCTCCAACAATTTTCCACTCCTGATGGGGAGAGAGGAAAGTCTGAGCACCTCGTGCACAGAGCCCAGGGTACCCATTACTTCATCCTTATGGCAAGGGAAGAGAGCACAACACGCAATGAAATCTGGTAGTTTGGCTCTGTCTCACATTGTGGGCAAGCAGCAGTAAGAATCTGCTGTGAGTCAGAGCACGTTTGCAGCAACATGGTTCACAAAGGTCCTGCCCTTTGGCTGCACTTACCTGGATGCCACTGCCAACGCTGGTAACCCAGAATGCTGTTTCTCTTCCTGTTCTAAATGGACCCCCTGCTTCTCGTTGGTAGGTGACAAACAACGATGTCAAGAATGGAGGTTCAGGTTGGATACGAGGAAAAATTTATTTTAAGACAGAGTGGTAATGCATTGGCACAGCTGCCTGGGAGTGGTGGGGTCACCATCCCTGGAGGTGTTCTGCAACTGTGGAGATGTGGCACTGAGGGACGTGGGCAGTGGGCATGGGGGGGTGGGTTGCAGTTGAATTTGATCTCGGAGGTTTTCTCCAGCCTTAATGATTCTATGTTTTTGTCAATAAACTAAGGAATGGATGGGCTGGTTTCGTATCCAAGGCTCCATGTGGAAGGCAGCACATTGCACTTGTCATTTTGCAGGGTTGATTTGTTGGAAAGCAAAAGCTAAAAAAGAAAAAAAGAAAAATCCCTTTGTGACGCCATGATGCAGCAGTTGTTTTATCTCACGGGGAGGTTGAACGAGGCCTTGTAATTGCTGGAAGATTTATGAGACTGGAATTATGCTTGGCTGTGGCTGGCTAATGTATCCTCTGCGTGGATGTTGTGAAAGCACCTTGTGAGGCAACATGTTAGGAAACTTCAGAAGGTGTGTGTTCTCTGGAGGCAACAAGGAAAATAGTACAGCCTGTAGTAGATCGGTTTGTATATGGTGTTGACATCCCACCGTTGTCCCCCATGGTCCAAATAAAAGCTCTGGAGCTGACATTCCTCTGCTGCCTCAGACAGTCAGCAGTGGGTTAATGGCCATGGTGCAGGCTGCATCTCTGCAGGCTTTGATGTGCTAGGGAGCTGTTTGCAACCTAGCTCCTTCTAAAGGATCTACATCTCCAAGAGCTCTGTTTCTCCTTGATAAACAGCCACATAATTCCCAGGTATCCACCTGCAAGCCAAAACAATTGTGTCTGTAAATACTCCATGTACCAAATCATAGATCTGTATGAACCAACACAGCATGCACCAAATTTCTAAAAAAGCTTGGCACTTCTGACAAATCTGAAGGTGAAGGCTTTTTCCCTTTGTTGTTAGTCCTTTCAAGGTTTAACTATAGGCATCTCAGTGTATTGGCCTGTGTTGTCTCTTTGCTTTGTTTGCAGAATCGCAGAACCGTTCAGGTTGGAAAAGACCTCCAAGATCCCCAACCCAACCCCAGCCCACTCCACCATGCCCACTGCCCAGACCCTCAGTGCCACATCTCCTCTCTCCTTGGACACCTCCAGGGATGGTGACCCCACCACCTTCCTTGGCAGCCCGTGCCAATGCAATATCACTCTTCTGAAGAAGAAATTTTTCTTACTATCCAACCTGAACCTTCCCTGGTGTAACTTCAGTGCATGCAGAAGTCCCTTTCCCCAAGGTCAGGGGGTTTGGCTGTGCTGGGGAACCTCACAGCTTCACGCCTCACCTGCTGGGTGCACCTGGAGGGATTTGGTTTTGGGCTGTACAAAGGTGTTAGAAATGCTCAAAGTGCATATTTGGGTGGAGGCAAGGTCTGGAGGAAAAGGTGAGCTCAGTTCTATGATGTTGCATAATAGAGAGGCAACCTCTGTCACCTGGAGGATGGAAATATCATTGAGAGCACAGACGTAGAGTAACAAAACCTTCCAGCAGCTCCCTTTGTATTTTTGTCTTATGAACTTTGAATTGAACTTCTGCGCCGGCTCTGATCTGGGTGAAATATCATATCTGAGACTGATCCTTATCTCCTCAACCTTCCCTTTGTTTCTCTGATTCTTTGGGCTTTCCCCTCTTGTTTCCCTGTGAGTGGCCCACGTCTTTGATCTGGCGGTGAGCCCCGGCGGCACAACCCCTCGCGTTGGTGCAGGGGACCTGCAGCCCTCAGCCTGCCCAGACAAGAGGTCACTTCTTCTGTGCTGGGTCTGAAGGCATGCGGGGTAACCTCAGAATTCATTGTTTCCCCTGACACGATGGGAAACAGCAAATTCACACGGGTATATCCCACAGCGAGGAGCGCACCTGTGGGAACCCGGCCGTTGTATATCTGTTTCCAATTTTATTTACAATCCCTTCTATTTTTATTTTTTATTTTTTTAAAGAGTCTGAGCAATTTAAGCTTATCTATCCTTTAATACAGAATAATTGAAACCAAAGTTCTTAAATGCTTTTAAGATGTCTTTTAAGTGTCTTGCTTTTCAATGTCTTTTTCTCTGCTTTTTACAGTCACGAGCAGAGGTTTCATTCTTCCAAAGTGTCTAGGTTTCTAAGCTTGCATTATATTTTACCTTTTTGGGAAATTCCTTTCCTAGAAATGAACAGCTGGTCTTAATCTGATCCGATGATACCTACTGATCTATACAGCAAGAGCAAAGCGAGGCCAACTGTGTTGGAAAGCATCGTGGGCTTCTCCACAAATATTCATTCACTGTTTCGGACTCTTTTTTTAAAGCCGTGATGTGGAGAAGCACTTGAAGCTCGCTCCCCACGTTTTCCATTAGTGGTAATTTAAAACTTTGAAAAATGTACAGTAACTTGCCTAGGTCAGCTGAGTATCAGCATGTAGCTTTTCATTCACATTTTTCATTTAATCCGGTGGCTTTGAATTCCTTGCCTTGTAAGTTCCTATATATGAAGATTAGAAACTGCTCCTGGCTATGTAGAATTACATGCTTTTAGATGAAATTTAATCCCTTGTAAAAGGTTTTGTTCACTGTGCTCTTTCCTGTTCGCAGCAACAGGCTCCCTCACGGGGAGAGGATGGCACAGGTGAAGACAACAGCGGACAAAAGGCAAAAAAAATCACAGCCCACATTGGAGATCAAACCTTTATCAGAGCCTTCAGCGACCTGGCAGCTTGGAGGCTTCTGCTTTTCATTGCAGAAAAGCGGAGCAGCAAAATTAAAGCCTGCAAAACCTATTGAGAATAAATTGGATGTGTCCACACCGCCTGTGTTTTGACAGCGCTTGAGGTGGGGAGGCTTGGCGCTGGGAGGGCTGGGTGTGCGCTCCAAGCTCTGCATCCCACGGCCCAGCTGGGATTGCTGAGAAGCAGAACCCTCTAGCAGGATGGAGGGAGGGCTGAAGGGGATGCAACTCCTGTGTCTTTTTGCCAGGGACTCCTCTGGTTCTCCAGAAAAACAATGAAGACTCACAGGTTGCCTTGAAAAGCTCTGCCTAGTGCAGGCAGCTTCTTTGCCTTCAGGCTGGGATAGTTTGTGCCAGCCAGAAAGGAGAAAACCTTTCTATGTTTCCTCCCAACTCCGTATCACCTAATGGCCTTCAGTTGCACCAAAAGAGGTTCAGGTTGGATATTAGGAAACATTTCTTGTTTGGAAGAGTGGCAATGTGTCGGCACAGCTGCCCAGCAGTGTGGGGTCACCATCCCTGGAGGTGTTCAGTGGAGGTGTGGCACTGAGGGATGTGGGCAGTGGGCACGGTGGGGTGGGCTGGGGTTGGAATTGGTGGTCTTGGAGGTCTTTTCCAGCCTTAATGATTCTATGAGTTTATGATTGAGAAAGGGGCCGTGGCTCGTGTTTTGTGAGTGTATGACTGGGGCACACAGCATCCTCCCATGGATGCAGCTCCTCTCACAACAAATCACAAAGGTGAAATTGCAAATCTGGCAACGGCTGCTGGCAGCAAATGGATTGTTCCCTGGGTGAGATGTGTACAATCCCTAAGAGAAAAGGTGCTGTTTCCAGGTAATTTCAGAAGAGGAAGGAGAAGAAGAGCTCATCTGGCACCTTGGCTGTTTGCAACCACTTCCCCCTCGGCTCCACTAGAGTTAACAGTCGGCTGAAGCCAAACAAAATTCGGAAATTTCACTTCTGAATAAAGCATGTGAGCCTGGCCCGGGAGTGGGCTGCTCTCTTCCTTTTATGAATCGGTCTCCAAGATATGCTCGCATTCCTGAGAAACAAGCCTGGAATAACACGGCTGGCTTTTGGGTGCAATACACTGTGAGGAAGCAACAGTCTCTCGCGTATGAATTGCTTTTATGTTGAAATAGGTCAGAGCTATAGCATTCGTTGAAAAATGGCTTTTTAATGTGCTTTATGGGCTGTCAGGGCATAATGAATGTAAACCGTGGATCTGGCTTCGTCGGAATGATATTTTATTTTTTTGCTTTATCGACCAGACGCAATGAATCTCAGATCAATTAGTTGTGCTTTGAAGTTTGCTCTTGATCCAGATCTTCAATAAAAAGGAAGTTTCCAAACCACTGGTCTGTGAACACTGTTTGTGATTAATTACCCTTTTATAATCTTAGGAATTCTGGTTGTTGCTGTATTTTGAATACCTCAGACTGCACGGGGAGTTTTATTTTGGCTGGTATATTTGGAAACTGCTAATAAACACCTCCTTCCTGTTTTTCTTGCTACCGTGTATAACAAATTGTTAAAAAACTTGCTTTCCCATTTCAGCCGCTCGCATGTTCGACCAGACCTGAGCCACATTATTGGTTAATCAACGTCGTATATCATCCGCCAGCAAATTTTCTCAGCTGTTAAAGCAGGACTTTGTCTCTGGCTGTAACAAAAAGAAGTGAGTAACACTGCACGGCAATAAAGCCAGAGGAAGAAACCTTACACCGAGTCTCTGCTAGAGACAAATAGTGACTGATATGGTTTTAAATCCGAAACCGAGTTTTATGCAAAGCTTACTAAAACAACAGCCTGTTTTCCTGTCAATGCCTGGGTTAATTGGGGTGCAAGGACGGTCATGGATGCGGAGGGTTTGCCTCGCCCTGGGAAACGATGCCGAGCAGTGCCTACGAGTGCAAACATCTGTTTGGGCAACGATTTTAAGGTTAATATCGTATGGAGGATGTTTGTTTAGACAGGATGAATGCTTTTGTGAAATCTAATATTAGGCTCTATCTAGGTATGTCCGGTTGGCACCGGCCTCTGCATTTTGTGCGCGAACAAATGTTAATTAACAGCAAAAAAAATTCCCACTTTGTCTCTGAAGCAATGCGGCGTAGCGGTGGAAATAGATTAGTTATAGCTGCTGAAAGGTCCTCCGGTTTGAGCCTTGCACAAGTGTTATCGGTGCGGGTGTTGTGCCTGGTGGGTTTGTTTGCTGCTAGCACCAGCGGTGACTCACGGCGGCTCCGTCTGTTTTCAGCACATCAGTGGGACAAGCTCATTAAACCCGTCGTGTTTACGGCGCTAGAGGAAATCAATGCTTTCAGAAGTTTCCCCGAAATTGTGCATTCGTTCTGTTTTGAAGTTTAGAGCTTTGTTTTTAGAGTGTGTGCTGCCTCTAAGCTTCTTTATTTGGACTAGCCTGATATCTATTGTCCATTTACCTCCTTTGCCCCTGGCTAACTCTGGGGTAGCTGGCCCAGAGTGAGAACTCATGGGGAGACAAGCAGTTTGTGCCTGAGCTGGCAGGCTGGGTGTCTGCATGGCAGCAGAGTGGAGGGAGGGGACATGGTTTCTGCACAGTGATGGTGGCTCAGTGTGTGTTTTTATGGTATTGCTGTCTCCTGCACTCTCACCACCATGAGGGCAGGGATATGTGAACCTCCTGGTGAGGACACCCACTCTCCAGACTCTGGGATGTCCTTCCTGGTTCCTGCTGATGGGGACTGGCTGCACCCCAAACCATTGGTGGCGGGCAGAGACCAGGTGGGGTGCAGTTCCTCTGAGTTCCTATTGCTGCCAGGAGAGGAAATCTCTCTGCAAGCAACTTGTGGGTTCACAGTTTGAATCTACACAGTGTCCCCATGGCTTGGTGACACACCTCCAGGATCATCACAGGTATCAGAGCAATGAACAACACTGAGGATGCTGCTATGGCAACAGAGTATGTTTCCAGCAGGTTGTAAAGGCAAATCCTGCTTCCCAAAGCATTTTGGTCCTCAATGCCCAAGGTCATAAGAACCCAAGCTGCCTTCTGCCATGATGCCATGATTTGGACTGGATGATCTTTTAGGTCTTTTCCAACCCTGGTGATTCTATGATTCTATGATTCTATGCTCCACTGCAGTGTAAGGCAGCACTGGCTGGAGATGTGCTGCATGATTGGCTGTGCCTGTGTTGGCTGGTAGTGCTTGTACAAGTGATTGTAATTTGTGCATGTGCAGGTGCTCGTTTGGGCAGGTACGTGTGCGAGTTGGTTGAGTTGTTTGTGCACATGTATGTGCTGTCTGGTTGGGTTGTACATGAGTTGTGCGTGCACATGTGGAGGTTGGTTGGCTGGATGTGCACGTGGTGCTTGGCTGGGTTGGCTGTCTGAATGTGTTAGATCTGGTTACTCAGTTAGTTGAGCGTGCCAACCAGCACTACCAGCCAGGACACACACTCTGACCATCTCTGTTCCACTAGTTTCTCATTTTCACAAATCTTGAACCTCTATGACTGTCATGGAGACCGAGGCATATGGCCTGGGCCAGAGTGGCTCTTGGAGACTGTTGACTCTGTGTCAAACTCACCTTTGGTAACACCAAGAGGTGATTTGGGATGGAATAGAATGCTGGTGCATGTAATCTCTGTGAGGAAAATGCTATGGGAGCCAATGGATGCTCTAGGGAAACAAGGTGTCCCTCCTTTGGTGGCCAGCAGACATGTCCTATTGATATTGGCATTGGTAGCACTGAAGGACCAAGCTTGGCTCAAATCAGCCTGCAGCCTTCTCTAGGAAGGAACCCACCAAAGCACCACGCACCTGCACAGCTGCTCTTTGCTTCCCACTCCTCCATGTTTTTGTTATATTTAGAATTCATTTTTGGCTGGGCTTTCCCAGTGCTCTCCAGTTGGAGCTGGCTTGGTGTTTGTTGCCCAGCCCAATCCTGCCAGTGTGGATGGAAGCTGGTGGGAGGGAGAAGTCAGCAGATGATGGCACGTGTCCATATGCCAGCAATCCTTTACATCCCAGCAGGCTCAGAGCATCCTGGGACTGTACAAAGCTGAAGAGTTTGCAGTGCAGTCCTATGGAGTGGAGATGCAATCTCCATCGGGGGGAGATTTGACCTTTTTTTTGTATAGACTTCTGCATCTCAGCCCAATGTTTGTTACTTTCAGACACTATTTTTTCCCATTTAAAGCTTATGGGAGCAGTGAGAGTGGGATGCAGCACTGAAGTGCAGAGGGAGTTCTACAAGCATTGCCTGTGACCCTGTGGTTTCCTTGTGCTTCCCCAGGCGAACACAATTCAGACCTGACTGGAGGAACAAAGGACCTCACTCGAATATGCTAAACTTTATTAATATCAACACAATCATAAAATAAAGAGGGGAGAGAGAGGAGGTAATCTGGAGAATGTTTGTCTGTGAGCCTGCTTGTGTTTTGAAATGACACAATGTGTGTGTTTTATGATAGCTGCAACCACTTTGTGTGAAGATAAGAGATTTAACATAATGGGTTTTTTTCTTCACAGCCATTTAGGAAAAAAAAAAAAAAGAAGCCAACATACCATTGCTGAAAAACATAAACAAAGTGGCCTTTTATATCTCTTTCCTAAAACTCAGGCTGCTCCAAATGTGTTCTACTGAATGGCTGGTGTTTTTTTTCTTTTTTCTTTTATTTTTTTTTTAAGTAGCAGAAACATTGGTGAATTTTAAAACAGTTCCAGATAAATAAATTAGAAGTTAGAGCTGGTTTAGTAGCCACTTCCTGCCATGGAGGCCAAACAGGATTCCTTCCCTGTTTTCTCTGTCACGCAAGGACTGGTCTGGAAGCACACAGGTTATGACTTGGAAAGTGTTTCAACCTCCTCTCTATTTAATTAGTCATATAATTAACACTTACTAAAACGAGGTAATTTTTTCCAAGCCCTTGTAAACTCCTTACCACTTCACTGAGTTATTGCTCCTCTCAAACAGAAAATGCTGGTGTTTTCCAGCCTGGGATACTTATTTCCTCTACCAGCATGCAGGAATTGCACAGCGTAGGTCAGCTCCATACCAAAAAAAGCCAAGTTATTCTCTCTGCAAGGACTGCAGCTGCCGCTTAACAGAGCAGAGGGTGGGGATGTAAGGTGAGCTGTGCTGTCCCACAGCCCTCGCTGGGTGATGCAGCCTGGGTCCTGAAGCACATCCCTGGGGTGACCCAGGCCTGTCTCTTCACTCCCCCAGTCACTATTTTCCTAACCCGGATCATTTCTCTGAGGAGGGGTTCTGCTGTGAACTGCATGGCGATGGGAGCTTCCTACCCCAGCTCCCTGGGCTTTGCCGGTGGGGAAAAAACCATCGCTGAGCTCCATCCATACTCACCACCCCAAAAAAAGAATCTCCAACCCTAATGTTATTTTTTGCACTTGGGAATTGTTGGCCAGCAAATTCTTGTAGCTATGCCTGGGCAGCTCCTGGCATGACCCGCAGCATTTCTTCCACATCAGAAAACTCGCTCGTGCGAGGTACAGATCCCATGAACTTCCTTCCCCTCCTGGCAAACACACCAGCCCGCTTCAGGGCCCTGTTCTGGGATGGGGCAGGGGCTGTGGGCTCACGGCGAGGCTGGCTGTGCAGCTGGCTCTGATCAAAGCCTTGCAGCACTCGCTGCGCCCGACAGCCCTGTTTACATTAACTGGCGGGGAGCGGGTTCGGGTGGCATTCGCTAACCTGGATGTCGGTCCCATCTGCCCGGGTAGCTTTGCTGCCTCCAGCCACAGCCATGTAAACGCACTGGAAACTTCCCCCCTCTTGAGTGGTTGTTTTGCTAACTCTGACTCCCTGGGAGATCTCGTTCACAGCAAGTTGTTGTTTCCTCTTTCCTTCTTCTATACAGGCGAGGATGATTGTGGCAGTGGGAAGCTGCTGAGCATGAGGGACGTGGTCCACAGACCTTTGCTGAGCAATTGGGATAACACCAGCAAGCAAGATAGAAGTTCAGGAAGTACTACCCTGCAAAACCCTTAACACAGCCTTAACGTGAGGAATGATCTGCTATTGGTGAGAATCTGGGGGAGTTACAGCAAGGTGCAGAGCTGCGCTGGATGTGCTGATGGAGTCAGTCTCTGGGAGGTGTGTGTACACAAAACATGGGTCACGCAGAAGGCTAGAGAATGGTGTAATGCTTGTATGGGCCTCGAGGTGCTGGGGGAAAAGGCGAGAGAGGGATTTGGGAGCTGCTGCAGTGCTGGTGGACATCCATGGACAAATCACTACCACAGATTGGTGTTCCTTGGGATGAAGAGGTCCTGCTGTGATGCCCAAGCAATGTGAACACCAGCAGCCTTATTGCAGAATTTCTCTTTGGTGATGGCAGCAGTTTTCATGGGGAAGTGACATGTGGGGACACGGAGAGCATTGTTGTCACTGCTGCTGGTGTGGTGTTTTGGCCTTGGAGAAGATGGCACTCATATAGTTGACTTGCTGCTCTCTGTTTTTTGCCTGCAGCAAAGGGAACAAGTGCTTTATAAAATCCCTGCTTTGGTCCCAGCTTGCCTGAGTGTCCTTTTTGTGTCTGCTTACAGTTGGTAAAAAGGAGGCAGTAACGTGCAATTGCTTTTTAGAATCATAGAATATGCCAAATTGAGAGGGACCCATAAGGATCAGCAAGTCCAACCTCTAGCCAGTCTCTTTGAGGGAACCAGAGTTTTCTAGTGTGTGAGAGAGCAAGAGAAAGCAAATCCACAGGGGAAGGAGCTATGCTTTTAGGAACATGTGTTATTCTGATTGCAAAAGGACTCAAGACTCTGTTAAAGCCCAGGGCCAGATTAGAAGCTCACAGTGTGAAACTGCCCTAATGCAAATACTCATGGGCGAAAAGGCAGCATAGGGTGGGAAGCAGCCTGAAAGAAGGCTGTAATGATGTAAGGATAATATGACTGGGCCAGAAGGAAGCAATATTACTGAGCTAAATTCTTTCCACTTTTAAGAGGCCAAAGCCAATTCTCGCATGGTTGGGTTCCATCTCCAGGTTCTTGAATTTGTCACATAGCAAACACACCAAAGAGACCTGGCTTTGCCTGGTGGAGGCACAACACCAACTAATGAGTGGGTGACAAACTGCACGTTTCCAGGGCTGTGGTTTTCTGGGCATCCGCTGCTGCCAGTCACTCTTGCAAACTGTCGCCATTGATTTTGCAGAACGTCATCCGTTGTATTTCCTCACGATCCTTGGAATGCACTAAATAACCAAAAGAGCAGCTGACAAAATAAATGAGCAAAGTGTGGTTGTGGGTTTTTTTTTTTTGTTGTTGTTTTTTTTTGTTTGTTTTGTTTTTTCAGAGACATTGCACAAAGGGCAGGATGGGCTGTTTGGGATGTGCCATCTCTGCTCATTTCAAACGCAGACTTTATCAGGGCAGCTGGCAGGAGGGATAGCTCCAGTCCTTCATGCTTGCAGACATGGTCTCTCTGCCCATGGCTTTGTTCAGTGCTATCTGTCTGCTTTCCCAGTTAGTTACTGTAGTGTTACCTCTCCTAGCAGACATGATGCAAAATAAATGACCTAAGAATTCCCCCCAGTACATGGCTCATTAGTGATGGACCAAACACCAGGAAAAGCATGCGAAGGGCTGGTTCAGCCTGGTGAGGAGGTGAGATGAATGATCTACCAGCTTCTTCCTCCTTGTAGGATGTGGGGCCACATACCAAAGGCACCAAGTTAGTATCCAGAGCCTGCGTCCTCCTGCAGCCATGCATCTCCCTCCCAGCCCACATACCCTTCCCAGTCACTCCAAAATCCTCATGCACATATGTCTCTGACAGTTGTCAAAAAATGTTGGACAGAGTCTTTGTGGTCAGCTTGATCCGTCCCATCTGCTCATCTGATCTTTTTATTTGTTGGACACTGGTCCCTCCATTCATTGCAGAAATCATTTGAGTCAGAGCAGAGCCTGGCCTTTTGTCCCCAAAGCACCCAGCACCACGCACCAGCTGGAGAAGAGGCAAGGATTCCCGGGGCTCATGTCCACGTCTGACTCTCTCTCTGCTTATCAGACGTTTTGTTCCGGACCCGGCTCTGGCTGAACCCTGTGAACTTCCCCCGCATCCCCTTCCCCGCCACCAAGCTTGCAGCCATGAACTTCCCATGCCTGACCCAAGCATCTCCGAGAGGTGTGATCTGAGCTGCCGGAGGAAGGAGATGGTCGACCCGCCCCTGGCTCCCGCTCAGCCTCCCTAATCAGCGCAGGAATGTCTCTGGACGTGAGTGCTCCCGGCTAAACTGCTCTGTGCACCGCTTGGCTTGGCAAGTGCTTCCTTTGTGAGCCATCTGTGCAGGTCACACCGGGCAAAGCACACTGCGTGCCCTGATGGGTCAGCATGCTTTGTCACACCAAGCCAGGAAAGTGTCATGTGCTCCTGTGGTCAGTGAATGTTAGAATCACAGAATCCTAGAATGGCCTGGGTTGCAAAGGAGCACAGTGCTCATCCAGCTCCAACCCCCTGCTGTGTGCAGGGTGCCAACCAGCAGCCCAGGCTGCCCAGAGCCACATCCAGCCTGGCCTTGAATGCCTGCAGGGATGGGGCATCCACAGCCTCCTTGGGCAACCTGTGCCAGTGCCTCACCACCCTCTGGCTCAAAAACTTCCTCCTCATACCCAACCCAAACCTCCCCTGTCTCACTTTTAAACCATTCCCCTTGTCCTATCACCATCCACCCTCACAAATAGCTGTTCCCCCTCCTGTTTATCCTCTCCCTTCAAGCACTGGAAGGCCACCATGAGGTCTCCATGGAGCCTTCTCTTCTCCCAGCTAAACAAGCCCAGTTCCCTCAAGCTTTCCTCATAGGAGAGATTCTGTGTTCTGTGATCCATGAAGATCCTGTCATCTATGGAGGTCTTGCAGTCCCACTGCTGTTGACAAGTGCAAGTAACTCTTCATTATGTGCCATGTGTGCTTCAGGATGGTCTGCCACCTCCTTATAATCACTGAGGTTGGAAAAGACCTCTAAGTTCCCCAAGCTCAACTCCAACCCACCTCCACCATGCCCACTGACCACGTCCCTCAGTGCCGCATCTCCACTGTTCTTGGGCACCTCCAGGGATGGTGACCTACCCCCACATCCCTGGGCAGCCTGTTTCGATATCTCCAACACCTCCTTTCCACCCAGTGCTTCTTTTTTGGGGGTGAATTTGGAGATCTGTCATCAAATGGCACCTGCTTGTTGCTGTGTGGTTGGTCAACAAGAAGAGAAGAGCAAGGATCTCAAACAGGGTGGCTAACACCTTGGCTTCCTCCTACCTCATCTCTAAAAGTCGCTTTTGGCTTTCTTTTTTCGCAGGGCCATGCAGCAGCCATGTATTTCAGTGGAGGTGGCAAGGAGCAAGGAGAAAATGTGGAAAGATGCAGGAATTGTGTAATGGAATGGAAGAAAATTTTTGGTGCATACATGCATCTATATATAACATCATGCAGATAGGCCCAAGGCAAGATAATGGACACTTTTTCAGTTTTCCAGTGCACAACAAGCAAACCTACTTGTATTATCTTGACAGCAGAGAGACTTGTTTCATAGGACATGGTTCTTTTCCACCTCCATTGTGCTGTGCATCAATGTGCACATGCAGACGTGTCCTCACCTTCCCTGGTAAGGTACCCATGGCAAGGTGATGGCAAACCCATGCTGGCAGGGGTTCTGCTGCCATGCCTTCACCACCTTCATTGCCATCCTCCCAAAGCCGCCAGTGCTACTCGAGTCAATGGGGCTCCAGGCTGGAGTACAGCAAACAGGATTTAACCTTTGCTACAGCTTGTCCTGGCCAAGAGCTATTGTTAACAAACTTGGATCCCATCCATTTGGCCTGGGTGCTTATAAGAGCAGAGAGTAAATAATCTGACATTTGAAATGAGTTAATATTTACAAACTCAGGGCCTGCTCCTGCTCCCATTGCTGTTGAGGAAAAAGGTTTTGCTGAGGGCTTCACCTTTGGAGCCCTGCAGCAAAGGGTCGCGGAGCAGAGCAGTGCTGCCAGAAATCCCATAAGCAGATTTCACACCCAACCCTGCAAATACAATGCTGGGTACTGTTGTAGCATGGCCTAGTAAAAGAAACAAAAAAACATCCCGTTGAATATATTCCTTCTATACCTCCACGCAGGTCCGTGGAATGTGATTTCTTTATTTGCCTTAGCACTTTGCCTAATAATTTAAGCTGACTCTCCCACAGTGGCATTTTTAAAACACCGTTATTATTTTTTTTTAAGTGACCTCTATATCTTTCCAAAGCCACCACTTCCTAAGAGGATTTTCCCGTTTCCATGCAGTCATCTTTACAGTGCTCCCACTCCTCCACAGACAGACACGTGCTCGACTGTAAGCATCCAATAATCCCATTCACTTGGCGAAGCTCTGACTGTTTCCAGTTCAATATGGGATGTGGGCTTGGCGGCCCATTGGTCTGGGTTCACAGTAAATAACCTCACTGATGGATCAGGCTGATGCCTAAGTAATACAGAGCTATCATGGAAGTGAGAGCTGGAAAAGGGCTCCTCCAGGCTGCCTCCGTGCCAGGGCAGTGCTCTTGATTATTTCTCATCAGTAAGAAGATCCAGTTCCCTGGATATTTCGTTTAGCTTGGACACATCTGCTAAGGTCTGCAGATTTCTGTCCAAAAAGGAGTTATTTATTCAGTTACATTTTCAAGTATTTGGGGAACATTTTGCCAGAATGACTTTTATTTATTCATTTATTGTTTTACAGTGCTTCAAAGCTTTCTATTACCATGATTTTGCATGCACCTGTATGCAAAATATACAGAGCCCTGTATATTTCCTTTAAGGGAAAAAGCGCAGGTGATGAATGTCTCATTAGCACTGTTTTAATCACTTAATTTTGGAAGGAAGCTGCCAGGTTTTGTGAGCATTGTGAGCGTGGGTTATAAGGGATTTTGTTTCTCTTGGAGTTTTCTTGGCAGGGGCAGGTTGCAAGAACTGGTAGCAGTGCGGGTAATGGAACTATAATCCAAAAATCGTCTGCTGGAATTGCCAGGTAACCACGTGTGCAGATAGCAGGGCTGCTTCCATGTGCAGACACAGCAAATTTCAGCTCCTCCAGTGAGACCATTGCTCCTGTGGGCTGTGTGCTGGGTGCAGCTGCTGGGAGACAAACCCAGGCTATGTGCACAGAGAGGAGCAAAGAACTCCTATGAATGTGGAAGATCGGGAGGGTGACTGTGGGAGTGTCTGGACTGCCATACAACAACCATCTTGATGCTGAACTGCTGCCTGGTTTCGTGCATATGAAGGCTGCTGGCTAGAGGGAAACACAGGACAGGAGTTTGTGGACTAAGAAATGCAGAAATGAAGTCTTAGGACAGAGTTCCACTAAATTAATATCACTGCTCTGCCTCTAGGGTGGTATTAGCAGGGGTTAATGGATGGACTATAACCTTTAAATTAGACACAGGTGAAAAAGCAGAATTGATAAGTGCCACCCATGAGTGGAAGGTAGAGATGAAAAGCAAAAAAACAAATGCATTGAGTATGCTGCTTTGCCTCTGTCCAAACAAGCAGGGCACAAGTAGCAAAATACCTGAGTACTTAAAAAGTTAAAAATAAAAATAAATCTCTCCTGGTTGGTCTGTAGGGCTGAACAGGAGACACCCTGCCCCATGGTACAGATGCTGAAATCACAGAATCGCAGAATGGTTTGAGTTGGAAGGAACTCCTAAACACCATCTGGTCCCACTGCCTGCAGTGCACAGGGACACCCACAGCTCCATCCGTGCTCACAGCCCATGCCCTGACCTTGGCTGTGTGCAGGGATGGGGCAGCACCGCCTCTCTGGGCAGCCTGTGCTGTGCTTCACTGACTTATTGTGACAAAGGGGGCGAGGACCAGAAGCTGAGCTCAGAGCTATCAGCAGAAACCTTCCATTAGTGAGAGCAGAGGGACGAGGCATATCTGCTGCTTGGACCATTGAGAGACTGGAGCCGAGTCAGGGTCTGATGGGAAGGAGGGAGGCTGCTCAGGTTCTGTGGGCTCCTTGCAAGGTGTTGGATGGAGGAAAACAGCGAGAAGAGGCATGCAAAAATACATGGTGACCATCCAGGCTGCTCTAAAACGAGGTGAGTGGGGATGGCAGGTGGAACTGAGGCACTTCACCTGCGTCTGAGAAGCTCTGTGCCCTCAGGTGAGACACGGGGCCATACCAACCCCCCTGCAGCAGGTTTTCATTCGTGAAATCCATGCACAGTGAGGTATGGGCACAACGGCCACCATAGAATTATCTGATTGTTAAGAGAGAATTTTGTCAGGGCTACCATTTTTCAAATCCTGGATCAATCAGAGGATAAATTCAGAGGCTAATTCTCCAACACTAGTAAAGTGAACATCTCCCGTGTTTTTAGCAGAGACAACTGTCCCATGAACCCGCTCTCAGTGCAGGTCAGTGTAAATGCTTTGCACACAGCATGGCCAGGCTGGATGGGGCTCTGAGCACCTGATGGAGCTGTGGGTGTCTCTGTGCACTGCAGAGGAGTGGCACCAGGTGGCCTTTAAGGGTCCCTTCCAACTCAAGCCATTCTGTGATTCTATGATTCTGTGACACTATGCATTTTGCAGCTTGCAGCAGTGTGGAGAGTGGTTTCAGATTTCCAAGACCTGTAACCATGGGCCTGGCAGAGAGGCAACGCCTGTGTCAGAAGGGGCTGACAGCACCAAGACTTTTATATCCACAAGCTGCTCTCTCATGATGAACTCCAAGCAAGCACTAGGCACTGGGAGACAGCTCAGGATGGATGGCAGCTTCTGACCAAGGCTTATATCCTGATTTTCCAAGCGGTTTCCAAGTGGCTTTTCATTTTTCCACAGATGCAGGAATTATTTAGGTCCGGGTCTTATTTCCAGAAGTTTTGAAGGCACCCAGCTGCCAACATTTAGGTCACTCGAGGTGGTTTTGGGGAGAGTATAGCTGATATTTTAGATAGGGACAACATCAAATGGAGAACTCATAGGTATCTCTGGAAAAAGTAAACGTAGAGCTTATTTCATCATACTGGAAAATCTCTTGCACTAACTATCGATTATTCTTTGAGCGAGCTGACAAACACAATGTTATTTATGGGACATGAAATCTATATTTATTAGCTGTTTAATCCTAGCAAAAAATGAAATGTAATAACAGTCCATAAGTCCCCATCAGCAGAGTTAGCACATGGATCAGCTTTATTCTTTCCTCTTTTCCCCGTCCTTTCTGTTATTTGTCATGTTGTTTATCAAGGCTAGAAGTCTGCAAATGGAGCTGCACACATCAAACAAAAAGAAATGATATTGCAGGCCATAACAAAAGAAATAGCCAGAAGAAAGACTGGATCCTTGCTTGCAGAACATACACTACCTCCAAGTTACACTTTGGGCATCTCTTAAAACTAAAAACAATGGTTGGCTTAAGAGCCAGGAAACACATTTCCAAGTTGCAATCACTTCTGCATATGCACACATTTTCAGGATTATTTTGCAACATGTTTTCTTAGCTCTCCTGGTTTCTTTCTCACTGTTGTTTCTCTTTTATGCTGGACTCTGGGTCAGTTTGCCAGTCCTCCTGTTTTTGTGCAGCAAATGGTTCCCAAATGCTGTGTGGAAAGCTGCAATGACTTCTGGGGGGTTTTCCATGGTCCTGTACTTGTAGTTGTGCAGTGGTCTTATGTAGTGCCAGTGCCTCTGGGTTACAATAGCATTGCTCTCATGCACCAGGGAAAAGCACTAATTAATATTTGTCCCTCCCAAAGTGTATGGAAGAGAGGATGTATTTTGCTGCTTGTGCCCCAGAGCAGCCTCCTCCTTGTTGCAGACTGTAATAAGCCATCACTGGAGGATGGTAGAGAGGTTCTTTGAAATTCTCTCCAAGAATTATTTTATAGCTGCATGGATGAAAATTGATGGAGCTGTTGGAGAGGGTCCAGAGGAGGACCACAAAGATGATCAGAGGGCTGGAGCACTTCCCCTATGAAGACAGGTGAGGGAGCTGGGCTTGTTCAGCCTGGAGAAAAGAAGGCTGCGGGGTGACCTCATGGCAGCCTGCAGTACCTAAAGGGAGCCTGCAGACAGGAGGGGAGTCAGCTCTTGGAAAGGGGAGATGGCAGCAGGACAAGGGGAAATGGTTTGAAGTTGAGGGAGGGCAGATGGAGGATGGATGTCAGGGGGAAGTTGTGTGCTGTGAGAGCGGTGAGGTGCTGGAACAGCTGCCCAGAGAGGCTGTGATGCCCCGTCCATCCCTGGAGGTGTTCAAGGCCAGGTTGGATGGGGCCCTGGGCAGCCTGTGCTGCTGTGTCTGTGTAGTGCTTGGCAGCTCTGCCCGTGGCAGTGGGCTTGGAACCAGATGATCGCTGAGGTCCCTTCCACCCCAAGCCATCCTATGATCCTAGGATTCTGTGGTAAGAGATGAGCTGTAGAGAGAGGTTATAGATAGAGATATCTGTGTGTACAAACAGCGAAAGAAAACCTGCTGAGCTTTGTGAACACAAACCTTTCCTTGTAATCTATATATGTGATTATCTGCTTTGTCATCTAAATGTGCAAACACCATAACTCTTTTAAATTTAACCCAAATAAGACTAATCCTTATCTAAGATGACTGCATTTGAGAACAGTGGAAACGTTAACGCTAACAACATATTTTTTTGTTCTCTAAATTCCTACCCCTAATTTAATATAATACACTGCTGTTTTAAAGGGATATTAATATTCTTTTCAAAGTGTTTGAGACTTTTACATAATTTAAAAAATATTTGCAGCTGTTTTGAATGTATCTGCAAGTACTGATAGACAAAAGGCATGGATATCCATAAGAACGTTGTCATAATACATTCCATATTAACGTAAGCAAAAAAGAATGTTTGCTCAGGAATACCAAAAAAGGTGATTGGAAGACCCACTTCTGTGGCCTTAACATCTTCCTGCTAAACAAGTTACACTCCTAATTTTTTTTTTTTTTTGCTGCATTCTTGCTTAATTGGTTACTTGCATCTGCCTTTTAGAATTAGCAGCTTTTTTGCATTTGGATCATCCGTAGAGCTGAGCTTGGGCCATTTGTTTTAGATTTCCAGAAATGATTTATTTGTACTGTAATGGGATGGAATCATACAGTGTTCCCCATTTGTTTTCAGACTTAGTTCAGAGTACAGTTTAAGCTCCCATAGTATATCTGGGAGTGCTGATTCCACTCTCATGTCCAAGGCTCACAAATCTTTTCTTTCCCGCTGTTTGCACCTTTCTCTCACTGCATAAAAATCAAGGTCCCAAGGTCAATATTCCATTAGGGAAAAAAGGGGAGAGATTATCGCAGAGGCTGAAAAATTTTGCTCCTGGCTAAATCACTGAAGGATGGTGTGTGTGTGTGTAAGTAACGCTGTAAAGAGAGGGCAAAACATTTCTCTTGAGTAAATTCCCTTTCCCTCCTCTGCCTCGCGTTAAAAGCCCTGAAGGAGGCTGGGATCTAATTTAGGTGTGGTGTTGTGCATACATGTGGCAGGAGAGCTTCTTTGGAGGGGGACAGCCAATTAACTCACCCTATTTCCCTACTCTGTACTGATTGGGATGCTGTTTGGACGTAGGAAATACCAGGCTTGTGATAACAATCATAGACACCTAGAAAAATAGGGTGGGTAGGACCTCATGGAGCTGTCTTGTCAGCCCCTCTTCCCACAACAGAACGAGCCATAAAGAGAGACTTCTGTTCCTTTTCATCTTCTTTTCTTCCAGTCTTTAAGTTAAAATAAATAATCCAACAACGCTGGAAGGACAAAAGAAGAAAAAAAGAAGCAACAATTTTTGTAAGGACTCGCCAAGTATGGCTGCTGAGAACACTGAGGGGCAGTTCTGGGTGCTTTATGGCAGTTTCTATGGGTGGTTGCAGTGATCTGGGCTTATAACAAATGGACTGTCCCTCTTGCCACGATAACAGAACATGAGAGTATAAAAACTTTGAAGTGCAGGAGGCAGCTGAAAAGAAAACAATAAACGATGTATATGAGACTGGCTTGTTGCTTGGTGATTAAGAGATGGGGACCCTGTAGGTCAGCTCCCTGTAGGTACAAACAGATGTTTGCACTGTTTCACAGCTGCTAAATATGATATAAATCCAAAGAATTTCTCATGTTTTTATAAAGGGGGAAAAAAAAAAAAAAGAAAGAAAGAAAGAAAAAAATACCCAGACAGCAAATTTTTGGTCATTCAGATACTCTTACCAAATGACATCTGGTTTCTGTACTGCTTATTTAAGCAATCCTTAAAAAAATGTTTGCCAAGGGGAATAACTCAAACCTTTTAGTTCTTCACCATATATAACTGTACAGTTTAGATTACAATGTAGCATGCAGAGTTTATTATAAGCAATGCAGTTCTTCATTTCTTAGCTAGCGAGTATTACTTTAAAGAAAATAGGATAAATATTATGTAATTAGTTCAGGGAAATTCGTGTATAGCTGCATTTCAGAGTACCCTCGTTTCAGATCCAAATGATGACAAAGAAAATGAATTGTTTCCATATGTTAGGAGATAGCCTGACAGTTATGAGCAGAGAGCTAAGGCATAAAAATGCAATGGGGCTCCCATTCAAAGGGAAGAAGCAAAAGCAGTATGTGTAGAATTGCTGGCTGTGATGTGAAGGTGCTCTGAGGGTACCACCGTGACCTACAGAGAGGGAGAAACGAGCGGTTTCACGAGCAGGAAAAGAACAGGGCAGCACTTACTTGGAGTTCCGTGCTTTGGTTTTGCTGATGATGTCCACTAAGAGGTGAATTTGGACTGAAGCTTTCTTTACTCCATGTCTGTCTGGGCATTCATGAGGCCTTTGGGGATTCTCTAA
Organism: Tetrao urogallus; assembly: GCF_951394365.1. Lineage (NCBI taxonomy): Eukaryota > Metazoa > Chordata > Aves > Galliformes > Phasianidae > Tetrao > Tetrao urogallus. Next base: position 58,730,952 of record NC_136819.1, on the reverse strand, counting down.
GAAAGTGCTGTGTCTGTGCTGATGCTGTTCCTTCACGGCAAGCATCAGTAAGCCTGCCACACCTACCTGGCCACCTACCACCACAAAGCACATGGGAACTCGGTACCCTCAGGACCTTTATCCTTCTGCCAGAACTCGTTGAAACTGCCTAATGAGCTCAAAAGTTATTTTCTTTGGGATGGAGAGCGGACAGACAGACTCACTCTTCAGGAACATAAATGCCTGTATCTCATGTCCGTGGGAAGCCGACATGAAAATCTCCGTATTAAGCTTATTGTATAAATTATATATGCATGTATTTTACAGAGAAAGATTTATTGCCTTCAATATCTAGGCACTTTATGCTTTTGAAGTAATGCATACTTTGATCCAACAAATACTTACACTTACAAGTCACTCGGTGTACTGAGGGTTCAATGAGGCTGCTTTCCCTGAGTAAAGCAAAGTCCCAAGGAACAGAAGGGCGATAACCAGCAGATGAACCAGGTGCTTTCTCTGTGGTCCCTTCTGTCTTCAGGGCTTTGCTAATTCAAAGGATTATGAAAGCATTTCACCCTATAAAGGGTGTAGAGCCCATTAGAACCTCCGGGTGCTCGTGCTTGACCTATTCAATGGTCTCAGCCAGTGTGACTCAGTGACTTCCACCCTTTTTGAATTGGTGGATACGCAACTTTTTCCAGTTATTTTGAATCTAATGAGCATGCTTTTCTTCATTTCTTTTTCACAGGCTTGCCTATTATTCTGTGGATGAAAATTCACACGTCCACAGTGACTGTAAGATTAAATTCCTGTGTATCTCTGGTCTTTCTTGAGGTGTCTGATAATCAGCAGCTTCCTCCTGTCTCTTTGTCGAGCAATTCCAGTGCAACAATTACAATGAATCATCCATTTTGTATATATCTCCATGTCTGGCTGGGCTTATTTTCACATGAACGCACGTCCCACAGCACTGCTTGGTAGCTAGGAGCAAAGTGGGGTTATATAATCTGCAGTAATGACATGATTGCATTTTTCTTTTCTTTTTTTTTTTTTTTTTTTTTTTTTGCTCTCCTTGATTTGACCTATCACCACCACCGTGAGATGCACTGAGTGACACAGATGCACCCATCTGAGGACAGGAAAACCTAGTGCAAATCCTAGAAAGTGGAAACTGCCCTACGCATGGCAGAATGGAGCAAGCAGTGAGTCTATTCCCCTTATTAAACCCTTGTGAGAGAATATGCTATGTTACAATTCTCCGTAATAATTTTAATTCATATTATTCCTCTCTGCTCTTTCTCTAGCTGAAACACAGTTCTGCTCCTCTTGCCACAGTCCCACAACTTCCTGTTTAGTAGGAAACTTGATTAACTTGTTGGCTCCGTCAGTCCTGAAGGCCTTGCTTTTATTAGGAAGAAAGTTGTTTGTTCTGCTTTCACATGATTTCACTGGAAAGAATTGGTTGCAGTCAGGTGTTTCAAACACAGCTTTTAGCTTGGGGTAGCCAAGAGCATGCTACCACGGGGACAACTCCTGCAGAAGAACCAGCCTTGGTCATTTCCATTGCTGCTACCAAGCTGAGATAGACTTGGTTTGTCCCTTGATGTAGTCACTTGAGGGGCACTAGACTTTGTCTGGTTTCTAAAGAAGAGTAAATGTATTAACAGTAAGTAAGTACTGAGGACTTTTAAAGTCTGATTTACATAGCTTGCTTCCTACTTGTTTATGTGGAAACTAAGCAGATACAAAGAGCACAATAGCACTATGTGATGGAGCAAATATTCACCTACAAAGCACTATTTTTCAGCATAGCCTCCACCACCATGAGTTCTGCATTTTTCACCAGCCGTGAACAAGAACCCACACACCATGCTCACACAAATCTGCACCAGTGGAGGTGACCCCACCCCCTATTTCACCCTTATGAATTGCTAGGAAAATGTTGCCCAGACAGTCCATCTTTCATCAAGCAGACATAAGTCAGAAGGCACCAAATTCAGACTACAGCAATGGGTGTGGTAGGACAGTCCAGCCAAGACTGGCAGTGTGCTCCACAGCCTTTGAACTAATATAGGGCCTGGCAAAAGAGAAGTTATCTTCTCTGATCTGACTCTGAAAGTCTGAGCCTTCAGCTTAGTCAGCATCATGATGTAGCAGTCAGAGTTGATGGTTTGTCTGGGTTCCAGGAAAACCAGAAAGATCACCCACCCCTTTCCTACCCCAAGAGACGGTGCACATCACTTTGCCAGCTGAATATTGTGTCCTGAACTTGTTCTTCGATAGGGGAATTCACATTGCCACTCCATGGACTGCTATTCTGACTCTGTTTGGTAGTGGTGACATCATGTCTTGTCACCAGGAATGATGTGATCCAGGAAACTCTTACTATCAGTCTTGTGGGTCAGTAGGACCTTACGAACTTGCATAAGGTTCTTTCTGTTCCTGCATGAGCATTCATAGGACCCACCTGGTGCAATCTTTGCAATATTCCAACATTGTTACCAGTGTTTCCAATGGACTGAAGCTGAGATGCACCACGCATTGCCTCACTGCGATCACATCCACTGTTTGGTTTCTGTTAATGTTCAGTGAGTGTTGATGCACATCAATAAGTGCAATTTTTTTTTCTGCATGAAGGAATTCAGACACATCTTTGCTTCAGCCACACTTCCATGTCAAACACCATTTTGTCAGAGTGCCCCTCTACTGCCATCTATCACCAAATGTAACGGAACGTCGTCAGGAAGGTTCAACCTCTATTGCCATCACAGCAGCATCCACCTCTGACAACATAAAATAGGAGGCATTACTTTCAGAGCAGCCCTCAGAAATAATCAGACTGATTCTTGCAGGTGGGGAGAAATCAATCTCACGTTTGTCTCCTGGCCTCTGTTGACCCTGTGGAGCTTCAGCCAAGGGCCTGGAGGGGTTTGACCATTTTGTTTTCACTCTTGGTTTTCTTTTCTGCCTGGTGTGCAGCGATGTGCTCTGGCAAGGGGCCGCAGTACTGACAGCATTTGGCACAGAGGAGGAAACCGATAGCTTTATACTTCTTGAGAGCAGGCCTGGTCCCCCAGGCTTCAAACCAGAGATCCTCATTCGATGGAGTAATGATTTCTAGGCTTGGTAGGCCTTGAGAATGTTGTACCTTAAAATCACATTGTCATCACAGAAAGAGAAGTTATTTCTTAAAAAGTTGCTGGAAGGTTCCAGCTTTTCTTTTTTTTTAAGTATTCTTCTGATGTTGGGGGCATGCTAGATTTCTGTTACAAAACAAACAGAGCAACGAGTGGGAACATGAGCTTTTCAGGCAAGATTGCATGCATATATAGTAATAAAGCCCATAAGAACATCATGCATTATTAAAATGTTACTCTTCCTGCAAGAAATGAAGCATCTTTGAGATGGAGCAAAGGGCTGCCATGCATTCAGTTGCATGGTTTTTGTAACCCTGAACTTCTGTAGTCAAGTATCATTTCTGTATACAGGAATATGCAAAAATAAGAGGTACGGTTTTAGCAGAAAGCTTTTGGAGTGACACACTAATTTTTGCAAATATTTCTGTAAGTCTAAAAGTCTCTGAATGTTGGCCCTGGATAAATGCTGCTGGGAGCAAAGAATACCCTGAGTGACTGCACTCCAGCACTTGGAGTTCTCCAAGTTGAAATGTCTCACAGATCTGCCCCAAACCAAGTGCAGACAGGTTTCAAGTTCTGCATTTTCTTAATTGTTACCACAGCATTCAGGAAAGGTGGAGAGTGGAACATCTGAGGCTCTCTCTTTGTATCTAAATCCAGATTAGCACGAACATCACCAGCGCTCATCAGGACGTGAGCTCTCATCAATACTCCCTTGTCAGGCTACTGTCCCAGGTGAACACCTGATGTGATGGAATATGTCTGCTGGTTGCAGCCTGAGTTTTTTTGCTTAATTCACCATAGCCACGTGAGCAGAGCACGCGCTTCAGACAAATGCCCCTGTTGTTACTGCTTCGCACTGTCGCAGAGGCAACACTTCTAATTAGAGATTATCTCCACATTTGGTTCAGCAGCCAAAATAAACTGATAGGAGCTGCATGCTGGATGGCTTTTATCTCCTGTTGTGGTGATGGGCTGGCTTTCCAGCAAGCACAATTACAAGCCCACATGTGGAGTCCCAGAAACGAGGTGGTGCTCAGTTACCACCTCTCGGCATCGCCTTGGAAAGCACTGTCTGGTGAAGGGTTGTACACGTAGTTCTGAACTGAATAGTTCTGACAATACTAGACTAGAGGATCTTACAGGCCTCTTCCAACCTCGACAGTTCTTTGAAATTGAGAGGGAAAATGTGTCAGTTTAAAGTGGGATCTGGGATGGATAAGAACCTGAGGAAAGGAGGATATCTGTAGAGGTGTGACATGATGGAGTTTCACGTAGAGATCTTGGGGGTGTTGTGTCCCAGAGCAGTACCAGCTTGTTTCATGGCGTCTCTTCTCACCTTGGCCAAAATGCAGAAAAGATCCCTGTGCCCCATAGGTGCCCACATTGGTGGTCATGGCACACGCTGCCCGTCTTCATCCAAAGGCAGTTTCCATTCCAAGGGACAGTTGCACTGGGAATGCATTTTTGGGAGTGTCTCAAAGGCAAATAGAAATGTGGCAATGGAATCAAGTGCTAGAGTTCATCCTCTGCCCAGCTTTGATTCTTTTGCTGACCCACTGAGGTAGGCAAGACGGGAAACAAGCTTTTGTGAAGTGTAAAAATCTTTTCTTGAGGAAAATGTCGATTCAGATAGTGAAAATGAAGAGCTGTGTGGTTTCTGGGCCTCCTGATTCCCTGTTAGATGAAACAAAACCCCTGAGCGGCACGACAGAGCTCGAAATGCACTTTTAGTACTGTTTCATGTAGGGTCTTCGTTATTTCTCTGCCACCAGAACCGATTGCAATGACACCTCTGGAGCTGGGCAGACCTCACCCCGTGCTGAATTCCTTTCTGCTGAGGCGTGCCAGCAGCCCGCTCCACGCTCCAGATGTTGCTGCTCTCTGAGAAACGAGAGCTTAACAAACCAGGCTCACCCTTCCTCCTGGGGTGAACCCAGAGACGGTCAGATATGGAAAATCGCTGCTCAGTACCATGAACAATGTTCTCGGCCGGAGAGCAGTGCCAGCACTTTGTCTTAATAGAACGGAAAGCCGAGACCATGGTGCAAAAATCCGAGCTGGCAGCAGGCAGCGGCCTTAACGTACATTGAAAACCATCCATGAAAGAGCACACTTAAACCAAGAGAAGGAGCCCGGAGGTATATTTAGACAAACAAAATGAGAGCAAGAACAGGGAAAAAAAAAAAAAGTTTCTCCATGGCTTTAATAGGTTGCATTTTTCCCGGTCTGTGTTTCACTTGGGTTTGTTTTACTGGTTTATGTTTCTCATGAGCACACAAGATTGCTAGAAAAATGCTGGTTTTGTACATGTGGGACTCAGTTTGGCTCAGGGTCTTGTGGCAATGGGTGCTGTGTGAGTGTCAAAGCAGACCCAGGAGGCATTTGGGGTCTGAGCCCCGAGGGAAGGCCATGCAGAGGCAGAAGTGTTTGTCTGTTTCTCTTTTTGAGACAATAAACTCTGCTCTGATGGCTGTCACCACTGCCAGGAGCAATGGAGCTCTGCTCATATGAGTTTTTGGACATCACTGGGGGTTTGAGTAGGAGTGGATGTCAAATAGACTGTGAATATTTATGTGCATTACCTTGCGTGCTCAGAGTGTTGTTGCTTTTGCTGAGCTGCTCTCCTGCTAGCTCTTTGTCTTCTTTTTTTGCTTTGTTTTTCAGGCCTCCTCCACCCACCCATCACAAAGCAGGCGACTTTCTTTCTAAAGAGAGCCTGACAAGTCAGGAAATGCCATGTCCTCCCTTTGCTGGGTAGGGTGACTCAGGGCTGATGTAACAGCTTACCAAAAATCACACTGAGAGCATGTGTCCAAGCCAAGAAGTGCACCCAGTGCTTCACATCCCACTCCCAAACCACTTCTCCCCTCTGGGCTTTGCTCTGCCGAGCTCCGTGTCAGGTCTCAACAGAGCTTGTGTTACCAAAAGCTGCTCTCAGCAAGGCTGGCAAGTGCTCCTGGTGCCCTTTGCTGATGGGAAATCATCTGACGTTGAAACAAATGGGCTTCTTGTCACTAGGATGTGGCCCAGGATCAGAGGGGAGCGTAGGGAATGTCGGTCTGGGTCCAGGCATTGTGTCCCTGAGTGAGAAGCCCCACAGACATGTTCTCCATGAAGAGTCTCATTTGCTACCAGGGTCTGATTTTTGGTGAGCTGCAGCTCAGTGGAAGTTGTTGGAATCTGGCCCAAAATAACCTTCCTCCCTCAAATTTCCTCCTCCCTGAAGCTATGGGAGCTTTTCTGCACCCCCATTCCACATGGTCAAGCTCAGGCCCCCGGAGAGTTGTGCAGTATGTCCTGAGCTCAGCACCAGCCCATCAATCTCTCTGCTGGATGCAGGCAGTGAAATGTGAACAAAGGAAACCACCATGCGGTGGGGTGGGAGGGGAGAATCGCTCTGGCACCCTCCTTGCTCGGAAAGAAGTGAGAAAACATGGCTTTGTGTTGCTGTTGTTGTAGTTGTTGTTTTATGGTTTCTACAGATGCTTCCAATAAAAGAATTGTGAAACTATTCCCATCGGTGGCCCGTCCTCTACCCACAATAGTGACGGAGAAGGCTGTTGGATTTCCATCAGCAGAACAATATGATTGTGGACTCCACTGCCACAAATTTAAGAAAGATCTCCAGTTGCTGCTTGCCAAAGAAACAGGTGATTTTTGCTGGGTTTTGAGGTTTTCTTTTGGAGGTTGGGAAGTGAACATGGAACTCAACTACAACTTAAGTCCTTGTGCCTTAATATTTCTATTTGTGAGATTTTTCTTTGCTGTGTGTTTTTGAGTGCTCTAGGAATTTAATCATGGTCACCATCCATAATAATAGTTCCATCTTCCCAGTGTTCTCCAAGAAAGTGGGTGAGATTCTTGTTGGGGCAGGTCTGTCACCGGGGAAGGTATGAAACACAGACTTTGAGGTGCTGTGCTGTAGATCAAACCGTTCTTAGGGGTGAAGAAACAGTGCTGTGATTTAAAGACAAGTGTGTGTCCAAGGTGAGGACTGCTCCTTCCAGATAGGAAACATCCAAAGCTTCATGATGCACTCCAGTCTGCAGGGGATGTACAACTCAATCATTGGAACGAGCTGCCCAGCAGTGATGGGGCCACCATCCCTGGAGGTGTTCCAGAGCTGTGGAGATGTGGCTCTGAGGGACGTGGGCAGTGGGACGGTGGGTGGGCTGGGGTTGGACACGGTGATCTTAGAGGTTTTTTTTCAACATTTATGATTCCATGATTTTTCAGGTGAACTCAGCAAATGCTGTGTGATACACTCAATCTACTCTGGAAGTATAACATCATTACTGGGTATGACTTTTAGGGTACGGGTCCTGTATTTGCTGGTTTCAAAAAAGGCAAAACCAACGCTGGGGCATGCAATAGGCTTCCAGTATCTGCTGTTCCAAATGAACTCATTTGACAACTGAAATGAAGTTTTTTTTTCACTGTTCCCATTTCTGTGCTTGGTCTGGGGGGTTTTCAGCCCTCAACTACTCATCACAGGCTTCTGTAATGAGATTGTGGAGATGCCACTGGTATGATGACAGCTTGAGCAGCATGAAGCTCCTGAAGAGCTTGAACACAAAGGGCTGTGTCTGCAAAGAGGTGGGTCAGCCCTGGCTCTGGAAAGCTGCATGCAGAGCCAGACCCAACCTCTTCTTAGTGAGGTGAAAGCAAACGTTGGTGCTTTGGGTCTTCCACATCTACAAGCATGTGTGAGGTCCCTTGCTGTGGTTCAGCTGACATGGGGCATCTTGCTCAACAGTTTGAGTGTCTCAGTCAGCAAATATTAAAGGAGATAAATGGTTAAAAGAAAACCAAAACAACTGTACCCAAAATAAACAAACCAACCCCAAACAAACAAATGAAACCTCAAAACAAACAAAGAACTCAAAACAAACAAACAAAACCTTCCCAACCCTCCCCTCAAAAAAAGAAGGAAGGAAGAAGGAGCCCTGGTGCTCACAGCAGGATCTGCAAGGCTCACGCTGGAGGGGGCAGGTATGACAAGGGCACATTTAGCAACTGGCTGTTCTTTACATCACAGAGCAGAAATATGAAAAATATGAATCATGCAGCAGGGTTGGATGAAAAGGAAAACGTAACAAGAGTAGGAGAAAGAATGCCACATGCTCCAACCGCATCTGAACTTGGCAGCAGCAGCCCAGGGAAGCCCATGTAAATCCTAGAAGCATGTTAAAGGCATTTTCACCCCACAAAGACTGACACGCATGAAAAGTATCGTTTCAACGTTTCAATCAAGAGCGTAGAGAAATAATTTGCTAATATACTGCCTAGAAGTCCAACATGGCTGATTGGAAGGATGTTCACATCTTGGAGTGGAGATTGCTTGGGAACAGCCTTGCAGCAGGGTAACAAAGTGCAAAGAAGTAAAGGCTGTGTGAACAAGCTTGCATGTCAATGCTGCATTTACGCAGCAAAGAGAGAGATTTCCTCAAGGAGAACAAGGAAAACATGACAGCAGAGAGAAAACACATGTACATGAAGCACTACAACATAAGGACAGACCAAGGGATGTTGTTGAGAAGGACATAATTGGAAATGCTCGGAATATTGCCTACGTCAGGTGCAAAGGAAGTTATTATCCAGCAGCACTGTGCCCAGGCAGAGCAAGCATTCCTCCCAGTAAGGTTTATAGGATGAATCCTCACTTCTGGAGGCAGCGTGGTCATCCTTTGGGTTTCTTCTTGGCCAGTCCTTTGTGTACTGTAGATGTGCCAAGATCTGCAAGCTATTTTTTCCCTTAAAAAAAAATATACTCTCTAATTTATTGAATTACAGGATACATATCATTTTGCATTAAGGGGGATATAGTGAAAAGTTAGCATGTTAATTCATTCATACTGAATTTGGCTATTGCAGCAGGAAATACAACAATATCTTTCTGTAATAAGGCATTGTAAGATACTGACAAGCAGGGCAATGGATTTCAACCTTTTCTTTCCCCTCACAGGTTTCTGTCAGCTCCCACAGGTTGGCTTAGAAATAGCTTATGGACCTGTTTCCCCCCAAAGATCTGTGGAGGATGGAGGACTGGGAAGCAGGCGTAGGTGGGGGACTGTATTACAGAGGAAACGTTGCTTTGTCCTTATGCTCAGCCTTTTCTCTTACATTGGAGATCTGAAAAGCCATAAAGAAAAGTATAGTTTGCCTGATTTTTCCGCCTAGCTAGGAGAATGAATGAGCCCCACTGGTTCCTGAGGTGCATTGGCCATGCTGGTGGCAGGTTTGCTAAATGTCAGGGAAGGGATGCAGCTGTGACAACGGGCATCCAGGGTCAGGGGACACACATCTTGTCCTGGTGGAGCTTCAGCAGATGGGTGGATTGAATCCAGGCAGGATAAGGAAGGAGGTGACCAGTACAGGATAACTTGCAAGTCCAACCCAATCTATGGGCAGTTCACCAGAGAACCATAGAATCCAGCCATTAAGGCTGGAAAAGGCCTCTATGATCCCAAGTCCAACCCTAACCCACCCCCAATCACGCCCTCTAGCCGTGTCCCCCAGTGCCACATCTCCTGATGGGATCTTCTTCAACACCTCCAAGGACGGCGACTCCACCACCATCCTGGGCAGCTTCTGCTCATAACTCATCACCCTTTGCAGTACTTTCTATTCTTACCTCCAGTAAAATAGAGATAGAAAGTGAAGCCTTCTGGTGAACCAAAGGACAGCCAAAATCTACTGTGTGCTCATGCTCGATGCCTGTGGGCCAGGTAAATCCAGGGAGCTGTTGTCAAGGGAAGGGAAGTGCAGGGACAGTCACAGCTGATTCTCCCACTGGCTGTGGGGAGGATACTGCACCTCCCTGCAGCTTTTATTTCTCTCCTAGCCTTTCTCTTGCATGTTTAAATTGTCACGGCTTTGAAGGAGGCTCTGTGCTGTGCACTGTCCCAGCACCCACCAGGACGTCTATTGGGACAGCTGCTCTCCTGTCCGCCCACCAAATGGCTGAATTCTCCAGCAAGGACAAAGACCTTATTTATGCTCATGCCTCTCAGAGTGCATATATTTTAGTCCTGGAGGATTTACTGGCAATAATGTTTTCTTCTGAGATTCCTAAATCACAAGGTACTTAGGCTCTGCAGACCATGATGCCCATGGACAATATTTGCACTGTAGCTTGACACATCTTTCTGCTTTAGAATAACAGAAAAACATGCAGCCAGGACCTGCTAGGCTGCGAGGACTCTAAATCACCTGCTTTTTCTTTTTTTTTTTTCCAGAGGGGCAGGTGCAGCTCAGATTATCTGCAAGCTATTTTATGACTTAACAATATGGGCTTTAATGCAGTTAGAGATGCCTTTATTCATTCTTACACTCCTGAGTATTTTTGTGTAAACATTTTTCATCTGTGGCAAGCCAGTTTGTTTGTTGTGTTTTGTCATGTCAGAGCAGACTGTGATTAGACACTGAGATGAGACTACTAAATATTTTCAGATGTTTTCTATTTCCTCAGAGAAGAGCTGGATTTGAACCAAAGCTCTGAGGTGAAAGGGTGATGTGTAATATATTGAGACATCTGAAATAAAATAATGTAATGTTTTTAATATTTAAGAAGAAAAAGGCAGCAGTAAAACATCGTGGAAGGAGGAAAACATGAATACCTATATATTTTAATTTTAAATACATGCAGATGTTGAATTTTAATCAGAGCATGTCAGAATCTGACTGTAACAAAGGCAAAAATGTGAGATCTGTTTTCTTGAATTGCTTCCATATTTTAAGCTCCAGATTTTTATTACATATAGCACTGCATCATCATATATTTATGTAAAGTGCCAGCACCCATTGACTTAGCATATGCCTGATGGTTAGCATATAAAACACTTCACAGTGAGAAGTATATTCTTTCTCTCGGTATGTACAGTATATACCATATTATACACGCCTGCACCTTCTTGCACAGTGGCAGAGCTCGTTTTCACCTCTCAGTTGGTCTGGTGTTTCTTTTGGACCCTTCCACCTTCACTCTGCTGCTGGTGCCCCTGGCTGTGAGAGTTTGGTCTAGGGGTGGACATGAGTGATGGTGCATTGAAATCAATGGACAAATGCTGGTCTCAGGTAGCCGGTTGAGAAGGGAGATGCTAGACCCTCATGTCACTTTGTCCCTGGTGGTGCCACGCTTGCAGAAGAGCATTGCTACAGCATCCTGCTGCCACTCATGCGGTGAGGTGCTGGCACTGCTGCCCAGAGCTGTGAGTCCCCCATCCTGGAGGTGCCTGAGGCCATGGATGGGATCCTGGGAGCCTGAGCTGCTGAGAGGTGTCCTTGCACCCCTCCATAGAGCTGGGTACCAGCACACACCCAGGCCAAGGCAGCCCAGCCCAGGCTGCTGCTGTTGTCCAAATCCACTCTGCTGCCAGCGATGCCCTGCAGTGCTCTGGGGGGGGGATCTGCATCAAGGCTGCTTCCTTTTTTGGTTTCTTTTCTGAATTGCTTTTCTTCAATGAATAGAATTTTTTTTTTTTTTTTTTAAGCCCTTCTCACGCCTTCAGCTCTGGGAGCGAAGCACGTGACCTCTGTTTGCTGATGTTTTTCCTAAAAGAGTGATGTTTGCAGAGTGCTGCAGCCCTCACCAGTCCCAGCTGCCAGCTGCTGAGGCTGAGGTCCCATGGCACAGCCTGAACTGGGATAGAAGAATGCAACCCAGAGGGCTCTGCATGCTCACAGCAACACACAGATAAATCTGTGCCTAAATGTTCATCAGAATAAATGGATCTGCCTTTATTTCACCTGGTTCACTTGACTGACCCATCGCAAACGCTTGCTCGAGGCTGTGCATCTTTTCCTCTCCAATCCACAGATATTCCCATTGCATTGGAAACTCCCTCAGTTCAGCTGTGTTCGGTCATTCTCCCTCTGCCCTGAACATCTGTTGGAGGCAGTGTGCTTAATGGGAGATGTCTTCAAAATGCTATTTCAGGTTTTCCATTACAGGCGAGGTGGGATGCCCCGTGAAAGCTTCACCCTGTGCAGCATTCCCATGCAAGAGTTATTTCCATCAGAGCTCCCACCCTGACTGATGTTACTGCTGGGGAAATAGGAGACATCGTTTACAGATTGGATGTTTCTCCTTCTGTGTGCTCCACTATCTTTTAATGTGTCCTTTTTGCTGATGGGATTTCTGCCCCTTACCATCCCACGTGCTGGATTCATTCACTTTTGAATGGATGCTGTGTGGAATGAGTGTGGGATTTCTGATTCTTTGTTAGGAATTAGGTATTACAGAGATCCAGGACAAGCAGAAGGACAAGACCAAAGCTGGATTCGTGAAAGCCTCTACGTGCCTAACTCCTAACCCCATGTGAGTTGTTCTGTGCTTAAGCTGAGCACCTATTTGCCTTCGGCTTTCTGGCCATGAAAGCTGCTCCTCTGCTATCTTGTGGGCCTATGTGCTATTTCCCCGTGCAGAGCAGGCAGAAACAGAGGATGATAGCCCTGAAAAGAAGTCTCAGCCCCTTTGCTTCCATTTCCCTTCTTGTCCACATAACTGCCCAAGCTGCTTGATTGTACAACTGACTGCCTTGATGGCACCTACATATCCAGAGAACAGCAAAAGTATTTCTTGTGTGAGGAATAGCGAGCTTGAAGCCCGGCCACTGCAGGACCAGTGATGCTGAGGTGCTCTTGAATGGGCAGAGCAGGGCTCTTGCACCAGGAACGAACCCCAGCCAAGATGCCTACAGACCTTGATCACTCAGAAAATCTTGTCACAGGCTCAGCACCACTTCTTCTGCCTTATCCACTGTTTTCTATGAGCTGCAAGTGATCAGTTTGGCTCTGACCCCATGATCTTTGCTTGTACAAAGCTCTTATTGACACCAAGAATTTTCCAGCCCTCATTCCTACTGACAGAGGCAGTTTTAGCTGGGTGAGAACTTTGCCACTGGTGCACGTGTGTTTTTCAGGGTTTTTCCAGGTGAAGATTTTATTTTCATATGTTTTTTTTCTCCCTTGTAGGTGCTGAGCTCTCAGAATCACAGTTGTGTGGAATTCCAGCTTTGTTAAAACAATATCCTAAAGGTTGCGAAGCCGTGCTGCTTGCCAAGAGCGAAAATTGAATGTTCCACTCTCCCCACTTGACTATATTTAGTTTGGGATCCTGATGAACTCTTTCTTTGTGTAATTTTATGTCTACAGGGCAACTGCGAGAGAAGACTTCCTAATTCTGTCAGGATGCTGGCAGCCCTGATGCTGGGACAGCATGTCCTCTGGGCCTTTGCTGCATTGCCATATATACAGCACTAGACTGTGTCCCTGTTCTATTGGAGAGACCCTCTAGCAATATTCTTTCTTTCTTTTTTTTTTTTTTTTTCCTCCTTTTTTTTTTCTCTTTTTCTCTTCTGTTTCATGAAAGAAACTTGTGTGTATGGCAGTAGGCTTGTTTGCCCTGTAGATATTTGGTGGGAATGCTGCCTGGCCATGACAGCTTTTACTGTACCACTGTTCAACTGGAGACTGTTTTGAAGGGTCATGTGAAATTCTCCTTTCTATCGTGCAGTGTCCAAAGAAAGAGGCATGGAATGGAGAACTACTCTGTGAAGACGTGAGACATCTTCCCAATGTTACTCAGCCATAGGACCAAGCGATGGATAACCTTGGGGTGAGATTACATTGGTCCTGTGTTGCCATTCTCTTGAATATTGGATATAAGCCTGTGTCAGGGTTCTGATGAGTAGGAGGCCCCTTGGAGCCCATTAGAGATTACTGATACATGCAAAAGAATGAGTTCTGCCCTATCCTGGAGGCATTCAAGGCCAGTCTGGAGGTGGCTCTGGGCAGCCTGGTCTGGTTGGTGACCCTGCGCATAGCAGGGGGTTGAAACTAAATGATCTTTGAGGTCCTTTTCAACCCAGGCAATTCGATAATTATATGATCCTAATGTCCTGTCCATCTAGCTGTAGGTGCTCCTGTTCATTGCAGAGGAGTTGGACTAGACAACCTTTAAAGTCCCTGCCAACTCAATCAATTCTATGATTCTATGACTGTCATGAAAAGCTTATTTTGACCAGGAAAACAAGCCTTATTAAATTAAATGCTACACAATTATAATTATATTGTAATTATAATTATATTTTATATCTAAATGCATGAAAGCAGGCTGAAGATCCATCGTGTCATCGGTCAGCTGCCCACTCCACCATGCTGCACATTGGTAACTTTCCCTGCTGACTTCTCTGCATGCTTGAGGTTGTGAGGATTTGCCTTCTTCCTTGGTGTTATCATCAGCACAAATCAGTATTCCAAAAGGCAGCCCGCAGGATTGTATCTCTGGATTCTGCTGATCTTTCAGGCTGCACTGGAAGCAGATCTGCCATGTGTGAGTGGCCCAGTGCTGGTCTCCCAGTGTGGGAGTATTGGCTCCCCCAGGTAAAATCCCTGGAAAGCCATTCAAGAGCGATTATTGCATTTGTATTTAAGCAGAAGCGCAAGGCTGGGCAGCCTGCTGTTCGTCAGCCTCCTGGATATACATCTCAGTCCCCAGCTGGCAGTAAATGTATTGTCGGATATCCCTCCAAAGTTGTGTAAGTTATTGCTTTCTTAGAGTGCTTTTATACCTGTGTGTATTTTTCTTCCTGCTCCAGCATTTTACAAAGCTCTCTTTGGAGACGATCAGCAATGCTAAGTATAGTTTTGCAAAATTCCAGGACACGTCTTCACTTGGCACATGAAAATTAGTTAACAGACTGTCATGAGAGCTTTCTTTGCTCTCCCACTGTTCTCACTCCCATGACACCTGACGTATAGCGCATGGGCTTGCGAATGGCCTCAGGTTTGCTCCGTGTCTCACCATTAATCACCATGAGAAATAGCCTTCCCAGTTCGTAAATTCAAGGTAAACTCTATTTCCCACATATTCTGTCAAACGGACATCAGCAGGCTGTTTATATTAATTCATGCCCTCTTAAACATTGCATTCGGGGAGGCGAGGAGCTCTGGGGGGGCCCTGCTGTGCTGACAAACGTGTTTGCGCCTTCATTTGCAGAGCTCTTCTCCCTTAGAGATGCACATGTAGTCTCCAAGCACGATATGGATTGTTCAGCCATTGAAAACAAGCTAAATATTTGAGCTTCCAGTGCTTTAAGTGAACTTGTCCTATCTACACAACAGCTGCAAGGAGAGATGCCGAATTTGGGGATGATCTTACACCATTAAATTGATTTCAAATTTATAAATATCCAGGGTGAGCTATGATCACCGAACAGGGGACTGCTGTAAATAGCTGTAGCTGTTGAGCCTTCATATGAAATTGAATCATAGGGAACAATTGTGATTTAAGAGGTAGTTCTGGCTTTTTGTGGGGAAGGAAGGGGAGCAGGGTGAGCGTTGCACAGCCCAATGGGAATGGCCAGCGCTCCCTCAGCACTGCCAGCACCTTGAAACAAATCATAGCAACTTAGCAGTTCTCCCCCAAAAGTTCAGTGAAAACCTCTGGGCAGAACTGGAGCTAAAGAAATACTGATAGAGGTAGACACATTTGGGAGAAATGAGTAATTGTGGATACTGCATGGCATAGAAGATCTTCATTAGGTTATTAGAGCATTGATTAAAATTCAGGATAGACAGATGTGTAGATACGGGCAGGGGAAAACACAGGCGTTTTCCTTTGCAGCAAGAACACCAGCTCCTATGGGATCCCTCCTTCCAGCTCTCTCATCTGCTTGCTCTTGGCATGCCAATCACCGAGCTCTTAAACTTCCCACCCACTGCTTTCCAGGTGGAGCTTTAGCTGGATTACTTTCAACATTTCTCCGAGTGCCTGGGGCATTTCTGAATTACTCCCAGGGACCGTGTCCAACCTGACTGCTGAATGTGCAGAGGGGTTGGGAATGCTCAGCACCCTCTGTGCTGCATTGCTCCTTGCTGAGCACCCACGTGCCTCTGTGTTGGTTGGCAGCCGAGCATTGCTTCCCAGGAGAAATCCCCATTAGGGTTTATTTTAGAAGATAATATTATTGGGGTGAACTATGGGGAATGAATTCAGATGTTTTAGGATGTCCTTTATGTTGCTGCCCTCTGATCCCCATGATCCATAGGGTAGAAGCTGCCACAGCTTGGTTTGGATAGTAGGAAGAAATTCTTCTCAGATGGAGTACTGGAGTAGGCTGCCCAGGAAGGAGGTGACGTTCCGACCCTGGAGTTGTTCCAGAGCTGTGGATGTGTGGCACTGAAGGACATGGACAGTGGGCATGGAGGGGTAGTCTGGAGCTGGGCTTGGTGCTCTTAAAGGTCTCTTCCATCATGAATGATTCCATGATTCTAATATCCATGGGATGATGAAGGATATAGGCCTTGGAGGGGGCACTCCTCCCATCAGCCATAGAATGAAACTTACAGAAGCATCTCTGTATAGTGTTTCCCCAGATGAAGAAGCTCATTAGAGCCCCATGGGCAGCCCCTGTGCTGCCTTTCTGTCCAGCTCAGACTCAGGAAGATTGAGAAGAAACCAGTCGTGCTAAAACTGCTCTAACTTTTGCAATCTTTTGGAAACCTTTTGCAAAAATAGGGCCAGGTCACTCTTCCCAAACAGCTCTAGAACAAAACAACTCAACTGGGCTCCAGAGCAGCAAACACACATGTGTACAGAGATGCTTAAACCCTCAGTAGTGGGGCGAAGGAAACCATCCAGCAGATCCTAAAGCTTCTCTTCATCATGCTGTGTCCTTGCAGCGTCCAGATGCTCTCCCTTTCCTATGGAAGCATTTTACAGCATTAAGGGGAAAAGTAGAGAGAAAAGCACATATTTGAAGGAAGATTTCTGAGCTATTTATCTCTGAGAGGGTGAAAAAGGGAGATTCTTTGTATGTGGGAACTCTTAAATTCATATTTATACGCATTTCCCAGGGGGCAGGATTTATTGTTGAATAACAATAGGGAAACAGCATGATTTCAGCAAAGACATTTGGGCCAGTGAATGTTGGAGAGGATTCTGTTTCAGCAGTACTATTCAAAGTCAGGGCTGCTTCTTAATTGCTTCAAAAGTACATCCTGAGCAGAAATAACCCATCTCCTCTGACACTGCTTTGCAGTGTTTGCTCCAGCAAATGCAGTGAATACCTCCTCTCCCATTCCATCTCACTTCTTGCTTCCAGGCTCTTTGCAGAGTGAAGCTGAGATCCTCATGGTCTCTTGCCTATCTCCCATAGCAGCAGGATTTGTTCCCTTAGTGTCTGAGGATGCCCCACCTCCACTCTGTAGAGGATTTTGGTGTCAAAAACTCTGCAACAAAGCCGTGCTGCAGCTCTGTGCACATCCACACTCTTAGGTAATTCAGCCTCTTTCTTTCCACTGGGAAAATATTTCCCAGCTGATTTCAAAAGCAGCAAAGGCTTATTTGAAGAGTTCAATAATCACATATCACTCATACCACTGTAAACTTCAGCAAGGGAATGCAAGCCTGACCATGAGGGTACAGATCCTTTGTGTTCTACCCAAGGCAGGACGTGTGCTCAAGACAGTGATCTGCAGCTTCTGTGCCGGGAAATTCTCCTTCCTGCTCCAAAGCAGAAATGATTTGGGGTCTCTGGGACCATGGCAACATCCTGATGTTTATAAGCTCTCTTGGGCAGGCAGCCAGAGACACAGTCTCCTGGAAAAAGGGGAGATGTAGAGTGGATATAAAGAAAATGTTGTTGCAATAAAGGTGGTAAGGCACTGGTACAGGTTGCCCAGAGAGTTGGTGGATGCCCCATCTTTGGAGATACCATCTGGAAGAGTCTTTGAACACCTGATGGAGCTGTAGGTGCACGCATACTCCATTGCAAGGGAGTTGGATCAGATGATCTTGAAGGTCTCTTCCAACTCAAACTGTTCCACGATTCTATGGAAAACCCACAGGAAAACCTGCAGAGAAACCCAAAGGAGAACCTGGTGGTCACGTCCCTGCCCTTTGCTCATTACCCTTTGGTTTCTTCCTGTTTGCAGCACGCACTGAAGGCCTCCCATCCTTACTGCGGCTGCTCCGGCCGCCACATGGGTACATGCGGCAGCTTGCGCTGCTGTCCGAGTGCCAAAGGGAACGTCTAATAGAGCATTGTTTGCGTGTGTTCTTGAGATGGAAGTGATTAACATAAAATACGTAAAAGGATCATGTCAGGAATTCTCTCCAGATCTGCACGGTTAGCGAGCCACTCTGTTTCGCATTACAGAATTACAGTATGTTCTGTAACTGCTCGGGGTTGGACACAGATTTGGGTCTCTTTCTCCAGTGTTTACAAACACGGATGGGAGCTGAGCACCAAATGCTGCCAACTGCACATGTATTTGCAGACCTCCATTCGATCGACACATGCAGGGTACTCACGTTGGCCTCACATTGCAGCATGTACCGGTGGGTCCTCAAATAACCTCGTGGGGCTTACGCTCATCCATATGTCAGATGTGGGTGAATGACCCTTGAAAAGCTTGGCAACTTGTCTTGCTCTCAACCGATGGACTGGAAATTTCGTTCCTTTGAGGTCACAATTAATTCAGCACCTAAAATATGTGGAAAATAGTTGGGCTGAGCTGGTGGGAAATTCAAATGGTCCCAGGCGTGGGAGCCAGTGGAGCAGCTAAGACATAAGGTAACACTCAGGCTCGGATCTCCAAAGCATGATCTGTTTGTCTGCACAGTTACATGGCTGATGATCCGCACACGTGAAGCGGTCAGGACCGTCTCCCTCCCTCTCCAAGCTGTAGAAAGCCGGCTTAGTGGAGAATCAGTTAAAAAAATAAAAGAAGGAAAGAAAGAAAGAAAGAAAGGAAGGCAAAACTAAGCCAAAACCCCAAAAAGTGCTATTGTGAAAGTGTCAGAACAACCGTCCTGGGGCTAATTTTACCCTGGGTGTAACTTCACTGACGTCAATGTGAGAAGGCCTGATTCACCCCTTCACTACAGCACTGTTGAACCAAGGCTTATGGGAAAGTACATCCAACGTTAACGCTGGGTTCAGCAGGAGCCATAATCCAACATGTGATCCCATCGACTACGGTGGATTCTCACAAAGCTCCACCTTTTCCACTGGAGGCTCTGGAGAGAGGTAACCAAAATACACAAAGCATGTCCTCATTGGATGATCTGCCTGTGCCAGGGCACTGGCCTCACTCCATGTTCAATGGTCATGAATAGTATCCTTACATCTGGAAGCTAAAGCAAGCTCAGTTCTCTCATCCTCCTCTTTCCTTTGGGAGAAAAGTTTCACATCCTTCCCTGTGAAGTCTTGGCTCCCTGGGATTTCAAGATTCTGCTTGCTTTTGTCCTTTCTCTTCACCTTGCAATCTTGCCCTGAGTCTGTCCTACTCTGGACTACTTCTACACTGGACCTCTTCTTCCTTTTCCACTTGATTTTATCAACCTCTAAAAAATCAGCTGGGATCTCACTGCTGTGGAATTTCCTGCCTTGTTCTCTACTCCAAGAATGGGTCTATGATCTGTCTCCTCAGTATGGATGAAACAATGGGTCTTCATCTTTCTTTCTGTGTTCCACTGTTTCTTTGTTGTATGCCAAAGGCAGTATTACCAGTATTTCCTCCATTCTGGTCCATAACCTGTGCATCATTTTTATCCTGCTCATCTATGTGCCTCTCATCCAGGGGATGGTCAATTCTTGTAGACTTTCTGGAGAACACCTCTAATGGACACAGTGGGACTCCCTCATTCACACAGCTAAATGTTCCACGCACAATCTCATTTGTGGCCAGTATTGTCCTCCTGTTCACTTGTGCTCTTTGCCTCTTGCACATAAAGGGCAGATCAGTACTACTGTTCAGACTTTCCGTGGTGCTTTACACAACAGTACTAATGGCCATGGGTCCCAAGAACAAATGTAACACTAGCAGGCCACAGTAATATAACCAAAGCTATATTGATTTCCATGGCAAGGTAAGGAAGAAAACAATCTGTTGCTCTGTAACAAGCTTATTCAAATGCAAGGATGTTCTTATCACTACTGAACTCATAGCGAAGATTTCTTCAGCATCCACAGCGATTTCATCCCTCTAAGTTAAAGGGCTCTGCATCACATCTACTTTCTCTCTTTTTATTTATTTTGTAATTGACTTTTTGAACTTCTGCCTGAATTAGAGCCAACGAGAGAGTGACCTAATTCCAGCAGCTCTTTGAGGATGTGGAGGCCCAGGCCCATTGCAATGCAGTCTCTCCATTAAATTTAGGCACGATGTTCAGACAGGTAAGGAGAGCGTGCAGTCTGTCCAGACTAATGTACCTATCCACAGAAGAGCAGTACAGTAGGATAGGAGATTTCTTCATTGCTAGTGTCCATAAGAGCTCATCTTGCCTATCAGCCTGTAAGACGAGGTGTTAAATGTTTGTATCTTAGGGTAAATTATAGCATTTTTAAAAGACTTCTAATTCAGCAACTAATCAAATATTTTCCTGGCCTTTGACTTTTGACTAAAGTGAACTTTGGGAGGATGGGGTTGTGGCTGGAGACTTTGCTGGTGTCTTTCTGCTCTAGGAGGGAAGCAGTCTGTGTGCTGAGTTGAAGAAAAGATGGAGCTGTTGCTTTCATGGATTTCAGGGTCACTTGGCTAATCAGCAGTTAGCACGGACTCCAAACCTATATAAATCCATCAACATGAATGGTTCTGTAGTGCTTTCTGTGTTGTGGGAGTATTGGACCCAAGTGAACAGATGTGGTGAGCACTGCACAGATTCCAAGAGAGGTGGTGCTGCCCCAGCCCTACAAACAGCCAAGGTGAGGGGATGGGCTGTGAGCACTGATGGAGCTGTGGGTGTCCCAGTGCACTGGGGGAGTGGGACCAGAGGGTTGTATGCCAAAGGCAGTATTACCAGTATTTCCTCCATTCTGGTCCATAAACTGTGCATCATTTTTATCCTGCTCATCTATGTGCCTCTCATCCAGGGGATGGGTCCCCTGGTCCCTTCCAACACAACAGATTCTATGATTCTGTGATTCTAAGTTGGAAGGACAGACTTCACGTGGTCTAGAGTCCCAGTACGCATTCATCTTGCTGAACTATTTCCCACAGCCCTTTGAAGACTTGCACAGGATAAGCTGGGCTGTAGAGCTGTGCGCAGTGGCTGAAGGCTGTGCACCAGTCAGAAAAGAAAAGCATGGGGTGAAATGCATATGCTTGCTTGAAAATCTATAGAAGAATATGTTCTTATGTGTAGGAAAAAAGTCTCCAGTTGTGGCTATTCACAGCAGCTCCGGATGTGACCCAAAGACATTTTGGCTCCGTTCTGAAATCAAGCACTCACTGATAAGTCAGAGGGAAGCTTGGGCTAGATGTTATCTAGCACTGGGCCGCTGCCTGATGCTCACCTGCTGGGCTTGGGAGTAACACACAGACTCATGCAGCTCCCACTTCTGGGAAAATGGCCCAAACCACTCCGCTTAGCCCATGGCTGTTGGCAAAGCACAGCGTTCACCCCCAAACCCAGAGGCAGCTTGCTCCCATTTGGCGAGCTCCCAGGCGGCGTTCTTTGGCCCCATCACACGTAGCTAATCTCTTCAATGATTTATGTGCTCTTTTAAGTTTTAATTCTCCTTCTGTCATGAGCCTTCCTCACTAGCAAGTTGACAGTTTAAATTAGTGTTTAGACACGGCTTTCATAATGACAGCTTTTGTTTTGTCTCAGTCATCTGTTGGAATTCCTTCCATTGTATCTGAAGTGACTCATGACAATAAATGACTTCTTTCTTCTTTTGTTCTTAATCGGGGAAGAATGGAATGAACCATGCAATATTTGTAAAAGAGCAGTCTTAATTAGTCCTCAGCTGTAGCTAAAGATGCTTGTCTTGTCTCTTTAGCATATTAATGCAGGAAGCCATGCGTTCACGTGGGCAATTGCCATGTTCCTGAAAAGCCTTGTTACAAGCCAAATTCTCCAGCATAAAGGTATTCCTTCCACAGGCTGAGCCCTGCCAAATGAGGAGCCCGTGCTCCAGGGCATTGTAAGAGGCTGCTCAGCCTTGCGATGGGGGCACGTTTCACAGTGACTCATCCCAAGGATTGGCTTTATATACATATATATATATATATATATATATATAGTTGCGTCTCTTAAAGGTACAATCTCATCACACAAAAAGCTGGAGCCTCACCTTGAGCGTTATGCTGCTTGTCTTGTTCTGCAGGTGGGGATGTTCACCGGTGCTTCTGTTTGCACAGGTTTGTAATTTTGCAGTGCATGGCTCAAATACACGCATAAAGCTTGGAACTAAGATGATCTTTGAGGTCCCTTCCAACCTAAGCCACTCTACAACTCTGTAATTCTCTGATTGTGTATTCATTGCAAAAAAAATTAATTGTGACATCCTTAAGGGAGAAAACAGGACGAAGTGGAAATGCTAACGGCTTTATCTTGCATTGCTAGGATGAAGTAGCTGCAGCCAGGGCATCCTTCACATCATCTGCAGAGCAACTCAATGGCAACAGCTTTTTTCGTCTTGTTGTTGTTGTTCTTTATATTTCTGTTTGTCATTTGGGAGAAGAAAATGAGTTCTCTAAGAAAGTGTGGGAAAACTGCACAGCCTGCTCTCCTCCCTGCTCTCTGTGCGCTCTCCGAGTCCATGTAGGGCCATGCCCATGGTGCCAAGTTATGCGCTAATGGTAAAGAGCAGCTAAATAAAGGTTGAGGTTGGGCACTGATTTCTTACGGATTGCAATTTGAAGAAGGGCCATGGCGCGGGGCTCGGTTGGGTTGTGGGTGTCAGTCCTCCCCTCCTTACTCCAAGATCTGGCTAGCATGCTTCTATTGCTGCAAAGGGGCTGGGCTCCCATTTGGTATGTTCTGTCCATCTGTCTCTTTCTTTTCCATTTTCTTTTTTTCCCCCCTAATTCTGGCATAATGAAGCAGCCTGGATATGCCCCATAGGCCCTGCTGAGGTGCTTCCTATTTTAGATTATTAAAGAAAGATGCTGCTTTAGAGCAAAGCACAAACACAAAGGTTCAGAGGGAGGTGGTTAGCATGACTGAGTGCCAAAAAAGGTCACCAGGGAGCAATTTTCTCGAGATCCATGAGTGAACCTCACTCCTCCAGAAGACAATTGTGACTGCAGGATCTGACCCGAAGTGGGCACTTCTTGGGGAAGGAAAATGAAGCATGGATAAACAAGACCTTGATGAGAAAACTGGTAAGAGATGGGCTTGAGATGTTGTTTTCTGTGCATAATGACAGCCTCAGTGAACCTAAAAACGTTCGAATAACACTACAAATTCTTCAGTGCCAGTACATGGTGCTCTGATTTTTAACAGTCTGTTTATATATACATACAGCTATTTTTCTTTTGCCCAGGCCTTGAAACAAAACCAAATGTCTTAATGAACACAAGGAGAAAGCAAGCAGCTGGGGAAGGACATAAAAATGTACAAAACTAACAAAGTCCCAGGGAAATTGCTGCAACTTTATTCAAAGTAGTTTAAAAAGTAAGTTGTGCCTCTGGGCCTGAGCTGAAATGTGTTGCTGCAACTGCAAAGCCATCCATGCTCCTTAGCAGCGCTGCGCTCTCACATGGGCTCCAAAAACGCGTGCAGTGAATGGTGAGGTGTGCTGCACTGCACCAGCAACATAACAACCACATTTCTCTCCAGCTGTGTTCCCCACCTCTCGCTAACGAAGGTTTGGCAGATCGGTATTGAGGAAGCTAAGAATTGCCTGGATAGGTCGTATTATTTACCAGCCTGATTAGCAATATGGGGAAAGCAGACTGCATCTGGGACACAAATCCTTCTGCAGGTGTAGTAAGGCTTTGGGCCAGTGCCCAAACCAACTTTGGAAATCTGGGTGTTTTTGGTTTTTTTTTGCAGGCATGGATATTCTGAAAGTACAGCATTACAGCTCAGAGCAGATACTGAGTGACTGCTTTTTATTTTCAGTCTTCTGGATTTGCCCATTTTCTGTCCATCTAACATCTCATGGTGAAATGAAAGGAAATTGTAAACTGGCAATCCTGAGGCTGGGATGTGGCAGTACAGGACAGGTCCCTTTCTCATCAAGTGAGCAGTCATGTCATTATTAACTCAAAAGACACACTTTGTACACCTCTGGTTTGACAGCGTATGGCTACTCTTCCCCAAGGTAGGAATTGCCTGCTCTTCCCTGGAGTAAGAGTTGTCAAAGGACATAATTTCACAAATACTGGCTTTTTCTACAATGTTGAGTTCTTAAATTGTCATCAGCAAACGTCGAGTTTTCCTTCTGTCTGTTTGCAACGAATTGAAGTGAACAGATCCTGACCACAACCAGAGCATCGGGGTGATCGTAGAGCGGAGATGAGTATGCTTCTATGGAAGTGTTTTCCAAATGATGCATCAGTTTGGCATGATACTGAAATGGCTGGCACTCTGCAGAAAGCCTAGCAGATCTGGATGGCTTTGAAATATGGAAGAAGATGGAGATGATCCTGTGTAGAGACTTTCAACCCCCTCTGAAAAAAATAGATAGTTTTGTGAGGGCCTCTTAACCTGCACTTCATTACAGCTTTCTCACTGGCCTCAAAGTCAATGTTAACCTTGGCCTTAATGCAGAGAATATTGACTTAAAGGGTCAATAAATCTTAATATGGACTGGAAGTCGTGTTTGCTTACTTTGAAACTCCCTTCCAGTGCAATTACTCTTTACAATGCAAGGACATTCGGTGCGTTTTTCTTCTTGGCCATTTTGAGGGGCATTTTTCTTGCGCTCGAGAGGCCAAGGTTTTCCACGTTTTGGCTTTTTTCCCCAAATTTTCTTTAACAGCAGCTTTGATTTTGCATTATTTATCTCCTTCCACGAAAGGCAAACGTTTTTCATGTCGACTCGAGCGCAGATCGGTGTAAAACGACTGCCTCCTTGCGTTACCGCTCGTATCACCACCTCCTGTGTCCAGGAATGGCGTGCGGTTGTGTGGGATGCTGGAACCACAAAAGATTTTCAGATGTCCAGGATACCGAGCCGTGTTACTGAACCACACGACCTATTATACAGTCATTTTCTATGCTAGGCAGTAATATGCAGACTTGCTAGCACCGCGCATTCTCTACTTTGTTTATATCAGCCAATGCCTACAGAATTTTAATGAGCGCACAGTGAGTTGCCTATATAACTAGAACATGGCAGGGTGTGTGCTGTTGCAATAATGAGGCATATATAATGCCTGGGGCTATCAAGGCAAGAAGCCAAAGGATGTTATTATTGCCCTTATAAATTGTTTTCAAAATAAATAAGGTACTGAATGTTTCACTTTGAAGTAAAAAAAAAAAAAAAAAAAAAAAAGGAGGAAGGATTTGTGCTCTGAGCACTGACTGAGGCTGAGAGTAGGAAAGGGGAGAGATCCCGGATGTGATGGAAGACTGGGGCTGCAGTGGGAAAAGCTAGCAGAGGGTGGGTCCTGTACATCTTATGCCTGTTATTCCATGAATTCTTCCTGGACCAGGCACCTGGCCCATGCACAGCCCCTAGGATCTGAGATGTGAAAAACTGCGCTTTCTTCAAAAGGGTCTGCCCATGCCCTTTTTTCTGGTGTTCTGGGCAGCTGGCTGGGTTCTATCCATCCTTTGGGCCTCCTGCATTGGGTTCCTGCCTTCTGCTTCCTCACTGGGAGGTGACCAGCCTTGTCCCTTGACTGTTGAAGATAGAAAAAAATTGTAAACTGCTGGAAAAAATCAGTACAGAATAGCATGCCTTGACAAGTAGATGCACCTTACCAGGGCCCAAGACACCAGGCCAGTGTGAGGGGAGATGCCTGTAAATAATAATAATTCATAATGGGTAAGTGCTTTGTCTCAATTGAAAAGTCTTTGGGTTTGGCCCTGGGGAGGAGATATTTCCAATGGTTGTGTAATTACAGACAGCTGCACAGTGCCGAGGCTGAACAGAGGGTTTCAAGGTTGGCTCCACCATAGAGCAAGCAGAGATCTGCATGGCTTGGCCTTTGTGCAGCAGCTGATGTGGAGATCAAGGCTTGTCCCCGCTTCAGCTGACAAATGCCAGGAATGAGGCTGACAAATGCCAGGCAAAGACTTGTGAAGGAGACAGAGTTGCCAAGGGACGGTGCAATGCATGTTGGAAAATGGCATCTTTCCTTCAACACTGCAATAGATCACAGCTGTTGGAGGAAATGCCCAGGGAGTTGGAGTGACCATGGCCAGAAATACCCAGGGACATGGTATGACCATAGCCATCCTCAGGCAGAAGGTGATTTCTGAGTTTGCGTGTGGTTAACATTACATAAAATGCACTGAAAAGGAGAAGGAAACACCGTGAGCCAACTCTGTGTTCTGTCGGCCCCTTGATTTCAGAGGCAGAAGGAAAAGATTAAAATCGTTAGCAATTGGAAAAATCCAGTTTATTCTATGCATTACAATGCTGGTATGCAAACACATCTTCAGAGAGCAGCTGTTGTCCTAGCGTGCTTTTGTCCTTCCAGAAGCAGAACGAGAAGACTCAGTCCATTGCCATCTACACTGTATTAATAAACCCAACCACCTTCCTGCACACAGGTTAGCTCAGTACCTCTTTTGGTTACTGCTGAATGTACCAGAGCAGTCTCAGATATTTACAGATCTCGCAGTGTGATGGAGCAGTATCCAAATAGAGCTGGCAGCAGAAGATACCAAAAAATAGTCACTTTGAAAACAGCAGAAGAGGGGAAAGAAAAACAAACCAAAACACCCTGCTCTCAGACCTTGACTCCAGCGCTGACTCCCTGTGATTTCTTGGCTGCTCTTCTGACCTTCATCTAAAAAGGAAGAAGAATCACCTTCGTGCCTGGGGCTAAATTTGGAGGCTGGGCAGCAGGTATTGGGTGGAAACGTGACTAAAGTGACTCATATCAGTCAGATGCACATGTGCCTGTTTGGATGGCTCATTTTGTTATGACGTGTTCTGGTTGCATGACACAGCCCTCATCCCAAGTGGGAGATAGTGGTCGGTGCGCGTGGCTCTCCAGCCAGGTCCCAACCAAGTAAATAATTGGAAAGAGCTCTGCAAATCTTCCAATGGAGATCAGGTATTCTCCATCTCCAATGGATGGAGAAGCAAGATAGAAGAGGATTCATCAAGTTTGGTGCTCTGCTCAGTGCAGAGGAAAGCTGCTGTAATACAACAGCCCATTTCCAATAGGTGATTGCCTCTTGCAGCAAAAATGTACGCATTGCACTAGGCTTGGAAAGTGTATATTTCTTCATTAATCACCTCAGTAGCATCAATACCTCATTAGTCCAGGATGTGATCTGTTATAATGTGATGTTTTCCTATCCCTGGGCAGACCCACCCCTCTGACATCTCTTTACCCTGGGAAGGGGACTAAGAGCTTTGCTAAAATCTTGGGCTACTCTGTGTGCCACCGGCCTGGTGAGACTGGAGGATGAGCTAGCTCTACTGAGATGGAGATAAAAACAAAGCAAAACGCAACAACGATTCAATCTGGCTCTCATTGGCAAAGGCTGGTGGCCAAACCTCTGTTTCTTCTGGTGGAGATTAGCACATATCTCCTTGTTGTGAGATATCATTTGTCATCACATCACTGGCTTGTGTAACCCCGGAAGGCAACGCATCCCCATTCCTTCTGCCCACAAAGCTGGGTGAGCTGTTTTGCTGGGGAGCAGAGCTTCAGCGAGGCGGTGTTTCATGAGCACGTAGTCCCACAGATTGTGTTTCAGCAGTTCTGGCCAACTGGGAAGTGGTTTTCTTGTCCAAGAGGAGCTGAGCGTTCATTGCTTGGATTTCATTACTAGGTTTTTGCTTGTTTGTTTGTTTGCTTGAAAGCAGTTATGACAGCAGAGAAGGGGGTTCTGGTGGGTTGTGGATCCCAGTATCTCACCCCAAACCCAACCCCAGGAAGATGTTCTAACCCAGCTGGAGACAATCAGGAGTTCAGGAACTGAGTTCTTCCCTTGAGGCAGAGATGGGGACAGGTTAGCACTCAGCGAGGAGTTCAGTCTCTGTTCGTGGGAGGCCAAGGATTTTCGAAGGCAAGAATCTGCTGCAGAAAAGTGATCAGAAGTGGGGGTATAATGGCCAGAAACAGAGGCAGTAGGGAAGGCACTGGGACTCTGCATGGTTCAGGCTCCTCTTTTTTTTTCTTTTTTTTTTCTTTTTTTGTCCTTTTTAATTTTTTTTTTTTTTTTTTTTTTTTAATTTCCCAGCTTGGTTTGTGGTTTTGCATTTGCAGCTTGTAAAACTGTATGGAAGGAATGTGCAGCTGGGGGCTTTCACCGAGTTAGTGTCAATTTGGGTTAAACTGGAGGCCCTGGAACAAAACCTCGTTGGGAGAGAGGGTAACTTGCACCGAGACCAGAGCTTTCATTATTTTCCCTTCAATTGTGGCAGTTCCTTGGAGGCCCCATTCCAGGAGCAGGGCTCAAACCCTCGTACACCGGGCACAGACCAACAGCCCCAAGCAGGCTGGCAGCCTTGGGGAGGCTCAGTGTCCTGCCATTGTCCCGCACCAGCTCCCAGCAACGCTCATTCTGCCCTGTCAGCAGCACTCCACGTGCTTCTCAGCTGGACCCCACCGGCATTTGGGACTTACTGCAGCCAGGATGTTGGCCACATGTTTTGTGAGGTGCCTGGCGTGGCTTAGCGAGTGTACAATGAAGACACTTTCCTTCCCCAGCCCCTGGGGATGGTACTTCTGAAACATTTCTGCTATGTGCTTGCTGCAATCAGCCTCACACAGTGTCCCTGCCAGCACATCCAGCACCAGCCAGTGCTCCACTGCCATCCAGTTTCCCTCCTTGGATACCCCATTTTGTCCCTGTGCACAGATAAAAGGCAATCCACTTGCTTTCATTTATTCCCATAGTTGTATCGCTTATTAGGGCTGGTCAATGGGATCTCAAAAGCTGAAACATGGTTTTGGCTGTCCACTGGCTCATCTCCCTTCCCCGAAGGCCATAGGATGTGTAACAAGTCTCAGGAAATGATCTTTCCTTTGAGGCTAAAGGAAAGAGACTGGTCCCATTGAAACCCAGCCCAGCTCCTCTTAAATGCATGTTAAATCCTGATGGCGTGTTCCCAGAATTGCTCCCTGATTTCCACTGTTTACAGAGAAGGCCTGCATGGCTTGCAAAGCCCATGCTTGCCCTTGGGACCTGATCGTGCAGAAGAGGGAGCTGGGATTACATGCCATCTGTGCTCCATATATTATAGAATGTCTTTAGTTGGAAGGGACAATATAGACCATCTAGTTTCAACACTCCTAAAGTGGTTAAGGCTGCCATTCATTAGATCACCTTAAGAAACTAAGGTGTGACACCCCTCTCTGGGGCAGGTAATCCCCAAATACACTCAGCTTTATTGCTCTTGTCTGAGCACTACATATGGAGTTTAGCAGGGCCTTTTTGGTGGGGCATCTCTGACTCCCTCCATCCTTGCAGGTGTTTCCTCAGATACTGAGGCTGCTTGCAGAGTGTGGTCCTCCATGTGCACTCCCTAATACAACCCAGTGTAAATACCACACAGGTCTTCAACAACCCATCATTTAGATCCCTGACTTAAGCAAAGAGTTATGATTGCTAATACTGCAGGGAAGTCATCTATTCCTGTGGTTTATTTACTGAAGGCAACACACAACCAGCAAGTCTAACAACCTACCATTGTTCCCATATCGCTCCTTGTGTTGGCAACAGTGAACAATAGCAAACACATCATAAGAAACCACCTTTAATTATTCATATGCTCTCTAGGGGAAACAAAGATCTCTGATGAAGATGAAATAAACAAAATATCTTTGAACTGTAAATCATGGCTGCAATAGCTTTGTTCTTTGTTTCACTGTGGTTTTGTTTTATCTGAGGTCATAGTTTGTTTTCATTGAAGCAGTAGATTAAATTAATTGAGGTTTATAACAATATCCATTTCCATTTTCAACTGCTTTCACTGGTGGCATGATCTTATCTGACTTGTTACCCCTGCTGCCTCTGTTTTCCTGACCTCACCTTCACATCATGTTTTAGAGATGTTTTTTTCTAGTCTGCTTTATTTTTCCTTTAATAATAATAATGCTACTTTATTTTCAAGGTTGTTTATTGTTGCAAATATCCAAACCCTTTCCACAGTTATTACTTCTTTCCTATGGATAACCAGTGAGATCCCTTTCTCAGGGAAATGAGAGTGTTTGCTCTTCTGTGTGCTTGGTAGGAAATGGAAACTTGGTGTCACTCGGTAAAATATCCTTAATGCTACCATGTGGCACACATGCCTTTTGTTGGGCAAGACTTCCTTGAAAATGCCTTGAACCTACTGTCTTCTGGAGACACAGAACCTTAGAAAACCATATTCTAAGCAAAGAGCAGAGGTGCAATTAGTTTCAAGAGCCTGATCTCTGATGATGGAAGCCTGGAAGAGGCTAATGCATCTGCCTGGTGTACTTAGGGAAGATGGCTCAGGCAGACAGAGAGATGCTTTCTTTCCATTTGTAAGTTGGGACAGGTCAGGAATCCGGTAGCTGCAATATCAAACTGATTGCATTTCAGGTCTCAAGGCAGAAGCTCTGTGCTCTGCAGCATGCATCCTTCTCATGCCAACACTAGCTGCATGCAGTCATCACGCCAGGGATGCTCACTGGCTTCTGTGACACCAACTGCTCACAACGGCCTGCAGAGAAAACTGAAATTGATACCAACAGATTTTGCATCACGATTGGAAAAAGATGAGTATATTTCTCTAGAGAGAGTGTAAAGATCTACCGCAGAGCAGGACTCCAGAAGAGTCCCCTGTTGCTATTTCCATGTGCAATCCTTTCCTACACCCCATCCCTAGCACTGCCCATGGGTGGAGGCACAGTTGTAGTCCAGATGAGCCTTTGCCCTGGCCAAGTGCTGCCAGTCTTATATCTTGTGGTAAAGTCTTTTATGGTCTTTCCTGTAAGACGAGGCAGCACAGCACAAGTGGGAAGGGGCTGCCTCTGCGGTGTCATTTCAACGTGGAGATGACTGTGAGGTCATTTTCTGACCTCCCAGAGTTTGCAAATAGAAGATGCTGGTGGGTGTGCAGTAGCGAATGGCAAACCCCATGGAAGCTGCGGACCTTTGCGTGCTACTCTGAGCCCAGCTGCTGTGTTTTTCCAAGCCCCAGACGGCGATGAACAAACACTGCAGTACGTGGCACAGAAGCAGGAATATCTGGATGCCAGAGGAGATTTCCCAGCAGATGGATGGTTGGCTTGGGGAAGGAGCGAATCCAGAAATACACAACTTTTCCCGTGCAGCATGGGTTGGTCAGCGAGCTGGTGCTTGCAAAGACCAAGTAACAAAGCAGTGCCTTGCAAAGCTGTCAGGGGAAGCTGTGAAACATCAATGATGTGAGGTGCAGAGCTCTGGGGCTTGGCCATCTGTCTGTCACCATGCCCTTCTCTTGGTGCATCTTGCTGTTGCTGTTCTTTCCCATCTGCTGGTTCACCTAGAAAGTTTGGGGAGTAAAGATGGTGAAGAGGCACCAGCAACAACCAATCATCTGGAAATTAATTGCTGATCTGATTACAGAATGTCCTCACAGCCAGCTGTTACATAAGCTAAAAAGAAAGGAAGAGGCAAAAATCATGATAGTTTTGATAAGATGTTTAATTAAGTCATCCTGGTGTCACAGAGGTGCAGCCACCGGGCAATGTCCATGCCTGTTCTTTAGGATCAGAGCAATCGTGAAGCACTGAGAGGGACCTCGAGCAAATTGCTTTCACCACAGCACCAGAAAACCCAACAAAAGTCTCCTTTCAACGTGAGTTTTCAGCCATCCCCAACACAAAATATTGCAATGCAGCAGCAAAGGCTTCCTGTTTGAAGACCTTCTCCCCCTCTCTTTTTTTTTCCTTTGACTCTCATTTCTGAAGCAGATTTCCCCCCCTCCCCACCCCAGATCCCCATATTTATTTTATTACAAGCATTTTCGCTAAAACGATTAACTCAATTTAAAATTTCAACTGTTTCCTTGCCAAGGATTTTAGGAATTTTCATTATTTCCTTTGGGAATTCTGAGACTGCGGTTAGCCAGTTTGGAGTTCAAGACACGAGAAATGCCAGCACAACTGAGGACTTGGCTGTAAAAGCATTTTCAGCATGAAAAAATTCCAGCGTTTCATAAAAGGAAGTGTAGTACTTGAACAGATATGTTGATGTAAGTCAAGTCTTAAGAAAATGAAAGCCAATCTATTATTGCTTAAGTATCAAAGAAATCCCTTTGTAAAGGTGTTAAGCCCTTCTGGAGGAGCGCAAAACGTGTCTGTTTATTTGTTGTATATTTGAATGTTTTATGTATGATTAAGGAGCCAAGCCGGTATTACCGAGCTGGCTGGAGCTTTGGAGTTCTGTGGCTATAGGCAAACTCCAGTAAAAAGGTAAAACTTCTCTGCTAGGATGTGCCCAAAGTGTTCAGCCCTCCAGATCTAGGAGAGCAGTTGACTCAGGGAAGGTAACCACCCTTGGGGATGTTGCTGGTAGGTAGGAGCCCATTGCTTTGCTTTGCTCTGCTTGCAGCAGATGATGTGCCCGGCACAAACCAGGAGAGCTTCTTCTGCAGGGGCCAAGGCTGCAGAAGTTGCTTCTTGAGGGGAATCAGTAGCAGAAAGCCATTCCACAATCTCCATCTCTGTGTGCTGGAGTGGCCCTAGGAGCTAGCTATGCCAAAGGCAGGTATTTGATTCCACGTATGGGACTGCTCAATCTCCTCTCTGAACCAAAAGCCAAGCCACCATCGGAATGACCCCTTCCTATCCCATGACTTGAGCAACACAGCTTTGCAGGGTCAGGATCCTGCCCTTCTCCTGTATGCAGCAGGGACGCAAACAGCATGGATGTTGTGCTGCCATGGGGCCCAAGTGATGCAACTGTGCTTTATCTCCTTTTTATCTCCCTAAAATGCATGTAGGAGGTGTGTGCTATTTCTTGGCCATGCCTGTAAGCACCTGGCAAAGGTAGGTGAGCAGAAGGCAGGTAGCTTGGAACGGTGGAGAGATGCTGTGCTTTAGCTGACATCTGCTAGCCAGGAGCATGGAAACCAGAGCTGGAAACATACAGAGCTTACTGTAGCATTGATCATCCTGCTGAAAAGTGACTTAGTTGGTGACACTTCATGGGAATCCCAGCTGCATGATTCTCCCGGCTTCCTATAAAAGAAGGACGACAACATTTAACAAGAAGAGGATGCTGAGCACCGACCCAGAGCGGTTCCTGATGGATGCGATGCTCCCATGCTGTTCTGATATACCGCAAACTGCAATGCTTGTCAGCAAGATGACAGCCCTGAGCGACAACTTATTTCCCTCTGCTCTGAGAGCAGCGTTGCCCTAAAGTGAGGCCTCAGAGCAGCCCAGCGCCAAAGCAGAAGATAACGTCTTGCCAACATGAAACCTTTGCAGAGAGCAGCGCGTCTGCGCCTGGCTGATGGTTCCCCTTCTCTCTACCTTGTGATGAGTGGGGCAGAACCTGACAGAGATGAGAAAGACAAAAATTGGGCTGCAAGTTTTTCACAGCGGATGCGATGCAGATTCTTGGCCTTCAGGCTCCCATTTCTTCATGTTGCCAAAGCGCCTGCTCTGCAGAACTCCCCCCAAGATAACCCTCTTTGTGCAAACCAGCTCCAGATGGCGGCACCTAAAACCGAGCCCCCAACACCCACCGTTTGGAATCAACACATAATAATTACAAAAATAATAATAAAGAAATCAATCCCCACAGCCTGGGCCCCCGCTCAGGAGGAGCTTGGCTGAGCAAGATGTGATGCCACCAGCGAGGGACGCAAACAATAGGGACGTGGCAGGGGGCAGAACAATGGGGCTGGCAGCTCGGGGAAGTGCATGTGAGCTCTGTTAGGGAGCAGCCGGGCGCACGCGCCTCTGCGGAGCCTGAGAAACAGCACGGAGCCGGGTCTGGCCGATATGGGGCTGTTTGCTGCCAGACAAAACTCAGAATTAGAGAGAATTGGGGGAAAAAAAACACCAAACCCTATATCCCACCCCCAGAGGAGGCCCCATCTTTGGTTATTTTTCCCCCTCTCCCAGTGCAAAAAATGCAGGTAATCCTGGTTTTATTTTCGCGAAACTAAAATTTATGATGATGTCATGCGTGTGGCTGAGCAGAGTAGTTTTCCGAATGGGTTATTGAGGCTGGAGGACATATTTACTATTAATTTATTCACAGCAAACATAAGCTTTGGGGCCAGAATATGGCAATGCGGTAGAGCAGATCACAAGCCAGCGGGATCGGGTTCAGTCTTCCCTGCCTGGCCATGAAGCTTTTTGCCCAAAGCCAAAACTTTTGGCTCCAAAATCAAGTAATCCTCCACGTAGGAAGGTGGAGGTCACTGGGGACTCCCACTCGGGTTTTGGGGTGACCCCATGAAGGTGTCTGAGTAATAGGTTTGCCTGAATGCCAATAATGCCAGCAATTAAATCGCCCAGCAATCAAGCGAGAAGGTTCACGTCTCAGATAATGGCCACCAAGAGCCAGGCTGAAGTTTGTTTTCACATCACAGGAAAAATGTGCCAAGCTATGTGGTAAACCAAAATAGCTTATGAAGTGTGCAGGTTTTGGAATATGGGTAAGGATGAACCAGGAAAAAAACGAGTAGTTTTATATATAGGTACTGAAAACCAAATAAATCACATGACCCAGCCCAAAAAAAGCTTCAGTGAGAAGTTTGTGTCTGGGATTAAGAGCACTAGTCATTACTTTAACTATGTATGGTATGTTCTCGTCCTGAGAAATGTGTACACCAAAATTTTAGCCTTTTCTCATGGAAGGATCCAAAAGGCAAAAGCTTTTCAATACTACACAAATATTAGGCTGTCCAGGACAGTGCTGGCTGGCAGTTTCCTATGGCCCTGCATGTTGCCGTCTGCACTTGCCAGAGGTCTGCTCTGACTTGGTTTGGGGTTTCTGTGTTTTTTTTGGAAGGGCGATGTTCTTTCTCCTATTAAAGGTGAAGAAGTAGAGGGTTGCTTTAGTTTCTCCCCTAACTTCAACTAGCCATAGGTGATGGAAACTTTTGACGGGTTTTAATGTGTTGTGGGGTGGCTTTACCTGCCCTGATTCAAAATCCTGATGGGACAGCCCCATGAGGGAAAGGGGGAGGTCTTGCTATGACACAGCTCTTCCCTCTTCCAAGGTGCCCCACTGTGGGGACATGTTGGAACGTACCCTTTTCAAATTGCTGTCCCTACGTGGCTGATGGGATGAAATCGGAGAGG
The DNA here is from genome assembly GCF_951394365.1 of Tetrao urogallus. Classification (NCBI taxonomy): domain Eukaryota; kingdom Metazoa; phylum Chordata; class Aves; order Galliformes; family Phasianidae; genus Tetrao; species Tetrao urogallus. The sequence continues at coordinate 58,695,682 of NC_136819.1, read as the reverse complement.
AGCTGAAGGCTCAGGGCAGCTCCCCTAATCCCAAGGTGTGTATGGGACCCAGGAGTGTAGGGTTTCAATCTTTCGTGCACCTTTCTTTCTTTTTTTTTTGCCCCAGGATGCCACTTGCTAAAATTTCAGTGGCTTTCTTGCTGTGAAGCTCTGTCAGAGTCACACGAGGCAAGCTGAGAGCAGGATCTGGACCCTGGTTCCTCAGGTGCATGGACAAAGCAGGCTCTGACTATCTCTCCTTCACAGGATAGGGCTCTCTAGGACTTGCCAACGTTCCCATAACTCAGAAGTGTCCCACCACAACAACCAAAGGAGATATCTCCTTGGAAATACATGAGTGGCACAGATGCCCAGGAAGGTGGTGGAGTCACCATCCCTGGAGGTGTTCCAGAGCCATGGAGATGTGGCACTGAGGTCAGCAGGCAGGGTGGGGTGGGTTGGGGTTGGACTTTGGGATCTTAAAGATTTTCTCCAACCTGAATGACTCAGTGATTCCATGGTTCTAAAGAACCATACGTTCTGATGTTGAGACTGCATTCCAGAGACGTGCTCACTCTCTGCTGCAGCCATGAACCATCATGAGGCCTTGGGAAGGCACTTAGTGTCCCTGCCAAGGAACTGGGGATAGTGACACGAGGAGGTCATCATGTGCTTTAAGATCTGTTGACAAACAGTGGTGCGACACCAAGCTATCATTGTATCATTATGCATCACAGTAAGAAAATTCATTTAAATAATTTGCTTGTTTGCTTTCTTGTTGTGTTCTAATTAAAATAGGCCTCTTAAAAACTTCCTGACTGGGCTCAGCAATATTTTTTACTTCTTCAGTTACAGACTCCATCCCCTCTAAAAGAAGCAGCTGTTAAAATACTTTAATTGACCAAAAGCTCGTTGTGCCGGTAGTGCTGCGTTGGGTATTGATGAAATAATAAAAAAATTCAGTTCCTCTTTTTTTTTTTGGCTATCCCTGTACCAACAATCTGCATGGCCTTTTCTGAGGTTGGATTTTGCAGGGCATGGAGCCCCCTGACTTTGCACGGTGGCTTTGCATTCCTGCAGCGACTCTTGCTGCACCGAGCAGCACTTGGGACTTGCACAGACTTTGCTACACCACAGGAGCTGCAACGGTGCCAGAGTCCTCCGTCTAGACAACCCCTAAAACCTGATTGCTCCGTTCCAGCGCTGATAAAAAGCACTAGACATGGGAATGACTTTTCCTCTCCATCTTTTTTTCCCCTTATATCCCTAAGGAAGGAAGAGTTGATTTTTTTTTTAATTTTTTTTTTTTCTGATCCACCCAAAAGAAACCGCAGTAACCACAGCTGCAATTATATATATATATCTTTAAAAACCATAAAAATAAAAATTCTGGCAATTCTTTCGCATTCTTTTTTAAGTTTCTTTGCTACATGTAGAACAATAAATGATATAAAAATGAAACATAAAGGCATCTGTTTGCACTATATTTGAAATTAAATTGGATAAGGCTGAAAGGGAGCAGTTAGTGACTAATAGCAAACAGTGCCCAAGGAGTCGTCTGACGAAGTTAACAGGACCTGAGTTAAGCTGAGTTTCTTCCTAAGGCAGGAACGTCTCCTTTTCTTAGCTCCCTCTAAATGTCACACTGACTTTTCACAAGATGGGGCCAATATATTTGTTTTCTAAAGTTATTTTTGGTAGAGAACAGTTTTAGGACTTTTTTTTTTCTTTTATCCCAAGAACATGACAAAGTCAATTAGCACTGACACCAAGGGCGTAATGTCTGATGACTTGGCTGATAGAAATCCATCACCAATATTAAATTCTCACATCAAAGCGTTTTAGTGACTTACTGGAGAATACAAGAGCACAAACCAGAAGTGACGGAAAAGAAACAACTGGATGTTTTGGTTGGTTTTATCCCATGTGCTCATTCATTTAAATTACTCATGCTGTATTTTTGTTTCAAATGAAGCCAAGCTCTGATGGCTCTCAATGGTTTTGGGGACATGGGACTTGAGAAAAGTGGATGTGGGGTCAGTCTCATTGCTGTGCCCTGGGAGAGGCTGCGTGCCCGTGGTCACGGAGTTGGAACAAGATGACCTCTGATGTCCCTTCCAAGCCAAACCATTCTGTGATTCTATGATTCTGTGACGTGGGATGAGTGAACGGTGGGTGAACTTGGTGGGTCCACACAAGAAATCCTCTGCTCCCAGCCTATCTCCCGGACAAAGCTGGTTGTCTTGTGGAGGAGTTTCTACAGTGCTCTTGATATTGTGAGACACAACCTACAGGTGTCTGCATTTCCAACAGCCTACACCAATAGCGGTGATGGTTGGACTAGACGATCATCATCTTTTCTAACCTTAATGATTTGATTGAATAGATTGGCTTTGAGCAAGCAGCCCTCATTTCTCTTAATTGCCCCAATTGTCTGCAGGCTCCTGGAGGGAAAGCAGATGAGCAGGAAGGCAGCTGGCAGATACAGTTACAGCCTCAAACCTGCCTCTGAGAAACACGGCGTTGGATTTGATCTTATCATTTCCACAATTAAAAAGGAGTATCAGTTCCACAAGGCCATAACCACAGCGCTGCTGTAATTACAGCAGTCTCACTGCGCGTTCACACTGTGGGATTATCCTCGTCCTGCCAGCTATAAATTACATACTAAATGTAAGTTGTAATGAAAAAAATGGCATCCTCAGAGCAGCTACCAAGAACATTTTAAGTGCTTGGTTATTATAAAATGATGGAGCATTTGTAATGAGCCCATTGTTTTGATTTGGTTCTCTTTTGCACTTGGAGTGGTGCTGGTGGCAGGGAATGTATTCTGTTATTTTCATATGTTTCCATCTTTCTTAGGCTTTTAGCACTCAATAAAGCACTGATTTTCATGACACTTTTCGTACAAGCTGGTTACTGCATTTGAGTCTTGTTTAGTAATCACAAATTGACTTTAAATGAAATTTATGTTCTGATTCTAAGAATGTTTAGTCCCTTCTAACTTTAAGATTTTTCTCCTCTGCCTTGCAAATCAGAGGTGTGTGCAGAGTAAATGCTATAGATAAGCTTAGGGCTGTTTTATTATTTTGTTAGAAAAAGAGCAAAATATGGTGGTTATTATTAATCAGAACCAACAGTTTCTGTTCTTTTGTAGCGAGCAGAGATCTGGGTGTATGTTGGCTCTGTTTCGCCTAAGACAGCTCTTTGTACCATCAGGTTCTGTACTATTGCCTTGAGCTGCTGATATGGGAAGGCTTCTCCAAAATGGAGCTGGGAACAGGCGGTCTGAGATGAGCCACTGATGGACATGGATGTCCTCAGCTCAGTATCCAGTCTCTGCGCTCCTAGACAAGATGGTGTCATCTTACAGAATCACAGAATCACAGAATCACCCGGGTTGGAAGGGACCTCAAGGATCATGTAGTTCCAACCCCCCTGCCTAGCAGGGCCACCAAACATACACATTTAGATCAGGTTGCCCAGGACCCCGTCCAACCTGGCCTTGAACACGTCCAAGGACGGGGCATCCACAACCTCCCTGGGCAGCCCGTTCCAGGGCCTAACCACTCTCCTCGTAAAGAACTTCCCCCTAACATCCAACCTAAATCTTCCCTCCTTCAACTTGGATCCATAATAATAATCCATATCCATAATAATTCATAATAATAATCCATAATAATTCAGCCTTCATGAACACTTTTGGGTATTTTGCCTCCAGGATCTCATTGCCACAGAAACAGGACAGGACTTGGTTTGGGGAAAGATAGATTGATGAACTGAACACGATCTTCAAAGCTGACAGATGATTTTGGCAGCTCCCCTGCACCCCAAATTCAGCGTTAGGTACCAGCCTGTCAGAAGGGCAGGGGTCCTTCCAGACCTCTTCTTGCTCTTCAGCTCATGCATCTTAACAGTTAACACAAGTGATGCACTTAGTTCCTTACTGCTGCAAGTTGGGACACCATGAACTCTGAGAGCATGCCTATAAATGAAACTGTGAAAACATACAAGTGGGGTGGGATGAAGAACAGGAAAAAAAAATCAAAAAAAAACCAACCACTCCACAGTGATATTCTTGGCTATTCTCAAGCAGAAGATTTGTCTGTGGTGTATTCTTTATCAAAGGGACTTGAAAAAGGTCCCCCCAGGCTCTGCATGGAGAAAGACTGCACAGGTCAGAGAAGACTCCTTCCTATAATTCTTCCTTACCCATGTTGTCCTCATGGGATGGTTTGTCTGTTGATCGGATGGAAGGCACACATTCCTAAGTGTTCACAGCCAAAACGATGTTTGGATTGGATCTATGAAGTTTGTAGCACTTCACCAGAGTGAGTTATTTGTTCAACAAACAAGCAAACAAACAAAAACAAAAGCAGAAAGGAAGTCTGAGCTGTTACATCAGTGATGGGATTGATAACCCTCCATTTCCTATGGGTTTGAGGCTTGAATGTGAGTTCCCGTGTGAGTTTGATGATATTTCATAAGAGCTGATCTTCTGCTTCAACTTTTCTCTCTGGCCACCTTTTCATTTATTCATTGACCTCGTAGGGACTTAACATCACGAAGACCTCATCAAACTCAACAGAAAAATGGCTGGAGAATTCCACAGTCATTGGCAAGGAGTGGCAGACAGATGGACACACAATCTGATCAAACAGGTCTTTGTTTCCATAGGAAGCTGGGCTAATAGAGAGCAGATAGAAGCCATAAGAAGTCTATGAGATGCCTGCTTTCATTAACATGTGGATGTGTCCCCATAACTGCCTTTCAGCAGAAGAATTTGTTGTTCTCTTTATCAGAGGTGCTGTGATTTATGTGTTTACATGAGACAGGAAGAGATTGCAGATTTGGGACCGGATTTGTTCGTACTCATTGGTTACTTCAAGGCTGAGAAATACTGTTTTGCATAGGAAGAAATGGCTTCTTAAAATAGAAATAGTGGGTAGGGGAAAGGACCCAGGCCATTAGGGAGGGAGGAAAAGGGTTAATTCTGAATACATCCAGACGGTCATTTCCTAGCTTCCATGAGGCAGAAATTGCAATTTCAGGAAAAAGACATGAAACAAAAAATGTGTCCACAATTACAAGTGGCGACTCAGATGTGAGGAGTGAGAAGGTGGCAGAAAAAAAGCCAGCCTGAGGATGATAGCAAGGGAGCAAACAGAGGCTTTGAAGGTGGGTGGCTTCCATGTCAGACTGTTTGCCACCAACTAAAACAAAGTCGTTCTGTGGTTTGTAATTGAGCGGATGAAATGGGAACGTATGTGCCTTTGATGATGGGTGTGGTTATATGGCATTTAGCAATTTGGCGTGTCCTGCTAAGTATGGAGCGGTCCTCATCGTCACGCTTTTGTTTGGGCTGAGAGTTGTCCGAAGTGTGAGCTCGGATGACAGCTAAGTGAAAGCAAATCTCCAAGAGAGAAGGAGCTGAGACGGGAGGATTTCTGGAGAAAAAAAAAAAAAAAAAAGGAAAAGAACCACTGCCACAAAAAAAACCCAAAACCAACACATTCTAATGGGCCCGTGGAGATAAACCCATGGATTAAAGGCCCTGCCTGGCTACTCTTTTTCTCTTCCCCTCAGAACTTCCCAGAGAAGCCATCGGCATGGCTGTGCTTCCCAGTGTGGGGTGGCACAGGAAACAATGAGTCAGGTGAAGAGTCCCAGAGCAGCGTTTCATAAGCCCTTGGAAGGGAAACTGCGCAGTGCTGCCTGAAATAACTCTGGGGTTGAGAACTAGAGAGCTGGGAGGGCGACAGCCAAAGCACACTGGTCTTGAGAAACACGACCAAGGTGAGGGAAGATGGGGCTGGGCTGTAAGCTCAACAGCAAGGAGACCGGTGGGAGATGACAGCTCTGTAGTAGGGCCACGCTCAGTAGGGGTCACCCCAATGCTCTGTTCCCTGAGTCCTTGCTCATGGTGATGGAAGCAATGGCAGAGGTATCAAATACTCAATAGTTTTTCCACTCCAACATATTGCACATATTTCCTCTTTGTATCCAGCTGGCTTAAAATGATCGGCTTCTATGGGGAAATGAATAGGTGCTTGGTACATTCTGGAGTCTGGAATTTGGTTAGGAACATGTTTTCAGGTTAAACCATGCAGGCTCCCTCCTGTGGTATAATTAAAATCTATCAGGCCATCTATCCCATTCATTTCAACGTGCTCCATAATTCAACACAGGAGAGAGCCATGTGCCATGTCAGAACGCACACATATCTACAAGGAATTCACCCCTGGATCTTTCACTGACATATATGGATCAGTTACAAGACCGGGGCTTCATTCTTTCGCACAATACTGTAGCAGAAAATAAATTAAGCTGCAAAATTCCAAGTTGATCCAATTGTATAAGTAGGCACCACAGAAATCAGAGCTGCCACTAGCCACACATGGCTGAAGCTGGACTTGTAACTCTGCTAACAGAGATGTTTCCAAGCCAGAACACGGCATTACTGTCATCTGGTGTGTGGAGAGCACCAACTGCCCTTGCTCTAATTGCAGGGAAGAGATCAGGGATTAGGAGTTGTTTGAGTCAGGAAGGCTAGAGCTTGAAGCCATTTGCGCATACATCAAAGGACACGTTTCTCCACAACTCATTCATTTGGCTTGGGATTCTCATAAAAACAAGCCTTCCAGAAGTTCTACTTTCTGGTTTAGCCAGGTGGTGGCAATTGCAAGTGACAGCAGCCCTTGACATGTGCTAGCATACAAATATTGTACTGGTAGTAAGCAAAACAAATGACCTATGACCAAAAGAGTGACTTCAGCAAATAGCTTCCAAGGAGTGCTCAGTACCATTTCTGTGTATCACATTTATGTAGGAGCCAAGGGCAGAGTCCCTCGAATTCATACATTCGTGCTCTGCGCTCAAACTGAGCTACCAGAGGGGAGTGCCTGAGATTACAAAGTAGATGCATCTAGGACTCACATAGCTGCTGATTAGGTTACCAAAACAAACTCAAAACTTATAAGATGTGGATTCTGAATTTGAGGAAAGGTTAGTTTTTCCTTTTCAGATTGATGCCTGTTAGGAGGACCTGTGAGAAGATGCTCCAACACAGAACACTGCATGGGACGGTTGTGAGAAATGCATCCCTGTATGTTGAGACCTACCCAAGTCTAAGAGCTGACATGAGGTGAGGAGAAATGTGGGGCACAACTTTAAAGAGAACTTGAAAGTTGGACAGTTGTACCTTGATGTATCACACTGTACAACTTTTGACCACAGCTGCTGGGACTGGAGCTTGTCCAAACCTCATTCCCCAACGGTTTCTCAATCCCAGCTCACATACCTTCCATAGCTGGGGGCTTAAACCAGATGTGGCACTTTTCTGAGCCACAGACCACCTCCTGTTAGGTGACACAGCCCGGGGTTAGGGATCAGCACTGATGTAGCAAGAGTAGGAGCACATGGGTCAGGTCTCAGGGCAATTGGGATCTGTCAAAGGCTGGAACAACCATCTCCTGGGAACACCACACTGCCAGAGGCCACCAGAATCCATGTTGCTTTGGGTCATTCCTAATGCCTTGCCATGGCAGGAGGAGATAGACTGAGGCCAAGGGATGTTACATCAGGTCCTGGTTCTAATGCTGTTCTACTCAGTAGCTGTGGTCTACTCACTTCTTATTTTCTGTGCCTCAGCTGTGCTGAGTGCAAGGCAGAGGCAGATAAGATTCTGTCTTCAAGCAGAAGTTGGTGGAGCCTCACCTGCGTGGCATTAGCTGTAAAACCGGAATCGGGCTCTTTCCCTTGGGAGGCAATGTTACAAATTCCATTTAGATTATTTAAAAGGCATAGCGATTTGGTTACATAACTAAATCCAGGGCAGAATGAACCAGAGTATTTTGCTTAAAAGGCCAACATGTAAACTAGCTGTTTTGCTTAAAATAAACAGAACTCTCCGGAGGACAGAATTTCTCACAGTCTCCTCTGGGCTGGCTGTGCTCCTGAAGGACGTTGCTCCAAAGCAAAAGGTTTAGATGCTCTGCTGCCTATGGTGATATGAACGTGCATTGCCTCCAGCTGGTGAGAAAAGTTGAAGGTTATTACACCCTTCAGAGAGGATGAGGCCTCCAGAGAGAAACTGACTGCACAGCAGCAAGTGGTACATTAAAAAATCTGTGCTGATACTCATTGTGAAATGATGCCATGGGCACTCTCCCACGCTTTGCTTCAAACCTTCCTCATGAAAGTAAAGCAACAACATGTGGCTGAAAACTTCCTTGTTTCTGTAAACACTTGGATTTGCCAGATATACCTGTGGTCATCATCTTGAGTCAGTTGCCAGCATTGTTACAGCACCCTGCTGGAAACATGATGTTCTGCCATTGCAGCGTACATCTGGGGAAGCAGATGCAGCAAGTTGAGCAATAGAAAGCAAATCAAAGTGGCATATAGCTGGACAGACGTTTACTGGGTAAGGCCAGATGCTTCAGCAACAGAGATGGCCTGAGCTTACTCCTCTGAGAAATGTCACTGTGAAGAAGCACTCCTGACTAATCCCTGCCCAGAGAGAGTGCCTTCCTGCTGTAGGTATGGATGCAGGCTGAAGAGGGAAGCTTGGGGCTAGCTCTGATGTGGGTCCAGGATGGCCCATTGCTTTCTTCCGTCTCATGATTATGCGGCTTTTTTTCTTGAATATTTCCCAATAGTCACATTTCAATGGTATCTTTTCATAGAATGATGGAATCATTAAGACTAGAAAAGACCTCTAAGATCCCCAAGTCCAGCCCCAACTCACCCCCACCATGCCCACTAACCACGTCCCTCAGTGCCACATCTCCACAGCTCTTGAACATCTCCAGGGACAGTGACCCCACCATTTCCCTGGGCAGCCTCCAATGATCAGCTGCTCTACTAATGGTTCATGGAGGGACACCACTCTCCTGAAGCACAGAATTTTCTCTTCCTCGCATATCCATCCTCTGCCAATTTGAGAAACAGGGGGCAAGGACCAGTGAGAGCCAGTACCTCTCTGTTCCTCCTGCCGGCAGCCCAACCAACATTTGTGCTCAACATTTAAATTGTTATTAGAGAGGCCCCCACATGCATGGGTAAAGACAGGAACTGAAAGCAGTGCTGGTAGGGTGTCATAGAGACATGCAACAAAACCTGTTGAGAAAACAGGTATCACCAGAGAATCATGCATGTAAGAAGATGGTTGGAGTCTTTCTGAGCTCACTGCATCCAGATGGTCCTCTGGATGGTGGATGTGCACAAGAGCTCAGTTTCTCCCAGCATTGTATCATTCTCTGGTCCGAGAGTAATTCTGTATAATATCATAATTGGGGCTGTGTTTCGGTGTTAACAGAAGATTCAGCTGGGACTCCTGTGACTCAGCACTGCGGCATATTACCCCCGCTCAGCTCCCCGCAAGCTATTGTCTCTTAAATTTGAAACAGAAGGTCGGAAAAACAGAGTGCCCTGACCTTTTGGGAAGGTTGGGTTTTGCACCACGCAGAGGGGCTGGTGGGGGGAGGAAGCCTCCAATTCAAGTTTACCAGTGAGGAGCTGAAACGGAGCAGCCAAAAGGATGTTGCTAAGGAAGCTGAGGGCAGCGTGGCCACGGGCAGTGACTTGTGTGCATGGCAGGGAGCCGGGGAGGGGTATGTAGGTGCTGCAGTGTCTCCAAGCAAAACAAAGATGCCTCCTTCCCGTCCAAATTTGGCCAAATTCCTCCCATGGACACTGCACTCAGGGTCCCATGAAGATGTGCGAGAGTGGCAGCTGCAGGAGCGACCATAAAAAAAAAGGAAGGCCCCAAGAAGCCAAAGCCAAGCTGTAAAACAACAATGTGTTGAATTAATTCTGCTATCCGGGAACATTGAGTGTCTAGAGGTGAAGGCCCGGGAATGTGACGCTGCTGCTTTGCAATTCAGCCTCACGGAGCTGGGGGTGATGCATTGTCTTCCAGCTACATGCTGAGGGCCCCATGAAGAAGGAAAATGTATGTGTGTCTCACAGGAAAGTCAAGATGTCTGTGTTTCTTACTCATAGGCGAGGGATTAGTAAAGCACCATTAACCCTACTATAAAAACACAGCAGCTAAGGCTTCTTTCATCCCAAACAGAGTTTATAAACACATCCTTATCACTCCAAGAATGTTTATCCTCATGTGCTATAAGTGGATTCCAAGAAAGAAACAGTAGCTAATGAAATTAAATATGATGTTTGGAGATACATTTTCTCCATTGAATTAACTATACGTGTGTGTGTATGTGTGTTTGTGTGTATTTAAAAAAAGTATCACCGGGGCTTGGTTTAGCCTAAGCCTCTCATCCCACCATTGGTTAAGAAGCCTGGCTTCTACACACGGAAATAGAGGAAAAGGAGAGAAGAAACAAATGTTCCCTTCCCTTCCCTTCCCTTCCCTTCCCTTCCCTTCCCTTCCCTTCCCTTCCCTTCCCTTCCCTTCCCTTCCCTTCCCTTCCCTTCCCTTCCCTTCCCTTCCCTTCCCTTCCCTTCCCTTCCCTTCCCTTCCCTTCCCTTCCCTTCCCTTCCCTTCCCTTCCCTTCCCTTCCCTTCCCTTCCCTTCCCTTCCCTTCCCTTCCCTTCCCTTCCCTTCCCTTCCCTTCCCTTCCTTCTTTGGTTTCAGACCATGCTCTGGGAGGATTCTGAACATGTTCTGTAATTTATGATCACTCACTTTAGAAGCGATTAACAGCAGCAGAAACCTAATTACAGCCACCCTGACTGAGTGCAGTATCCTTTGGGGCTTCGGTTTTAATTGTTTTCTATTTACATTCAAGCTTCCAGGGGCTAACTGCCCAGCAAAGACCCCCAGCTAACCCCTTCTACTAAAAGCTTCATTTATTCTTAATAACATGTTTATAGACCTAACCTCATTTTTCACGAGAAGGTCACATTTGTTATCCGTGGTTGTTAGGGAAATGATTAAGGAATCCCGGAAACAGTGGAAGTTCCTAAGAAAGAACTGCACAGATACTCACAAAGCACTCTTTCCAGCCTATGGACACCGACAGGAGGATGCGTGTGGTGTATAGGATCTGTACTGGAGAGAAGAGCAGGAGCTGCCTGCACAGCCCAGCTTAATGTGCTCTAATTAGTCCTGCTGGCCTTGACCAAAACATAAATTACTGTCATCACTGTTGTTTTTTACTAAGGGGAAAGTGGAATAGGTTCAATCCACCTCACAGAGGTAGGAAAATATTATTGCAGACAATAAATTTGTCAGAACTTTATTTGGGGAACTTGAGTGCAGTCGTTCTGTCGTGCCAGCATCCAAGCAAAAGCGGAAGCGTCGAGATAAAAAGATTAAGCTGAAGAAAGGTCCCGCAGCAGAAAAACTCCTGGAGCAAAATGGAAGCACAGAACCCACTGAGGAAGGCTGGCGAATTTGCATTTCTCGTTCCCTTTTTGTGTTAAAACTAGAATAGTTTCATGGGTGAAGAGCTCAGAGTAGCAGTGGCTGCACTTCAGATGAGCCTTGAGAAGCGGACAGTAGCTCCCCCAGGTATCAAGCAAAATGCATTTCTTTGAGCCAATCTGAAGGGCTTTTCAGGGCAGCCTTTAATTCACTAGAAAGACTGAGCCTGGACCTAAGCAACTTTGTTCAGGAAACGTTTGGTTGAAACTGGTACATTCCTCCAGGAAGTTTTGTTTGGAGCCATCATTTTCTGATGAAAACCCCATTCGTCACCAGATTGTTCCTGACATCTCTCCCCTGAAGAGCTTGAATTCCCATAGCAAAAACAAAGCGACTCAATTACTTAATATTTATAATAAAGGAAGGCACAGTCCTGCTTCTAAACCCTTTTTGAGTGCTCATAAAAGTAACCTCCAGCCACCATGTTTTCCACCTCATTTGTTGCACACAGCGGGTTTGCCAGTGATCCCTACTGGACTGTAAGGACCCATCCCAGAGTTACACTACTGTTATTTATTTTATTTTATTTTATTTTATTTTATTTTATTTTATTTTATTTTATTTTATTTTATTTTATTCTATCCCGTTTTAAAAGCTATAGCTGTTTAGTTCAAGGGTTAAAAGCCAAATTTTCCCTCTGCAGGGCATGGCAATCCAGAAGTACTCCCTGCTGTGAAGGTTGCCGTGTGGGTTTGGGTGACAGTGTTGGAGAAAATGGTAAATGATTCCCATTGGATTTCATGAACTGAGTTTGCCAAAGTATCTGAGCTGTCACGAAGCACGAAGGGAAGATGTGGTCAGCTGTCCATGTGGCATTCAATGAACTCCATGGCCAAAGGAACTTCTTTGGTAATCATTTGGTGCTCCATCCCAAAATGGAGGAATACCAAAGGATTGCAGTCCGGACAGTCAGGGCAATTTCTTTGCCATTGGGTTGTGTCAGATCAACAACACATCAGAATGCAGGGCTGGGGGAACTCAAGAGGTTTCCTACCTCAGCTTGCTTCAGTGAGGCAGAACGAATCTTTCTGTACCCTGAAAAGAATCGAGTCTATCCTGCCACATTGGTCATGGAGATCAAGCAGGGCCTGGGCCTTTTAAAACAACTTTTCTATATAACAATCCCATTGCCCTGCCCCTGCTGCAGCCGTCTCCTCTCTAAACCAAGCCAACAAGATTCCCCCAGCCTTTCCCTGTAGGTTATTCTTCCACCACCTTCACCACCCACATTTTTTTGGACTCTCATTTGTCTCTTCCTTCTCCTGATTGATCTTCAGACATACGTAAACATTCCTGGGGACCCAAACAGACCTTCCTCTGCTGAGTTACACTCCTGGAAACCCAGAGCAATCCCACTCACTGGAAACACTGAAGTAATTGGAGTTACTGAAGTGTACACCAGTGGGAGCTGAGCAATGTCCTGAGCATGTTCCCTGTGCTTTTTCCTCCCTCTCCGTTCCTGTTCTCTTCCAAGGGGCAGAGAAGGAAAGAAAGAGATGAATGGATGTGTGAACCATTCAAACACATTGACTCCCTCTAGTGGTTTTGACTCCATATAGGAGCTAATGGCTTACTAGTGGCCTGAGATCCTGATCTGGACTCAAACCTGACAAGGGACATCGCAGCAAGAGCTGTTGTGCTGTTTGACCCTTTTGCCTGGGTAGTGAGATGGCTTTGGGAACAGAAAGTGAGGGAGGCAAGAGCTCCTCAAGAGTATGAAGTGCCCAGGTTTGTGGTTGAGTACATAGAAGACACACATTTACAGTACCTGCACATATACACAACGATTTACCCCCAAAAGGGCTTTTAGTCAGATTCTTCAAAGCCAGAGCTTCTTTTATTTCATGACTCTGCCTTAACTGGTCCATGCTGCTTGGTGGCTCTTATTTCCTAGCTCTTTAAAGTCATATAGACTTGTGATTCCTTCCGTTTACACTGAGTGAAGTACTGTGGCTACTTCTGCAGCTCCAGTAAGCTCAGCACCCCTAGCTTCATTCCTGATATCCTCTCTTCTGAATGCACAAGTGCAAGAGTTAAATTCATTTTACTTTTTCAGCAAGAAGACTTTTTAATTTCTGTACTTTTATCCTCAATACCACAAATCCCTAAATAATACTTTTTTTTTTTTCTCAAAAAAAAAAAGAAAAAGAAAAACAAAGAAAAAAAAAAAGAGAAAGAATTTTCTTCAAATTGTAGCTACATAGAACAATGCCAAAGACTTGCTCATTAGCTAATTAGGTCCTCAGTGCAAACATCCAAAATGTCCGTCTGGGTTTCCCTGGTTCCCTGCTAACACCAGTCCCATTACAGGCATTTGAGCACCTATGAAGCCTTTGTCTCTTCCCCTCACACAGGGTTTGCTCCTCATCTTGCAGCATGTGCACCAATGAAGCCTTTTTGTACCTACAAATCATCTTGTACCCACAGCTAATACATCTGGTTTCTGCAGCACACCTGTAAGATGTGGAGTTTTTTGCTGCCCATCAGTGGAGCTATGAATTTGTCCACGCTCTCCTCATTACAAATCCCAATCCTCTGCCTTTTGCAAGTGCAGCTTTGTGTGGTGCTCTTTACCATGTTATGCCACCAGAGCTCTTAGAATCATAGAATCGTTAAGGCTGGAAAAGACCGCTAATGTCCCTAGTCTAATCGTCAGCCCATCACCACCGTGTCCATTGGTTACATGGTTCTCCACCTCATTTGTATCAGTCTTTTCTTCCCTGTGTCCAGTACTCATGCCCTTCCCATTCAGCGTCAAGAGGCCTTGCAAAGGCCCCTAGCATTCACCTTCATCGTGCTGGATTTTGTGCCACTCCCCCCAGATGGAGAATGTAACTCAAAATCTCCTTTAAAGCCTCTTGCCATAGTGTCAAGGACAAAATGCAGAGGCTGGCAATGGTCTATCACTTTGAATTCTCCTATGCTCCATGACAGTGGAGCTAATAATAGAAGAAAAACCAGTGGTAATAATTAGGATGGGCTGATTTTTATTATTTTTCCATGGAAACTGGGGTGTTTCCACCAGCATGATGTCTTGCTCAGAAGCTGTGTTCTGCAGCCAGAGAACAGAGGCACAGGAGGGAGACACTGCAGGGTGACATGGACCCTCTGCCCTCAATCAAAGGGGCCTGGACCCCACAGCTGAGCTCAGGAGGGATGAATCCACTGGAGCTGGAGTGGGGTGAAAGTATGCATCTGCATAAATCCACTACTTCCAATGGGGCCAAAACAGCTTCAGACCTTTTGAGGACGCAGCCCTTAAATTCTTGATGTGACTTTTGGTTTTCCTTTTGTAAATGAAGCTAGCGGTCCCAATTCCTGACCAGGCTTTGTTTGCTGACAATGTAAACTCCCAGGGCAAGGGTACTTTTTCCCTCCGCTTGCAGCACAGTGCTTGGCTGTGTGCTCATCCTCTCTTGGTTGGGCCTCCGGCTGCTGCTAGGGCATGGGGGGATCATCATTTTCAGTTTACAAACACAGGCATCTCCTATTCTTTTGTGGTTTCCTGCTGAATCTCCTGGCTAGGACACTGAAACACACAATTAGTAAATCTTCAAATCCCCAGATGAAACAATTACAACTCCATGCCTGTGCAGCGATGAGATGTCGTTGGATAACGTAATCACAGCTTTACATGGCTGCTGCTGATCTCCTGGTTTATAATGATTTCATTTCCCCTCTCCCACCTCCCTTCTATTTTCTATTATGTAAAACTCTAAGAACTAATTACCAGTGGGTGGATCAAAGAGCATACATTTTAATTTTCCTTCCAGCCTCACCCACTCACGGCTAGGAATCCAGCATAACCCATTAAACTGTAGGTACTTGCTGACAGAAAGGGAACCATCTGCTGAACGACTTCTGTTAATTATTTTGGAACATTCTAACGAGAAGAAAGTACAGGCCCGTAATGACCTTTCCTTCGGTGGCAGAATCCACTGCAAAGTAGACAGCTGTGGCTGGAAGCCAAAAGTTAATGGTTAGTATTGGCACAAAAGACTCAAGCATACTAGTATTTATTAATTTCCCAGTAGTGGAGAAAATATTCCAGGCATTCTGAGCATAAAACTTCCTAGCACCTGCACAGAACCAAGCTCCAAGATACTCATTTAGAGCATTATTCAGAGCTCCTCTGAAAATGTGGGCTTCACATGTTTACTTCCTCGTGGTGTTCTTTTCGTTTTGTCACATCTGATTTGCTCAAACAACCTGTTGTTTTGTTTAGCAATGAGCAATATTTACACAGGGCTATTTTGGCACACGAGAATCACAATTATTTCATGTCCCCGAGGCACAGAGCTCACAGAAACTCATGCCCCTTGTAGACACGTGGACTGTTTGCTCATACATTTTATTTTTGAATATTTTGTCTGCTTTAGTGTAATTGTATAACCGGCTCTCTTTGCCCTTTCCAGCAGATGCCTGATGGGCCTGATCTGGATCTGGCTCAAGGAGCTTTTGGAAAATCTCTTTTCTGTAGAGCTGAGCAGAGTTGGGGTCACTCCTTGAAGTACCTGGATAACTTGGGTAGAAATGACCCGTTTGCCATAACGCCTATATGGCATGAGACTCCCCTGTATTTCTTAACACGTTTGCAAGAAAGCTGTGCCACTGTTTAGAGGGAATAAAGCAGAACGATATCCCACTGAATCCTGCAGAGAGTTTTGTCTACAGCTCTGTCCCTAGATACAAACGTACTGAACCTTTGAACTGCCTTAAATTAAATGAGAGATTGCCCTTTGCATGAGGACCTGCTTTCCAGCCTCTGCTTTCTGTGGTTTTCGTTTCTTTCTTTGATACTTCGAAAAGTGCCTCAGTGCAGAAAGGCCATCTCAAGGACAGTTTCTTCACAGCTCCAACCAGGGGCCCTAACCAGGATTGCTCTTTCTAGGTCAGTGTTTGCACCCTTACTGCTTTAATAGCAGCAGGTAAAGTAAAGACGCAACATAAGTGGTAAATTAAAAGCTGTTTGTGTCTAAGTCATCCCATCTGTGTCTTTTGGATGGAAGTCAACCATCTTTGAAACCACATGCATCAAGCAATTGGCTAAATGTCCTTGTAGACAGGATGTCTCCTATTTGCATTTGAAGTGCTGCGCTTTCTGTTTAAAATATGAACGCGGCTCACTTATATCATTTTCTTAACCTGTTTACAAATAGTGGCTATTGCATAATTGAAAATAGGTGTTAAAATGCTGAAGCTGTCAAAGGCCTTTAAAGCATCTTCGTGTGAAGTACACGAGATTTATTGAAAACACCTGAGGCAGCACACAGCCCGGCCTCCAGCCCAGCCCTCCACCACCACTGCCACCCACCACCACCTTTGAAGTCAGTTCGCTGGCCATAGACACGTTGCAAGTTCGGGTACACACCTATCATTCAAAGGGCAATACATTATCTGCATGACAGATGTAATCAGTCCCTTGGTCTCTTAGAAGTGCAGCTGTTGGTGAATTCTTTTTTGTGAATGTAATATTTGAGAAGACTTAAGTTAAAAACTGACACTTCCATTGAAACCTCATCTCCTTTGGAAAGACGGTTCCCATTTTCTGGCTCTCCTCTGTGTGTGACAGCCAGGGATGTGTCAAACAGCATTCAACTGACAGTTTCCAACAGAGATGCCATTAGCAAAGATGGCATGAAAATAACCCTCCCTTAGAAATGTTTCTAGTGTCAGTTGTTTGTATTCAGAGCTGTGGAGAGGCCAATTCAAGAGGAACAACCTCATTTAGGAGAAAGGAGAAGCTTAAAAAAAAAAAGAAAAAGAAAAAAAGCCACAGTTTGAGTGCAGGTAGAAGTAGGTGCAGAGGAGCCAGAGGGAGATGGAAGATGAGAGCTGGAGAAGAGGAGACCACAGTGCCCAAGCTCTTCATCTTCCTGGCATATGCAGATACTGGGTAAGATGACTTCATCCCAGACTCACAGTAGGGTCCCCTTAGCAGGGTCTGTGGTGATAGAACAAGGAGAAATAGGTCTGAAGCTAAAACAGAATAGATTTAGGTTGGATATAAGGAAAAAGTCTTTCACAGTGAGGGTGGTGAGGCACTGGAACAGAATGCCCAGTGATGTGATGGATGCCCCGGCCCTAGAGACTTTCAAGAAAGCCTGAAGCAGGCCCTGGGCAACCTGATGGAGCTGCGGTGTCCCCATTCAGAGGGCCTTTAAAGGTCCCTTCCAATTCTAAGGATTCTTAGGATTCTATGAGGAAGGGACATGACTCAGATGGGTGGAAGGAAGGCAACTTCTTGCTTTATAAGTGAGGAAAGAGACCTGACCCCAGCTGAGCCTGCAGTCACACAGGGAGCGCATGGCCGAATCGGGAAGTGAACTTCAGGCTTGTCCAGCGCCTGAACCATGGGCTCGTCCTTTCCTTTTATTGGTAAAAATAAAAATATGACCTTCTGCTGGCAGCCTTGCAGAGCAGATGCTGCTTTTTAGATGACAGCATAGAAATGCAGAAAAACTTTGGGGATTTGCAGAAATTCTTTCCAACGACAGATTGTCTAGCCTACTAGTGTCATAATGTCAGCCCTGAAACATGCCATAAAGCTTTATTTCAGCAGAACAAACATAACCCCCTCGACCAGCTCTTTGACAACTAAGTAAAACAAAGGAGGGTAATTGTGGCTGGAAGCCCACCAGGCTCTTAATGTGACCTCTTGAATACTAATAGTTATTAGAGATGCAATGAATAAACGTCAAACATATTACAAGCAATCTGTGCTTAAGAAAAGGACTCCAGAGGGAAATTTGTGAAGGCAAAACTTCTGAATTTGAATTACGGTACCGAGGAAGCATTCTGTGGCTCCTGGAGTGACTGAATGTGTTTTTCATGTGCTGGTGGCCTGCAGGATGGAGGACTCCAGGCTGCTACACACTACCAGATTGCTGGTTCCCCTGACACAGAAGATAAAAGCCCAAGCGCTTTATGGAGTTTCTTTGCTCAATAAACATGCAAGAGAGGGAATAAAGAAAGTATGGGATACCTCACATCACTGCAATCTGCCTTCTTTGGAAGACTGTAGGTTGCTTATAAATCGTCTTCTCTGTGCATGCACTGTCTGTCACATTGCTGAGGTATGCATGTGCAGAGAGCAGCCCCAGGTGCCCAAGGCTTGGGAGCTCTCTCCTTTCCCCCTCCCTTGCAATTACTGAAGTAGTGGAGGAGGCAGAGCAGCAGCATGCAGCCGGTGGGGTTGAGGTCAGTGTGCCTCCAGGGCAGGAAGGCTACCTTTCCCGGCAGAGGTCTCCTCTGCCTCTAGCTTTGGGCATTCTAATTATAGTCTCAATAACTTTCCCATTCACAATCATTTCCCTTGTGCTGTTGCACTGCCTGTGACATTTCAGAGCACAGGTTGGACTTCAAGCTTATTTTGTAGAGGAAAGAATGCCAGAATTTAAATAGATATGGCCAGAGATCTGGCTTTGGTGAGATCAGACTGCAAAATGCAGAATACATGCACTGTTTTGCTGTCGTGACCCAAGGAAATTCTGTTCTTACTGAGAAGATTCTGCTCCATTTTGCACAGCATGAACAAAATTGACCAAATAAAACAGCATAAAAATATCTGTATTTCATTTGTGTTAAGAACTGGAAGAGGAGAGAAATAAGATGCTGGGTTTTTCCATACATGGGCTTCAGCATTGCAAAGGAGACACCAAAAGACTTGATCCCAAATAGCTGAGACTGCATGGCCTTCTTTTATCCCACTGAACTGTACACTTTGTGCTAGACTCCTTGCACTAATGATTGAATGGCGGTGAGTCCGATGGCAAGGTCTCTCCTTTGGCCTTGTACCCATCACAAAGAGTAGGTGGACTTCTGTCAGCTGCAGCTCGTAAAGGTGCAGTGGTCTTGTAGCAGCCCAACCAAAATGACGTGCTGCTGGCAGAGCGGTTCGGCTTTAAATCAGCTTCTTAGCTAAGCTGTTCTTGACTGTGATTTCAGCAGGCCAGATATGTCAGCCTGTTTCCTTTTTCTCATTCCCTTCTCCAGCGTCACCAGTGATATGACTTAAATCTTGGGAAGTAGCGTTGGGACTCACTGGGTGGTGTATGTAAAATGAGACACTGCTTAGTTTCGAGGCTGGGAATTCAACAGTTTAGCTGCATGCATTGGATAGAAAAGTGTGTCTTTTTATTAATCTTGAATGTGCCATCTTCAGATGTCACAGAGCAGCCCCTTGTCCCTATTGGAACAGGAGCCATGGACCTCTGCCACTGCTTGGCCACTTTCTGCTCTGCTATGTCCTCACCTTTTTTCCTAATTTATAAAGTAAACCATCCCCCCATTTTTCCTTCCTCCAGTGGGAACACAAGGTTTCAGCTCTAAAGCATAGCTTTAACTTCAGTTTTTACTTCAGTGACAGTTTTCAGTGACAGGAATATGACAGTGCCCTATATGGTTGGACTAGATGAACTTAGTGGTCTTTTCCAATCTTAATGATTCTCTATAATTCTAATGATTCTAAAGTATGTGAATGCCAAACTCCAACCAAAGGATGACCCAACCTCTGGCACTCTCATTGTGAGCCTGTGCTGGGTCACCACATCACAAACCTCCTTCTCACCCAAGAGCAGCTCTGTCCTGTAATGGAGGCTGAACACTACACTCTATTGGTAGGCCCTAAAATGGCACAAGACTGAGCTCCTAGTTGCTTTAAGAGGTGCAAATATCTAACTGGAGCAAACCTCTGTGATCCAGAATGGGGCATGGCTGGAGGTTCTGCTTTGTTGGGGATTTTCTTATGCAAGAAAATGGATGACCTGGACCAGTGATGCTGTGAGTTTCCTGCTTGGCAGTTGCAGCACTTCATGGTGCCATCGTCATCCAGGCAGGGTCAGACCAATGCTTTCCTAGTAATAAAATTCAGAAAGATGTTTTCACCTTATCTGATTGGCCTGGAGAGCTTCTCTGATAGCTTTGTTCTCAGACGCTGTGTGAGGATCAAATCCCACTACCCCAACACAAAAAAGGGTAAATCCTGCTAGGTGCAGGCAGAGATC
Source organism: Tetrao urogallus (assembly GCF_951394365.1). NCBI lineage: Eukaryota > Metazoa > Chordata > Aves > Galliformes > Phasianidae > Tetrao > Tetrao urogallus. The sequence continues at coordinate 58,675,303 of NC_136819.1, read as the reverse complement.
TAAGTGAACGGCAACTCAGAGAGGCTATCAGATCTGTCTGTCTGCTTATGAGTCCTAAAAAACACATTGGCTGCAGCACGCATACCCCAGTGTGAAGTCAGCCAGGAACAAGCCAGAGAACCTGCCTCTGACCCTGAGGACATTGCTTGAAAAATATTTTCCAGAACTCAGTGCCTGGGGACCTGCAGCTAACAAACATTCTGGAAGTGTAATCACAGCCTTTGGCTCTGCTGCCGAACCACCTACGGGAGGTGAGTTTAAAGAGAGCGGCTTTAAAGCTGTCAACATAAGAAGGAGGGAAGCCAAATTGCTTTCGTGCTTGCATTCGTGTGCCAACTGGTTTGTCACGGGATTGGTATGCAGCAAAGATAGAGTTGTCTGCAGAAAAGCTGTATTATTCTTTTTTGGATGGGTCCGCTGGAGATCAGTCAGGGCCCACAGTAATTTCCTGAGGGGACAAATCCAGACCTGAGACAGGCCACTGGCTCCTCAGAGGTTGCATGGAGCCTTGCACTGTGTCAGAAAGTCAGTCTTTGAGGAGAAGAGATGGAGGAGCCTTCCAGGAGCGAGAGCTGATAAGGCAGCAGCTCCCCAGCTGTGTCGTGGCCACACAGTGTGTGTCATTGGAGTAACAAGAATTAACAAACCAGGGCCAGGCTCTGACCTCTGTTTTTCAGGCATTTATCCCTGGCATCTCCAGCAGCCTCTCTGTTGGGCTGTGTGTCAGCTTGTGTACCTCCCATGGCCTCTAGCTGGGGCTGGGGACAGTGGGTCCTCCTCCAAGGGAGGCTTGTGGAGAGAAGGATGCAGTGCTGGGAAACAGACTGCACACCCGGGGCATATACATGCCATGATATATACATATATACTTGACAAAAAGAAATCCTTCATCCTGGGCAAAGCACGCAGTGAGTTCCCACAAGGACTGAGATGAAACTGAGGTCAATCCCATTAACAGGCACTCCAAGGGCAGTCTGTTCCAGATGTCCAAGGTGGCACACGCAGTTTCTCTCTCAGACACTGCCAAGTTCATTCCCTCCACCACACACACTAACCCGATCTTTAAAAGAGTGGGAAAAGGACGAGTGGGCTGCAGAGAGGCGAATGCCTAAACCTATGCAGAAGAGGCATCTTCTCCTAGATGCACGGCTGGCACTTGCTACATCTGGGAGCCACAAGGCTGAGTTGGCGGTCCTGCAGCTTCCTCCCCAAATGGAGCAGCTCCCCGGCTGCCTCTCAGCCCACACCCTGCATCCCCATCCTTCAGCGTGCCGTTCCCACCCTCCAGCTGGCTGGGGAGAGCTGCCAGCTGCCTCCGTGAGTCAGGAGTGCCGGCTCAGCCCATCCTCACCTTTCTGAAAACATTGGCAGCCGCTCGCAGGCCCCCAGGGCACAGCTGCAGGAACAGTTTTGAAAATAAGGTCTGCAACTCGTAAGACGTGCAGTGGAGAAAGGCAGGAGGAAAACTCAGTCTGTCCCCGGTGCTGCTCAGGTGCCAGGCTCGAGGGGGTGAGGTGAAGCCCATGGGCACTGGGGGTGATGGATTTATTAAAGTCACTTTTCTTATGCCGCTGTTGCCTCATTGATTAAATCACCAATGATGGATCCCAGCTTAGCTCAGCCCAACTCCCAGATTTATCAGTGTGGATGGACTGAACCATGCCTTCCTTCTTTAGTGGAGATGATCTGGAGGTAAATCATTGTGCCTGCAGTGGGTTAGAGATGCTCAGATGAAAAATATGTGCAACACTGGAGGGCTGGGAAAGTGTTTGTTAAATCCACGGTCCTTGTTGTACAATAAGCATATATGGGAGAAAGGGGTACTGTACCTCCAACAGCATCTGAACATTTACAGGCTACTGCAGGGCTTTAGGGTGCAAATCATAGAGTAATTAAGGCTGGAAAGGGTCACTAGGATCAACCTAGTCCAACCATCAGCCCATCTAGGGGTCATTTCCACAGGGACAAACCACAGCCAGCGGCACAGAGCTCCTGGTATTTGCTGGTGCACTGGAGAGAGCTGTGAAGGCAACATCCAGGGAGGTGTGGGCTAACGCTCAGGCTGGCTGGCACAGGTGGTCCCTTCCCATCCTCAGTTCCTGAGATATTATATCATATGATGTATTCATCCATCTGTTTGCAATTCTGCGGATGTTGGTGTGGTTTTAATTAATGAGCAATTGTTTTTGTGGTTGTTGTGCAGAGCCCTGAGCGATTCAGCAGGGGTGGGGGCTCTTATAAATAAAACCATTATTACCAAACTTCATTAACATACAATGCTGTTGTTCCCTCCATGTGTGCCCCCTCGTTGCTGTCCCTACCAGGTGGGTCTGGAAAGGAGAAGAGTCACAGAGCCAATGGCCCTGTGGGCAGTGATAGTGTAGACTCTCTGAGGTCTCTTAAGGGCTGAGCCTTTCCCTCCCTGAGGTCAGAAATAAGGGCTATCTCCTCTAGCTATTTCCACAAAAGTTACAGACACTGCATTCTCTTTGAGAGCGCTACTCATCTGCCAAATTAGGCTGAAATCATCTAGAGGTTAAAAACTACTTGCAATGGATAGCTATCATGCATATACACCTGCGCACGACAACTTCAGAAATCCTGCTTCCTTTGGGAATGAGGTCAGGAGAGAGTTATAGGTGCCTAAAAAGACAGTGTGGTGCCCACATTCCAGAAAGCCCTCTGCAACAGCTCTTGGTTGCTCCCAAGGCACACACAGTGCCCGATGCACTGTGCCCATCAGGTGCTGCAGCTGGTGCGCTCCCCAGGGCCTGCTTAAACTCAGTAAGAGTTATTTCCAGGTCTGTTGTTTTACAGCCTGTTTGCTCTACAGCCCCGAAGGTTGAAATAGTCCCTGGAGCCTTGTGTTCTCCTTTTTCTGGAAGTTTCTATAATTGCTGCTGCTGCAGGGTTTTCCTTTTCCCCAGTGCTCAGTGTGCTCAGCTGTGCACCTGATGTGGCTATGGAACCTGTGCCAACCCACACTGAATTTCAGATTTAAAGCATCAGGTTGGTGTTACACTGAACAAAGTCCAGCCTGGTGCTGCTGTTCCTCAGAGCTCTCCCTTGTCCCTCTCCAGAGACAGAAACAGTTACACCAGACAAATGAAACTAAACTAAGCACCAACTGTCAGAAGCCCGAGGTGTCCAAATGCTGGGAGAGCAACCTTTGGGGATGTCTTTCACGAGGGAGAACTGAGAACCTGCAGAAGAAAGAACATATTTGCTCCTTTTCTTCCCCATCCCAGTGCCTTGCGTGGTGGGATGTGTGTTGCTTACCAACCCCAGTTCCGCATGATGGGCTTAGGGAAGGGAGCTCCGAGCAGCACTATGGGATGGGGATGAGATCAGCTCTCCTGCAGAACTTTGTCAACCAAGCTCTGTGGGAGAGCTGGTGTCTGTTCTGGACAGGCGGCCCTGCTGGAAAGACAAGCATGGGCGTTGCTGTTGCACTTAATGACCCAGCAAGCTGCTGATCAGCAGTGACCGCTCACACGCAGAAGGGGAAGATGGCTGGAGGGCCAGGCTGCCAAACCTCTCCTCCAAAGCACGTGCTGATCCAGGGAGAGCACTATAGATTATTTCTGCGTGTGCTCTCGCCTTGCCAAATATAACTAAGTAGCAGGAGGTTGCTCTGTTTCTAATTGGGTGATGAAAGCCTGTTGAGGAGGCCAAGACCAAATGGTCAGAAGCAGGGGAGGCAGGAACTGAAATGGCACTGATGCAGCAAGGACTGAGCAGCAAGTGCTGCCCTCGGCGATGCTCCTGGTTCTCCTCAGGGCATTTGGCTGAGGTTTGGAGAGCTCAGGGATGCACACAGGGTTGTCCCATGGGAGTAAGAGGAAAATATTGCATTAAAAGGGGATGGGGGGAAAAAGGAGGAGGAGCTTTTTTGAAATGAGCTGTTTGAAAGGACAGTTTTCATCAAAGGAAAAGTCACCGTCTCAGGGAAGTCTTCAGCGTAGAGAACTTCAGCAGGAAACTGCTCGATTTCTGCACAGCAGCACTGCTCACTTTGCTCACTGCTACCTGATGTGTCCTGCCTGGGGTGGCACATTGCTGACAGCAGATGAGAAATCTCAGCCTGCTGGAGGAGAAGGATTAATCTGGAGGTCTGAACCATGTAGTGAGTAGAAATGCCCTCTGCAGTCCTGGTGGCTTTGAAGCCATCCCCTTGTTGGCTCCAAAGCTATTTCCTTGATGGCTCTTCATCAGACCTCCACTCTGCAGTACTACTGCAGGAGCAGCTCTTCTCCATGAGGTGAGAATAAGGGTCTACTGAAGGCAGGAGGATCCTGCCTGCTAAACACTCTCTTACACCTCAAGGGGACAATAAAATGCCCTTAGCTTCCCTGTTGTGGGTGTCCCAAGTGTTGTGCAATAGGCTTGTGCTTTAGCAAAGCCTCTGCCATCATCTGAAAACCAGGCAATTGCACATTTGGTCCATGTGTTGTGCTTGCATAGGAGGGGAGAAGGATCTGTGTACATGAGAGATACAGGGGAGTGAAGTGATGGAATAATTCACTTAGTATTGGGACATTTATGAGTCACCTTTCCCTTCCCCTCCCCTCCGAGATAGATGTCATAACTGAGACTAACCCCACAGTAATCTCCATATAACATATGTGATGTGTTTACTTACTTCTTTCCTCTGTCTTCCCTGCTCTGCAATGTAAATAGTCATTTGTTCCTCTTCCAGATGCTGGTACATGGTCTCACCAGTAGGAAATATATTATCATCCAATAAAACCGAATTCGTGGTGGCAATGATGATGATTTATTGATTTTGGCTCCACTGAGCTCACAGATGGAAATAGAAGCTGGCAGTTAGCTCATGTCTTACAACCCAGCCTAGACCATTCACTTTAGCTTGCTGCATATTGCACTTTGGAGATGGTATCTGCTCCTCAAGAGAAAGTTTCCAGGGTTGTGGCTGGATTCATTTAAGACAGCAATCGATGTTGATTAAATGTGAATGCATCCCTGGGACCCCTACTTCCTAGTGGCAAGTTACCTCTGGGACAGAGACATCTAGGGCACATCTCCAGCCCTGCAGTGATGCGTCCGCCCCAATAAACACATGCACAGGGATACTCACAAGCCAACCCAAACAAACACTGCAGAGCAGCCTGCAAAGTCCTGACCCATGGAAACTTCCTGGGTCCAAGGGTCTCCGCAGCTGGAGAGGATGTCCTCGCTCACAGCTGTGATGGCTGCTCCCTTCCCAGGGGCAGCCCTTCCTTTTCCCTGCCTACCCTGACCCCATATGAAGGAACAGGGCTCTGGGAAGTGGCCTGGAAGACCTGGTGTGCCTCCTTCCCAGGGCCTAATGCCGGGCTGCTCTGCCTGCTGGCTGGCGTTCAGCAGGCAGGGCCTCCGCTCCAGCAGGGCTTCCAGCTGAGCCCACGCACTTGCGCTGTGGGAAGAGCTGAGACCGCTGTGGTTGGTTCATGTTTCAGAAGCCGCTTGTGTGTGGAAGCCTCTTGGCCGGGCACTGTTGGTTTTGAAGGGAGAGGTTTTTTATTTTTATTTTTGGGGCTTTTTTGCCTCACTGATTCTCTAACTGGGCCAAGAGCCACCAGCGCGCTCAGGGCTGAGCTCGAGGCTGATACCGATAGCTTTTGTGCAGGGTGAAGATCAATGAAGTTATCTACTGAATCGTCTTGACTTGCCAAAGCAGCTGTTCTGGGGGCTTGGTTTGAGTCACCTTAAAAATCCTCTGGCTTATTAAAGAAGACCAACGTATGTTCCCCAAAGCCTCAACACTTCTCTGCTCCCCAGGCTTCAGAGTTATCTCACCAGGGCTGTAGAGAGCTAAGGCAGGGCAGGTGCTGACTGCTCTGCCATCTTCACCTAAGGACATCCATCTTTCCTTTCTGGTAACCCACTTTGGGATGTGTCACCTCACTGTGGACACAAGCTGGTAGAGAGGTCGTATCCCAAAGCAGCTGATGAGCAGTAGCTTGTTTTCCCCGACAGGAACCTGCTGGCGTGGCCATACCCAGGGTTGGGCTGAATTACAACCACCTTTAAAACTTCTGCTTCATCCTCCGATTGCTTCTGGTCACAATCTTTCATCTGTTTTGGGAAAGTTTGGTTAACTTTCATGTGGTTTCCAAAAAAGAAAATCATCCACCAGAATTTCCTGTTATGCCATCAGTTTCCAGCCCGGCCAAAAGGAGCAGTTTACTGTTGTTTACATAGCTGCAAAAATGTACTCGGACCTTCCCAGCCCAAGGTGCCTGCTTATTCTTAAAGCCTGGCCTCCCGAGGATCCAAGTGCCATTTGCAGCTGTGTTTTACTCTACAGGCTCTGGTTTCTGGGGAGGGAATTTCTCCGAGGCAGGAAACCATGTCTTTGCATGTCTCCACACCATGCCTGGTGCCAAGGGGCCCTGGTTCGGACAGGGGCCATGGGATGCTCTGGTGATTGCAGATGTGTGCTGGAGCTGGGAAAGCACAGCCAGTGAGGAAGTCGCTGCTCCCAGTGTTGGAGTGAATGCTGTTACACCGACTGAGCCCTGGGGTGCCCCAGGCACAGCACTGCCAGTGGGCAAGGGACAGGCTGTCCGGCTCTGCTCTGCACTGTGCGCTGTGCGGCCTCATCTCCAGCACTGGGTGCACCACAGTATCAGAAGACAGAAAGCTGTGAGGGAGCAGCCGAAGGACGGCTATGAGGATGGGGAAGAGTCTGGAGGGCATGGTGTGTGAGGAGTGGACGAAGTCTTGGGTTTGTTGGGCCCAGAGCAGAGCAGGCTGTAGGCAGGTGCCACAGCGGCTGCAGCTCTTCACAGGGAGCGGAGGGCATCACTCCAAGAGAAGTGCGAAGGTCAAACATCCTCTATCTTGTAGTGCTTTCTGGATGTTGGTGGAGTATATGTGGTCTTCTGTTCTGTCAACCTCTTGTTTGGGCAGTAGGCAGCAGGTTTTGGCAAATGGAAAAGTGGGTTCTTGCACTGGAAACTGGACTGCTCCGTTGAAGTTGACCTTTGGGATTTTAGGGAGTGCAGAGGAAACTTCTGTACCCATCTGCTCATTGCGTCTCTACCGTTACAGAGTCCCACAGAGAGCTCCAATGAAAAACACCCTCTCAGCAAGTATGGTAAACATTAACACATCTCTCCTTGGATGTCTGGCTGTCGAAGGAGGCAGCTCTTGCAAAGCACCATCACCACCCAAAAGGGCATTATGGGGACATTAAGTATGGGGGAGATGGCATTGAAACTATCTGGGGGAGCTGAAGGTAGGAAAGATCTGTTTCAATTTGTACCTTATGAGTGCTGTAGCTTCTTAGTGCACTGTGTGAGCCCTGACTGCCTGATGAACCTCCCACTTTCTAGTGGCATGCCATGGTGCATTTGTTTCTTCACTGGAAGCTGAGGGATGCCCTACAACAGAACTGTGAAGCTTTTTCTTGACAGAGCAACACTGGCCCACTGGAAAGTAGTAAAACACTAGGTCTAGAGGCATCTGCAGTGATTTCAAGGTCTTTGGTGTTTCAACAGTTCCAGAAGACCTGCCATGAAGATTTCTGCCAAGTTCCTTTCACCTCCAACACTGTCATGTCTCAATAGAAAGAGTCAGATCACTGAGCTTCTCCCAAGGCACTGATCACAACCCATAATGGGTCACGTATCATGTTTAAAGTGGGCATGGTGGTGATGGATTAGTGTTTGGACTTGATCTTAGTAGTCTTTTCCAACCTTAATTCTATGATTCCAAGGAAGTTCATTACGGGTTGATACAAATTCTCGAGTAGGTTTGCAATGGTTACTCCTTTCAGTGCCTGATGGGGTCCTCCACAGCCACTGTTTGCTTGCTAGATTTATCTATAATGCACAGTGTAATGGATCATGCTCTGCTTATGATTAGAAATAGCTGGGTTTCGATCCCTAGTAAGAAGTTATTTTGATGAAAACAGAGTTCTTTGAAATACACAAATAAAACGTTTTGAAATGGCTTGCTCTTGAAAGAAAAAAGTAAACTTTTAAACATATATTTTGTTTTCATGACGAAAAAAAAAATCACTGTTTTACTTTTTTCCTCTCTTTTTCATTTTCCAGCATTGGAAACTACAAGCAAATGAAAGCTGTGAAGCTTTTCATAATATACTCATCATTCTGGGCCAGAATGATTGATTTAAGAAAAACTGTTCATGAACATGCCCTTAACAAGGAGCTTGTGCTTGTATGTTTACATAGCTATTGATCTGTAATATTCTTAAAATCATACAGCCAAATCTTGAAGTCTTCACTTTATTTTTCCACTGACAGAAATTTGTGTAAGTAAAGAGGAAAAAAAAGAAGTAAATTCTGATGTAAGTAAGCCTGTGACAGTTTTTGCCCAAGTAAGAAATAATAAAGATTTCAGAATTTGTTCCTCAGAGAAGTTTTATGCAAGGAGAAATTGCAACGTGACCTGCAAAGAAAACATTTTCTTTCCCAGAATCTTTAATCAATTTTAAAAACAATGCCCAACCACTCTCCTGCATGTCTCAGAGTGGATTCTGGGAGCAAGCAAAGACTGCAATGCAGCCTTCTCAGGGTTGCCTCCCTAATGGAAACCAGCATCACATAATGCTTTGCAATAGAAAGAATGTTCTACCCGACTGGAACTTCAGTCCTACAATAATCAGTCAGAATATAATTATCCATCTGGAATTAGATCAGTAGAGTTCGTTTTAAAACAAAATACAGTTAATCTTTTTTTTTTTTTTTGCTTTTCTGTTTCTCTGAACAAAAAGCTGTTTTCAAATTATTTTTTTTTTGAAATTGCAAAGTAGTCTTTGAACATCAAACATTGAAAAATACCTCTTTTGATGACAACTGTTCTGCTTTCCGCCTTCCTTTTCTAATACATATATGGCGACGTAAAAATATACCTATAAAAACCATTTATTAGCATTCTCCTTGGAAAATGCCGTCTATGTTCTGACTTCCTGCACCAGGGTTAATAGTGAAATTATATGATGGCCATTTCTCTTCCCAGCAGGCTGTGCTCCTGGAAGGGAACCAGCAGGTTGAGAAGAATTCCTGCAGATGTAAGCGTTGGAAGATGAACAGTCCCTCGTCTTGGTGTAAAATCATCAGTGGGAACGTGGTTGAGGAGGCCTCGGTTTTCCATCTCAGCTACAAGGCAACATTTCAGGCAGCGGACTGCGAACATCTGAACTGGCTCCATCCATTCCAGGATCTGTATCCAACAGGAAAAAGACACAACAGGGTAAGTACACACAGTGCCTCCTATACCACCTCCAGCTTGGAGGATTTCCCTGGCCTGTTGTGACTCATCTATTTAACGAGCCAGTTGGATTGCTCCAGCCTCCCCGGGACCCCAGGTAAACTTCACATCCATGATAACCCTTGGCAAAGGTTTGCGCCGGTCCATTTCCCACCGTGGGGGAAATACCTCCTTTTGTTAATTCTGAGCTTGGCTCCTGGTGTCTTTGCATGGTGCTTCTCTTCTCTCATATCCTGTGCAGACAGGGTTCAGCACTGCTTGGGGAGGAAGGTTTCCCACTTATGAATCATCCACAACACTCCCCAGAGCATTTCTTGATGTCCCCCGTTCATGTTAAGTAACCAATAAATTTCAACAATGTTCAGCTTGTGAGGGCTGATAAGATCACATTAAGAAAGGGGACATTGCCAAAAATATTGAGCTTTTTAAAGGATGTGCCATATAATGCTTTTAACATTTGTAGTCCTTAAGGCCAAAGGGATCATTAGATCATCTACTGTGACCTGTATAATGCAAGCTGGAGAATTTTGCCTGCTTACCCCCGCACTGAACCCAGGAATAACCCAGGGTGTTTAAATGAACGGGTAACACTGGAGGTATTAAAAGCACCAGCACATGAAACTGCATCTCTAGCAGCAAGGAAGGATAATGAATCTGTCAACTGTGGGTCAATGTCCTGGGACTGGAGAAGAGAAAAACTAGTGGCTAAATTCACACGAGTGAGGTAAGGAGAGCAGGATGCTTGTGGCTACTGCATGCCCATTAGCTGACCTAATTTCTTTGGAAGGTCTGAGAAAGGAGTTAGGTGCAAGAGCGAGCAGCAAAGTGGCAGATGGGGAAAGTCCCATGTGGTTTTGTTAAAGACAGATTGTGTTGCTCTAATGTAGTATATAATCATAGATATTTAATAACTGACTTCTTATGCAAGGGGAACTAATGATCCAAACCCAAAAGCAGTTTAATACTGGGTTTGAATAAAAAAGGCACAGGGATGTGGCTGCAGAGTTACAATAGCAGAAGTTTGTACCACTGCAGGAGTAAGAGGTTTAAGAAAAAATTGTTGTTCTTCCAGGGGACTTGCTGTAGGACATGACTGCCTACAGCAGAATACAGCATACAGGGCGCATACAGTACCAGTGTAAAATTCAGGTAGCACAGTGATGGGTGGTATTGCTAACTCTGAGAAAAACAGCAGAAAAATAAAGTGATTTTGTAGACTGATAGACATTTGGCCGCATAAATGCAAGGGCAAGTGTGAGCTAGACCCATTTGACCAGGTGGACACCAGTGGTTTGGAAATGTAGAAGCTGGGAGAGATGGATGTGTGTCTCATTGTGGACTATGGACAACCATCATAAAAGCAGTTGAGGTGTTGGTCATGCCTGCCCCATTTGAGCTGGTGATCAGGAGGAGTGTGACCCTTAGAAGTGTGGGTGTCTGGAGCCCTCAGCAGACTCAGGGAATGAGGAGCCCAGAGGTGTTGCCTCAAACCAGTAGGCACAGCCCTGGAAGAAGAAATGAAAACTTGTGGTATGATGTGTTAGGTGCTGGACTTGCTGGAATTTCCAAGAAGGTTTTAGAAGGACAGCTGATCCCCGTGTTTGTCATGCAGTATTTACAGGACAGTAAATTAATTACAGGCTTTGGAACTTCCTGGCTCTTGCAGGGGATGGGCATTATTTCCCCACCATAGCTCCTCTCCCTCTCCTTGTGCAATCCTGCCTTTCTTTTTTGCCTTTCTCTAAAGCTCTGGTGCCTGGTCTCAGCCAGGACTGACCACCCTAATACCAAGATGCTTCACAGGTGAGCCTTGCTCACTGTCTCTGTAGAGATCAGTAGGTCTGTGTTAAAGCAGAAGTTTTCTCTCAACACAAATAGACAATGACAGTTGGGATTCATTCTTCCAGGGATGGATGGGGTATGGACTGCTTCCAAGTAGTCATCTTCAACTGACACATTTTTTTATTTCTTCATGGCCCAAGTATCCAGAACCAAACTTGATCTTTCCTGATCCCTTCCTGTGCAACACATGCACATTTTCTCTCCCAGGAGCTGGTTTTGGCTATAATCTTCTCCATTTTTGCTTTTTATTGAGGACAAAGATTCTTTCCTGTGACAACACTTTGAAGGAATTAATTGATTCTTATCTTTCCCTCCATGGCCACCTTCTTCCATATTATTCCCTCCTCTACAGGGACTGAGGGCTGCAGCTTATAACCTGTTTTGCTCAGTGCTGCATGCAGTGAGAATGGACCCTGAAGAAGCTGACAGCTGTGAAGGGAAAGTAGGGTGATGGAGGAGAGAGTTGCCAAAAGCTACATAATCACAAGATGAGGTTAATGCATTGGCCAGTTTAGTAATCGACACAGTAAGCTCTACCTCCTTCTGCATTTTCTGTGGGGGCCAGACTCTCTCTGTGCTTTTAATGCACGTGTGCATTGGTTTCTCAACACCAGCACACCCTGCACAGGTATTTGGCGTCAGTTGTGTAAGCCACTGATTGCCAGCAAGCAGCAGAATTTTGATACACAAGGGGGTCTTGGAAGGATGAGCAACCATGGGCACAGGGTATAGTTTCATCTCAGGTTGTGTGAGTGCTTACACAGACTTAAGCCTTTCAGACACAGGCAGCATAAGCCAACATTCATGCTTGGAAAGGAGATGCACAGTGCTGCATGTCACTGTGCTTTCAGTCTGGAGTATGGATGGATTCTGATGGATTTCACCATCCCTACAATTCAGTCTCTGCCCTGCGAATGCTTTAGATTGCTCTACAGAGAAGGAATGACAGAAAACATCATTTTATGTTAGGAAAGCTCTGAGCAGGCACCATTTGTCTGCAGAAGACTGTGGCCAGGTCTGCTGCATTGCTGGGCACTGGAGACAGCAGCCTTCTTCCACCATCTGTGTACAATAAACGAAGAATTTGGGTCATAAAAATTTCTACTCTGTTTAAGATGCATGGTATTGCTTTTCTCAAGCTAACTGCCCCTGGCAGTTCCAGTTAATACTTCCGCTTGAAATAAAAACCTTAAAAGCCTTTTAAGTTGACATTGAAATTAATCTGGGAAACAATGTGAAAACATAATCTCTTTTCTAGGGTCTCTTTGCAAGGTATGGACTTTAGCAGCTCCACAAGCTCTTTGCTCGTGGCAGAGAGCTTATGTGAACCCTCAGGAAGAAATGTTTGTCCTCCTTGAGCAATATCTCTGGCTTCCAGCCTTGTCTTGCATTGCTGTGATAGTTGTAGATGCATCTTTTCTCTGATAGTTTGTGCCATTTGATGGAAAAACCCTATTGAAATGCTGGGGCAGTTAAAGATGACTAGGGAAACTTTGGCACTCTCTGCACCACGAGGCACATGGCACTTCTCAAGCCTTTCCCCAGCAGGCTGGAGATGTCCTTTGGTGGTGAAAGAGGAATGGATTCTTGTTTCCTCATCTGCTCAGGGTTTCACTCTCACCTGCCTGAATTTTCCCAGGGGAACCACAGGTCACATCTTTCTGGGCCATTCTGTCTGCAGTTGCAGTGATCCCTGGCAAAGGAAGTGGGAAGTTGGTTTTATGCCAAATGTCCCAAATCATTACACTTGGCAAGGGCTAGACGGTCCCATCTTTCCTGTCGATTGGTTTTAGCAATTTCTCCACAGAAGCTATCGCCCTTAAAAAGACTGGAAGATTTTTTTTTTTTTTTAATTATCTTGTACTTGGAATCCTGTCTTCAGTACGGGCATGGCCAAACAGCTGTCTGTGAAATGAAGAATTTACAAACATCATTTCATCTTAAGATTCTATTTACATAGTTTTGGAGAAAATAGTAGAATTTCAGTAACGTCAGAATTTTGTTCTTGGTAGCCTTTTTTAGAAAAGAGACCTTTCTGGTAAAGGGAGATCATTATGTGCACCACAGTGAACACGATGCACTTTGATCTGCAATAGCACTCTGACTGTTACTATAAAACAGTTGAGTAGAATTTCTCAAGAAGGCTTATAACAAAAAAAAAAAATAGCAACACAAAAGAGGAATTAACGTGCAGCTGGATGTCCATTACTCCCAGAGAATCCAACACACTTCTCCCAGCTGGCACATGGTGGGAGATTTCCCATGCATTGACCGAAGGCACCAAGGGCAGCCTTCATCTGATGCTACATCCAGCTCTACATCTGAGCCATCCACCTATATCCACCACTCCTCTATAGACAACAGAGATCTGATCGATGTGGGATACAAGCCACGATATGGAGAACCGTAAGAAGGGTGGCCAGGTGCCATTTTTTTTTCAACCTGAAGTAGATGTCAACGTTTTGTCATGAAAAATATTTGTGAAAAAAGGTGCATTTTTTTTTTTTCCCATTCAACATAAGTCAAATCCTAGGGTGAAGTGATCACGTGAAGATACCCATGCCACCAGCAACAAAATTAGGAGAGACCTCATCTTATACTGACTAAATGCTCCAGTGCAAATGGACAGGTGGCTGTGAGCCTTCTGGTGACACCCCTTAATTATTACCATCAGAAATGAGATTATAAAGCCCTGAAGTGTTATTCAACATTCGTCAAGAGCAGAATTTTCTACCTGTCAGGGTTTCCAGTGCTTGCAAAACGAGAAAACATTCCCAGTAAAAAGGAAAACTAGAAGTTGCTATTGCTTTTGGGATAAAAATTCCGAGAGAGGATCTACTGGGATGTTTTGTTAGACTATGCTGTAGGAGGAAATTCGTTTTGACTTTTACACTATATCAAACTTTATAACTGATTATGTAGTACAACATGCTGCACTCTAATAGAATAGAATTGTATTATGATATGAAAGTCAAAATGTCACAAATTGAAGCTGCACTATCAAGCTGTAATGTTTTGACTTCTTCCAGACCAAAAACTGTCATTGACATTTGAGCAAGTTCCTGCTTGACTTCAGGAAGAATAGCATTTTCCAGTGGAAAGCTTCTTGGTTCAAAATGTTTTGACTGGCTCTACTAGGACTAGAAACAGAGGGCCGCTGCAGGAAAAATAAATACTGTGCCTGTTCTCCTTGATGCATTCTGCTTGGTTTTATTCTGTCCAATTGGGGGTCTCTGGGCCAGAAGTGGAGCTGGCACCAAGAGCACACACAGCAGCAAACAGCCAGACACATCCTTTCTTGCTTTGAACCAAAGCTATGCAGTCCCAGTGACCTTCCCTGCTCTTTACGAGGCTGAGACCCAACCCTCATGATACCCCTTCCAAAAGATACCTGCAATAATCCCATCAATAGGTGCAGTCATGGAAAAAGAAGTCCTGGTGGTCTCCTGCTCTGCTTGGCTCAGGGGCAACTGATCTTGATTTGCCTGCCCATTACGTGCACTTTGAGAAAGAGTTATGACCAACAGACCTGGTGTTCATGTTAGTAGTACAGCTAGAACAATGGGATTTAACCAACGTTTTATAAATAAATGATTTTCTTTTTCTCAGGTTTTGCATTTGTTCAACAAAATCCTGCAGAGCAGGGAGGGAGGTTTCAACTCTGCATTTTTATCCTGAAAAAATATAAGGTTTTTGATATAGTTACTTTCTAACTACCCAGCAGGTCAAACACTGTCGTTCCCCATAGAGACAAATTACTGCTGCTCTGCTGACTGTTGGCAACCTGTGAACAGCAGAAACTGTCCCCAAGGACACCTTCAAACTACGGCTCAGGGAAGTGTCTTCTCCCAGGTCCCACCAAGATATGTTCTGCAGAAGCGGCTTCAGGAGTTGGTTGCACTGAGTCCCTAAGGGTTGGGAACTTTTGGGCTGGGAAAGGAATGGGAGCTGTTTCTTCCAGTCCTTACTCAATGCACACAGCATTTCTGGACCTTCCTGTCAAGACACAGAGAGATGTGGCCACGTCCTCAGAGGTGCCCAGTTTTGTCCACAGAGCATTTTTAACACCCAGCGCCTTATTCCAGTACTCAGATCTGCCACGTCCCATCTCTACCTTTACGCTCAGTTGTTAGTTTGAGGTAGCCCCATACTAAAGATGGAAAATTCCCCCTTCTAGACCATGCAGAATTTCTGTAGGAAGCTAAATTATGCATTCAAACAAAGTTGGTAAAAGTCTATATCCATGGTGGACATTTGACCCAAAGTGTGTATGGTGAAAGCCACGCTGCAGTGAGGACTCGAGGTCAGGGTCCAACCAACACAGGTTCAATTCATGAGCATTCTCTGCTCCTTAACAGATGCTCCATAACCACTATAAGTACATCTCTAGACTCTCCTCAGTGCACAGTGAAAATGATGGTCTTAGTACAATTTTACACTGTACTTTTTGGTTTTCAAGTCTGCAGTGCTTAAATTACCCCTGGTAAGGGACGCGCTGGTGGTTTTGTGCTCAATGTGATGCTCAGCCAGCACCAGCCCTAAAGATAGATCATCAGCGCTGAGATCGTGAAAAGAATGCTGATGACATTTTCTTTCCTTTACTCCGCTAAAGACAAGAGAGGTTCATGTAAAACATAAGCTTTGGCCCCTTTCCAGCGTTAATGCAATTTACTGCAAAAGTGCTCACTTTTTTAATTAAGCTGGAATGCTGCTACTCATCGCAGGAATGCAAAACGAGCGGGTTACTGACAGAGGGAAGGGCTAATAACTGCAATCTGCTCTTAACTATGCAAAGCGTGGCTTTGCCACCTCAGCTGGGTTTTGCTTGACAGAACAGGCAGCAAGCAGCACTGGGTCCCCTGTTCAAACGTCTAAGGAATAATTCTGCAAGCCTCTTCCCTCTTCAGTGAAGTCACTGTGAGCAAGTGGCTGGGATGTGGATTTCATAGGCTGGTCTTGTTTCTGAATAAATAAAAGTCTGGAATTTATTTTTTTGAACTTCAAATGGCTCAGAATTAAGAATCTACACCCCCTCCACATGTGCCCATAGCAAGCTGTTTATGAAAGCAGAGCATGAAATATTTGATCACGGTTTTGATCCAGAACATGCAAACATTTGTCCTCTTGTGCTGGCTTCACCTGGTGGCTTTCATTTTCTTCGACATAAAGACAGGGTGAAGCGAAGTAATAGAAAAATAGAAAACATCTTTGTCGAAAATGAGATTGCAGCTGTGTAACTGGAGCGCACAACCATAAATCAGAATGTCAAATCCAAAGCACATGACTTTTTGCGAGTTCTCCATGTGTGCTATAATGTGATTACAGCCTGGTTACTATTATGATTTAAAACAAAGTCTTTCATGCTAGAAACAAAACGCGGAATGTGAGCAGCCTGGGGGAGAGAGACAGGAGACTGAGCCCTGACTGTCAGAGGTGGGCTAAGGGGTTTCAAGTGCTTCTCCGTCAGGTGTGAGGGGATGAGGGAAGGATTCAACCCCAGCTTTGGCAGCAGTCTTAACATCAGGGATGAATTAGGCAGCGGTGTTCGCTCCGTCTAACAATCCCCAATTAGGGATGGGGTAGGTTTCTGTCTCCCCATGTCGTAGAAAATCCTGAAGCCAAATACACAGATTACAGAAGTCATTCTTTTCTGTCTATCACATAAACAAATGGTCCAGCTGTTATTGCTAAGATTCCAGTTTGAAAACTTGGACTTTCTTGTATAAACTTCAATGTAATGGTATTTAAAGTGTCATAGACAATAAGCATCTAATCCTAGTCAATAAATTGCAGACTAGTTGCATGAGCTTTGAGAGCTGTTAAAGACAGCTGTGCTTTTTTTGTAATTCAAGTCATTTCCAAATTGGGCAGCCCTCCTGGTGTATTTTCAGACAAACACAGTGTGCTCAGAAAATGTGTTGTTTGGAGCAGCACGAGCAAGAATGCAAGGGCGTCACATCGCTCAGGGACAGAGCAAAGATAGTATTCTCCATTTCTAAGAAATTCAGGTTGATGAGGAGGAATTGCGGAGATGTCGGGGAATTTAGCAAATGGCCCTACAGCTGTCCCAAGGGAAAAAGGTGGTCCCAATGGAGAAGAAGGAGAATATTCTTATTAACTCCAATTGAGCCAGTAGTGCAAATGGGTCCACGGAGTCTCCCGTTACTTTCAGGGAGAAAGGAAAGGCAAATTTTTTTTTAATTGTCACTTGGCTGTTTGGTAGAATGACAGCCTGCAAGGGCTGAAGAGGATGGGCAAAGCAGCATTTTGCTGGAGCCAGCCTGCTGCCATGCTGCTTGGAGTCAAATGGTCTCCACATTCATGAGGTACCTGTGGCATGTTTCCATATATGCGACTTCTTCTGCTGGGATCAAACATGAGGGGTCAGAACAGGGCTCCCATGCAGAGAATTTTGAGGTCATGGTCATGGCTTTGCTACCACCAACCTCTCTAATTCTTCTCATTGACCTCAGTAGGAGCTCAATGCTTCTGAAGATCAGACAGGTGCTTGCAATCAAGCCTTGCAAGGCTCGGATGGAAATCTTGGCTTGGATGTATATATGCAAGGTATTTAAAATGCTACATTCAAAACCCTGGTTAGCACAGGGTCACTGCTGGGTAGTGCGCAGCGCCCTGTGGTGTTCCATGGAGTCGGAAGGTGTCTGCGCACTTGCTGCTGGGCTGTCACTCTCCCACCATTGGCTGTTGTGGTGAAAAACATCCAGTCGAGATCTTTCAAGGGTATTTTTCCACATCTGTGAGCGCCAGGCAGATTAATCTATTTCTTTCCCCCGCACTCCCCGTTAGCCGTTTTATGACTATCAGACGGTTCACACCTGAAGAGCAGCCATGCCTCCTGCAAGCACCGCTGCGCACTGCTCAACATCTGCCCCTCAGCACGTATCAAATATCCCTCTCCATGTCAGCAGCATGAGGAAAACAGACAAGCTCACGGAGAAAATATAAATCAAAAACCTCTGCTGCAGGGCAGGATTTTGCTGGACATTTTGGCAAGGCTGAGTCCCCAGTGTGCTCTCCTGGAGGTGCAAGAGTCCTGCTGAGCACCTGCTGCAAGGGCATCCTGCGGTCCCACTGGCCTCAAGTATGTGCAAGCAAGGTGATTTCATCCAACCCATACCTCGCTGTCTTCCCGGGGACAGGTCCCAGGATGGCCCTGAGCCCGCAGCAGGGCCACGGCCCCAGAGCCAGGAGCAATGGGCTCGATTTCCATTTTGGCCACAGACTTCCTGTGTGGTCTTGGGCAAATCATACGCTGCAAGGCCCGCTCTCATTCTGCTGATATTTTGAGAGAGCCGTGGTTTGGCAGGTGAACGAGCTGCATATATCTGTGGGGAGAGGATGTTTTATTATTAGCGCCGGTCGAAACACAAGCGCCGGCTCCATGTGTGCGCAGGCGCACGCACGCGCTGCGATTTTGCAAGTGTCTTGGTGCAAGGTTGGGAGGAGAGTGCTGGTCGGTGCACATGTATGCCGGGGCTTCATCCCCCCCTTGTGTATAAATGGCAGCATCTCTGGGAAAGCAACCCTCATCGATGCGAGCGGCTGTGAAACGAGTCCATCATCACGTACATCCTCAGGAATGCGCACTTGTGTGGGTCTCTGTAGACAACCCTGATTCATCACCTCCAAAGCAATTAATAAAACTCGGCTGGCCATTCCCCAATATATTGAAAATGATTTGCAATTTGAGAGTGAGAGTCAGTGTTGTTTTTCACATGGAATCAGTTTAATTAATCACACTGTTTGAACAGCTGGGTCTGCCATGCCTTTCTGCTCAAGTTCAGCATTCCTAGAAAACTTGTCAAGTATGAATCAAAATAATACCATCTCCCTGCTTCCTATGATTAATCGCATATCTCTCCTTCTCATTCACACCTAAACATCAGCTAAATCAAAAGCAGCCTCCTTCCCCACCATTGAGTTTGCGGCGGCCTGCCAGTCCAGGATAAATTATCTGGAGAAGGCTCTGAAAAACTTTTGGTTTGCCCTGAAATTTTTGTTATCGATGTCTGTTGCAATTTCATATGTATTTGCAGTCTCTAGGAGCCAGGGACCGCACAGGAAATGTGCACATTCCAAAATTAAAGATTTGTGGTGCAGAATTAAAAAATAAAATTAATTTCTAGCATCTGGAAGTCCAAGTGAGGTCTTTGCGGGAGGTCTCCAAAGGGCGTCTGAACAAAGGGCCAGAGTTTTGAAGAATATGGCTCTGATTTCCAACATAAAGTCTGGTATGTCCCGGACATTTCTGTTTGCTTAGAGCAAGACTCTGCCTTTGGTTTTGTGGCAGTTTTCCGGCACAGATGGTGGATCTTGGTCAGTAACACCATGTGTGTGCTGTGAGCTCGGGACATCGGGGCTCGTGCACGAAGCAGTAATTGCAAGGACAATCACACAGGAGGTGAACCCATGAGAGATCTCTCCATGGGTCTGAGGGGCTATCCACAGCCCCGGATGCTTTGCCCAACAAACAGCATTCTGAGTGTGAAAATGTTTGGAGACCTGCAGGCAGAAATGAGATGTTTGGTACTTTGAGGGCAGAGGAGACCACTTTGGGTTGTTTGGATTACCAACACTGAATGGTGTCACGTGAAAGCAAGTCTCATACCAAGCCCTCACCACAGAAACCTGCTTTCAGCCCTGGGGTGGTCATGGCTTGTTTTGCTCCTACCATGCAAAGAGGCAGAAATATGCCACATGGTATGAGCCTTGAGAAAGCAAAAAGAGGTTAGAAATAGCTGAGCCTTCCCTGAAGACCACCCAAGAGGATTTAAATATGGGTGTTGTTTTTTTTTTTTAAGTGGAGTTGGGATCAAAGAAGAAAGGAGATTAGAGCCAATAGGGAGCTAAAAGGTAACATCTGGTCCTCTTCAGTAATCGCCAATAGAAAGAAAACTTCTCTGGAGAAGGCAAACTGCCCGGAGGAGACAGTCCTTGAGCAGGGTGGGGAACACGAGTAGGAAAACTGGGCTCAGAGACATTTATTTGGTGTCTTCTTGCAGTACCAGTATCTCTCCATGTTGAAGAAAAAAGCACCAGGCATGGGCAAATGGCCTTGTGACTTAGAGGCCACCTTAACACACTTCTGCTCCTCAGGAAGATGCTGTCTGGAGGCATTTGAAGTGTTCTGAAGTGAGGAAAGTGTTGTCTGTAGGAAATAAAAAGTGCCCGGGTGCTGCCCCAGCCCTGCCGCAGCGTTACAGGACCAGGCAAGGCAACATGCCCCTTCTCCAGGCAGTACAGCATCCTCCGTGGACAAACAGATGGGTAGGTAAGACCAAGGCCGCTCTCCCACCCTCCTCTCACTGCAGGCTCCCTTGACATCAATGACATGACCCATCCATCCCCCAGGAGTGCATCCTGTCCTGCATCCTGTGCGCTCCCTGATTTCCATGGGAAGTGCTGTAAAAGGGTAAGTGGGGGTGAGGGAGAGCTCTGTGTCATTTCTGGGCTTGCTGTGGAAGGTTCTGATGGGAGGCTATCAATCAACCCTGTCACCAGGGGTGCCAATTAACCAGAGAAAAGTGCCTCAGGGCGATAAGCAAATCCTGTCATTGACCTTCTGAGGACTGAGCGATAGCAGGACAAGTCCTTAACTTGACAGCTTAGTGGGGAACACATGATGAGTCCCTGTTGGTGCTGGCCAGATGGCTTTTCCCAAAGGACCCCTCTCTGCTTTTTCAGCCCACAACCCAGCATTTTGGTTGTGATTTTGTTCATTCTTAAGGAGTGGAAAAGTGCAGGCATCATTTTCCCATGATCATCATGTTTTTCCATCTTTGCCATCCACTGACCCACCTGCAAGAGTAGGCTTCTGGACATGCATATGTTTTGCAAGCTTTTTAATAGTGACCGTCAAGTAGGTTTGCCAGACTACATATGTTGCATAGAATGTGTCCTTATATTACACTGTTGGGTTTGCAAAAATCAGCTACAAAATGAATCTCACCTCAGTCTCATTTACTGCTGGTCAAATTTGCCAAGTAAACTCAGCTTATTCTGCACATCCCTCAGGAGCTCCATGCTGTGCTACCTAGTGGCCGTCTGCTGGTGTTGTTTGCAGCAACAAAGGGAGGAATTAATCTATCCCCTACATTCACTGTGGGTAGAAAAAGCAACCCTGAACTTATCATGGAGCAAACTCAAGGGAGTTTCTAGCAGGGATGCTAAAAATGTCAGGATGGGAATACTTGGGGAGGATGTGGTGTCTCCATCACTGGAGGGATTTAAGAGGACATTAACCAACAGTTGAGGTGAGCCGGGTCAAGCTGGTTCTGCCATGGGGCAGGAGGAGGAAGGAGGAGATGCCTGGAGTCCTTCCAGAGCTTGGACCCACAGGGATGTGCACATGAAGGATATGACAGTAAAATCAGTTTGCTGCTGTCTCAAGCTTCTCACCCACAAATTCCCCATCATATCCCACTTCTATGCATTTCTGGCAAGAAAGTGCATAGTTTGAGGGGGGAGAAAAAAAATAAAAAAAAAAAAAAAAGGAAAAAAGAAAGAAAAACCCTCAGTTTGCTCTCCATAATGATACCAGATATCTTGCCAACAAAAATACAAACCCTGAAATGGATCTAGTTCTTTTCCCACATTTTTCTAAATATAAGGTCTGAATAGCAGCCCCAAGCTCTCACTCATAAAGCTGCAGCTGGAGCTGGGGTTGAACTCAGCAGGGAGATGATTGCCTCTGGTGGTACCTCAAGACTGTAACCTGGACAGGGGCTTCCCTGCAGCCTGCCGACGGCTGAGCTGCTCTATCGGGACTGAAGCACGTGGGCAGAAGGCAGTGAGCTGCACCCAGGCTGGTGATGACTTGCTGGGAGATTAATGGAACTACAGACAGGTGTTGTGGTCCTTGAGGTACCTGAGTGGAATGAGGTGCCATGGGGACTCACAGGCAGCCACTGCTGAGCTCAGCTCCATTCCTTGAGACTCCCTTACGGGCTGTGTTTTGATCACACCTCAAAATTGCCTATCCGTCTTTGCAAACTATCTTCAAGGGAGTCATGCATTGGCATGGAGCGTACTGCCTACATTAGATATTTCTGATACTTCCAGTAGGGTGCATGGAGACTCTTTTCAGTCTTTCTTCCCACTGCTGGAACTGCAACTAGAAGTTTAAAAATAAATAAAATCTTCAAAAAGAAAAGATAAAAACACATTGAAAACAGAAATTACTGTTGTGCACACCTAGTCTAAGCCTTCAGGTCTTGTTGAAGGGTCCAAGATGGAGACCATAGGATCATAGAATAGAGTCATTAAGATTGGAAAAGACCTCCAAGCTCCCCAAGCCCAACCATCAACCCACCCCCACCATGCCCACTGCCCCCATCCCTCAAAGCCACATCTCCATGGCTCTGGATGGTGACCCCCCAACACTCTGGGCAGCCGTGCCAATTCCTACTTTCTGAGAAGAAGTGTTTCCTAATGCCCAACCTGCTCCTCCTGATCTCTTTTTCTCTGAAGTGGCTGGGGATGCTGGAAACGTAGACCCTACCATTTCCACACTGAGCTCTGGAGGAGAGGCATGCATAAAGGCAGCCTGAAGAAAGCCTTCTTAGCAGCTGGAGATGGGTGCGATGGAAACGTGGGGAGCACTGCTGGACCCGTCCCCAGAGAAAAGGCTGTCCTCCTTGGCACTTTCTCCAGTCACACTTGTCAAGCATGGCTTCTGAGGAAAGAAATGACCCGCTTTTCTGAAGGCCTTTTGGAAAAGGTCACCGCTTTGAAAACCGCGTGTTTTATTTCAAAGACAACAGAAAGCACTGATTTTTTCATCTTTTTTTGCTCTTCGCATTTGTTTCCACACTTTCCTATTTCCAGTGTCTGGATCCCCCCCGTCCTCCTGGTAAGTGGAAACGTTGCTTTGAGTGGAAAGCTGCAGGGAAATGCCTGGGTGAAGCTCCCCAGGGACGTCTGGCCCCGTTCTGGGTGGGAACAGACACTCATTCACTCTGAAGGGGCTTTTTAGCGTGGCAGTCCCTGAGAAGTGCCCGGTATCTGCCTGTGCTGTCTCAAATGTCAGTCATTCAAAACATTCCCCGTGTCTTTTAGCTCATAAAACTGCTGCAGTACATCCTGTACGGTGAACAAATTACTCCGTCTTAGGCAGATATTTATGCTAATTATCCACGGGAAGCTGTTTCTGCCGTTGTAGTTTCTCATCTGCTGGTGTAATATTCGCAAGGTTTTATGTGGCGTTAACTATCGGCAGTAAAACCCCCCGAAAGTAACATGAGAAGGAAGAATCTGCTCTGCATACATTTATTTTCTTTAAATGTTCTTGATTTGCCATCCATGAGATGAAAGTGTTTACACTCAGCGCTCCCTCCCCACCACTGCAGCAGCATTCTCTCCCTGCCTGCTCTCGCCTCGGTTTATTTACTGAAGAATATTCATATTTTGTAAATCCCAGGTATTTATTCCCTTGATTATTTTGGCACGGCGCATTCTGAGGATGTTTGCTTTGTTTTAAGCAAATCCCTTTTCTGCCTTTGAAAAGCGGAGCGCTAGTAAAAACAAAGGCAACAGGAATATTTGTTAATGTAAGTCCACGCTCCTAAAATATTTATTCTTTTTTCATATGAAGAAGATTAAATGCTTGCAAAATTCTACAGACACATGCACATATTTGACCCAGAAGGACGTCTCTTGGGATTTGTAACAGCAAATGTGTGTTGAACAAAACGTCTTGGCCCCGTGCAAACTTACTTTGTGTTCTAAAAGCCAAAAACTTCATTTTAGCATGACCTTAGAAGAATAGTGATACTTTTAGTATTTCCTGGTATTTGGTGCAAGGAATGTTTTTATTTGAATGCAGATGTCATTTGGTTTACAGGAAGGATTTGGTAACATGTCCATGCCAGTACTGCACTTATCCCAAATTTCCTGCTATGGAGGAAGAACATATGTCAAAGCTCACTGTTTGTTAAATGGAAAAGATTCAGTACACCAGAAGCTTCTCTTCTAAACATTGTGACTTTGTGCAATTTACAGAATGTTCTATCTCCATTAAACAATAAACCCTTGACCCCTGGAGCTGGCTTTCAGGATCCTGCTATTTGAGAAGGTAGACATAATGGATGGCAATAATAAATGAAAAGTTCAAGAGGTTAAGAAAAACTGTTTAATTATTTCTCTAGAGCGTGGGCTGCAGAAGAATTGCATATCTGCCTTCTCTCTTGTAGGAACTGCAAGGAATGACTCCAGCAGTGCAGCTCGGGCAGGTTGCTGGCCTTCAGCTGTGTTTATGAACAAACGGTCTCTAGATACTCTTCCATCTCCAAACCTTTCAGTTTTCTGTGAGTTAACTCCCTGCCAGCAGCGAGCCCGTGCCAGCCCCGCAAACCTCAGCATCTGTTTTGCAAGCATCTTTTATTTGTTAGCATGTGAAAGCTATTGCTCGTATGTGCTTCCCAGCTGTGGTGGACTCAGGTTGGGTATCTTTAAAGAGATCTTTGCCTTATTTGCTTGTTAAATGCAGGCACACACACAAAGCAGGGGGTTCTCCCCCCTTACCTGAGCCAGCAATGCAACCTCTACTAACAAGACTTTCCCATGTTTTCCTTTTTTCTATCTTTCCTCTACGTGAAAGCAAATTCAGGACAAACTTTATTATGACAAAAAAGGTTTTTCTTTCCTTCTCCTGAGCAGGCATCTCTCTCTCTTGCACTCCTGGTTTGTTTCCGTCACATTGTATTACATTACTACAGGCTTTATCACAGGGCCAAAAGCCCTGAGCTAAAGTCATCATCCTGCTATGCAAATCATTGTACAAACACCTGGCTGCTCCCAAAACATTCTGAGGACTCACGCTCAAAGCCGAGCACGTGCAGGGCAGAGCCCCAAAGAGGAGCCTGCTCTGGAGGTTAGACCATCAGCCACTTGTCAGTGAGCATTTCCTCCCCTTGGACACAAAGTGCCCCCAGTTGTGATGTCTCCTGGGAGGTCTTCTCTATGCACTGAGTGAAGCAAGGCACGTTTGTGAGGTTGAATGCAATTGTAGGGTCACCCAAGGTGGAGCTGGAGCATGTCTCTCATCAGGGCACAGAGCTACGAGGGAGGGAACCACATCAGTGAATCTCTTCCATCTGTTTCCAAGGGCTAATGTTCTGCCTCGGGGTCACAGCCTACTCTGCAGGACATCCAACCCCCATTCTCACATAGCTCGCACGGCTCCAGGCAGCCCCTAAGGGTGCACTGGGAATTGGAAGTCATCACTTAGTGCAGGGGCCAGGAGACAGAGCAGACCCTCCTTCAGAGTAGAACAGCTTGTATTTGTAACTCCAAGGTGCTAGATCAGTCTGCATTGGTTAGAAAGCTGCCAAGGGCTTTTTATGGCAGGTTTTGAAAGGCTTTTAAAAGATTTTTGCATGCACTTTCTCCTTCTAAATGCCTTGATCTGCAACATATTTTATCAGCAGTCATTTTCCCAAGATGGGCCTGCTGTAAGAAGTATGGCTTGACTTTGTTCTTTCTAAACAAGTGCCCCCAAGTTGGCTTTTCCTCCTGCCTACCATACTGGGTATGAAGGCAGCCCAGACATCTCCCCATAGTCCCATCAAGTGGGTAGGAAATGACACATCAGGTTGTGACCCTGATGGGACTCTCTCTGTTTAAATAAACAGTTTCATGTAATGTTATACATCATCATGAGCCCCGAAACAATAACAGAGTGGGAACCATTCACCTGACTTCTCTGGGATATATCACCAAACAGCAGTGAGCAGTCAGGGCTCATGCTGCGGGTTGGATGGGATGCATTTGCAGCATGCCACCAGTTGAGCAAAACAGATTTCCAGAGCCACCGCCTGTAAAGCACGAAACCAAAAACCTGGGGAGGTGGAATATTTTGGCCCTGAGCAAGTCTTAAGAGGAGGTAGATGTGAGCATGGTTTCCAAGTGTAGACATTAGGCAATAGAGATCTAATGTTCATTTGCAGCAATTGAGGGGTCATCACCAAAATGCTTTTGCAAGCAGATTTGCTTTGCACCACTGAGCTTGCAGTGCAGTCTTCTGCACGGGTTTGGTTTCTTTCCAGGGGGTAGATGGTTTGTGTCCATTGGTTGAGTGAGAGCCTGCAACCATGGCTCACTTCTTGTAGATTGCATGTGATAAAAATAATTTTAAAAAAAGAAAATCCATGGAGGTCAGAGGTGTCATGGAGCAAGAACACAGACTGCCTGGATTGGCTGCGCTGTGTGCGGTGCAGGAGAGCTCATCCTGGTGGAGTGACCAAAACAGAGGGCTATCTCCTCTCTGTCACAGTCCTGGAGTACGTGCCACTTTCCTCACACAGGATAATTCTGCAACAAGAAAGCCGTGGGATTTTGAGCTCAGTATTCCTCAGTAAATTCCCCATCAGCTAATGACTAAAATAACGATTCCCCACCCTGTCCCCTCCCTTCCCCTTATGGGTGTGGTGGGACAGATTCAAAACCTCTCATTTCCACTCAAGAAGGTGTGAGGAGGAGCTTTGGCTCATGGTAAAAGCTGTCCCTGCCTGACCCAGCTGTCAGTGGTATCTGGCCGTTTAGCCTGGGAAAGTTGAAGAAGACTGGATGAGATTGTGCCCAGGTCCCTCTCTTGGACACTACTGGCCATGAATGCTGGGAAGGCTCGGGCTGGGAAGCTTCCACCATGCACTCTTGGTGCCACCATGGCCAGGCTGCCCCGGCATCCTGTCATTGCACAACCAACCATAGCACAGAGCAGCCTTTTGGCCATGCTTGAACCACTCACTGCAGCCCTAAAAAGAGGTTTAAGCACTTGTGATCAAAAATGACCCAAGGTCCTTACACTTTTCCCCATGGGTGATGTGTTCCATGCCCTTGGTTCTCCTTTCTGGAGCATCTCCAGATGTTCCTGTCTTCCCCGGACCCAGAGCCCAGTCATAACTCCAGCACTGGGGGCAGCTGAGGGACCTGCCTGGCTTACAGATTTCACTCCTAATTATATGTCACGGTAGGATGTGTGCAATGGTGACTCGGCTTGGCTTGTGGTTGTTTCCTGTGTTTGCACAGTTACAGATTATATGCAGAACCATTTGTTTGTCTTGTATTGATTTATGTCCAGTTTTTCAGGGCTTTTGCTGCACACAATGGACCAAAAGATTATGCTTGTGTATGCTGTCTTTGCATGCATTCCAATTGCATTCCAATCACCTTCATGCAAAACAGCACCAAGAGTGTTCTGTGGAAATGAAGGTTGCTACTGGAGAATGTCCTGAAGCTACCAGTCAGAGCTGCTGCTGCCCAGGCCCATGTCCCAATTGCTTCTGGAGATTTCCAAGGAGGAACACTGTCTCATAAGAAGCTGCTCCAATCCATTCATCATCTTGGCATCCCTCTGTAGGACTCTTTCCAGTGTGTCCGTGCCTGTCCTGTAGTGAAGGGGGAAGAACTGGACGCAGAACTCCAAGTATGGCCTCACCAGCATTTAACATCCTGCCTAATGCAGCTCAGGACACCATTAGCCTTCTTAGTTACAAGAGCCCATTGCTGGCTCACATTCAGATTGGTGTCCACCAGGACCCCCAGATTCTTTGCTGAGTTGCTCCTCCCCAGGCCAGGACTCTTAACTTCCCCTTGTTGAACCTCACTGAGTTCCTGCCAGCCCACATCCCAGCTTGTCCTAGGTCTCTCTGGATGGCAGCAGGAACCTTTTGGTGTTCCCATCACTCCCCTCTGTTTGGTGCCATCAGCAAACTTGCTTAAAGAGCTCTCAGTCCGTCATCCAGATCATAAATGAAGGTGCTAAAGAAAACTTTTCTTTTAATAAGGGAGGGATCCTGGGGCACAAGAGAAACATTACTGGGTAAGGATATGACTAAACTTCATGGTTCTATTTGCTTCACATCATGTGTCAGCAGTGATGTCTCCCTTCTACAGAACCACCCTTCAGTGCAGCTAGATACAACCCTATCATGCTCATGTATTTTTTCTTGTAGAATGACTCAGGTATCACCAGGGGCCCCAGTTCCTAAGCACTAAGTGACATCATACCTTGGCAATTTGATGTCAGAGCAAACCAGCCATCACTGCAAGTGCATACAGATAAAATTGGCACTGCTGGAGTGACCTCCTCACCAGGGAGGAATTGTCCCTACTGGCCTTTGTCCCAAAGGGAATTTTGGCTGCCCACAGCTCTGCCAAAGGGTTGAGGGGGAGGTAGGTGGCTCAAGAGCTACAAAGCTCTTTGGGACACCCCGGTCAGAGGACAGCCAATGAAAATAATGACTCAGTTGACCCCTCAGAAGACAGCCAGCACCCACAGTTTTCCACGCAGTATTGAAAATCACCACGTGCTGGCTTCAAATCACATTGCCCATGCCAGACTCCCACCTGTTTATGTGGAAAACTTTATGCGCCCAAAGCATGAAGTTGTTCAGAATAATATGTTGGGTGGATCAAGGTTTCCATGTGCTCCAGTGCTGTCAAAATATAGTGTCTTAGCCAACACAGGATGATATGAGGAGGGCACTGGAAGCTGAGCCTTCAGGGACTGTTTGCAGAAGCTCTTCTGGTCCTAAGGCAGTCATAGACCTTTCACCTGCTGCTGCTTGTGTGCAGGAGCACTGCAGGTTGAAGCCAGCTATGCAGGGAATAAAAAAAGCCCCATTCCTGTGCTTCTGTGTCACCACACCACACAGGGGAGCCTCAACAGGGGCAATTTCTTGCAACTGAAATTGAGAGGATAGGATGTGGAGTGCAAAACTTGGCTGGCATCAGGTCCCCTTATGAACTTCTGCTTTTCAGGCTTGAGCCCTCCTCCGCTGCTCCCCACAGGATGTGCTCCAGCTCATCTTGGTGGCCTCCTGCTGAGCCCAGTGCAGGTTATTCACATTTCATGTGCACTGCGGGCACTGCATCCCAGCCAGGATGTAATGAGTGCCCACTAAAGGAGAATAACCATATTGCCTCATCTGCTGTCTGTCCCTCTCTCCTGAGTTCTCCTCTCTTTACTTGTCACAGTTGCCACGGGTGCCTCTGCAAGCAGCTAGAAAAGCTGGAACAATGTCCAACAGAAGAGTGCAGTTGCATTTCTCAACCAGAGCAAGAGTGTCAAACAGTCATACAGCAAAGTGATGGTGTTTCACTGAAAACTACATGCCTTGATTACAACGAATTCTGGTGATGAATTGTCTTGCTAGGGAAACCCTGCTGTGAAAGGCTGGGCATCCTGGGGACAGTCACACTTACACAACACTTTTCTTCTTTGATACATTCTGCTCTTCGAGATTGCTGAGTTGAATGATGAGTTGATAGAGGTCCTGGGACTGCAGCAGAGAGTGACAGCTTTGTTAAGCAGTGAATGATGACCTTACTACCAAATTCTGATTAATGCTTCCTTCCAAACCCTCCTTGCCCTTGCAATATGCTGTCCATTAGCCCCTGCCAATATCTGCCTACAATAGCCTTTTTGCTGTGATAGGAATTGTGTGATTATAGTTATCTAAACGTGTGAATAATTGGGAGGTTATGCCATATTACATGCTTCATCAAGTTCCCTATTCAGGTCTCGGGGAAACATTTGAAGTTCAACACTATGTCTCAATTATGCTTGAATTTCTGGCAGGGGAAAAAAAAAAAAGTCACACTAACGAAGCTGTCAAAAACACATTCTGCTTTAAATTTCCTGGGACAATTGGACAATGAGACTCAATCACACAATGAAGAGCTGCCTTCTCCTCGCTCTATTAACAGACTCTTGAGTTTATTGAATTTCTTTCTTAGGCTCTGAAAATGGTTACTGATAAAACTGCATTGTGCAGTAAATAAGCGAGCTTCGTAAACAATAAATTCTGTGCTGAAACTTTTATCTCCTGACAGTTTCTATGAAGAGCAGTGTGCTTCTGTTGGGGTATGTAATGAGTTTGCACTGTGGTGACGTTTGTAAGCTATAAATGAAATAACATCAGTCTGTTATTGCAGCTTGGGTGCAATATTCTCATTACTGAAAGTGAGACTTCATTCTTCTGTGTGCTCTGGAGGTCACAGCTCTGGACTGGGATTTTGCCCCAGGCACCTTTGCACTTCAGGACTTTAACAGGAGACAAGCCTATCTACATTCTGACAAATTCTTTTGAAATTTTAGGAGAAAAGAGTGTTATTGTAGAGTTACTGATCTCAGTAGCGAGCAAATATCAATTGAGGGTGGCCAGGGAAGTCCAAAGGGTGTCCAAGAGGAAGAGTGAGAGGGTAGCAATGGCCATTGCCCCTTGAGCTTGTTCTTCTGCCCTGATTTCCAGTGGCAGACTGGTTTGGTGCCAGGAAGTCACCATCAGATTTGTTGTGCTAGAATTAAACACCATACGGAGATCACTTTTCTTTTATGGAAGCACTGAAGAGCTTTCCTTTGCATAGCTTCCCCATGAAGGATGCCCAGTGTACTGGAGCTGTAATTTTGTGAATGGGGGGTGGGCTGCTGCACCGTGATAATGGATACCAGGGAGGGACCTGTACATGGGCATTCATATACAGGCTCCATGAAGTAACAGAGGGCAGGAACATAGAATCACAAAATCATAGAATCACCGAGGTTGGAAAAGATCTCTAATCTCATCCACGCCAACCATCCGCCTACCACCAATATTTCCCCAATAAATCATATTCCTTAGTACAACATCTAAATGTTTCTTGAACACCTCCAGGGACGGTGACTCAACCATCTCACTGGGCAGCCTGTTCCAGCACCTAAGCACTCTCTCAGAGAATAAATTTTTCCTAACCTCCAACCTGAATCTCCCCTGAGGAAACATGAGGTCACATCAGTGGTATCAGGTAGAAATGGAGGATAATGATTTATGCTCCTGCTCTACACGTGATGAGCAAGGGCCACCAGCTCAGTAGACGTGACTGTGCAACACCAGGTCACATGTGAGATGATGACAGATCCAGTTCTATACCTGCCATGAGGTCTGCCCAATGCTTACTCTCAGGATGCCATCAGAGACCAGCATGACCATGGCCACCAGGCTCCCATTGTGGTATGTCAGGCTGGCAAGGTGCACAACTCACAGTATGCCATCAGCTGATCCTCCCATCCTTTGCTGGGGACAGTACCCACGTGGTTGGTGGCTCTTATCTCTTGTGGTGTGCCCCACTGCGAATCACACAGTGAACGTCCTCTCTCCAGCAAGGGGACAGCCATACCACGGGCTTACTGCTTCTGGCCATGCAGTGATGTTGGAAAAAACAAGGGGGTGAAAGGCCACAGAAAATCTTAGCAAGGTGAATGAATGCAGACAGAGAAATGTATTTATCTTTCCTGAAATATTGCAAAATATATCCAGGCTTGGCCTAGAGTGAATGAAGCAGTGAAGAAATCTAAAGAGTATACATGCATTACATACCAGCATGGAAAAGTGACAGCAACACAGGGCCAAAAGAGGCCAACCACACTCCCTTGGGAGTCTAGGAAATAAGTGAATCAAAGAGGGCTTAGGGCCAAAACAGGCCAAAGGAGGATCCCTCAGGAGTCCAGGAAATAAAATGAATCAAAGTGTGTTTGGGGCTGATACAGGCCAACCACAATCCCTCTGGAGTCCAGAAAATGAGTTTAAGTGTTGTCCAGGCCAAGACAGGCTATTAAAGTTTCCCCCACCACAGAACAAGTCAGCTGTGAACTGTAGAAATTGTAGGAAATTGGGCCATTAATACGAGCAGAACTCTGTTGCTCATCTTCCTTGCCCAGAACCCTGGGCCCTGGTTTGTGTAGCTGTGCTTTAAGCTCGAGTAACCTCCTGCCAGGACCCTCCCTTTGTAGATCTTCCCTCTGTTTCTACATTCCCTCAGTGAGCTCCCTTGTCATCTTCCAGCATTGTCTGGAGGACCAGCCACAGACACCTGGGGTCAACAGCTGTCCTGACATCTGCCTGGCTTGGAGTTTCCTCCTTGGTATGGTTGATTACATGCAACAGTGCAGTCCTCCCACCAGTGCAAACCTCACAGGGAGGATTTTGCAAGAACATGCCTCACTACAATTTCTTCTGAGTGTTTGCCAGGATGGCAAACAGTGGCCAGGCTGTCCAGGAGAGGGCCGTTGAGGGGCAGTGCTCATGGTGGTGGCACTAGTCATCACCCTCACACTGGTGCCGGCTTTCAGCAGTGCTGGCCATGTTGTAGTGTGTTTTTCCATGGTTCTTCCACTCACTTCCAAGGTGCTGCTAGTCATGCCTGTGGCAAAGCTAATTTCTGAACTGCAGAACTGAAAGAGGAACAGGAATAACTTGTTGTCCAGGAGCATTTCCACTGTGTCCACTGGAATCCATGAAGGTTGGCAGAGGATGAGACGTTGACTCCTATCTCTCATGCCCTGTGGCTGCTCTTCTGTTGTGTGCTGCAGACTCCTTGGGAGCCATGAGACTTTGGTAGTTCTAACTCCATTCTCTCTTGTCATGCTTGTGGTTGCCCCATGTCACCGGTTTTGCCTTTCCCTTGGTTATCATACATTCGGGCATCTCCATCTCAGGGGATTATTTTCTTTTCCTTGGCTGACAGTCACCACTACAAACCCTGGGAGGCCTCAGCACCTCCTCTCAGTGCTGTCATTGCTATTGCTGGGGGGTCACAAAGGGAGTAAATCCAGCGGCCGCTTCATTTTATTCATGAAGCAAACCAGCGGGCAAATGGAGAATAAATCAGAGGAGGTACTGACAGTGTGCAGTCAGGCACGGGGATTTACTGCAGCAGAAGGTTTATTAATAGAGTTGTGGCTCTAGCAGCACTGTCTGTAAAGGCTGTGGGATAATTTAATGACCAGCAAGGACAGAAAGCTGAGATAACTGCAGCATCCGTGTCAGTAATGTTTCCTCTCTGCGGTGCCTTAGCTCCCTCCAAAGGGCCAGCCAGAGAGGAAGTAAATCTTGGTGAGCCTCGAGTGTCCCTACCCTGAGCCTCTCCTGTGAGGCAAATTGCTGTTTATTAGTGAGAAAAGGCTTATGTGACAACCCCCACCTGAGGGCTATGGGCAGGTAAATATCCCCTCTGGATGAAGGGGACCATGGAGGCCACCAGGACCATTGATGTCACCCTAGCATGGCCTTCAGAGAGAGAGGTGCCACTAGTTTGGTGCTGCAGCTTTGAAGGGTGAAGCAAAGAAAGACAAATGCTGCCAGTCAGTACCTAAAATGGGAATTTTAAATAAGTGACCTAATCTTAGTCACCCCTGAAAGCCATAAACAGCTCAGGCAAGGTCATGAGGAGCCTCCTATGAGTTACCTGCTGCTGAAAATGCCACCATCACTCATGGAGCTTTTGATGACCTTCAGAGCAAATGGGTTTCTTAGCTTCCTCTGACGTGTTTTACTCTCTGAAGATGAAGCGAGAGCACAAATTTGGTACCTTTGGGGTTTCTCTCAGCCTTTTAGCTTTGGGTTAAATTGATACCAAGGAGGAGAATTTATTTTGTAGAAACAAGTAGGGGCAGAGATGGAGGCAGCAACATAAGAGGCTGTTCCATGTACCAGGCTGAGTTTATTGCTGCCTGTTTTCTTTCTGGACACACCAAAGCAGAGTCCACGAGTCATTCCCTCTCTTGTCTCTGCAATGCTACAGTAAGCAAATTGACCTGCAGTTTATAATTCAGTTTATACTTCAGCTTGTCAAAATAATTTTCTGGGATTGAACTGAATTTCTTGGATTAAAAATTCAAATACACTCAGTGCTGCAAAAGGAATGCAAGCTCCTCTTTATTTGATTTATCAGTGGATGCTCCCCGAAGTCTTCCCGAGGAAAGCCAAAAACCATGTGTGTCTTGTAATTAGATCTAAATGATTATGAAATTTTGGGAAATTGGTGTTTATGACACCTGCTGGGGTACACTTCCTCCTCCCGCTGAGAGACGACAACGCAGGAACAAGACCGAGCCTAACTCGTCTGACCTCCTCCTGACCTATGACAAAATCACTCAAGATGATTTAACTTGAAGAAGTGATGGGCTCTCGGTTGTTTGTTGAGCTGGAAAAAAATCTGTTTGACTTCTAAGTACTAATTTTCATTATTTTGCATCTTACTTCGGGGGAGATTCAGAGTTATTTTGAAACAGGTGACATTACCCCTTAAAATTGGGACGTAAGCTTTGGTTTTATGCAGCAGATGGATAAACTATCAGTCACTTGCCTGTAGGTGGAAAAATCTTTGCTTAAGCCATTAACACTCCCTAGTGTAACACTACCTGTGTTAAGCAAAGGGAAATCTGTTTTCTTACTGCTATTTGATATTGGGAAATAACAGGAGCAGATAAGCTTTATAGCAGCACTGGAAATGTGTTTGCAGTAATAAATGAGACGCATAACAGGCAAAACCATCTTTGCTGCTGAGCCTGCGTTGGCATGAGTCTGTCTTCCCTGCCTCCTCATGAGAAGCCTGGGGTCAAGATAGTCCCAGGATAGGCGATGGACGAAGGCAAGAAAGGATGAAGAGCACTGTGACTCATCCCATACTCTCACCATTTCACATGGTAGTGGCAATAAGGAAATTAGGGCTGGTTGCAGACCTTGTAGAGTACCCACCATCTGCAGCACTGTCATCTTGCTATGGAGAGCAATGCTTTGCAGCAGAAATTGTGTCCTTAGCTGCTCTCATTCATTTCCACACGATCCGAGCATCCGGATCCAAGAGGGGGATGGCTTCCAAGGAGAGGAGGCACAGATGTTGGGAAATTCAGGAAGGAGGCTCATCTAAGTACTTAAATATGTAGCTGCTTAAGTGCATGGCTTACCCATGGAAACTTGTGCTTCTGATAGGCCCATCCAATAGTCGCTGAAGTCGATGAAAAGATGCCCCTAGAGTCAGATGAGGTTAAACAGCACTTGGAGAAACACATTTATGCTCCTTTGAAATGCTGTAGTCTGTCCATCCATCACATGGCCCTTGACTTCCACATTTCCTCCAAGTTATTGGTTTCCATGCTTCAAACACGTGCCTGTTTCAATGTTGTTGGACAATTTCACTGCTATTTGCTGAAACTGATTTCTGCCCAGTAACTGAGCAAAGATCATAGCATCTTTAGCAGCTTGTTATACCTTTTTTCTTGTGGTTTTCCCATGTTGTTTCCTGAAACATCCCACATGGACACAAACAACAAAACTTTGCATGAATGAATGATAATGATTAATTAAAGTTTCAATCCTTACCTGTTTGTGAAAGCAATTTAACAGATTCCATCAACAAATTGAAGATCCATTTGCCATCAGCAACCCACAAGAGATCTATTCCAGCACTGTATCTGTACAGAAAGGTAGAGGAGTTCCCCAGCCAAGAGGTTCCTTTCTCCTGTGGAAATCTGGCTGGTAGAAGAAGGGCCAAGCTCCTAAAGACTTTATTCACCTGTGGAGGACAGCATGCCTTTGGCAACTGAGGTGGCCTTGGTTTTCCTGGCAGTGTTGTGGCAGACCAGAGGTTAACACCCATAACAAAAAGCCATTGCCCAGGAAGGCCTACATCCATCATATCCCATTCTCATCTATTTGGAAATACATTTTGTTCTCCCCAACTCTTGAAACCCTATTGTTTCGAATGCTGTCTCAGCCTACGTGGCCACCCAGACCGTATGTAACAGTTCTACCCCGGGAGTAACGAGTGGATGGATCTACCTTGTCCTCCACCATGGGCTGCAAAGAGTTGAGCACAGTGGCTCCCCACCCTCTAAGTCATTGCTGAGCATGCAGGGTGCCCAATTCCTGGCTAGCACAACTTACACCTCACCAAGCATGAGGGCAGGTGTGCTTACACTAATGGGCATGTACTTCCTCCAGAAGCACGTGCTTTTGCACTTCCCTTCTATTCGTGTTCTCTTTTACAACCGCTAGGGCCAAGTGTGCCTGATATAACTCAGGCATGCAAACACTGGAGCTCGGACTAGTTTGCCCCAGCTGAGGATCCTTGGAGCCACCAGGATCTCCATATTTGAGTTACTCGGGCTCTCAAAGTTCCTAAAACAAGAATGTTCTCCCAGTCCTTCCTTGTGCAAACCAGGTGAATTCTGTTGTTTTTCCAGACGATGCCTCTCCACCAGAACTCCCTCCAGTGCTGTAAGCTATTTATAAGGCGAGCTGTGACTGTACAGAACACGCTGGCTCTCATCAGGGTGTGCCTTACACGTTGGATGCTCCTCCAGAAACAGCCTCTACGTGTGCACGGTCTTTTCCTGATTTCCCCCCTTTCCTCTTTCCTTCCTCTGCTGCTGTTTTCAATCACAGCTGCCCGGGCAGCACGGTGGTCAGGCTTAGAGACTTGCTAGAACTGGATTCAAGATTTATGAGAACTAGATGTAACCAGGCCTCTCCCAGAGGTTTGGGAAGAACAGCTGGAGTCTGGCACTTTCCATCATGACAGGGACTATTAAAAACTAAGAGTTGAACTGAAAAAAGCCAGGGGGAGGCGGGAGGGGGGCAATGTTTAGGCTTAAAATGCAAAACAAGTGCCTGCAATATCCAGGCTGTCTGCGCAGGGGCCAATTCTGACAGCAAACGGCTTTCGCAGCTGCTGGGAGCCCAGCTTATTTTAGAAACCACTTCAGAAACAAGAGGTTAAAAGCAAGGAGGGAGGGCGGGTTTCGATGCGAAGGCTGTGTGTGTGTGTGTGTGTGTGTGTGTGTGCGATCCTACTGCTCAAAGCCCTGCCTGGATGCATGATGGAGCGCTTCACATCCTGCGCTGTCTGGAGGCCGTTTCGGCTGGGCCACCCCACCCAGCGCTGAGGTAATGGCCCCGGCCGGCTGTGTTTGTCGACATCGCTGAGGCGTGCGTACGTCCGGCCCGCCGCGCCAGGACGGCAGAGCTGCTGCGTGACCAGGAGGGAGGGGACGCCATCCCACCCCATGGTTGTCTTCCATCATGGCGCTGCCCCACCTGTCCCATGCCCGAGGGGTGCTGGGGTCGGGATGCCTGTGGACCTCCTGTTTCTGTCAGCAGGACAGGATGGGAGTCTGGAAGGAAGTCTGGAGAATTGTGAGGAGCCACTGGTACGGAGCGTGCCGTCCACAGAGTCTGCTGTGTGCAGAGCTTGTGCCTTCGCCACTGGCAAGGTGGGGGATGCACCAGCACAGCCGGGTGGGTTACATTCGTTCTTCCCAAAACCAGCCTCAGAAAAGCAACCAGAGCTAAGAAGTGCTTAACAGATTGTCGTTCCTCTTGGCGGACAAAGTGTTGTTAAAAAGATGCCCTCTATGAGGACCGAGTGAATTACATCTCCAGCAACCATCCCCTGGCGAAGCAATATCCTTGGTGTCAAGGCAGCCGTCACATACATCATTCTCTTAACCTGCAGGCCACGTGGAGGCTCTTTATTCCCGTGCAGTACCTCATGCTCTGAGGCCCAAAGTCATCTGAAGAGGCAGTGGTGCGTTTGGGCATGTGTGTCCCCATCTCCATCTGTGTAGGACCTGATGTCTGGCCTGGCTCACGCGAGACCTGAGGTTCAACTAAGCTGAAGTCAACAACCAGGAATATCAGAGAAGAAACAGTAAAAGAAAAAAAAAAAGTTGGTTTTTACAGGATGTACATTTTTGCTTTAAGAAATCTCCCTGACCCTGGAGATTCCGCAATATCATTTCAACATAGCTCTTAGTGGGATGTGAAACAGGGCACAGGAGGGCAAACAATGGGAACAAGATTATCAACACTTTTATAGAAATATTTGTTTCTGGCTTTCTCATGTTTTGTTGTTGCTGCTTGTTTCTTTTTTTTTTTTTTTTTCAGAATCTTAAACAATCAGTGTCTTCCATTAATTTTTTTGTTGTCTTTTTGGTAGTACTCTGCTGCTTTGGGTAAAGAGATATGAAGAAATTTGAAATACAAGAAATCCCAAATGGGTGACATTTTTATGCTTGGATTTTTCAGTTCAGGAAAATCTGATGGGAAAAAAACATTGCAGACAACTTGAGTCTCTACAAATCACTTGTCACTTAATTCTGCAAAACATATTTCTATGAACCCATCAGGCAATGCCTTTCCATGTATCTCAGTGACCTCTACTATCTCTACCTCTACTATCCATTATGCAAACATGGAGCTGAACAAGAATCACAGAATCCTAGAATGGCCTGGGTTGCAAAGGAGCACAGTGCTCATCCAGCTCCAAGCCCCTGCTGTGTGCAGGTCACCAACCAGCAGCCCAGGCTGCCCAGAGCCACATCCAGCCTGGCCTTGAATGCCTGCAGGGATGGGGCATCCACAGCCTCCTTGGGCAACCTGTGCCAGTGCCTCACCACCCTCTGGCTCAAAAACTTCCTCCTCATATCCAACCTAAACCTCCCGTCTTGGTTTAAAACCAAAGAGGCTCTCCAAAAGCTTGTAACATCTGCAGGAAAGAAAGCACAGGTTACTGCCCCAAACTTCTTGCTATTCCATGTGAGACAAGGACAGAATCTGGCCCCATGAGGTTTTACAGAAGTGAGATGTCAGTGTGCCAGGGCTGCAGGCTCAGAGCTCTGCTAGGGCACAAAGAAATACAAGCTCTGTCATGGTGGAGGAATACGAGAAGCACATGTTTGGCCAAGCTGGTGGGCAGTGTTCTTCCTGCTCCCAAGGCTGGCTGGGCTCTGGTATGTGCAGAAAAACAACCCCATTTCCTCCCATTGGTGTAGGGGCTTCAGAAAACGCAAATTTCAGCCAATGCTATTAAAACTAACAGTTGCCACATGTAAATATTTATGTTAGCCATCTCGCTTCATCTGTGAAGCTCCTAAAAACAAAGAGCCAAACTCAACCCTGGCTGTTAGAGTAGGACCAAGATGCGATGCAGCCTTCAGAAGCCAAACCAGCAGGTCCAGGAGGATGAAGGGAGCCTGAGCTTAGACACTTGCTGGTGGACCAGCGTGATGTGCGATGCTTGTGGAGTGATTCTGGTCCCATCTACCAATTGGTCACCACCATTGGTGATGCCTGAGAAAAGAAGAACCCTGGTTTCTCGGGGTCCCTGTGAGTGTGGAGTTGGGAGAACCATCGCAAGCACCAATGTGCAAGCTTGTGCTCTGTGTGTGAGAAACCCATGCCCAACCTCTGATTGTGAACCAGCCTCTCCAGTGCTAGATCCTCCAGACATCTCTACCAGTAGAAGCACAGGATGAGGAAGAAGTTCCTCAAAGAGTTCTAATACTCATCCATGCACATTGTACTGGTTGGTTTGGGTCCGGAGAGAGGAACAGAAGGACTAAAAGCATTCATGGTTGCTTGTGCCACTGACCTACATAACACTTACATATGATCTTGTGTATTACTCAGGCTTGTTTCAGTCCAGCACAAGCATTACAAATGAGATCTCTACTGTGCTTACCTCCAGGGGCTCTACCTTTTGGCATTGAGGAGTGAGGTGGAAAATTATACAAGATTTTTTCTTCCCTTGGGAAAAGATGTGCAATCGGGATCATTTCTGTCTTTCCTCGGTGGCTGTCCAAGCAGAAGTTAAAGCTCTCACAGCAATTTCTAAAATCCCCCTCTAGATAACACGGCAGAGAGGTTTCAAGGTTATTCTCAAGAGTGTAATGGCCGTGTTTCTTCTTCACTGCAATACTGTGATCTAATGAGCAGTTTCAAGAAGCATCAGGACAACGTGCAAACTGGAAAGTGTTTGGGGAAAAAAAAAAAAGAGAAAAGGAAAAAAAAAACCAAAACCCCAAGAAACTCTTAATTCCAGTCTGCTTTCTTTGCTTTCTTTGTGCTGTTTTGAATAAGTTAAAAAGCAAACTGGGAAAATTTAATTTACACCGGGGGAAAAAAATACTGCTGTTGAAGTCCATAGAAAGTCCATAGTGATACTGTTCCACTTCAACAAGTATTTGTAGCGTATCCTATATATTCGTATGGGTATATATATACATATATATATATATAAATGTTTTTCCCCCCGGGGTTTTCCTTTTAAAGATTTTTGCCTTTTCACATGTGAACTGTAAACAGACTGACAGATGGAATTCTTTTGTATAAACTGTTTCAGATACACTATTCTTCCATGCCTGTGTCAGTTGTTTACAGTATCAAAAAGCCACAGATACGCCTAAAAGTAAGGAAAGTTGGAATTTCTGCCAAACATTTGGATACCATCTATCCTTCGAGGCTATACCCTCACTGCATCGGGTGGTGCTAAGGAACTTCTTTGCTAGAGGCATCTCCACAAGATGCGTGTCAGCAGGAGACTGGGCTATCTTCAAAGAAAGAGCTGGGGAGGGAGAAAAGAGAGTTTTGCAGACTGTAGACCCCAAAAATTGCTGCTGCCAGTGTCTACACTTGGTAATGAGTGCATAATAGACGGGTGGCTGCTGGGCTGGTGCTGGGAATGTCTGGAGTTCTCCATGTGGGTGGTACACGGTCCCCACAGCTCTTTTGTGTGTGTTTTTCCTTCTTTTCCTGCCCTAGATGCCAGGCAAAGGGTCTAATCTGGGAGGCTGTCATGTACTAGACAGTACTCAGGGATCTACGAGGCTGTGACTTCTGGTGAATGAGCCTTTTATCAGTCTGGTTTGGGCCTTTGAAGTGTGCAAAAAAATGCAGCTTTTGAATAAAGTCCTCCCAAGAAGTCCCATCTAGAGAGAGCCTATTCCACTGGAGGAACTGGTTTAAGCTGCCCGAGCCCTGTCACAACAACAGCTGCACCCAGTGATTCTCAGCATCCTGGCAGTTCCACACTGACAACCTTCATTCGCCCTGAACTCTGTTTCTGACCCTTACCCTGAGAAATGCACTTTAATGGTCTTCAGTCATTGAAAATACCCTCTCATCCTTTGCACTGCTTCTTTTCTGTCTGAACCGTTGTAGGGGTTTCCCTGGAAGGGGAATGGCCACCATCATGGGACTGGGATGGGTTGCGTGCTAAACTGAAGTACTACCTTGAGTGGATTGCAGCTCGTGCAAATTGGAAGAGCTCTCCAGGTCTTGCATATCTTTGCAAATAGCAGCCACACCAGTGTACTAATCTCTGCAATAAGGATCAGTGGAAGTCAAGACATGCAGTGGGAGTAAATGGATGTCTTCTGCTAGAAAGCAGCAGGGAAAGCAAAGGGAGCAAGGAGGTCAAGGCTGCCTGAAGCACTGAGAAGGACGCTGGACCTTCAGATCTAAAAGCCTGAAATGGCCAAAAATTCTCCAGATAATAAGTCCTTCCCCAGGG
The DNA here is from genome assembly GCF_951394365.1 of Tetrao urogallus. Taxonomy (NCBI): domain Eukaryota; kingdom Metazoa; phylum Chordata; class Aves; order Galliformes; family Phasianidae; genus Tetrao; species Tetrao urogallus. Next base: position 58,634,089 of record NC_136819.1, on the reverse strand, counting down.
TAGTGAGAAAGAGATCCCCTGATACAGAGGAACGTTCTGTTAGTTTCTGAGTTTAGAAAAAATGAAAAAAAGGGGCTTCTGAATAGAAATGTGTAGGATTTTGCTCCCAATAAGCTGTCCAGAAATTGTCTTGGTGGCTGACCCCAGTTCTTTCCCAGAAGGCACGGTTTGGCAAACATGCTGGTGTTGTTCACCAGGACATCTATTCACTTGGATGTGGAGATCAGGAAGGTAGCAGAACTAAACACTTAGGGAAAAAAATCTCCATTAAAAAAGAAAACAAAAACATAAACAAAACAAAAAACACAAACAGAACAAACAAACCAAGGAAAACAATCTCCAATTGGCCAACACATCCCACCCTAGGATTTACCATCAGAAGTTGCTCTCCATCAAGTTAAGCCTCTGTTGGAATAAAATCAGTCGGATATTTGTCTGCATGAATGCTGGCAATGTTCGGGCTTGGGAGTGTGAATCCAGCACTGCCCTCTCCTGGATGGACATCAGGAGCCTCCCAGGCACCCAAGAAATGCATGAGAAGTGCAAGAAAAGTCCTAAGAAGTTGCTGTTTAATTCTCCACCCTGCAAGGTACAAAAGTTCTCCAAGCTTCTTCTAGTCCACTGCATCACAAATGCTAAGCACTCACTTTGTAAAGACTATCTTCTTTTTCAATAGAAATTCTCAGCTGGAAGTCAGTCTGACCTCTATCAAAGATTGTTCACTGAGAAGCTGTAGGCGGGATGGTAGAACCCATGCTTGAGCATTTCTAGATCACTGTTGTGCTACCTTGGTGAGAGAACCAGAGAATGATAACTGCAAAGTGATGGACTTGGAAAATGGACAGGCTATGAGATGGAGAACACCAACACAGTAATGTGCAGGGTTCTGATGGAGTTTTAGTTGTGCAGGTTTTTGCCTAGTGAAGTTGTGGATGCCCCATCCCTGGAGTTGCTCAAGGCCAGGCTGGATGGGACCATGGGCAGCCTGATCTGGTGCCTGTGTAGTGGTTGGAAGCCCTGCCTGTGGCAGGGGGGTTGGAACTAGGGGATGTTTGAGGTCCCTTCCGAGGGATTGGGTTTGATTCTGTGATTCTGTGAAGGCTCTTCCTGCAACACAGGCAGCACTCAGCTGCTCACCCAGGTTCTTCTTGCTCAAGGGGCAGAGAGCTGCTTTCCCATGAGCATAAGGGCTGTTGTTCCTGAGTTCTGTGTAGCCATGGTGAGCTCTGTGGTCATGTAAACATTGCACAATGGAGAGCCCCTGCTGTCTGAGGGCAGCAGAGGCACCACAGGGCTCCTCCTCTTTGGACTGCTCTTCCTGGGGGAGTGCAGCTCTTCATGAAGTCACGACAGCAAGCTCTGAAGGTGCCAGCAAGCCTGCAGCCCTCTCAGAATTATGCTTGCATTGCTGAGAAGATGGGTCATGTTTCTGGGAATCCACCCTGACCTCCTCTGGTGATGCTCTGGCACTCTGAGGATAGAGACAGGGAACAAATAGATGCGTTTTACCCAGCTGCTGGTTCCACTTGAGGAACTTCACAACTCTGGGTGATTAACAAGCTCCTGCATTCTTGCATTTGGGGCCTTCCCTTCTGGACAGACCTCCAGGAATATGGTCAGGACAAGGCGATGGTGTGGGCAGCACCTGCTGGGGGTAATGGGGCAGGAAGAAGGAGCAGAGAGAGCGCTCTGGATCTTCCCTCATTCCTAAGGGTTGACAGCAGGACACATCTCCCCCTCGTTGTGCTCCTTGACTCGGGGGCAACATGACTTACAGGTAAGACCTCAGCCTTGTCTGTGATGGCGAAAAACCTACGGACACCTTTTGTTCCTCACAAAAACGTTCTCTCCTGCTTGGAGAAAGGTGGAATCCCGTCCCGTAGCTAAATTTAATACAGATTGACAAACTGTTTTGCCACCTACAAAGCTATTAATTTGCATGCTGAATTTTTCTTTTGACAAAATTGCAGGAAGAAAAAAAAATATAGACAGACATCTTTAGCCCTTCAAGAGAAGATAGCTGCTGGCTGGCCTGGTGGGAAGCGACGTGCCAAGGAGAAGGAAGATAAAAGCTCTGCCAGCAAGTCACCGCGAGTGCTTTTGTAGAAACAGTACGAGTGTGATGAGCAAACCTTTGACCGCCTATTGGAAACAGATTTTTCTCAACACAGAAGCAATCCCTTTGGAACGAGAGCCCTGACCAAAGCTGGGCGTCAGAGAAGGGCTTACAGCGAATTGTGGGGAGGAAGGAAACCCGCCAGTGGGACAGACAGCATTGCCTTTTGTTTTAGTTTGTAGCACTGATTGTTGACTGCTTTTTGATTTCACAAGAATCTCTGGATTTTGTCAACTTCCTTCAGAGATTTTGCTGGGAAAAAAAGTGGTAACTGTGCTTAATGTTCTCCTTTCTCAACAAAACCACTCCACGTTTTCATTCAAATCAAAATTTTCCATGGACAGCGATGCGTGTTCCCCAACCAGCAGCATAAACACTTTGGGCACTGCATTGCTCTCTAGATATTTGTATTCCAGCAGCAAGAACTCAGGTCAGAGTTTTTTTCTGCTCGACCTCACGGAGCAAGAGACAACTTTACTCTGAAGACTTTGTAATCAGAATGGGAAAGACAGAGGATGAGAAAGGAAGAAAAAAAACATTGTAAATATGCTTTAACAGATGGGGCACTGAGGTGGCAGAAGATGAAGTGATTCCTTTGACGTCATAATCATAGGAAATCTAAGCCAAAATGAAGAACTAAATCCATCCCTCTTGGAAGGCTCAGCACATATCTTTAACCACAGCCCATCCTTTCCCTCCAGTGCCGTTGAGTTCTTTGTTGTTTGCGAGGGGATGGCACTTGGCACAGTGCTACTTGCTGAGGATCTGTCACCTTACAGGGACATATCTTGGGTGATTCATGAAGTATGCCTGATGACCACTTGTTCCCATCAGCTCCTCCTGGGGAAATCCAGCACCTGAGTGAAGCTTTGCTTCATCATGGGTGTTGGCAATGTGGATACTGGGGATTCTAGGCTTCATCACCATCTTGGTGATAATGATAATCATGATAACTATAGTAACAACAATAGAAACTGAGGTGGATCCAGGTAGCTTCATCCAGCTGTCTGGCTTGCTACAGCCACGATGGTTGGGGTGAGCAAGGGTGAGCAGAGCACCCACGGCAGTGTTCCCTCTGTGGGGATGGCAGAAGAATGAGGGGTTTATCCATCATCTGGGAACCAGAAAACATGCTTGGGCTTGGTTTCATCCCACCTGGCACGCTGGTGGATCCCTGGCAAGGATCCTCTGACCATAATGGAAAGCATGCATAACACATGATCGAAATCTGGAGATTTACACCCATTTTGCTTCCTGTGAGAGCACAAACCAGAAGATAGCCAAGGGAGTCAACCCTATTCTTTGTCCCTCTCCCGTGATTCCTACAGCTGATGGACAACCTTCACAGCCCAAATGCACGGTTTGGTGATGGAGACACACCACCAGCCCCAGGACCCCAATGCTTTCCCACTTCAGTGGTGGGGGAGCACAGTGTTGCTGAGCCCTGTGCGGGCTGGCGTGCAGAGCAGCGGGGATTAGGGCTGGAACTCACAGCATTTGGGCCATTGTGCAATGCCGGGCAGCTGGAGGGTTTCACTTTTCAGAGGGGAAAAGAAAATATGAAAAACTAGAACCAGAAAACTCTTTTTTTCCTTCCTTTTTTTTTTTTTTTTTTTTTTTTTTTGGACCTATCCAGAGCTTTCCACAATGCTAGTGATTTAAACCAGACCTGGAATATGAATGCAATTCTAATATTTCTACCTTACTGAGTTACAATGATGAGTCAAAGGGCTGGCCGAGGCTGAAGGCAGCAATGTATGTATGTACAGCTACAGCTGAAATCTCCCCTTGCATAGACACCTTGTCAGCTAGAGCTGGATCCAGAAGGTTAATAATGTTCTGTCCTTTTGGCTAATTCTGCAGGCATGGGAAAGAGAATATGAATTTAATTTAAAATCTAGACATTCCTTCCAGCTCTGGGATGGGGAAGACAAAGCTAATTTCACCATCGGGCGTAGGGAGGCACATCCCTAGCTCTGCATCCAGGCTAAATCTGGCCTGGGAACTCACTTCTAGGGGTGCTTGAGCCAAAGATACGGGGAAGTGGTGCCATTCTGTGGGAAAGAATGAGGTTGCACCACAGTATGGGGTGGGGAAGAGGAGCAGGTGACTGGGATGTGAGTCAGGCTTCTCAAGGATGAGCAGCCCTTACTGTCTGGGTGCAGGTGCAGCACTGGGGAGTGTCCCCAGTGTCTCACCAAGGGAGGGATGTGAGCTCAGGGTTGAACTTTTGCAAGGAGTAGAGGAGTTCTGCAGACAAATGTCTGCCCAGAGCTGGGAGCAGGCATGAGGCTTAGCACTCCTCAGCTCAGCCAGACTCCTCTTTCACCCCTCATCCCTATCTTCTGCCTTCTCATCCTCCTGCCAAATAAATCTCCTTCGAGTTTAAATAAATGCCATAGTGTCCTAAAAGTCTTGCTGCCCCGGAGAGGAAAAAAAAAAAAAAAGAAAAAGAAAAAAAAGGAATTAAACTGAAAGAGAAATAGTAGATGTGCATCTTCTTCCCTTTGGTCTCTCTGAAGGCTATTAAGTGATGCTGGGTGACTGTGGACAGGTACATGCAAATAATAGGATCAAGGCAGCAGTACAAAGGTTTGTCTCCCAATCTTAATGCAGGTGTGGGAGACACAAACCAGGTGGCTAAAAGGCTCCTTTGTTTGAAGCTGTCAGGAGAAGAAGCTGATAATCTCATGCCTCATCCCTAAATTCTCTTTCAGCCGTGTCAAGGCATCTCCTCACATCAGGAAGTCTGCAATGACATGGCTATGTGCTAAGCTCAGTTAATGTGGTCCGAGGTTTAAACACTTCAGGTTGAAAGTGGATAATTGGTGGTAGTGGATTTTAAAAGCTCACACAGGTGCCTTTGAAAAGAGGTCAGGAGTCAAGTGCATCTCTCCTATGAGAAATGGTGAGCCTTTCCTAAGGAGATCAAAATTCTTCCACGGAGAGCCCCAGGGCCTTGTAAGAACTGTTATTAATTTAGTTCTGTATGTTCCAAATAATGGAAAAACGATACCACATGTGTACACGCCTAGGAACAGGGGCATGGTCTCTCCGACAGATAGGATTTCACCTGACTCTCATGGGCTGTTAATTAACTAATCAGCTCTCAGAAGCAGCACAGCAGCCCATTTCCCAGCTGGGACATCCAAGGATGCTGTGCCCTCGGCTCAAATGGGCCCCATGGGGACAAGGATAGGCTACCAGCAAGCATCTACCTCGGGATCTGAGGACTGTGGTGCCTCCCGTATGGATTTTCAAAGTAACACAGGGATGTGGGCTCCTGGGTGCATCTTTGCTGCCATGGGTTGCTGCAGCCCTCTGTTGTCCTGGTCACGATGCATCATCTGCAGCCCACAGGCTGAGACCACCCTGCCCCTCCCAGAGCCTTTCCTTGGCAAAGAGAGCTGTGCACCTAACTCATCTGCACCTTTAAAAGACGGCCGCTCTCCATCTTCACTCCATTATTATCCAGAATCATGCTTAACTAAGGGGAAGTTAGAGGAAATTAACATCATTTTCTTACTACGGTGGATGTTTTTTTTTGTGTGTGTGTCAGTTGCAAGACATAAGCTTGCCTAAACACGCAGCACATGAAAGCAGCTCCTGCCTGTGGCATATCGGGTTGCAAAGGCTCTGCGATTGCACCGAGCCTTGCACCTGCCCAGAGCACAGGGAGCAGAGCAGGGCTCGGCGTGGGGCGAAGACAGCTGGGCGGATCGAGGCCAGGAGGAGCTGGTTTTGTCCCATGCTCAGCATGTGTTTGAGTTTGCAATCCGAGCACCCGGGGTGACATGTGCCAGTAAAGCTGGAAATAGCATCGCTGTTACTCATATTTGCGTTGGAAGGAAGGGATGGCTATTGCTAGCTCCTAACCCCGCATGCACACACGTCTCTGGGTCTACCTATGCAAACAGCCCCTTTGCTTAGAAGATCACATAATTTGGTGGTTTGGAGCACGCAGCCCAAATAAGCACAGAGAAGGGCGTCACATGAGAGCAGGCTTATTCCAATTGTGAGAGAGAGCAAGGAATTTTCTCCTTGAAAATGTTCAGATGAAATTGTTGATGTCTTTTGAATGGGATGATATGGCGCTGTTGGCAATGACACACCTACCCATCCTGCTGCAAGCAGGTGGCTCTTTCGCCACCAAAATAGCTATTCCCATCTGTCCCCCTGAAGTCTTTGGCTCCTTTTTTGGCTGGGGCCAATGTGGGAAAGACTCCCACTGGTGAAAAGATGTTACAGATTTGTTATTATTTGCTGTACGCTTATTCGTCTTACAGTAGCACGTCAGAGATCAGCGTGGGGGGCTCTGAGCAGAAACAAAACCCCCAATATTGTCCCTGCTCCAGAAACTATGAGCTCCAGCTCCCTGTCCTCTGCACCAGTGCTCAGGGCTTACCCATCCCATCTCAGTTTTATTCGGCATAGTGTGAAACTAGAAATTGCTGGGACACAAAACCAAAGCCTTCCCCTCTTCAGCACGGAGCATGGGAATTACTGAAATGCTTCATTTTGTTTCAGTTTCTTAGATGAGAAATGATCAAACTGATGCTTTCTTGCAGGAAAGGTTCACTTTTGACAAAGTGATCTTTCCCAAAGGGACAAATAACTCATTCAGAGACATTTCTCCAGCTCTGTCTGTAAGGAACTTAAGAACAGCACTTCTCCTTTTTTATTAATATTGTTTGTTGGTGAAATGGCTTAATGGCCGTGGGGTCAGTTGACAGATAGGAGGTAACATTGTTCTCCTCCTCCAGCGAATGTAGTGTTTGGCATGACTTCAAAATAACCCTATTGTTTGTCATCTTCTCAGAGTACACTATAAAACCCCTGTTAAAAGGAAAGATAACGTTTTCTAAGCATAAGTCAAGTGCTGGGTTGCCTTTTTTCAAGCTGCCTGATGAGAATTAATGGTGTTGGATCTCCTGTTTTAAACACATTTGGCCAGGTTTTCTGGAGGCACCTAATTTATCTTGAGGCTCTTTCATCTATTATCTAGCTGTGAGCTTGTTCGTAGCTCATCAGCCATCCTCGTTTTGACAGGGGGCCTTGTGATGAGCAGCCAAGAGCGCGCGGCGGCGGGGCCGAGCATATCTCTGGCATGGAGGTGATGGGAAAAGGCTAACCTCCTGCCACTCCTCCCAGCACTCCCCGAAAACAGAAACAGAGCCCGAGACCATCACGCCGAGCCCTCTGACGTGTCGGAGTGAACGTCTGACAGATCCCACCTATCGAGCCACGGAGCAATTGTCACCTCTTTCCCTGTGTGGGAGCTTGGGGGAGCTTTGGGGAACCTCCTGATGTAGAGGGGATGTTCTGCCATGGAGAATTGCTTGGGTCAAAGCACAGATGCTGTCCACGGAGCCATTAATGCAGACGAGAGAGTGGCAGTAGCTTTGGAATAAAAATAACGTTATCTAACGAGGGGAGGGAAATAAAGATATTATGCAAACGCTCTTGAAACAAAATGGTAATTTTTCCATGGTTTGGACACCCAGACGAGAACGATCCGGTACGTGATTCAGGACCGTCACAGATGTGCAAGTTTTGCACATCAGCTCCAAAGCCCCGCCGGAATCAGGCGGAGAAGTTTTGCAAAATAAAGACGTCGCCTTCTTTTTTCTGCTTTCAGTGCGGACGGACGCGAGCGCTTGGAGCAGCAGCGACAAAGCTGCTGGGAAGTTTGTCACCATAACACTGGCTGTTTATGCTTTGTGTGGATGAAAGAACAGCTTTCTTCAATTAGGCTTTGTACTTCAGCTGGCAGGCGGGTGCCGGCTGCCTGAAACCCCAGCTCTCGCGCTGCTTGTCCCAGGAGCCAATGGATGCCACGCACGTCAATGACTTCAGCATGCCGCCCAGCCAAGCCCTCCTGCTTGTCCTGGGACAGAACGGGAGAAAATGGGAGACATCCAACCAGCAACAGCAATCATGTGAATTCTATTGTGTTCTATGATTCTCTTTGGATCGGGCCTCGTGCAGCTTTCTTAATGCTTTCCTTCTTTATTCCCTGCTCTGTGCAGGTGCAGGGAGCTGACATACCAGTGAGAAGCCTGCTGGTTCCTAAAGAACAGCTCGTTTTGAAGCCAATGGTCTTGTGGGGAAAGCAGGCTCTTTCCATTGACTTCAGCAAGTTTTGAATAAGTTGCCTGGATACCTAGCGTTGTAACAGCATGAGTGATCGGTCGATAGATATTTGTTTAATAAGAAACAGTGCATGTGAAAGGAACTGCCTCGATACTGATGTGGATTTATAAGATGCTGATTGCACTTTGTCATGCAGTTCTGCAGATTGAGAGAGCTGGAGTTTTATGGTTTACCGGAAGCTGATAGCAAAGCCGTGGCAAAAAATCAAAACGCAACACCCATGGCAGCCCTTCACAGGGAAAACTATTGTATAAATTAGGGCCTAGAGGAATTTGTGATATTGCCTTGGAATTCTTCTAGAGTGAAATGTGTTTCCTGGGTCATACTGTGGCAGAAAAAAAAATAAGCAGGGACTCTGAGGTGCATGAACGACAATATTTAATAATTAAAACCAAACCTCTCTATACCCAAGCAGGTCTTCCCATCAACAAAACTGTAACAACTGAGCTCTGATATTTCTTGTCTCTCCTGTGCTTGTGTAGCTCACCACAACCATCCCACAGAAGGAAGGATTCAGGGGTTGTAGTCTTCTCCAGCTGGGAACTTTGGAGGCATGGTGTGGCCTTGGGCACGCATGTTTCTGGTGACCCCATGTTGAAGCCAGGGTGCTGAAAATGGGCTCAACCATAGAGGATGGATGAACACCCCCAGGAAATATTTTCCCCTGCACATCTCCCATTCTGGCTCCTTAGATTGGATATTAGGAAAAATTTATTCTCCAAAAGAAGGTGCTGCAGTGGCAGGGTCACCGTCCCTGGAGGTGTTCCAGAGACATGGAGATGTGGCACAGCAGGCCTAAGAAGCTTGGGGTGGATGAGTAGCGCATGCAGAGGGAACAGAACTGTGATTCAGATGGCAGCAACACTTCTTGGTGGCACTTCATAAAGGGTTTCCATGGGTTTAAACACCACTGCCAGTGCTGTGAGACCCTGCAGAGAGAGAACTGGTCTTCACGCTCTCCATTCAGTCTGTCTAATTTATGTATTTCTTTCCTTCACACTCTTAATAATAACCAAAGGAGAAACAACGGGCACATGTGGATCTCCACATCCAAGCAAGGTCCAAATGCCACCAGGACCTGCTCCAACCCACAGCCTGGCAGACTCAGGTATGCTCAGCTCTCCTGGGGATTCCCAGTCTGACCCGAGCCAGGTAACTGGGCAGCTAAATCCCTTTAAGCGTTTGGGCCTCTTCCTCAGCTCTCACTCTGTAATTCCTTGTCTCGCAGGTGCGTTGTGAGATTAAACACATGAAAGACTCAAGGCACCGAATGCCGCCGTGATGAGACCCATCTGACAGAAAGATCAATTTGTGCTGGAAAATGCCTGAGATTTTTCTACCCAACAGTAGGATAATTTATCTCCCTCTCAAAAGACTTGAAGTGTGTTTTCAGGAAATGCAAACATGTTGATTTTCGCTACCCATTTCTCTCCATCCCTCAAATAAACTCTGCTTTCCTGCACACGGCAGCTTTGAAAATTGAAGAAGAATCTCATTAACTCCCCCGAAGCCTTAATTGTCCCATTTATTCCTAGGCACTCCGGAAGCCCATCTTTCAGTGGCTTGCTCGCCCTGCTAACAACTCACCGTAATCCTTTCCATAATCCCCAAGAATGCTGATCACTCGGGTGGCATTGGGCCTTCCTTGCTGATGAATTGCAGGGTATTTCATATCCCCTCATCAAAAAGAGCTCTTCTTCTGCCTTTACTCTTTCAGCAAGGAAAGTCGCTTTTATGTCACGCATCAGGCCTTCCCCCGCCATCAGCGACCTTTTTCTCTTCATACACAAAAGCAAATGTTCTGGAAGCTCTTTAAAATACCTGAGCAACTGGTAGTAAATGAGTCATTTCCTGTTGTTCTAACCTTTTTTTTTTTTTGGCTGCTGAGAAGTTATCTCAGCTCAGGATGTTAAGACCGTTGCACGATCCTCTGTGTTTGTGCAGATAAACATTATCTCTTCTCATTCCTGACCTGATCAAGCTGATTTTATAAACAGCCTTTCATAGTGGAAAGGGCTTTTTTTTACTCTTTGCAAACCTTTCGGGCTGGAGTTTGGTGGATGCTGGCATGCGGGAAAACTACTGTATGTGTGTTTGCATTGCGGTAACTGCAAATCTGTCCATTCCAATCTTTGTTGAGTTAACACACTGGGCAAACTAGGTGGTTTTGCAATGACCTCATCCCAGGATCTCAGCAGAAAACAGCCCGTGTACATAGCTGAGCCTGGAATGCGAGCGAGACCTCATTCATAAACTTCCTTACCATTCCTTTACACTCAAAGGCAGGAATAAAAATCAGCCAAAACAAGCAGAAATGGTGTTCCGGAGTTAACCAAGTGGGAAAATATATAGATGTGCTTTTTTTATTTTATTGTATTATTGAATCAGGATGCTTTTAACCATCTGTGGGAGGCTTTCTGTGGTATCACATTCATGCTGTCCCTTGAACTATGCTAGAAAACTTATCATGAAGCTGCCTTCTTTTCCTTTTATTGAAAGTTTTTTTGCGTGTGTGATATCACCTCCTTTGTTGGTGATAGCACCACCACCTGCTTAATGCCATTGCAAATACAGAGCTTGGAAAAATGTGTTACAAACAGCAGGTGGTACGAATATACTGCAGCTCAGAGAAGAGGTCTAAATACAATGACAGTTGTTTTGATTAAAGCTGTTAAGCAGCAAGGGGAGAAAAGCAATTAATTTTTGCACTTTTTCTAAGGACGTCATGACCTTGAAGTCCTTACATTGAGGCAGTCTGTGCACTCACTGTGGACAGTAAGTTAATACACAAAGATCTTCTGTGTTGTTGGACTGAGGACCGAATTCAGCCTGCAACATCTGGCCTGGAGACGTCACCCACCAGTGGCAATGACTGCCACACAATGGTCAGCACAAGGCTGGCACCACTGGGGTCCTCAAACACGTCCCCAGTGGGATGCAGTACTATTTGGGCACATTTGTAGCCCCAGCCAGTTGGGAGTTCCGCCGTGCCAAGCACTTCTAAGTCTCTCTTTGTCAGCTCGGTGGTGAAAATTGGGCTGGATGATAATTGCAGTCACTGAAAGAATTTGTCTGTGGTCTAATCTGAGTGCAACTAAGGAGCTCCGGCATGTGCCTCCAGCAACTTAGATGTCCAAGTGGTCTTGCTTTTCAGTGCTGGACAATCCCAGGAGGAACTTGATTTCCAAGAGAAGATGACAGTGAGTGTATTCAGTCCAACGCAGCTGTAGGTATGGTACAAACACACAATTAGAGACAGTTCCTGCCCTGGAGAGCTTGGATTCTAAATAGACAAATAGATCATCTCCAGATGGCAGAGGCTGGAGTTGAATTGGTGGGAGAGCACACAAGTGTGTGGTACTGCTGCTTCTGGATGCAGACAGCTGGCCACAAGGCAAGGGGAGAGAAATGCTGTAGATGCTGGGGGGGGCCAAATTCCCTGCAAACAGCCCACAGGATGGGGCAAGCATGTGGGGATAGCTGCAGGCCGTGGTATGACACATAACGGGAAGAGCTGGAGGAGGGAAAGGAGGGGAGAGGGAAGGAAGTCCATCTATGGCAGCTCCTGCTGAAATGCAGGGGGGGTGCCAACACACGCCAGTGCCTGGTGGTGAAGAATGGATGAGTGGATGTGATTTAACATTGTTAGACACTTGGGACTTTATTGTAGAAAGAAGGATTGATGAGGGCACGAATTCCAGCCAGTCTGTAAAGGAATAGGGCAGTGGTAAAGAGCTTTTTCACCTTTCACCACCATCACCAACATGGAGCGTAAGACTCATGCCTCGAGATCAGAGGATGAGTTGCTCCAATGGAGCCAAACCAGTAGGACTTCAACAATATGCATTACAAACATGTGAAAGATAATGGGGAGTTCAGTTCCACAAGCACTGCCAGGGTTGTGCTGGGGGATTGGGAGCCTCAGCAGCCCTGGAAAGGGCTGGTGTGGGCAGTAAGAAGCCCAGTGAGACAGGAAATGTTGCAGGGCCTCTGGGCAAAGCAAGGGAAAGGCAATGGCTTGGAAACAAGAAGCCCTGGAAGTGCCTGTGGCAGGACTCTGGATGTGGTGGGGATCCCACAGACGACTCTACAGAGGAGAAATACACTGAAGAGAGCTACCAGCAGTCATTGTTGGCTCAGAAAGTCCCTGGTCTGCCCGTTTTTGTAAGCTGAGTAGGCTCTCACTGAGGACAGTCTAAACCTTATACTCTTCCCCAAACCTCTTGAGGAGTTTGTCACTTCCAGAGGCAGGATATTGGACCAGGGAGACCTATGGTCTGATACACTGATTTGCTTTTACAGCCCTGCTCTCTATCATTTGCTCAGCTTTGGTCATCCCAGCATCCATTTTGAGGGAATACAGCTGAAGTGAAGAGAAGAAACCACCAGTTGCCTGGGAAATCTTCTGAGTATTTATTTCAGACCACAAGCACTGTAGGTGGCTCTAAGATTTGGGAGGATCCAGGTGAGAAGGATTTGTGGGAAAGTATTGGATTTCCAGTGGCCAGAACAATAAAGAATAATAAGTGAGAGGCACCTCTCCAAGCAGACATGGGTTTCAGCAGAGTGGGACAAAGAGCAGAGCGTCCACCAACAGTAGAATGCCACATGCTAATTGCAGGAGTTTACCACCAAACATGGGAAAGCTTTAGTATTTAACTTGGCAAGAAAGAGGTGATTTAACTGGTATAACAGAGATGCGGTCAGGCAGTATAAATCAGTGGGCCACAAATTACACAGGAAATTTAGGTCTAGCTTTCAGAGTTGAGGGAGGTGGGAAGATGGAGGAATTAAAACCTGATACCATTAAAATATTGCTTCAGGGCAGAGAAGAACTTGCTGTAATGCTGCTTAGGATACAGATTGCTGTTTAAAAGGGTCAGGAATACACAGCAGGTCATTCTTTTACAAGAACTATCTGGCAACACGAAGAGCAAATTTGGAGCAGGTAAGATGATGGGAGTTGCATATTGTAAGACATGGGAGCATTCCCAGTTCTTCAGAAGAAAAAACACTATTCTGAGTTAAGGTGACTGAGACAAAATGAACTCATGTAGCCCATCCCCTACTCTTCAGCTGGGCTAAATTGCTAATAAGGATGTTAATTGGAGGAGGGTTCTTATGAGCTGCAGCTGAAGTTAAACACACCAGTGCCTTTCTCTGACAAACCAACTGGCTGAACTCTGCTACGTCAGCATAAATGCAAAGCCTTCTGTGTGCATTTGGTTGTCAATGGGAATATTAGAACCTAGTAGAATTTTATCTACTGCTACAGTTGTACTGTTTTTAGGCTACTGCAAGTTTATTATTGTAGGCTAAGAGGGAATCACTATGATTGGTTTGTAAGGTTTTATAAATTATCTCCTTTGGAAAGATACTCTTGTTTTGCTTAAAGATTCTTCATGGCTGATAATACTTCCCTCTAGATGAACGGAAAAAATACACGATTGGTTTCTGGTCAGAATTTGTTTAGCTGCATGCTTCAGCTGATGGATCTTCTTTTTTTGTTTGCATGTTTGTTTTGCTGTTGATATATTTAGCTTTCCGTCTAGTCGGTAAGCCTATTCCATCAAGCCTAGATGGATTTTCCAGCTGCCTTGTGATTTGATTAAGTCAAGTTAATTCTCATCAGATGATTTGAAACAATCCGATCCAACTTCTTCAGATACCTTGGTAGTTGCAAACTGATCTCTACCGACTCAGAACTGCCCAGGATCACTTCTGATAATTCAGATCATCTGTGTTGCCTTTGGGGACTGATTCAAATTCTGCTAAACCAGCATAACAACCCCCCTTGATCTAACAGGCTTTGGACCAGCCTCCCATCTCTTTGAAACAGCAGGTCATATATCTGACTAAAGGTAAAGATTTTGGCCATATGCCTACAGAGTGCACTGTAATACAAGCCAGCAATAATCGGAAGACAAATTTTGTATATGTGCAAAGTATTAGTGCCCTTAATGATAAAATGTCCAAAATTCTTGGATCAGGCTTGAAAACAGTGGGCTTGAGCTACTTTTCACATGGGAATACCTTACAAGCAGTAAAGAGCAGATGGAAAAGATCAGCATAAAGGAAATGAAGTGCTCCTCATGCTACGGAACCCAAGATCTGTGGATGCAGACTACTGCCATTCTGTTATTAACTGCAGGCACCTAAACAGGAATCCTCACAACAAAGAAAAACCTTCCTGATGGGAAGAGGCCATGCTGAGTAGGTTGTGTTCAGTTGTCAGCTAAACAACTGAACCCACCTTAGGGACTATCTGTGAACATCTGCTGGTTCCCCCTCAGGAGGTTGTTCTCCCACTGAATTCAGCAAGGTCCAAGTCAAACTGAGGACCTTAGGCAAGGATGAGGCTCCTTTGCTCCCACCTCATCCGAGGGGGTTCAGATTCTTCTCAGAAAGAGTGGTGATGCACTGGAAGAGACCAGAGAAGTGATGGGGTCACCGTCCCCGGAGGTGTTCCAGAGCATTGGAGATGTGGCACTGAGGGACGTGGGCAGTGGGCATGGTGGGGTGGTGTTGTGCTTGGTGATCTTGGAGTCTTTTCCAACCTGAATGATTCTATGGTTCTATGATCTCCTTCATCTACACCGATTAGTACAGCACCCAGCATTGACCCAAGAACCCAGGTGTACCCAGAACCACGTCTCAGCTGCAGGCAGTTCTGACCATCTTCAGATACCAAAGAGCCTCAGAAATAACAACATACCAAAAAGTCATCTGCACATGGATTTGGGGGCATAAAGAAAATTTAAGATCTGCCATCTAAATAAAAAAACCTCCCCCAGCCATACCACACTGTGAGGGTTCCAGCCAGATGCTGCTGCTTCTTGGGCTGTGGGGCTGGAACTGCAAAGTAGCTGAATCAAGAGAGTGGCCACACAGAAGGAAGTTGTGGAGGAATATGGAAAAGATCTGTCTGCATCACAGCATCAGTTCATCTCCTTGGCAGGGCCCTTTCTATCAGCAGTGGTGCCTAATCATTAAACAGATGGGCTGAAAAACCACTTTGCAATATAGATGGGCTGAGAAGAGAAGCATGGTTTTAAATCCACGTATAGGCTGCTCGTTCACAGGGTTTTTCCAGGGGGCTGTCTTTCCTGGGGCCCAGCTGACCACATGGCACAAAGAGGTCTGTCTAATAACAGTGGAATCCCTGCCCATGCCTAACGTGCACACCTCCTGAAAAGCTTAAGAGCCGTCACAAGATGCTCCAGCCCAACTGAAGGTGGCACTTAGGGACATCTGCCTTTTGCCCGATGTCACCCAGTGAGGTTGGGACACTTTGCCAATGAAAGTGCATCTACACCAGGGTGTTTTTGCCCACTAAGTGTTGGCTACAGTTTCTTTTTTTTTCATGCATCCAACCAGCAGAGGGAAAAAAACAGAAGTCTATCTAGTGCCCAACATCACACTTGCTGAATGTTTCTTTCTTTTCCCTATCAGCTCCTTGTTTCGCTGTTTTATTTATAGTATGTTCCAGGCCACAATCAAATGCTCTGTTGTATAAGATGTGGGCAAAAAGACAACAAAAACCCCTTGGGGAAACTGAAGGAGAGATATCCCTGCTAACTGAGGAAAGACAAGGCTGGGGAGGATGTGGTAACTCAAGGTCTTGACAGCAAAATATCCCCGAACTCCTGTACCTACAAACCCCTTTTCCTTGGAATGGTCCTGGAGCATTCTCATCTCCCAGGAATGCAACATCCTTCTTAGAAGCACAAGATGGAAGAGCCACTGGGAGCACACAGCTTGGGAGAACACTGAGACTGAGGAGTTCTCAACGGGATCAGAAGAGCCAGTGTTACACAAAGAGATTATTCACCCACTTGTGCTTATCGACTTCTTAAAAATCCGAGTCTATTTTTTATCCTGGTCCCCCAGCTTCCCATTCAACACTGCTGTGTTTCAGCTTGGCGTTATCTCAGTCATCTCCACGTGCTCCTGCAGGAGCAGCTGTGCAGGACTGGTCTTGTCCTTCACTTGCTGCATCTCACCTCTAGTGATGTCATGAAGACATGAGCGCTTCCAGTGGAAATGCACAAGTAGAACACTTAGGAAACAGCCAGGCCGTCTGGTATTTCTGTTGCTCCTACTTACACTCAGCACTGCGTGGGTGCCTGAATGCAGTATCTGAAGTGTTTCTTGCCTGATTTTCATTTGTGTAGCATGCAGGATCAGCTGATGTTTGTCTTCATGTGACGTGCCTTTGATCCTTCTTTGAGCCCTGCTAAGTAACACTTGTTATGTGTCAAGTGACTGTGACTACGACTGCAGGAATGCACCATCAGAACACACAAGAATGAAGCTTCTGGCTCCTCTGATTGTCAAACAGAGGGAAAAGAAAGCGGCTGTTTTTCCTTTCTGTACATAACCACTCTATGTGGACACTAAACTGAGACCTGGGGCAAGAGCTGAGCTGCCTCATGCATCCACTTCCATTAAAGAAGAGTTGCTGGTGCCTAATAGAGAAGATCCAAACCACCCGTAAGGAAAGCACTCTTGCTTGTGTTTCATTAGAGATAAAAATTAGTTCAGCTACTATATCTATTCGTTTAACTGCATGTAACTTGGAGCCAGCAACTCAGACCTCCCAGAAGACCCGAGTGCAGCCTTCACTCTCAGAAGAAAACACATGGTGTGAAATCATCTCCTCTACTAGGAGACAAAGCTCAAGTGCTGTTTACTTCTGAATAGAGTACACAAAGATTTGCTAGGTGTATCAGCAAAGCATGTGCTCAACACGACCAAACCTGCAGGAGGGGATACCTTACCACTGGAGAGTGTGCCAAGGGCTGGGGAAGTCTGAAACAAGAGCAGGTCCTGTAGGACTGCTCAGGGATGTGGTAGAAAAGACAGTGCAAAAGTCCAATGAAAGTGGACAACAAAAACAGGTGTTTCTATGTGCTCAAATCAACTGAGACAGAAAACGAGGACATTTCTACTCACAAAAGGAATGGAGATAAATGAATTATGTACAGGGTGCAGGTTCCCTGGAAAGCAAGCTCCTATTCTACAAAAGAAAAAAACCTCATTTGTTTGAATTCCCTGAAATATCAAGTAGGACAAAGCACTGGGACATGAGTTACAAACGAGATAGCTGTTGCTATTTGCTCAGAGAGGCAATCTCACGCAGCAGCATCCAGAACGTGGTGTCTGCCAGTCAAATTATGATGGGAAGAGCTAGAGCTTACCATTTCAGCACAGGCTGAAAAGCGTCTCCTTCCTCTAGGGACTCTGCTTGCAGTTCTTGTTTGCTGGTGAACTTTTGGATAGTAATAAGTTGACCTTCAGCTGTTGCCTGGAAGCTTTTCCTCTATCTCAAGCAAGTGATTTGAATTCTTTCTAACTTCCGATCTACAGAATAGGATTCCTAAAATTTTACGGAGCTGTTGTGAAGATTGTTAATGTGCATGAGATACTCATGTGTTGGGACTGTGGGCCAAGGAAGCGTCCCAAGTCTGTTCTCAGGGGAAGAGAAACAACATTCTTAGATTTTGAAGAAGCATTACTGTGAATTACACAATAAAATAAAGAGGTCAATGTACCCATGTAACAAATTTCCTATTAATACTGGTGAACAGCAGGTAGCTTTGCAGAAACAGAAGCCAGTCCGTAGACAAGAAGACAGCAGGTGAAACAGATGCAATGGATTCTGAAATATCAACAGAAAGGGAAGAGTAACAGCAGATCCCAGAGTCTTGACTGCAGTCACAACCATGAGCCTTGACCTCAAGGAGCCAAGGGCCACCTCCCTCCCACCCTCTGCTCCTTCCTCCATTCTGAGGATGTAGCCATTCACACATACTGTGCTCCTCACGCAGCACTGCGCCTTCCCAAGTCCATCCCAAGATCCTGTTTTCCCACCCCATGCTGCCATGTCCCTGCTGGGTACCGTCAGTCTGCAACATGGGCTTCTGCCGGGTGCGATTTCATAAGAGTCAGCCACTGCACTCCAGCAAACTTTCGTTGCCTCTAAGTTCACAGCTATAAATAGGGGCTTTCATAAGGTGGTGCCCGCAGAAGTTCTGGCACAAACAATTTTTAACATTTTGAATGAGTGGGGCTTGATGGGAAGCCTGCTGCCTGCCGGCTTTGGCAAGCTCCACAGACCTGTTTGGGTTGAAACATGCCGATATCCAACAGAATGAGCTGTTAGCCTGGCTGAGACCATTTCAGCTTATTGCATAAGTGACTTAGGCAGATGTTTAATGGATTTATGTAAGGCTGGCTGAAGTCAAACACAGGTGTAAGAGATGAAAGGGGAATGGGAAAAATGCACTGTGAAGATCATTTTTCCATTTCTGTATTTTTTTTTTTCCCCTGGCTGTTGATTCTATTGCCCTTTCCATGCAATTTCTGTGCTGTGAGTCACCAAGAAAAAAAATACACACACACACACACAAAAACCCCACTATTTTTATTTACTACCAGCAAGGAATGAAGTTTTACACAAAGCTGTGCTGTAGCTGTACTCACTTCTCCTATTTCAGCTATCCAGTTTATTTCTGCTCCAGCCCAGCTGCATTTTGCTCCCAAGGTGTGCTGAGCAGACATTGCCACTCTGAGGAAGGGGAGCAAATGAAAGGTAGATCCTTGCTGCAGACTGCTCATTATTCAACCTTCCCAGCATGTTGTACATGACATTCTCATGCTGGGATTTGGAACGTCTCCAGCAGCGACAACATGAGCTTTCTCCTCCTGTGGTGCTCAGACTGAAGTGGGTCAAGATGTGGTACTTCAGGAGCGTTCATCACCTAAGCATCTCTTGCAGCCTCCTCCCAGGGCATCACACAAGAACTTTGTCTGTAGAGATAAAATACTGCCTTGCACCAGGTCCTCAACCTGCCCCCCCACCCCCCAAATGCTGGGCACCCACCACCAGGTAGCTTCAGTGGTGAGGAACAGAGAGGAAGGAGCAGTGACCCAGGATGTGCCAAAGTGGGCTTCTGCCAGCCCATCTACAACACATGGACAGTCTCCTGACTCTCCATGGGCACAAGGCAATGAATTGGTGTGTTTCACATAGGTGATTGAGGCACAAGGCAGGTCTGCAGTACTGATGAATATTTCTAGGGGTTTCTCATCTGTCAAACCATCCCCAGCAACTGAAAGCAAAACCCAGTGCATGTTTTTCTGTTGGTGAATCACTGAAATGTGCTAGCTGAGGATGATGAGAGAGTGTCTTTAGCCCTAGATAGCCAAAGGATGGTATTGCCATTGTTGCAATTGGCCAGGCAGTGGCAGTGCTGCCCAGGGAGGTGATGTGGTCACCATCCCTGGAGGTGATCAGGAACCATGGAGGTGTGACACTGAGGGACGTGGTCAGTGAGCATGGTGGGTGTGGGGTGGGGTTGTGCTTGGAAATCTTGGAGGTTTTTTCCAATCTGAACGATTCCAAGCTCAAGGGGGGAGATGGAGAGGATGATGATCCTGGAAAGTCTTGGAAGAGAAACAAAGCAGTAACTATAGCTTGGGGACAAATCCCCAGTGGTCAATACCCTCAATAACTGTGGTGATGTGCCCCCAGCCCTTAGGTGGAGCAGAGCAGCCCAGCCCAGCACTGATGTTGGCCCCAGAGCTGGTGGCAGAGCCAGGAGCTGAGCTCACATCTCCTGGCTCCCCAGCCAGTCCCAGACCCACAGGGCCGTTTTTCCTCTCTGTTCTGCCTCATTAGCACCAGTAAGCACTTCTGTCACCAGGGACATGCATGCTCTGGTGGGGAGTGTAACAGAAATGCCTATTAATAAATGATATAATACTTTCCAGTTTTCGAGGCTCTCTGTGGCGTCCACTCAGCAGCCCTGGCTGAGTCAGGCTCTTTTATTTACACCCTCAGCACTGCCAAATCTATTGTTTGCCATAGCCTGGGCTTGCCCAGAAGCTGATGAAGGATTGACTTGAGCTGGCCATATGGATAGGGACCAAGGTGCCAGCAATGCCAGTGGTAAGGCACGCATGGATGGATGGGAGATAACAGGAAAAGGTCCCCCATGCTGCATGGGAGGAGAAGGACAGCCTTGTAACAAGCAGTTCCTATTAGCCCCAAATCCCTCAGCCCCTGGCTGGGATGGCTCTGCATGCACAGAGCTGGGACGGGCACTCACTCGGCACGTCTTGGAGTTATTGATTCATTCTGCTCACAACAATGTTGCACAACGGGATGTGTTTTATGGGGACATTAACCCACACAGCAATGGCCTTAATGCGTCTCACCACCCGAGGTGTGTATTAGCTGCCTTTATAACATATATCCCAGCGGATTTTATTGTTATTGAAGCATAAATCCTAGGGTTTAGAACCTCTTAAAACTCTCCTCTTGAGATCTACCCTTCCAGGGCCCAATCCAGAAGATGGTGGAAAAAGCCCAAACCCCTCACCCTTACCCCATCTCCAGCTGATACAAGGTTGTCTGGGATATTAGCAGCACCAGAGCTCTCCTCCTGTGCTTTCCATATGGAAGCAACAATGATGAGGAGGTTCAGCATGTTCTTCCTTCTTTTCTCTTCAAAAGCTCAGTACAATGCATTTCCAGTGCCTACCAGTGTCCCTGAAGCCATATCTAAGATCTATATTCTACCAACACCCCAATTATGGGCACCCTTCTCATCCTTGAATGTCATCTTGAAGTGGATCCCCTCTATCTGTCTACTCCTCACTGAATTCCTACAAGAAAAGAGGTAAGAAGAGAGGGAAAAGGTGCTATTTTTTTTTCCAAGTCATTAAAAAAACAAACAAACAAATCCAAAGCTGATAGAAACAGTGATCAGAGGTTCTGCCCTGCCCATGTGCCATCCGTGCAGTGTGGTCATGCTTTAAAGCCACCCCACCATAGTACAGGGCTCCAAAGCCACTGCTTTTAACTGCAGACATGAAAGTTCCCCCAGAAGCTGTCTCCTCCTCTGTTTCCAACCCTTGTGCCTTGCACTGAGCTCTTCAATCCACTCTATGAGGACTAGATAGAGCCTTGTGTTTGCCATCAGAGGTCCCTGGATTATAGGCCCCACACCCAGCCATCTAACAAAGGGAAGGCCATGCACGATGGCCTTAGGAGGTTGTATTTTGGTACCCTTGGATACTTCCCATGCTTGCCCCACACAGCCAGGTCTGTCTGCCCCCACCAGAAAAACAACCCAGCACATTCCTTGCACCAGAGAGCTCCCCACTGCAAATTCACTTCATTGCTGAGAACCAAATTGCATTCATTCACAAAGCCTGCACACCTTGGCCCAGCTGCCACTCTTGAGGAGGTCTGTACTTAACATTTGACAGGAATACCAGTAATTCAGATGCCTAATGAAACTGGGGAAGGGCTTATCGGCTTATCACTCTAACTATGCTAATGTCCCTTCTCATCCATACCAATGTCACCATGCTGGACACTGTCCCAGCCCTATGTTGGAGTGTGATAGTGGCACCAGCCGGATAGGAGAGCAGATTTGGAGACAAGGATGATGGACTTGAGGCTAAGAAATCTGTTTTGGAGGGTTTGGCATGTAGGACCAGTTCTCCCCACATGAGCATGGCAGCCTCTAGCCATCATGCTGCAATGAGTTCCTTACTATCCTCTGTCTCACCAAAGAGAAGCTTTAAGAAGCAAGATGGTTGCCAATTAAACAAAACACCTGGCAACTCTGACAGCAGAGATTTTTGCCTAGAACAGGCATTAACTAACATCTCAATGTTTACCTTTAGGCTGGTGGCCACTTGGCTCAGGAAGGCCACTGAAATTGTCAGAAAGCCATAAATTTTTGGACGATCCCTTTTTCATGTTTATAAGAACACTGTGGCTCCCTGTTAAATCCCTTCTGGGCTGCGTCCACAGACAGATGTGGTTTTCTTCCTCTGATCTTCCATGCTGGGAGTACAGAGACGTGGGACCCTCCAATGGGGGCTGTGGTAGGCTGGCTTTCAGGGGAGGTGACCAGCAGCCCATTTGGGGGGTTAAGTTTTGCTACACCAGTCCCGTACCAGTGACCCTAAAGGTGCTAAAGAGGTGGGAAGAGATCCCAAAGGACATTTTGCAGTAGGACCGAGAGGCAAGACAAACTCACCAGTTTTGGGTAGCAAGGCTGATTAAGGATAGCAGGAGAACATCTACTGGCATTTTTCTTGGGACATCCCCCACCTCAATATAACCAACTTTACACAAATGCTTAGTGGATTTCTAATTGCTCACAGAAGCTGGTTTCTACCAAATGTCATCATTTCACTGTCTTTTTAAGAATTTCACCCTCATTTTAAGAACTGTTGCCTGCAGACCCCATCACACAGAGAGAACTTGAAACACATCTGTCTTAAGCTATTGTAACACTTCCCTCCGGATGCCACTAAGATGGGATCTGCATTTAACTCTTATTCAACTGTACTCCTGTGGTGTTGAGTGGCACAGAATTCTTCCCATCTATTCTTGAATGGTTTGTAATTGCCAGTATCATGGAGAGATGTCCCACCAGCTCATGAGTACATGCTAAAGAGGGAACCCCAGTGCAATAGTATGTAAGGAATTAGAACATTTCTCCCACTGCTGCCCCTCGGGATACGGAGGAGTCACCATGCCACATGCAATTCTTTTCTAGCTGGAAAAAAAATCCCAAGCAACTACAAGACAATAGACCAGGCCTGGTTGTCTCTCCTTGTTTCCAGGAGACATGTGTGGTGGATATGTAGGGCTATTTTTGCTTCACGCTGAACTGGCATCGTCACAGAGAGCTGATTTCTCCTCTGCTTTATGTCCAAAGATGATTTTGGAAGCTGAAAACTCACCATAGCCATGAACAAATACAGTTTTGGAAGGTCAGCTTGCTGCATCGCTGGCTTAATGAAGATATGTGTGCTTATCTGTTTTGGTTATCGAGTGACATAGTTTCTCCCTCTGTCATGGAAAACTCATTTACCAAGCAGAAAGGAATTGAAGCTGTAGTTGACCGATGAAGTGCTTTGCGTGTCTCTCTTCTTCCCACTCCTTCAGACGTGGTCACTGACCTCACGCAGTGACTGGGAAGATGAAGCTGTCCTGCTCTTCAGATGTGGGCTCATATGAGCCATTTCAGTTGGGTACACACTTCCATCCCATTCACATAAAGCCCATAGAAACTTCTTCCTCTTGTTCTTTTTGTCATTACACTGCCTACAGCTTTCAGTGGGGAGGACACTGCAGCAGTTTTGATCTCTTGGTTAAATCCTCCTCCAAGCCTTGAACAAAAGATCTAGCACAGGGAAAAAGAAATGATGAATCTGAATTAAGGACCTTTTTAACATTCTGTTGCAAAGGGAAGGGTCTTGTATTCACCTTCCAAGTGCAGGTAGTGTCACACCAGTAAACGCAACTTCTCACACCACTGGAGGTGGGGAAAGGTTGGGCACACAAGGGACGTGGTACCATGGAGCATGCTCGAGTTTGGTAATGATGCCCCTACAACAAACAGAGTGGAAATCTTAGCAAGTGAAGATGCAGACAATTAAATACAGAGGCTGGACCACATGTGACTTAAAGGCAGGCTTGAAGTTGTGTTTCCTGGTGTGAAAGGTCAACCTGTGAGCAGGTTCCAAGACTTTCAGGGTTTTCCAGCATGGCACAAGCCCAAGGTGATCCCAGCGCTTCATTGAAGACCTTTGGCACAGAAGAACTGAGGAGGGTGGAATTGACCTTGCTCCATTATCAACAGGTTTATATCTTGCCAAAGCCTTGCAAGGTATCACAGAGCTGAGCCAGGAGATGTTTTGGTTAATGGCTGATTGTGGCTGCAGCTCAAGCTGAAGCCATTGCACTCAGAACTCAGCGGCATTCAAAGCCCAGCTTTGGCTGGAGTGTGGTCTAAGAAAAAAGTCACAGCTCTGCTGCTCTTCCTGCAGGATGCGGCTGCTTGCACCATGCATGGGATTGCATGGGACGAAGGAGAGGATCTGGGGGGCACTCGTCTGCAAAGGAAGGGCTGCGCAGTTTTTGTTTAGTCTAGCTAGAAATGTCATACTTTATATATCCTTCACCATTTCCTCGTAAGGCTGCTTCA
This sequence comes from Tetrao urogallus, assembly GCF_951394365.1. Taxonomy (NCBI): domain Eukaryota; kingdom Metazoa; phylum Chordata; class Aves; order Galliformes; family Phasianidae; genus Tetrao; species Tetrao urogallus. The sequence continues at coordinate 58,609,801 of NC_136819.1, read as the reverse complement.
CTAATGGATAACTGCACCAGGAAACTTCTGTGGCTAGACAGCCAAAATTTTACCTTATTCACTTTCAACCTTTCCTTATAACTCTGTAATTCCTCAGGATTTATGTCATTCCAATATTTGCCTCGTTCTTCCTCAGCTGCTGCTAGCCAAGCCAGTGATATTTCATTCATTTTAATCTTTCTTCCAGAACTTCCATTTTTCCAAGCTGAATCTTGGTGCCTTTTTTTCAACCTCATGTTCATCTCATTTGCCAAGGAAAAGCTAAGGTAATATTGCATTAGATCCAAAACTGAAAATGATATTAGAGTAGCCAGCCAGGCTGGAAGAAGAGCTTGTCTTAACCAGAGCTGGTCATCCTCTTTGCCTTTTAACTTTGACAACAGCAACAATGATTGAGACTTAAGTTATTAGCTCACAATGCTGACTGTAATTTCTATAAAGAAAGAAATAAATAAAGACACCTGGGACTTTTGGTATTGCTCAAATTACTCCTACATAGATACCAGCAGTGTCACATAGCAGAGAAATAATCGCTAGAAGGTGTTTTTGTCAGAAGCACTTGGACTGATTACACACATTACACACACTATGATTTTCTCATCATTACCATTTATAATTTTGTGTTTATGGATCTTTAACTTAGAGTCACAGTGCTCTGTGCACAGAGTAACACTTGGCTGAATAAATCTGAGAAACTGCGACCTGTTGAACAAACCCCACAAAAACCCCACAGCCGCAGTCACTGAATATTGAGGGGAATTGCTTCACACCTCAGCTGATGCCTCACGTTGTAATTATTTTAACATTAAATAGGAAAAAGAAAGCGGTTTGCACAGGTGTGTGGCCATATCAATACATTCTCTTTTGGTTGCTTCTGAATCGCTTTGAATTTGAGAAACAACGTGATCCACTTCTTTGCTAGAAATAGCGACCAGCCACAAAAGTTCACATTGCATTTTATAGAGATCGGCTCAGCAGAGTGAACGCAGGGATTTCTCAGGAAGCAGTACTGATTAGAAAGTCCTCAGTTATCATTACATCTTGATAACTTCCATTAAGTGCATTGATCCCGTATAAAATGTTGTGACTCATCGCCACAGGGGTGCAGTGGAACAGCCTCAGGATGAACACACCTGTCAAGGAGGAAGAGCTGCTATTCCAAGGTAGGTGAAGGAGAGGAGCGTTGCCTTGCTCCTTGATTTCTGGTGCCTGAGGTGGCACAGCAGTGATAGCGGTGCTCCACACTCCCTGTGGGAGATGCAGGCACGGCTCTGAGTGCTGCTTCCCACAGCTGCCCAAGGCTTTGCATGTGATTTTCCATCTTGTTCACCCTTGGGAACGGAGCCATTTATCGCTGTGCTGATGAAGACCCCACATCCCTTCCCTGCTGGTGAAGGAGCCCCACAAACCCCCCACCCAGCCCCTTGCCCCTGACCCCTATTTGCCCCATTGTCCTTCTTGCTGACCCAGCTGCTGCCTTCCCACCCCTCAGCTCTGTCCCCTTTCGTCTCCTGCTTCTCTTCCCAGACTCATGGGCTACCTTTCATTTTAAAATGCTCATATTCCAGTCCCTTTTCTTCTGGTGGAAACTTTAACAAATGCACCAACATCTGCTATAGTTAGTCATCACACTTAATGTGCAGGATATTCCAGCTGGATTCACTCTCCTTTTATTATGTATTGGAAAGACGTTTCATCTGCACTCCTCTGGCTTGGCCAGACACAAGCCCAGACTCACCTCTGCATGTTGTGGACATGGCTGGGGTGCCATGGGGTGCTGCATGGCCATGCACGCACAGCACATCCCACTCCAGAACCTCTCTGGACCCAACAACTCATACAGCCAAGATGGGTCGTGCCTGGGCTGTGGAGAAGGCATGATGGGCTTTGAAGGCAGACTGAGCAGCTGGTAGGAGGGTAGGTATGTAGGAAAGGATAGAGGGAGGGAGAGAGGGAAGAAGGGAAGGAGGGAGGGAGGGAGGGAGGGAGGGAGGGAGGGAGGGAGGAAGGAAGGAAGGAAGGAAGGAAGGAAGGAAGGAAGGAAGGAAGGAAGGAAGGAAGGAAGGAAGGAAGGAAGGAAGGAAGGAAGGAAGGAAGGAAGGAAGGAAGGAAGGAAGGAAGGAAGGAAGGAAGGAAGGAAGGAAGGAAGGAAGGAAGGAAGGAAGGAAGGAAGGAAGGAAGGAAGGAAGGAAGGAAGGAAGGAAGGAAGGAAGGAAGGAAGGAAGGAAAGGAAAGAGAACAAAAGAATGAAAAACAAAAGAAAAAGAAGAAAGAAAGAAGGGAAGAAAGAAAGAGAGAATAAAAGGGAAAAAATGAAAGAACAAAACAAAAGAAAAACAAAAAATGAGAGAACAAAAGAATAAAAAGTGGAAAAAAAACAAGAAAGAGAGAGGAGGAAGAAAGGAAGAGAGAAAGAAAGAAGGAGAGGGAGGGAAGGGAAGGAAAGGGAAGGGAAGGGAAGGGAAGGGAAGGGAAGGGAAGGGAAGGGAAGGGAAGGGAAGGGAAGGGAAGGGAAGGGAAGGGAAGGGAAGGGAAGGGAAGGGAAGGGAAGGGAAGGGAAGGGAAGGGAAGGGAAGGGAAGGGAAGGGAAGGGAAGGGAAGGGAAGGGAAGGGAAGGGAAGGGAAGGGAAGGGAAGGGAAGGGAAGGGAAGGGAAGGGAAGGGAAGGGAAGGGAAGGGAAGGGAAGGGAAGGGAAGGGAAGGGAAGGGAAGGGAAGGGAAGGGAAGGGAAGGGAAGGGAAGGGAAGGGGCATTTTCAAAGAGCTGGTAAGAGGGCCTCCCTGCCCCACACAATCTCTGGCCTGAATGGCAAAACATCCTGGTTTATGCTTGGGCATGAAAATTGTGGGTTTTGCAGGATTTGCAGGTAAATCATTTTAAAAGCTCATGTTTGCCTTGCAAGCAATCAGCCCCTTTGCATAAGAGGAGGGCAGAGCAGCCACCCTCTGTCTTTGACCCCAGGAATGAGCTCAGCTCCTTGGCAGAGGAAGGGAGCTGATGGAATGATGGGAACTCCATCCCAAAGCCCTCATCTCATGGAAAACATGAGCCAGGACAATCTCATACATCATCACATGGGCTTCCTGCAGATCAGGCCATAAGTGCAACAGCTGAACAGCTGCAAGGTGTGGAGAAGGGGATGTCTGGGGGCAGCTGGGGGGTGAGGTCAAAGTGCTGGGCAAGGCCTTGGGGAAAAGTAGAGCAAATCTGCTGCAAATAAATAAATATTTGGGGTTTTATTGCAAAATACACAATATCCTTTACCTTCCTTCTCACACCACTGTGCTCTTCAAGCAGTTGGGTGCATGTCCAGCATTGTCACAGACTGCCTTGGGGTGCTCGACCTTTGTTCAGAAAGATAACCTACAAAAAGAAGTCGTCACAAAATTATTGGACAAAACAGAAGTAAAAATGTGAAAAGGGAGCGAGGATGCAAGGAGTTTGAGGGGCACATGTGAAGCAAAGTTGCAAAGTGAGCAACTGCAGCAGGTTGGAGGTGTGTTAGTCACACTGAGTACGTGGTGAAGAAAAACAGCTACAGCAGAAACACACTGAGGCCACGTACGTCCCAAAACAGGTCTTGTGGCTGACTTCACACATGATCTGTGTCCCTGGGAGTTGCCATTTAATTCCCTTTGCTAGACAAGTGGTTTATTTGCCTTCCCAGATAAATACAGACCCACGCCATGCACTTGCTCCCCTGACAGCACTCTACAAAGGAGCATTTTTCTGAAGCGTTTGATGGTCTTTAAGAAAGAAATAGCAGATGGTTAACACAGTTGTCACTTTTCTCTAATTGTAGGTGGAACTCCCAGGTCAGGAGGATTTCCAGCTGCTGGGGCATTCTCCTCATTTCTGGTGTGAAATGAGTCAGTGTAGGAGCAGTGCTCCTGGTGTTGGTGTGCCTCACATCTGGGGTCTTTTGGTAAATGAAATTCTGGGTGAGTAAAAGCTGCCCTAGGACAGCTGTGTGTTTTTTCGATGGATCTGGTGACAAAGATGTAAATTCCTAACGAAAATACCATTGGCAAAAGGACCTGGAGAAAAGCTCATTTCCTTCTTTTGAAAGACAGAGTCTGAGGGATAACGAAACAAAAGAGCTTATCCGTGCTATCAATAATAAAGAGATCCAAGTGGAATCTCCCTAAGGTTAAGCTTGGCACTTCCAATTTGAAATACTGACAGTGAGTTGAAGAGCCATTCCCCTTGCAGAGAGTGACATCACCACAAATGGGGCTGTAGATGTGCTTCATAAATTTCCCTGAAGTTAGTGCAGGTGACAGACGGTGTCTTCTAGGAAATGAGGACTGCTCAAGGAAGCAATAAATAACGTCTGCACTGCCACGACCACAAAGCTCGATGTGGCGAAATATTTAAAAATCCCAATAAGTGTGTTTGGAAATGGCTGATTCGCCAGGGAAGAAGGCAAGAAACTCTTCCAAAAGAGCAGATCATGAAAGTATTGGAAAGTGCTAGAGCGCTAATTAAGCGAGATTAATTTCTACGTGGCTAAAAAGGCGTGGGAAAATAAAGAGAGCTCCACTGGAGGAAACATTTACCCTCCCTTGAACTCATAAACCCAGTGCTTTGCTCTTGTGAGTGCTACCTGAGACTGTAAATTCTATAAATGTTCAACGGCCATCCAGTTTATTTTGGAAAATTCAGGAAATTATTAATTCGAGTTCACTGATTGTAGTGTCCCAGTGCCCATTCACTTCAGACATTTACTGCTTTATTTTAATGCTGGAATTTGCAAGGAAATGCAGGGAGAAATTTATTTTTACATAAGTATATGCCCGAAAATAGATTGCAGTCTAAATACCAGGTAGCAAAAGTGTACATATTTTTAAGGAATAATCTCAACACGGTCTGACCTGAGTGCCATCGTTGCATAAGCTCTGGTATACAGGAATGAAAATCCCAAATATACATTTGCAATGGAGAACATTTGCAATGGAGACTTCCGTTAATAAAATAGGATATTGATAGAACATCACAGTAAGTGTTGATGCAAATCTTCCAAAATGTGTGCTGGATGTGGCTCTGGGCAGCCTGGGCTGCTGGTTGGCAACCCTGCACACAGCAGGGGGTTGGAGCAGGAGGATCATTGTGGTCCTGTTCAACCCAGGCCATTCTGTGGTTCTGTGATTCCGTGATTCTATCCCTGCTCCTCTCTGAAAAGAAATGTTAAATCTAACATGCGAGGAAACCATGGTCACTTTAATAAAAAAAAAAGGCTGTGATAGTTAGCTCTCCAACGTATATTGCTTCTTTTAGCAAAAGCAAACCAGCAGGGCCTTGGAACAGTGTCAGAACTGCTCAAGTTCAGAGGGGCAGTGCCTGAAGTCAGCCCAGCCCTGCTGGTCCATCACATTCTGCCCTCTGCCCTAATGCCCGTTGCTGGAATGGCCAGGCTGTGATTTAAGCCAATATGATACCGTAATTAAAAAAAAATACACAAAGGACTGAATTTAACTCAAAACCCACCATCCCTCATGCTTTACATTTCCTACAAAGGGAGTGAACTGGTAAGATGTACATGTTTATTGGTTTTCTTCTTTGTGCTTTTACAAGTATTTTTCTCTTTGATGATCTAAACCATATGTTGAGGTACTTTGGAGGATTATTTATCAGTTCCTCTACAGTAAGAGAGAAATACCAGGGCAGAGCCCATAGGTTTGCACACATACACGCTCCTAAATCATTTCTTGTTCCTGAGCAGCCAAGCTGCCATATTGATAAATAGTCCGTGTCACATTAATTCAATTCTGAATCACTCTGAGACATCATTTTGTTACAAATATAAATTTTGTGGTGTAATGGAATGTGTTAAGCCTTTAACAAATGAACATTTAATGTCTGCTCATGAAAAAACATAAATAATCAGAAGTAAAATTAGTGGGATTGCTAACGAACGCACAGAGCTGAGCAGCACCGCCTCGCTCCCCATGACAGGGGACAGGTGGGAGCACATCCACATTCCTTCCTTTTCTTTGGTAGCTGTGGCTGGGGTATGAATGTATGAACTTGACATACTAAGCGTTAGACCTATTTTTATGGACAAGCTGAAATCTAAAAAATTGGACTATTTTTTGGTAATGACGTTGACAATAATCCTAGTAACTGCACTGCACCTGCCCTCCTTTCCATTCCTCTCAACCTTTGCTCTCTTGCTATCATTCCCACATACCTTTCATTTATTCCTTTTGACTCCCAGATGGGCTTCAATGATTTCCAGAAAAAAACAACAAAAATCCAACTCATTTTCTCATCACGGGCTCTTAACAAGTTCATTTCATGCCTCATCTGTGTGTCAGCGTTTGCACAGTGCCAGGTCCAAACAACATATTTTTGTATTATATGTATATATATGCATACATAATATATGTATGTATGCATAGATACTATATATAGGTGTTTTTTTCCCCCCTGGTGAACCTCAGTGTTTGTTAGAGGCAGCAGCCCAAGAGGCTGCTCTGGCCTTGCTGGGCTCATCCATGCACCACGACTTGGAGAACCGTACAAGGATGGGAACCCATCAGTTCCTGGGTCAACTCCAGGGCAAGATGTTAAGCACAAAAGTGTTGCGTGATTAGTGGCAGTCATTGGAAAGCAGTTTTAGTATCTGTGGCTATAGGCAGTTGGTGGACTCCAGCCAGAAGTCTCTCTTTAAGCATCAGAAAGTATCCCTAAAATTGCAAGCCTTTTGAGACCGCGCCACTCCGCGCGCGCTGCCAAGAAAAGCAACACAGAGCGCATAAATATGAAACAATCACTTCTTCCAGCTATGGAGGGACCAAATGACAAAACGCTTAGCTAAATGCTTTTTATTTGCATTCATATTTATTCTGAAGCGATCCGAAAGTCGTTGTGCCTCTGTGTGCCCTGGCACGGCTGCTGTGCAGGAATTCCCATCCCCAGGACTGATGAGAGGACCCTCGCTCCCCTCTGCATGGCTGGGATGGGACACAGCCCCTGTGCACCTCACGCTTCTCTCTGCTGTTTCCCTTTCCTTTGCACCAGGAATAGCAATTTCTGCACACCTAAAGCACTTCTCCGGCTTTGCTCCCTGCACCCTTGTGCAGTGCCATCACACAGCATGTCCTCACTGTCCCTTCAGCTCCTGTTCTGTGTTTTCCCCATCCGAGGCTCAGCCCGGTGATATGTACTCAGGGTCCACTGTAAATCAGCAAATCTCTCTCCCTAGGATTTGCTCATGATTTGAAAATCTGACTTGAAACAATTGCCTTTCCCCAAGGGCACCATATGCAACTCCAATATATTAGTGGCGAAGGAAAATATGCTGTGCTTGGCGTTTACAATTCCCACTCTAATTTAGCAGACAGGTGTTTCTGAGGAACAGCTCATCTGGCAAGGAGAAGGAGGGTCGCTGGGTTGGGGCTTTTTTCTCCTTCCCTTTTATTTTCATTAGAGGTGCAGATTTGCATAGGAGGAATTATTTGGAAGCAGGTCGGGAGAAGGTAGCTGTGATTGCTTGGGTCCAACCCAAGTTCCATGACTTTGTGTGAAATGTCTCTCTGATTATCTCCACCAGAGAGGCCGTGGATGTCCCATCTCCACAGACACATTCAGGTTGGACAGGGTGGGTGTCCCCGATCACTGCAGTGGGGTTGGGGCAGGTGGTCTTTAAGGGTCCCTTCCAACTCAAAGGATCCTCTGGTTCTGTGATTATCAACAATGAATGGTGAGCCAGACTGCCCAGGAGGATGCCATGTGGTTGCCCGTGTCCTGAAACAGAGCCAGTTTCTGAAGCTTTCAATGGGATGAGCAATCACTGCATTGGTCCTGAAACTCGTGACTTGCATTCTTGCTCACCAGCCAGCAATTTATTCCTTAGAGAGGAAAAAAAAAAAAAAAAAGAAAAGAAAAGAAAAGGAAAAAATCTAAACTAAATTAATCCTGTTCTGAGAGCTAAATATGGTCAGGACAGCTGTGACCTCCCCCGACTTCACCCTGGCTGAGCGGGGACAATCACTGCCATGTGCCACCCTTTGTTGTTGAGCCTGGAAGAGATTTCTAATCCCTGAACAACACGTGTGCACCCACGCACGTAGGCAGGCACACACACCAGTGTGGTTGAACTCACAGTTCGCATCCAACGGGGAACCGTTGGCAGCAGGACTGCCCTTGCAGTGCTGGAGGGATGAAAGAGCCCCCGTCGGCTTCATAAATCCCTGTGTACACAAGGGTTTTTCTTTTGTCTACAGATGTCCATTTCTAGTGTTACAAGGTGCAAATTCCGAGGTTGGGCAGGCGCTGGGAGCTGTGTTCTCGTGTTGAAATGCCGGTATGTGGTCCGCGTGTCTCTGATCTCCAGAGCTTCCTAGCATGACATCTTTCATCATCATCATCAAGCCGGAGGATGGGGATACATGTGGCCACCAGATTCCTTTGCAGAATGAAGATGGGCCGCATCCTCTAACTCCCCTCTTTCTCTTCTTCCCAGCGATGCTTTAAAGTTGCTTCATAGGACGCCTGGCCTTGTTGCACTGAGCCAAGAGAATCCTGTAAAGAGGGCACGTGCCCAGAAAAGAGCTTGGGGCCCTCTCTCTGGCCAGGGATACTCCAAACAACACCCATCCTCTTTGAAGGGTTGCCCCGTGAGCCCCCAGCACTCATCCCATCAGGAAGCGGGGGCCTTTTGGTTTGTTGGAAGGAAGTGGTTAACTCTTCCTTCACCACCCTTCAGTGGGACATATTAACAAACGTGCTCTACAGTCAAGAGCAAGGGACACCACAGAGTTTGTTGCTGTGGGAGGAAAGGCAGGTGGGAGTGGAATCCCATGGAGCACAACAATGACCACTCACCATAGAGGTTCCCTTCTGGGGGCACTCAGAGCCATCTGAGCCATCCCACCACCCTGTTCCCACAGGTTCCCCATGCAGGAGACCCGCTGCCCCTCTCACACAGCTCCCTCCGGTGCTATCATTTGCATCCAGTGGGTGCTTCTGATTCACATCAAAGTGGAAACTGCAGCAAGCGTGTGTCGTGTCAGCTTTGGCAAGTCTTGTGGCCCTCCCTTTTTTTTCTTTACTTGTTTTTCCCTTCCTTTTTCTTGTTGCTGCTCAGCCCTGCAGAACGTAATTAGAAAATGAGCCATTTATAAAACAAATGTTTCCGGGAGAAACTCCCCTGAACGCCCGTGTCATAAAATTATTGAATGCGGCATCTGAGAGCGCTCAGGATCCAAAACTTCCTCGGGGCTCACCCCTATCCATTATTCTGTCACTCCTTCAACTGGGCGGTGACATTTTACTGGCGCACCCCGTTCTCCTCCCAGTGAAGTTGGCCTTCTGGCTGCTCGGCTACTAAACCAAAGCAGTGCTCCGTTGGTGTCCTCTTCCATCCGTTAAAACGGTGTTGGGGATGCAGGGAGCCTGGATCATTTCCTGGGGCTTTGCTCCCATCCCCCTTCCCAGCACATCCCAGAGGACGAAGAGAGGCGATGGTCCCCAACCCATCTGCTGGTGGCATTTTCAGGGCTGAGCAAAGCCCTGGGCTTTGGGATGTGCCCTCCTTCAAGAAATGCTTGCAGCTCAACAAAAGTATTCAAAGTGATCACTTTGGGAACGTTCTATAGTTCACCCTCCACTGAGACTGCCTTTGCCCAACACTGCAGTTCCCACTGGACCATCGTACAGCTCGCCAGACTTTCCAACACATTCGGAACCTACGAAGTGCTTTGAGATCACTGCCAGCTCCCTCTCTGGTCTTCTGGCGCAGCTCAAGAGGCAGATATTAATCTTAACAGCTATATGCTGGCCAGGCCTTGGTTGCCTAAGAGATTCTCTCTGAATTTATTTATTTGGATTTATACAAAAGAGCATAAGAAGGAACACTCCTCCCGGACTCCAGGCTCACCAGCCATAAATCACGAAAACAACTACAATGAAACCACCCACAGTACCTCCCGCCTCTGACACGGCTGTTTTCCTCCGACACCCAGCTCTGCAGCAGCACATCCAGCTTCCCTGCATGCCTTGGCATCCCCACGTGGAGCTGTCAGCTGCAGCCGGCCCAGGGCTCAGCGCTTCGGGAAGCCTTGTCCTCGTCCTGCTTTGGAGCTGCTCAGCACTTATCTGAGAAGTGGAAGAAGTGGTGGATGCGATTTCCAGCCAACGTCTTTTAATAAGATTCCTTAATAGTCCACCTTGACTAAGCTGAAGTCGTTAAAGTGAATTTGCATCAGACAGATATAACCAGATAGACCTCCAGAGGTTCTTCTAGTCCCTACGGGTCTTCTCATCACCTAGTCTGCCCTGACACATAGCTAAGCAATTTCTCCTTGAAACCCTCCAGTGATGGAGTTTCCACCACTTCCCACACAAGGAATCACAGTTCTCACCCTTGGAAAATGTTTCCTAAAGTCTGACCTCAGTCACCCTTGCCCTTAACCTGATCACTTTATATGCTATCCCCAGCAGACGCCGAGGACTGCTTCCTATCTCCTATCCAGGGGGGAAAGTCAAAATACTTGAAGGCTGTTATCATGTTTTCCCTCGGTTTTTTTCCTCTCTAGACAAAACAACTCCATTTTTTTTCAGCGTCTCCATGCAGGTCATGGTTTCTAGAGCTCTGTTCCCCTTTGTTCTTCTCCTCTGGACCCTCTCCAAGGAGTCCGCATCTTTTCTCAAGTGCAGTGCCAAAAGCTGGATTCAATATCCAGCCGAGGTCTTCCTGGGGCTGCGTGGAGCAGATGGATTGCTTTGCACGTCTTTGGCATAGCACTGCTAGCCTGATGGCTGCTTTGCCTGCAAAAAGCAGAGCACTGCCTACTCCTCTCCAGTCTGTGATATACTATTCCCTTCCCAGTGCACCAGAGCCTCAGACAAGGTCTCCCCTTATCAGGAGAGTCTTCTCTGACTGAAGGTTATTTGGCTTTGCTTTCAGCTCTTTCTGCTGTTCATGCTGAATTTTGGCAAGTTTAGCATAGCAGAAGCAACCCCTTGAGATCTGGGTACCCCAAGGACCAGGTTCCTGCAGTAGGAAGGACGACAGCTTACTCTCATTAAACATTTTGCTCTCACCCCCTCTCTTTGCATCAGGGCCCAAGGATCTATCCCAGTCAGGTGGGAAGTTTCCCAGGGCTTGTTTCCCCGAACCCAGAAGGATGCTATGGATGCTCTGCTGAGCTGATTTTTCAGGTCAGCCCATTTTCCTTTCCATGCTGAGCCATCTGAAGAGCTTCCTTCTGCCCTCTGATGTGAACACTCAAACCTTGCCTTGCCCTTCCTTGAAGGTCTGCCTCTGCCTTGGACCGCAGAAAAAGAAAAAAGTAGATGTGTCACTGAGGGACGTGGTCGGTGGGCATGGTGGGGGTGAGTTGGCAACAGACTTGGGGATCTTAGTCATCTTTTCCATCCTTAATGATTCTGTGATTCTATGATTCTATGAAGGACAGAAGAAGAGAGAAAGGAAAAGCGATGAGATGGCTACCAGTGTGTGTGTGGATGCCCTGATGCTGAGGTTCTGACAAGGAAAGATCCTAGCAAATGACTGGGGCCAGGAGAGTGAGCTTCATTTAGGGACTGAGCTGCAAATCACCTAGAAAATGACCTGATAAACACAACCAGGGTAACTCAGGCTGGAAAGAGGACCTCATCCAATGTCTGAGCAAATACCAGGCTTAGAACTTTATCCAGTTCAACTTCACAAACTTCTAAGGATAGAGACTGTGCAACCTCCCCGGGCCACCAGCTCCAATGGCCAGCTGTTGACTGCTATCATTGTGAAAAAGTTTGTCCTTATATACAGAAATTATACACAGAGATTACACTTGATATTTCTTCTCTGTACATTTGTCTCAACCCTAAGGTCTAGACATAGATTTAAACCAATCCTGGTTACTGCTCGGTTGACTTTTTGTTGCAGTTTTGTTGGCTGAAGGGTCAGAAATGCTGCCCACTTTGTCCAGAGCATGGCACCAACATGGACTTTGTGACAAATGGAGTGCACACGGTGCTATAGGATCCAAATCACAGTGTCAGCAGGAGAAGGAAGCAAGAAAAGAACGTTGGAGACAGCAGGTGAACCTCAGCTCATGCCTGGAGCCTCCCCCTCAGAAGTAGCTAAATGTTTTTTGAGCTAAAACTTCCTCGTTGGCGCATGTTGGTACAAATTCTTGCACAGTGGGGCCTGGTCCTGGAGGGAATCTTCAGATATTGCTCCAATTGCAAAAAATATGCAATCTCAAGCAGGAACGCGGGCTGAAGCACAGGCTGCAGGTGGAGTAACACCATTACAGAGATGTTGGATGCATCCCAAGCCCCAGGAGCTGGGGTCAGAAAAAACAAAATTAAATTGAGATGGGAAAGAAATCCAAACCAGTCCAGGGTGTGTTCATTCAGGATATTCTTTCTTTCACTCTGCCCTACAGTCAAGAAGTAATGACGCAGTTATAATTCAAGCATGGTTATGTCTGTAGCCCTTGATTCAACTAATTAGATTCAGCAAAGATTTTTCTTTCTTTTTTTTTCTGTTTTCCTTTATTCTCTTTAAATTTGCGGTGTCATTTTGGGAGGATGAAGGCTGCCAAACAGTTAATAAACCAGCAAATTCTCAGAACGATCGCCTCATTTTACTCCCAGCAGACCAGAGATGCACATGGGGGAGAGCAGACTTTGGTTTGCTGTTGGCATTGCCCAGCCCTCTGGGACAGTACCTGGGCTAATGGTGAGCCTGGCAAAATTGCAGCTACAGTGCTGGAGGTCTGGTGGATTGCTTGTGGATTTTTTTCATAGTGCTACATTATGCTATAATCCATTTTTGTTGTGCACGAGCCCAAGAGAGGATAGGGCTGGAGATCCCAGTCCTGTTGGACCAAAGAGCGGTGACTCATTGGCACAGCTGCCCAGGGAGGTGGTGGAGTCACTGTCCCTAGAGGTGTTCAAGAAAAGGGTAGATGTCACATGGAGGAACATGATTCAGAACAGTCATAGGCATGCGCTGGTGGTTGGACTTGATCTTATTGGTCTTTCCAACCTTAACAATTCTATCGCTCTAACAAAGTGCTCAGCAGAAAGTGGGAAGGCAAATGCTAACCAAAGCCAGTAAGCTCTGAAGAGCTGGAGGGCTGCTTTATATGCTGAGCATCAGAACAGTAACCATCCCTGCTAGGTATATAATGCAGCATGGATGGTGGTCGGCAACATGAGATGAACAAATTGCAGGAGGCAGAAGCAAGTTGGAGCTACGTAACTCCAGATTCTTGATCTTACTTAACTTACTTACATCTTAAAGGTGCAACAGCCACAAGTTTCTGCTTGAGGACTCAAGGGAAGAACTTCAAGATTTGCTAAAAGTTCAGTTGAATATTAAAGAATAGAGTCCACCAAGTAGTGCAAATGAGAGCAAAATGAGCCTTGCTCATTTTGGAATTCACAGGAGTGGTGACAGCAATAGCATCATGGGCTCTCACTCCCTAAATGTCTGCTTTAGAGTGGGAAAGGAGGAACAGGAAAGAGAGATGTCCTCAGAAGAAGCCCCCACACAGCCAACCTCAAAAGGGTCAAAAGTGTGAACTCTCCAGGTTATACAGGAGCTGATGTTGAGGCACTGCACAGGATGCCCAGAATGATGATGCTGCCCCATCCCTCAGACAGCCAAGGTGAGGGGATGGGTTCTGAGCACTGATGGAGCTGTGGGTGTCCCTGTGCACTGCAGGGAGTGGGAACAGAGGGCCTTGAAGGGTCCCTTCCAACTCAAACCTTTCTGTGATATTGCCCTCCCCAGGGACGTTCCTCATTGGAGGCATTGGAAAATAAGACACAGATTCAGGGCAGGAAAATCTCAGCTGAGCATCTCTTCATAGAGTGATGTTCTGGCTGCACCATGCTCTGCTCTGCCCTCTCCCTACAGATGTTACCTCGCTACCCAAACTACATTTTTTCAGCACTATCAACTTTCTTTAAAACCAAGTCTGGCTCCCTGAAACACTCAATCAAAAAAACCAGCATGTTTTTAAAACATATTTTTTGTTCTTTCTACTGTAAGGGTTTTGGAGGTAATCTCAGGTTTCACACCTTGCTTGAGAAAAGTTTTTAAACAAATACTGAAATTCTCATTTAGTCACATGACTCCATGAACCAAGACTTCAGAAATACCACAGAGCTTGCAATAAAATCCCACAAATTGGCAGCTCTGTCTGTCTTTAAGCTTTACTCAGAGCAATCAGTGTCAGATCTGCAGTTCCTAAAAATACAGAAAAATCCAAGCACTGCCCAAGTGTCCCAAGCCAGTGCAGGAAAATGCTTCATCCCTCTTCAAAACATGGACAGTGCAGCTCACACTTCCTCCAGCCTTTGCTCTCCTGCAGGAAAACCCTCTGCCAAGGCAACACTCAGCACACTGACAACAGCAAATCCAAGGACATTGGGCCAACGTGTTCATTTTTTGCTGACAAAATCATAGACTTATAGAATGGTTTGAGTTGGAAGGGACCTTAAAGCCCATCCAGTTCCCACCGCTGCCATGGGCAGGGACGCCTCCCACTGGCTCAGGCTGCCCAGGGCCCTCCAGGGATGGGGCACCCACATCAATCTGGGCAACCTCACGGGGTTTTGGCAGAGAAGCAGAACCATTGTCCTGGATGAGGTCTGAGACATCCCTGACCCCCTGGATTGTTACGCACACTGTGGTCAGATTAATTTAGCTAAAATGGATCTGGGTGATGGCCGAAGGCCAAAACACACGAACACACCTGTACCCAGCCTTGCTCCAAAGATGACACCTTGGGACAGTAAGCAGAAAAGGGTGAGTTTGGCATCGACAAGCTGATTTTCCCAGGACAAACAGCGAGGATCTCTCAGCCAGGACAGCCACAGGGAGACCCACGGATGCCAGCTGGCTGAGCGGGTAAACGCGAGTGAGAGCGTCATGCATTCCTCTGAGCATCCCTCACCTACAGCTGGGCTGAAGGAGGAGGTGGCCAGCTTGCTGCGGAAGGGAAGGGTGTGTTCAAACAGCATCCCCACTCCCCAGTGAGCCCAGCTATTGCTTGATTAATCAATCGTTCAATCCAGCTCCCTGCCTCCCTCCGCATGCGGGGAGCATCAGCTGAGCAGCACACACTCTTGTGGCCTTCAAGGGCTGGCTTAGGCAGTGCCGATAGTGCTGTTTATACAGCTTCCCGATGGAAACAATGTGGATTTTATTAAATGATCCCATTAATGTTTCTCCATGTTGTCATTGCAGACTTCAAACGATGATTTATGTTGGCTCGTAGGTCTTTGTCCTCGCAGCCGCACCGCGAGCAGCATCCAAGGACAAAGTGTTCTGGGACAGGACGGTGGGAGTCCTGTGCTCCTGCTGCTCCGGCTGCACGGCTGCACCGAGCCCTGCTCTGCCACTGCCACATGCTGGGGAACAAAGGGGACCACTGGGGACAGCGACCCTATGTGAAGTGGCCAGGCTTCTTTTATCACGGGAAAACTGTACCTGCTTGAGCCACGCTGGTTCTTATCCCTTAGGACAACACTTACACCACCAGGCTGCTCTTTCCCTATTTGCCTCTTTTCCTCCCCGTCATTCCTATTCTATCCCAAAAACTATTTTGCCTCTTTGCTGTTTGTTTTGCATGTATGTCTGTTTGCACCAAAACAAGGCGCTCAGGAGACAAAATACAGCCATGGAGAAATTTACCTTTCTTTTGGGTACATGCTGCAGAGCACCACAGAGCAATGTCTGGTGAGATTGAGCAGTTGGTACAGGTGGAGCCAGGAGAGCATATACCCAGGGTAGCTCTCTGTAAGT
Organism: Tetrao urogallus; assembly: GCF_951394365.1. Taxonomy (NCBI): domain Eukaryota; kingdom Metazoa; phylum Chordata; class Aves; order Galliformes; family Phasianidae; genus Tetrao; species Tetrao urogallus. The sequence goes on along the minus strand of NC_136819.1, from coordinate 58,594,030 downwards.
GCTTTGGGAGGTATCAAAAGCACTGCAGAGCCCACTTTCTTCAAAGCACTCACCTGCAACATTGGGTCCAGGGCCAGCATTCGGGTCTCAGGCTGTGGGAGGAAGGCTTCCCATCCAAAAATAAGTAGGATTTTCATGTGTGGATTAATTTTGTCTGCATACACGAGCCTCAATGGTTTCCTTGGCCTTCCTGTCAGACAGCAAGGAGCTCACTACCCTCAGCCAAACCACTGCAAGAACATGGTACAAGATGAATGCTGGGACCGTCAAGGAGATCTGTAGCTAAGCTGCCTTGCAAGCAGCTGGGACAGCAAAGTGAATCTGTTCCTTACCCTCTTTGCCTTCTGAAAGAGTGGTTGGACACTGGCACAGCTGCCCAGCAGTGTTGGGGTCACCATCCCTGGAGGTGTTCCAGAGCCACGGAGATGTGGCACTGAGGGATGTGGGCAGTGGGCACGGTGGGGTGGGGTGGGCTGGGGTTGGGGATCTTGGAGGTCTTTTTCAGCCTGAATGATTCTATGGCTCTGCAACAGTACCAACACACACAACCAGTCTCCATTCTCTCTCCAATGGAAATGGTAGCACAGAATCCCAAGCCTCAGCTGGTTTGTGGAGCTGCCCAAACTGAGGGCCATTTCGAGAAAGCTGTGGACATGCCTGCATGAGCCACAGCAAGGTGCCTGAGCAAGGTGAGCCCCTCTCTTGGGGTTCTGCAGGAAGATGTTTCTCCTGAGCACAGCATAAAGCCTTTCCATATTACAACAGGCTAACAAAACCCCTAAAAAAGCAAGATAATGCTGAAGGGAAGACTGTGTTGGGAAGGGACTCATATGGCTGACTGGGAAATGCAGGGCTTTAAATGAGGATGGGGAGGGACAGGAAGAACATTCCTTTCTCACTACAAACACTGAGAGCTGCTCAGGAAACATCCAACAGGGCTGCCTGCTCGCACCCTGGGGCGACAGATCCCAGACCACCACCATGGCTGAGTGCTTGGGAGCAGCAGCCTGAGACCAGGTGTCCCAGGGAGAAGTCAGTGTGGTGTGAGCTCCAAACTCACCTTGGCTGCAGTCATCACATGCATGGAGCAGAAGGAATGGGGACGGTGGTGATGGGTCAACAGTTGGGCTTAATTCTCTTGGAGGCCTTTTCCAACCTTAATGATTCTATCATGAGGGATGTGTTTTGCAGCTCTGCATAGGTGGCTTCCCTCTTTCCTAGGAAGCAGAGTGGGTGTGGTGGTTTTGTGCTTTCACCCCAAATGGGAGACCCTTCCCCTCCTTGCTGGGGGCACAGGCCATTGACACCCACTGCAGAGAAGGTCTCCATCACCTTTCCCTCATAGCTCTGCCCCTGTCTATCTCTTCCCCACTGTTTAATTGGGTTCTTCTGCAAATTGCTGAGCTATTGCCAAAAATGGGGTTTGTAGCTATATGGAAGTGAAGAAGATTGCCCCTCTCTGATTCTCCGTGCCAACAAAGCCATCACCTGGGACATCAAGGCCACCCCAAATGACCAGATGAGGACGGTGATTCTGAGCTTCATTCAGGCTCCCCCAGATCCCTTTGTTTGGACTCCTCAGAGGCCCAGGAGAAGCGGTGAGGAAAGGGGCCTCAGCCCTGCCCCCTTATTCCTGCATGTCGTGCCAACAGAGCAGCCAACAGGTAATACCCAGTCCCACAGCGGCTGTATTTTTTGTTTGTTTTGTTTTTATTTTCTTCCTCTATATTTACAGAAGGCTGACATTTCCTTTTGACTTTTCCTTTTGATATTTATCGGTCACACTGATGTGTTTTTGCTCCCTTTGAAGTCGCTTTGCATCTCCACACATGTTTGCTGCCGCTTTGAGCCACGTTTTATCCCAAACTGCTGAGGACACCCATGAAGAGTCATGGCAGGGAAGTGGCTCCACTGACTGTTCCCTGGCAGAAAACTGCACGGGGAAGGCCTCTGCTCCTTCCCAGACAGATTCCTGCTTCCCACCAAGTGCCAAAGGCTCATTTCCTGCAGGTATGCCATTGCGTGAGCTCTTTTTATATAGAAACCTTTACTCAGAGGGCAGTGAGGTCCTGGCACTGCCCAGAGCTGTGGGTGCCCCATCCCTGGAGGTGCCTGAGGCTGTGGATGGGCAGCCTGAGCTGGGGGGCACCCATCCCACAGCAGGTGTTGGAAATGGACGGTCTTTGAGGTCCCCTTCCAACCCAACCCATTCTGTGACTCTACAGTCTCCCCTACGGCAGGCACTGAGTACAAGGCAGAATTCCCCCCTTTATTTTCTCTTCCAGACCAGAAAGGAAGATTTTTGGAGCTGCCGAGAGAGGCGTAATAGTTCAAATCAACAGTTTGCTGCTAGTGCTGAAGAAGCCTGCTCTGCACGTTAGCCAGTAAACAAACCGCTCCGAGGAAGAAAGGCCTGTTTATAAAAGCTCCTCCTGACATTCGCCTCCTCAAACAGAGCAAAGCATGTGCTAGAAACAGTTGCATGAATGATCGAGTCTGTTTTGAGTCTCCTCTCTTCAACAACCAAGGAAATCCCTATGTACAAACATTTAAACTGTAACATCTGGAGCGCAGTAATTTTATCTTGAAGATCCACATCAAACAAACTTGCAGCTCAGCCCAAGAAGATATACAAATACTTCCCCAAGGAGAGCTCGCTCTTACACCCTGGATACCGGGAGACTTGTGATTTAAAAGAAAGATAATTCAGCATCCCTTTATCCACACCTGACAAGAGTGCCTTCGGTGGGCGTTAGCATGAAATTATCGCTCTTAGCGATAAAAGAGATTGTCCCAACTATTCAACGCAGGCTTTGAAACACCCAGCTTAAAATTTACAACCCCAGAAGCCCTGTGTGCCATTTGCAGCTAGAGCTTCACCCAAGAAATTTCACTTGGGCTGCGCTATTCTCTGTGCAGCTGAATGGCTAAAATAAGCACCCTGCCATATATAGCGCACTACGTTGGCACTCGCAGCGGTGGGGAGCGACTGGATTCAATTTTCCATGGAAGATGACAATTAAAATTGCTTTCTTTGGTCTATCCCATCCTTTCTGTTGTTCTTCTGCGCTCTCCAAGTGCAGAGTAAATTTAGGACGCCGAGCTCCTTTCCCTTCAAAATCTCACTTCCAGTTTCCATCTTATTAAAGACATGACTAAACTTTAATGTGTGTAACATAAACGGTATCGTAAAGAGGAGGAATTAAAACAGCATGGGAGCACTTGTAGTTTCAGGAGGGGGGGAAATGGCACAGCTTATTTCCTTTCGGGTTGTTGTTGTTTATCCAGCGGATAAACCCTGGCGTTCCTCTCCTACCGAATTGCAATAATTGGGAATTCCACGTTTTGCAGAGTTGTTATATTATATCCACAAATAATCCATCTTGTCAAGTCCATCTCGTACGTCGAAGATAAAGTTGGAGCTGAGTCACTGCAGACATCTGGAGAAGGTTCATTACTTGTAATTGCGAGCCCCTCTGTTAATGCACCCCATGAGAAAGGAGCTGACAGGCTGCATATTTCTGCAAACCGTTCCCAGAAAGAACCAATTTCCTGACTTCCATGTGGTGTCAATAATATAGGCATGAGATGGAGCAGTGCTTATGAAATATTAAATCTGCTTACAGGACCCGGCTATAAGCAAATGCAGACCACCTGGGAGATGGAGCGCTGGTACGCAGTTTGGCACTCACCTGGTACGTGGGACCAATGGGCTCTGAGCGATGCGTTTTGGCTTCTGTGCCATGCAACTCCCTGACATTACTGGGGGGGGTGGAGAAGAAAGCAGCAGGCAGAGGGGGTGAAGCACATTTCTTCACGTTTAGGATTCAAACCTTTCAAATCGCTGACATTATTAAATTTACTATCACGAGCGGCCAGAGATCTTATTATTCATCAGCAAAAAAAAAAAAAAAGAAAAAAAAGAAGGCTGATATTTCATGGCTTTGGAGTTAGATCATTTTGCTCCGTGCCAATGAAAACAAAGCATTAGTGTTTTGATGTTTTAATATAATGATTTAATTCTCTCATTGATATGAGAACCCAGAAACCCAACCAATGCAAAGACCCCTTCAGACCCTCGAGTCGGGGCAAAGGCTCTTCAACCCCTCCAGCACCCCGACCTCCCGTTTTGCAGCGTATTTCATGCCGGAGACTCTGCAAAGAGGGGGTCTTCAGCATTGCAAGCCTGCAGCTTGGTGTTGCTGACCTGCCTTCGAGCCTGCCTGTGCAGAGAAACATCTGGGCTCTTTCTGCTGGCAAAAGCAGCATCTCCCTGACCTCGGAGCAGATGTGGCCGCTTGAGAAGCAAGGCAGCTTTTTCTCCAGTTTGTCCCCAATTTTCCACTGTTTTTGCAGGGTCCCCAGCACTCCTGAAGATATGGAGACACAGCAGTGGGGAGAAGGGAGTGAGGAGAAGCCATGTCTAGCAGCATCGTGCCTAACTCCTGGTGTTCAGGGCTGGGGGTGAGGATCTGTTTCCATTTTCCCTAGCTGGAGATAAGACTTTTCCCCTCAAAAAAACAAGGAGAAAAAGAGTGGGGGGAATGAGCTTCTTGTAGAGCAGCAGCAAGATGCCAGCAAGCCTACTGGAGATTCATCCCCTTAAATTCAGCACTGTGCTGCATAGAAAATAGAGCTAAAATATTACATGGGACTTACTGGCACAGTTGCCCAGGAAAGTGGAGGGGTCACCGTCCCTGGAGATCTTCAAGGACCATATGGAGATGTGGCACTGAAGGACGTGGCTAGTAGGCATGGGGCAGGTGGGCTGGGATTGGGCTTGGAGATCTTGGAGGTCTTTTCCAACCTGAATGATTCTGTGATTCTATGATTCTGATGCTATTAACAGCACCCTCCAGGAGAACGGGCCATCTGATGGTGGGGACAGGGGCTGCAGGTGGTGAGGGAGGAGAGGTGCACAGAGTCCTGCAGGCCAGGAGCTGCCCAGCCCAATGTGGGTGAGGAGATGGAGGCTGAGGCCATTCTGCCCTGCTGCATTGACCACTCTGCATCTACCCCAGGGTCACCCATCCCAGCCATGTGCACAAGACATGGAGATCTGGGTGCATGGACACCTTTCCATCCATTTATTTCATGTGGGCAGGTAGGGAATACTTTTGGTTGCTGGCCTCTTTGCTGAAGCCAGCATCTTTCATCAGGACATGATGTATAGTGCTGCACGATGGCTCAGCTCCCCTCTCCAGCTGCAGGAATGCCTCCGGATTTCTCTCCTCCAGGCTGCACTGGGGCTCAGATGCAACCAGACCTGGCAAACAAGGCATTCCATGCCCCCCTGCACATGGTCCATATCCCAGTGGAGAGCTAGAAGTGTGTACATGGCAGCTGGAGAAGTACACTAAAATCTTCTCCCACTCCTCATTCTCATCCCAGCAATGATGACTTCCAATGACTGATGGGCGCAGGCTGAGAAGATCTGAGCTGGATTTAGCTCCTGCTATGCTGCTTGTACCCAAAGGCTCTGATGTTGCTATCTTGGGCTTTCTGCTGTGTTCACATCCTGCATCTTCCTTCCATATGTCCCAGAATCATAGATTCATTAAGGTTGGAAACGACCTCTAAGATCACCAAGGCCATCAAAGTGCCTCCAGCAGCCATGTCTCCAAGCGTCCAGAAGGATATTTAGCAGCATTCACATCCAGTTGCAGATGCCACACACTGGTGAGATGTAACGTTTCATGCTTCTCATGCAACAGGCATCTTGCACTACCCAAACAAGAAAAATGGGAATTGTGAATGAAATAAAGAAGAATGGCCCTTTGTGTTCCTCAAAAGAGGAGAACAAAATCAGGCTCTGGTTTAGTGATGGATGGCCTGCTGCTCCCAACAGTGAAGACTCACACTGGGCCTGTTCTGAAGCAAGCACAGCCCAGCTGCTGGTGGTACAGGCAGCACAGAAGTGCAGACAAAAGCAGAGACGTGCAGCAGCGAATCTCACCGTCCACTTACTGCCTGAACAAAAAGAGCTTGGTAACAGGCTGTTATCTTTAGCAGTAAGCAGCAGCAGAAAGAGGACACCAGAAGCAGTCCCCCATGTCACCTGCCTGGCCTGTCCCTTATCAGTGATCGGTGTCTGCAGCTCTCCAGGTGCTTGGTGAGCAGAGATACTGCTCCCCACCTGCAGATCATCTTACCCAGGGACCAAAAACCCAGGCAGCACAGCCAGGTGCTGAGGACCTCCAGCACACATCCAGGCTTCTGCATGCAAAGGTTGGAGCTGCACGACCCTTAACCACGTCGACTTGCCCCAAAAGAGGCCTGCACCCCATGTGCCCTCCCAGCACTGCAATAGATCCCAACGTCCCTCCCTCGTCGGGAATGAGTCACATCACCCCAGCCTCCCCTCTTCTTGTTGCTGATGGATTGTAGGGGCTTTTTCAACGTATTTCCTGGAATGTTATAAGCGTTATCTGAACGGGCCTCTCGCAAAAAACACCATAAACCAAAGCAATTTGGGTAACGATGGCCTTTTGGTCCAGTTTATCCCACCCCAAACTCCATAAATGGCAACTTTGAAAGTTTCCCAGACCTTCACAGTAGACCTTGGAACTGTCTGTCTGATTTATCGGTTGTTTCACAACACATACATCTCTCCTATATAATCCCAATGTTTTACTTATAAGACATATTATAACTGGGAATCAATCTTCTTTATTTGAACACTTAGGACAGATTCACACATCATTTCACCATTAATTAGAATAGACTCAGCCTTGCAGATCCTCCAGCCTGGCTGTGGTGTTTCACTTCTTTGCCCCTTGCTCGCATCACATCAAAGACTTGTGGGCTTCAGGGCTTTCTGCTGCGACTTGAAGAAGAACACAGGTTGTTCCTTGCTGGTTAGGAGACACGCTATCCGGATCATTAATTCACAACAGCTCTTGTTTTCTCTGCCTTTTCCATGCTGATCTGATACACTGGTGAAGTCCGGGGTTGTACTGCAAGTGATTAATGCTGCAGTAAAGTCTAATAAACTGAGATTCCAACAAAAAGTGTGAAAAATGTAATCTCTAGTGTTCTGAAAGCTTACATATGACAAAACCCATAAATCACCCCAGAAGTAGTCATTATGGTGAGTTACTAACTAGATTATACAGCTGCATTTGTCATAATTTCCCATTACGTAGAGAATAAACCTATCAGCCTGATTTATGGCAGAGGGCTTCACAATATGGGAACTGGGACCTGTACTGTTCTGTGGCAAATGAAGAGAAATGTTGTGTCTGTTCAACTGCAGAATGGAAAAGGAGGGAGGGGAGATCTTCCCTCTGCTCGCTTTCATTTGGAAACACTGATCCAGGACCGATGAACCCACCGAGTGGACTTGGGTCCATGTCCATGGGATGGCAAAAGAAGAGGGAACCAGTCTGCCCTACCACCAGCTTCAGAAGATCGTAGAATCACAGAATCAAAGATGCTCTCTACAAGTGTGGGGGAGGGAGAATATTGGAGGTCTTTTGGGGGGAACAAAGTTGGTCATGGGGAAAGTGGGTACTGTAGTCATATCCGGGCATGTGAAAGTTGGCTGTGGGGAAAGTGGGTTCTGCAGTCTTATCCAGGCACATGGAAAGTTGGTCATAGGGAAAGTGTGCACTGTAATCATATCTGGGCCCCTGTTATCTCCAGACCCCTTAGATACATCAAGGAGTCTTGCTTTGAGCATGGAGCTAGGCAGAGCTTTCACAGTTTATAGAGGAAAAGACAGGGAGGGCTGGTATAGGGCAAAAAGGTTCACCCTCAGCCTCCAGAAAAGAATTTAGCCAATTCAAAGAGATGGTCCCATGGCCAAGGATAGGCTGCATTCCTCCAGAGGCCCAGTTGTGCTTTCCAGACCACTACAAAGTAAGCTAACCTGCATCTACCGTGACCCCACATGGCCACACCGTTCTGGATTGCACAAGAATTCCTGCCAAGATTTGAGACTATTCCTGGGCCCTCTGCAGCAGAAAGCAGCACGCTGAAGTGGCTGATTTACAGCAAGCACAGCTGACGAAGGCGGCATCAATAAGGACACTTGGCAAGCCCAAATCCACACAACCAGAGCCTGCCTGTCTGCAGTGGTACAGCCTGTAATTTGCTAGCACTCATCTGCTATATGCAGTGAGGATAAATATTGACAAACTTTCCAAGGGGCTCTGCTTATTCGGCAGCTGCTGGAAGCACCCTGTGGTGTGATGGCTGGGTGCGTGTCTGTCACCACAAGCTGCCATCCCCCCCATGGCAGCTCACAGATAAGGGCAATGGAGAGAATGCCCACATCCTCCCCTTCCAATTAAGTACCACAAGGTCCTGTAATGAGGATGGAGTAGTGTGAGCTCCTCATGGCCTTGTAGCTAAGCGGCACAGCCTTCTGTGTTGGGTTTTGAGGGTTGGTTTTTTGTTGTTGTTGCTGTTATTCATGTCACTTCCTGAGGTTCTTGAAGAAAGGAGGGGTTTGTGGAGGATGCTCTAGGAAAGCAAGTGCCAGCAGTGGGTGCTGTAACCCGAGTGAGGTGTGTATGGCTGTGACACCTGGAAGGCGACCTGCTGGTAGGGTTGGCCGAGCACTTCTTTGATCTACCAGGTGGGAGCAGAGGGAAGGCATCCTGTGTCCTTCTCAGGAGATTTCTCCCTGCTGAGCCCTTCCTGCCCACCTGAGCCCATCATCAGCACACAGCTCTGTCTCAGATTCCCACCCCAGTGAAGCACCTGTGGAGCTCAAACCTACCTTGAAAAAAACAAGAAGAAAAAAATAAAAATCAAACAAATAGGAAAATAATGTTTTTCTCTTTGCAGCCCAAGAGCTGAGCTTCGGCCGGGCAGCAGAGCCCTCTTCAGCACAACAGTGGGTAGTGAAGAGCTGGGTGAACCAGTTGGGCCTCAGTGGGCTTTCATGGTGATGGCACCACTGGGACACAACTAAACACCCCATCACCAAAGTTCTCACCATAGACTGAGGGCAAACATCCACCAAAAACAGGGTTGAAAGCGTGTCATATAATCACAGATCACAATTCTAGAAGGAAGTGTTTTTTCGTGGAGAAATCTTGGGGTGGAGGAGGAAGAAAGGGGAGAATGGGAAGAGACCCACATTCTGAAGCTAATAAATACAAAAAGTGATTTAACAAAACATGTCACCATGTGACAAGGTACTTTTTCTTGCAAGCAGGTGCACCGCAGTTTTAGAAATATGAAATCTCAAGAGGTTCGTGTTGCACAATAGATGGCAGCTAGAAAGCATGTTGATGTTTTTTGGCAGTATTTCAGATGTCATGGTATTTTTTTTCTTTAAAGCTTCCATCAGCAGGAGGGAAAGCTGTGCCAAGGAAAAGGAATCAAATCTGGATGCAGCAAGGCTCGCGTTCAGACGGCGGCTCCCTGCCAGATGCTACGGGGCCAAATCGGAAACAACCACATTGAGTTCATTACGACAACTGCATAATCAAAAGCCTGCACAAAGGCAAAAGGAAAAAAAAAAAAAAAATTAATCTGTTTAATACTTAGCTGAATTCTCAACTGTTGAAATAGATTTGATGAAAAATTCATCACAATCCTCTCTTCCTGTTGAGAAATTCTGTCTTGTTCTCGGAGATGTCCATGAGATGGCAGGAGCGCACTCTCCTCCGGTGGCCAAAGGGACCACAGCACAGTGATGACCCCAGAGCCACCGGTTCCCAACCAGAAGCTTTGCTCCAGCTGCGGGCAATACTGAGAAAGCACTTTATCTTTCTATTTATCCCTACTTGAAAGAGATGGAGGAGCAGCACCAAAGGGCACATCTTCACGAAGTGAAGTGACTGATGCCAGCTTCCCAGGGAGGTGGGAATGGCTCCATTTGCTCCCCTTGCTTTCAGCCCCTGTTTGGGCAGTGCAACCCTGCTCAGAGCAGACTGCTCGATGTGCTCGCCCTGTGCTGTGCTGGGCACTGAGGAACTGTGAGTGTGCAAGGAGAGAAGGACCCGGACACCCGCCAGGAAGAAATCTGGAGGCTATGATTTAGAAATCACAGCCCTGGCATTTATGGCAGGGGAAGGCTGTGGAAACAAAGCCTCAGGGATGTCCCAGTTTTCAGCTCTGTTTACGATCCTGAAGCCTCCACACAATTGGGGCACATCTGTATGCTCTGGTCCTGAGCACCAGGACAAAGGATGAGCTGACAGTTGTGCATTGCTTCCCTTGGCCTGGCTGCAGAAGTGACAGTCCCAACCAAAGGCTGCAGCGTGAGCCTGGAAAGCACCTGGCTGCTCCAAGAGCTTCAAGGGAGTACGTTGCATGAAAGAGCTCCCTTTTTTGGGTTTAAAAGACCCCTGAGCTGCTCCCAGGTCTTAAAAGAAGAAGGTCATCCAGTCTTTCACCTGCTGTTTTGCTAAATCCATGCTCAGTTAATAAAGTCACAGCCCGTTGTTTTGGTTTTCAGGGGGAGGAGTAGGGTCATGTTCTGCATATCTCAGTTCTGCACCAGGTTCTCACCTGCTCCCTCCAAGGGCTTAAGTGAATTATTTTATTTATTTGTATAGGAGGAATAAAATCATGGCATAAACCCCATCCTATTGCCCCCTGATGTCAGAGGGAAAGTCCCTAGCAATGTTAATGGTCTTCAGATTGGGCTTCAGAAGAGCAGCTGCAAGATATTAACCAGCAGGCTCAGGCTTCAGCTTTGCTTTAACTCAGTCTAAACCTTTGTAAATAAGTCACGGTAGGTCAGGGGAAAAGAAGCTCCTCTCTGGCTGTGCTCCCCTGTCCTACAGAATAAGCTCACACTGTTAAGAAAGAGGGATGCTCACTGAACAAAACATTGAGCAGAGGAGTTCCCATTTCACAAACCCAAGCGTTCAGGAAGTGCAGAAATTGCTGCAATGATTCCTCACCTTTTTGCCATGGCTGATAACAATTTCCTCCTTGTTCTGCTTGGCATTCCCACTATGGCCATTTCCTACTGCTCTCGACTGCCAAGAAATCCCTCTTGCTGTGGTAAGAAGTGTCACTGCTCTTTCTGGCACATAGAAGCAGGATGGAGCAGGGAGGAGAAGCAGGTACTTTGGAGATGCCCTGGGCTATAGGGAGCAATGTCAGAGGGGCATGGGTTGGTGCCTCCTTCCTCTAGCTCCACTTGTGCAAACCATTCAGCCATGAAATGAATTGTAAACTGACTGCCTTTATTTCTTTACTATTTTAAGGCCTTTCTGAAGCAGTAGGTGCTAATCTGTTACCGATTACTGCTCCTGCAATATGCAACGTGATTATCACTGCTCAATGAGGGAATGCAGAGCTGCAACGGGCCAAAGATGGGCAGCACGAGCAGCACAGCATATGGAGAGCTTATGTGGGCTGAAGCATGGAAACATTAACATATCTTCCATTATGCAAATAATAGGACTTCTATGTCACACTGGCATACGCTCAGCAATTGAGAGACATTGGCATAAGGAGTGTCATGCTGTCACTTGTGGCAAAAGCAGCCAAAGGCACATCCAGATCGATGCCTTGACCTCTATGTGGACTCTTGGTGATCTTGGCCACTGGTTCCAGATGGGCTCTAACATCTCTTCCAACCCTAGCCTTTCTACAAGTCTGTGATTCTATGATCTTAAAATCCGTCCATGTAAATGTTCTTTTTTGTTTTTCCAGCCAGAGCATTCACTTCCACCCTAAACCTCTGTTTCCCCGTTTGTGTTTCCCCAACTTCTGTGAGGACCGGAACAAGGCTGAGAGATATCAGCACAGACAAAAAATCAGGGAAAATAACCAAACAAAAACATAGAATCACATCATAGAATGGATTATGTTGGAAGGGACCTCAAAGACCATCCAGCCCTACCCCTGCTGTGGGCTGGGTGCCCCCCAGCTCAGGATGCCTGCGGTCCATTCACGGCCTCAGGCGCCTCCAGGGATGAGGCACCCACAGCTCCAGGCAGTGCCATGGCCTCACTGCCCTCTGCATGAAGTATTTCTGACCTCACAGCGCAGCGTACAACCAGATGCACTGCTGTTTTCCTATCGGCAGGGATTACATTGCTTAAACCGTGTATTTGATACTGACTAATCGAGGAGGGCTCGGAGGAGCTGAGAGATGAAACGGGGATTGGAAATTCTGAGCGCACACACGCAAAGCATTCGAAGTGAAATGGTGCAGGTGCACGTTCCCAAATGCAGGCTTTTGTACAGTTCAAAGCAAATGATGGAGTTTTCCGTGGGAGCTGCTGTGCCAGTGAGCCACTTCTCAGGCTCTGGCTGCCATCTCGTGGCCTTGTGAGACATTGTCCTCTTCCCTCTGATTGCCATTGCAGCCCCAGCAGTATTTTTCCAAGACTGGTAATGGCAAAAAATTCCAGGAAATGTTTCCCCTAGGAAAGCCCTACTTGGAAGGCCCCCATTCCCATACTGCAGTGCTTTTGACCTTTTCACCATACATGAGAGAGAATGCTTTGTTTTCCACCAAGTGACATTTGGAAAAGGTGGAATCCAAGTAGGTGAGGGTTAATGTTATTTGTCCATCTGCTTGTCGCCCTTGGGGAAGTTCAAGCAGTGCTCAGCAATATGCTCAAAATTGAACTTGCTGCTGCCTTTCCCAGGTGCTGGTAGTGGGACATGGCAAGGCACAAAATGGGTTGGCACAGCGTGACCCAGCATGGCACAACACAGCTTGGCAAAGCATGACACGGCATGGCAAGGCATGGTGTGGTACAACTCATCATGGCATTGCATGGCCCAGCATGGCAAGACACAGCTTGGCAAAGCATGGCACAGCACGGCATGGCATGGCATGGCAAGGCCTGGCATGGAGCGGCACAACTCCTCACGGCGCAGCATGGAACACTTTGCCTGCACTGGTTCCTCCCCCTGAGCTCTCATTCCAGCCCCACTCCTTGCAGCAGACCTCAGAGCCATCTGCAGCCTCAGAAAAACCACCAGAGCCCTGAGCAAACCCCAAGGTCCATCTGCACAGAACAACTTGCATGATGTAGAGCCCTAGGATGATGTCCTGGCTCCAAAGAAGCTAAAGGGAGTTTGGGTGGGTTTTTTTTTCAGTTTTGAGGTTTTCTTCAGTCAAACCAAGATTTTATCACTGCTCTCCTTTTTTCAAAGTATCAGTGGAACTTACAGATCCTCGTGGGCTACTTTGCTCTGGTGTATTCATTCACTGACGTGTGAAACAATCGTGTTGTACCTTGCACCCTTGTCCTGCTGCATGTCATCCTGGCAGAAACCATCCAACTCCTGTGCAAATCAATCGATTTGTACTTAATGACATCTGTGCAGTCACCACTGACTTCTTCATACACTCTACATTGATAAACATATAATGAATAAGTATGAGGTACATGAGTGTAGTCGGGTCAGTCTCTTCTCCCATGTAACTAGAGATAAGGTGAGAGATAATAGTAGCCTCAAGTTGAGCTGGAGAAGGTTCAGGCTGGATGCCAAGAAAAATTTCTTCTCTGAAAGAGCAGAGCTGCAGTGGCACAGCTGCCCAGCAGTGGTGGGGTCACCATCCCTGAAGGTGTTCCAGATCCACGGAGATGTGGCACCGAGGGATGTGGGCAGTGGGCAGGATGGGGTGGGCTGGGGTTGGGGATCTTGGAGGTCTTTTCCAACCTGAATGACTCTATGATTCTATGATCCTATGACATGAGTTGGAACAGCTTCCTGAGAGACAGCCAGTGGTGGCATCACAGTTAAAGAGAGATCATCTCTCATCTACCTTAGGTCTGTTGGCTGTACACCTGTAGCAGTGCTGTGACAAGAGTGTTGGCAAAGTTTGTGCCCAGTGCCAGGTACCTGAGCAGTCCTAGAGGCATCAAGCTGTTCCACATCATCTCTTCTCTAGTAGAGATTTAGATGGTAAGGGAGGGCAGATTGAGGTTGGATGTCAGAGGGAAGTTGTGTGCTGTGAGAGTGGTGAGGTTGTGAGCTGCCCAGAGAGGCTGTGATGCCCCGTCCATCCCTGGAGGTGTTGAAGGCCAGGTTGGATGGGGCCCTGGGCAGCCTGGGCTGCTGTGAAATGTGGAGGTTGGTGGCCCTGCATGGCACAGGGGGGTTGGAGCTTCGTGATCCTTGAGGTCCCTTCCAACCTGGGCCATTCTGTGATTGTGTGATTCTGTTATGGTAAAAAAAAATCAGTGCCTTGAGGCTGGCACCAAATTTAAGTTCTAGACTTGCATCATTCTGAGCTTACAAAACACTCTCAGAAAGGAAACTTCTATTTTGAGTATCTCCAAGGATCACATCCTTGTAGGACCATTGGACCAGCCGTTACTATAAAATGTCCATGGCTGTGTTGTGTAAGATCCTAATTCCAAAAAAGGCCACTTTTATACATCACTCATTTGGATTAATTTTGGACCAAACCTTCATATTTCGTGATAATAAAAAAAATCCAAGTCTTCCCCCGAAAAACTGCAACCTGTAAACAGCAAAATTAATGGGATGTAACACTGAAATTGGGCAGTGCACAGGGATGCAATCACTGACAGCGACTTCTAATGCCCCAAAGAGCAAGCCCCTGTCACAAGCGCTCAGTGCTAGGTCATGGGGCTGGAGAAGGTGAGATCATGGAAAAACTGAAGTAACACAGAACCTGTTGCATGGATGCATGTTCCATCTCACACTGGCCAATCAGTTCCTTCTCCACTCAGCTTGCCACCAGACCAGGCAAAAGCACATTTTGTGTACTCCATTCCACTTGGAGATAGAAGTCCCTGGGAAGAAAGGAGGGAAATCTGCCTTTTTCCATTCCCTTTCTGGATTTGAGGGGAAGGTTTAACTAAGTTTGGTGCTGTCATGGGGCACGAAGTCAATGCCAAGCCTAGGCACAGGCTGTGTACATTACTGAGCACCCTTGCACATTTCCCAGCAGAGTTGTGCAATGGATCTGATGTTTCTCCGCAATAGTGGTGGGGAATCTTTGCTTTTCTCGGGGTAAAATAGGCATTGCTAGCATGTTAGCTGAGATTTTTTTGTAAAACCACATGATCTGGGCTGTATGAATGAAATTCCAGCCCATCCGTAGCCTCTCAGGCTGCAGTCTCCCCACCCTGGTTTACAAGCCTTCCTACACCACGACTTCCTCTGTGTTCATGCTGGCAAACAGCAAGGCTAAGACCATAGTCAGTTTACTACACAAGGTTCTGATATGCAAACCCTGTCCTTTCCAAAGGGCTTTTGCAGCAAGCTTGGTCTTGCTGGGTGCCACAGTTCCCATGAATTACAGAGGAAGCTCTTGGCAGTGTGCAGGACTTGGCTCATACCATATGAAGGAATGTCTCAGCATCTGTGGCACTTGGACTAGCAGGCTTCCTGCTGCCAAGCAGAGCCAAAGCCGGTTCCTCACACCTTCAACTGGATTAGCCTCAATCTGATTAACATTGCCTAATAAGAAAATTTCAATTTACGGTCATTGACCTTCAAGAAATCACATATGATATAATTTTTTGCAGTGAAAGTCAGGTAACTGCCCTGTGCAGTTTCAATTCCTCAGACTGCAGACATGGCCTCCCCAGGGCAGAGCACAGGGAGCAGTATCTCCCTTGCCCTGCTGGCCATGCTCTTTGCAACTCACCCCAGAACACCGCTGGCTTATGGGCCACCAGGGCACACTGCTGGCTCATGGTCACCCTGTTGGCCACCAGGTCCCTCATGTCCTTCTCCTCAGAGCTCCTCTCCAGCAGCTCAGCCTGAACCTGTACGGGTGCATGAGGTTACATCCTCACCTGGTCCATCCCCAGGTGATGGACCCTACACTTGTCCTCATTGAACCTCATTACGTCCTCTCCACGCAACTCTTCATCCTGTTAATAAGTGCTGGTTTGTTGCAATTAGACTTATTGCTAATTGCTAATTATTGCTTACTACTTACAGTTCTGTGTGGATTTCTAAATCACTCCCTGTATTATCTCCTGGTGGCATTCCACAGAAGATACCTGACACGAAAAATCAGCATTCATCCATCAGTGACGAAAGTATGGGTTTCCAATAGCTACTACTGGTGGATAAATCCGGAAATAAAAGTATGGAGATGGGGGGAAAAAAAAACAAAAACAGAGCCAGAGTATTACAAGGGTAGGCTTGAAAAGACCCCCTTCAGTGATGCCTGTGGAGCCACAGAGGGCAGGGAGTTTAAATCTCTGACCCCCTCATCAAGTGCTTCTGGACAACATTGGCTGCTTGCTTTGCTGTTAGCTCAGATTTCTGGCTTTCCCCAGGCACTACAAGCAATAGGCTCTTGCTTCTTTTTACAAGTAGATACAAGAATGCAAGGTAAAGTAGAGAGAAAAGATGAATAAAAACAGGATCACTGCTTGACTTTGACTCTCATTTGCAATTTGGCTGCTGGGGAAAAAGATACTTCCCCTATCTTAGCAGCAGCCCTCAAACCTGACATGTTTTTGCTGGCTTTGGGTGCTTTCCTTGGATATCAGACTTCGAACAGTTGCAAAAATATGGATTCTTGGCTGGCACCATTAAGTCTTAGAAAAGGAAAGAAGGAAAGAATATGCAGTTATTGAAGAATAAACAAAGACCTCAAAAAACTGTAGCAAAACTGTAGTGGAAGTTGTGTCTCTCGTTTTGAGCAGTTTTCAGGGCACAGAAAAAGCAGCAGAAAGGACAGATGCTTTCTCTAGGCTGCACTCAGTGGGGTCTGCCTCCAGCACAAGGCAATAAAAGGCCCAGTGCCAGCATGCTGACGTGTGCATAGGCTCCAGGACGTCACGGATGTGGATGAGGACAACTCCCTGCCTTTCAGATGCTTTCACCTCTGGAAATCTTCTTCCCTCCTTTTTTTAAGGACTACAGCAGAAAGTATTGAACAAATGGACCGTGTGCTGGGAGTTTTGGCAACTGCAGCCTATCTGTTTTGCTCAGTTGTGCTTTACCATTTCAAGTCATGATCTGCAGTCCTGGCTGCCCACTGAGGCCAGGAGGGATGGCAATACAGAATGTGCCCCTGATTTTACTCCTCCCACCAGAAAATCCTGATTTAAAATCACTGTAAAAAGAGAACAAGGCACAGGACATTACATTTGAGTACAGATGTCCACATCATGAAACCTGTCCTACTTGTGATACTATGGAATACTGACACCAGGTTTGGATGTGTGCCTCAGTCACCACCATCCTCCCTTACGAAGCACAAATCCCATGTAATATCCGGGTGATGAAGTCCCACAGGAAAACCTAACCCTCCAATTGGGGTGTGGGATCAGATGCAGTGAGTGTGACACAACCCATTTGCTCATCCCTCACCCACCCAAAATCCCAGACTCACTCCACATCCATTTTTGAGGGCAGGTACCTGTTTTCCAGTACAAGTGCCTGTGTGGGGAGCAGGGCAGGGATCATAACAGGCATTTGCATTGGAAAACACTGTTTTGCAGATCCTCCCATTGCAGCTTGCTTTACAGATGTGATGTAAAACTCTGGCTGTAAGCTTCTAACCATGCACAAAGTTCACCCGAGGTGAGAGGGCTGTAGGGCCCTATGACTACTTAAGCCAATAAGCCTTTGCCCAGGCTTCTGGAAAGTGGTAGGATGGGAAAATATTCTGCAAGGGTTCGATTACTGCATTTATGCCAACTCGGGGACAGGTCCAGTGGTCAGAAGTGGGAGGGATCTTGTCCCTGGCCACGTGGATGGTGACACTGCTTGGCTGTTTCGAGGCCTTTTAAGTAACCTGAGCCATGACGATTTTCACTGCAGCCAGTTTTGCTACAGATTTCCCATACCAGATGCTTGTTCCTTCCTAGTCTGGTCTGTGATTCTGATTCTGGTCCCCCTGCACCATAGGAGTGCAGGCTGTCTCGTTTCAGCCCATAAGGTAGCAGTGATCTGAAAGAGTGGAACTGAGAGGAGCTCACTCTCCGAGGCCCCTCTTCAATGTTTCTTGCCAGGTCCTTCGTTACTGGCTGCAGCGGGACTTCCACTACAAGAAGAAAGGAGCTCTCATGCCAGACGTGACATGAAAGAGGAGACCTCTTAACAGCATCTAAGAGAAGTGAAAGCATCTGACAAGAGAGACTGAATGAAGTAACAGCAACGTTCAGCGAAAAGCAAAACTGGAGTGTCCAGAGGCTTATGTATTTAGAGGCTTCTGGTGAAAGCACTTCCATGAAATGAACACAGTGTGGTGTATTTATAGCAGGAATCCAAGGCACTAGCTGTCACCTGACTGACATCAACTCCTTCTGGCTGCATGCTGCCAGAGCAGCTTTCCACAACCCTCCTGCACATTTCCAGCTGCACACAGCAAGCATCCCACATTACCCAGTAAAACACAAGTCACGAGGACATTCCCTCTGGGCCAGTATGACTGAGGTCGCTCACCTGCTATTTGGTGTCAGCTTACCGAGACGCAGCGTCTGCATCTCCCTGCAGCCTTAAGGTCTTCTGAATCACACTCTGCTCCAGAAAGACATTTAAGACAGTATCTGACTTTACAGGAGTGTTTCCATTATTGCTCTCCTGCCTGAAGCTACGTCCTTTGGTACCTCCATCAAGGATGCAATGACAAGCACTGCTCTATGCTTTCCTAGAATGGCATGTACTGTGAGGAGCGGGTGATGCATTTTGCATCTCTTATGATTCGTCGTGCCTAATCTTCTTATATTTGAGCCAGAAATGCATCCAGTGGACTGGATTGTGACAGACTAACAATGAACATTTGGGAGGGGAAAGGATGAAGCACAGAGAGCAGCTGAAATCTGAATCCTGATGAAACCAATGGCAATACAGTACAGGTCCCAGTAAAGCCTGCATTTCACACACCACCACACTGACAGTGACTCCAAACTCACTTCTAGTGCCAAGTGTTCTCAAGGTCCTGGCACTCCAGCAACGCTTTCTGGCATCATGAGACAAAACATTTGTGTGTAGTCCTCCAGAGCTGGCACAGAGGGCTTTGAAACGTCTCCAGCCCCCATCCGACCCTGCTCCTGGGATCCTTGCTGTGACCTCCAGCACAGCCCCACACAGCTACAAAATCCTTTGTTCCTCCTTACAGCCCTTTGAGCAGGAGTTCTGGACAACTTATAACCACCTCTCATCCTTTGCTTTTCAACCACTCACCAGCCTGAACTTCTGTGCAGGAAAAAGGTTTTGTTTCTTTTTCCTCTTCCTGATGGCATTTCTAACTTGCGCTGCGTGTATTCCATCCTTTCTGAATGCAAGGCGTAAGGTGCAGGAGATACAGTGGCCTCCAACTCTTTATTTCAGCATCTACAGAATGGAACAAGGTTTTTATTTTCCAGGTCGATGATTTCCTCCAGGGGTCTTTGTGCTTTATCTCTTGGCCTAGCCATTGGCACAACATGAATGCAGAGCCCTTGTTTGCATTTTGATCTGGTCAAGTCCACAGTCAACACTTACCAGAAGGTTACACAATATTCCCCTTCTCTCCTCCAAAATGCCTGTGTCAGCTTTGTTGGCTTTGGAGCTACAAAACTAATTTGCTTTCCACGTGCACACACTTGAGGCACTTCCTACATCCTGTTACATCTGGAGAAAAAAACACCATAAGAATTACCTTTTTCTATCATTTTTATTTGTTCACCACCCCTAGCAAGGAGGAAAGAAAATCAGTAACAGCCCTTCCAACACTGGGAACTGCCCAAATCCCAGAGCAAAGGAACAAAAAAACATTATTGGAAGAGTACCTAGGAGGAAGGAAAATACTACAGGATGGTGTGTATCTGGAGTAGCTGTTGGCAAACACGCAGTTGGGCAATGTCAGTGCTATAAGGAATGATAGAAACATTTAGGCTGGAAAAGACCCACAAGATCATCAGGCCCAAAGACCCGTTAGGAGAGCCTGGATTTGAAAGGCTCTCTCTGATGCATCTGAATTGCAACCACATTTCTGGGAGAGGCCTTTTATCCACGTCTACAAGCACAAATACAGCATTAATTAAGTGAGCCCACATATGACAAGCTCTTCTACAACAGCTCTCATCAGATGAATGCTGAAGGGTTCTGGCTAGAAGACTGACATGGATCCCTCCATTTGATAGTTTCATATCTTTCACATCTCCATCTCCTTCTTTCACAGGGAGACGAGTGCGGAGCCAGGCTATTTTTTTAGAGAAAGAAAGAGCAACATATCCATTACAGTGCTAGCTTGTGTGATAACAGATGGACTCGTGATCAGAAATTCTTTCTTTAGTGCCATCAACCCCTCTTCATCTTGTTGAAGAAGAATGATGTGGTTGATTTAGGTTGGAAGGGAGCTCAAAGCCGTCTGACTGCAACTCCTGCCACAGCTCCCACGGATGAGGAGCCATCCAGCCTAGCCTTGGGGATCTGCAGCGATGGAGCAGTCACCCTGCTCCGACTCAGTCCTGCACAAAGGGCAAAATATATACCCCCAGAAGGAGAGAACAGGAGGAGATGGGGCAGCTGAGCCTAGGCATGGCTCTAGTTCAGCCTTTTCTTTGCCAGCAGGCTGCCTGTGCGTGGCTTTCTGTGGGTCTCATCAGTGCACAGACAAGCACCTAATCTTCAGTCCATGCAAGCTTTACCAGACCAAAATCTGAAAGGGCAAACACTTCTGTCAGGGGTCATCACTTTGCTTTCTTCCTTTTGTTCGCCCTGGAACAATAGCAAAAGAAAAAGAGGGGGGAAAAAACTGTATGATTGAACAATGCTGCCTTGAGAGGGACGGTATGTGATATCTAAGAAATGACCCCTCCTTGCCCCCAGCTCTTGTCTTTTACAGCTAGCAGGATATTCTGTGTCTGCTGGCAGCAGGGGAAAAGAGAGATGAAGCCGTAGCTTTGGAAGAACATCTCAGTTCTAGAGAAAGGCACAGCTGACCTTGGCTCAGGAGATGGACCAAAACTGCTGGTGTTCAAGTAAAAGGAAAACAAGCAGACAAGCTTTCCATGGCTGAAAGCAGAACCGAGGTCTATTTTGGAGGAGGGGTTAATCCAGTTAACCAACATCCTTTCTAAAAGAGCCCGGAGTCAGTGTCTTCTGAGCAGATAATATCAAGATGTAAGCAAAGATTTTTGGAAGCCTGCTCAATTTGATGAACAATGTTTTAGCAGAGTCCAATTCCTAACACTCTCAGTGAACCCAAATATATTTGGATAGCTGTGAAACTGAAAAAAGCAGAAGTGTTTGATAAATATTTCCCGCCTGTATTTGGGACAAAGTTGAATGTTGTTTCTACGTTATATAATGATGATGAAATGCTTCCCATGCAAACAACTTAAAAAAAGAAGAACATTAAACAGCACAGCTGACATTTGAAAAGCAGCAGGTCTAGAGGCCTTGCACATCAGGGTTTTAAGAGCTCGCTGTTCAGATGACTGTTCTCACACAAGGTGGGAAAGTGAGAGTTTAGAATTGGGCCAGAGGACCATTTCTAAGGTGAAACTCTGCGCTGTGTCAATATTTGAAGTGTGTGACTGAGGTAAGCTCATGTCGTTTCACGTTGGTTCGTCTGACACTTCTGACCTACCTATAGAGAAGTGGCATGTACCAATTAATAAGGAGACGGAGAGAGGGGATGTAATGAGATGGCCATCAGCAGTTTTCATGGGAAATGTAAACGTTCCTGTCAAGGAACCATTTTCATTCTGTTCCTTGATAAAATCACAGGTACAGTTGACAGCAGTAACCATGTTGACTCTGAGAGCTGCACAGTATCCAGATTTGAAGAAAAAGTTATGTACAAAATCAATACCAGTGCATAAGAAATGGTTTAAAAATAGCTAATGGAAAGATCTTAAAATGGCTTTGTTAGAAAGGATTCATCAATGAGTAAAGACTGTTACTAATGGACTCCTGCAGGCACTCGGCCTCGTGCTGTTCACTGTATTTGATTTAGGATCTGGAAGAAATCACAAGATGATGGCATCAGTTGTGCATTGTGATCATTTCAAAACTGACCACGCTGTATAAAGTAGCACCAACAGGAGCAGCTGCTCTTGAAAACAAAACTGTTGGGATGTGGATAATTAGAATAGCAGCGACAAAAGGAATCCAAGCGACTAGGTAAAATGAGCTTAATTAAGGGAAGCCCTTTACACTTTCAGTTATAGCTGTGCTACCCAGCTTCATGGGGAACCGTGTTCCCCTTGCCTGGAAGTTGCCAACATGTTTGGGTATAGATTGATGGTCTGTGGAAGCTTTCTGTGAGGGTTTCATGACATACAGGACTGATCTTAGTCTGCATAGAAATTCACGGAGCTATACAAACAACACTTCAAAATTAATGCAATTTGGTTTTAAACCTTCCACGTAGACACTCACATTCTTCCACATATTTCCTCTGTGAGGGAACTTCTGCCCTTGCACACTGACTCTTACTTTTTACTTGATATAAATCAGCAGCGATGGGAGTAGAGTCCTGTGTCACGCCAGGAACTTCTGTGCTACTCCACACCCACAAACTGTGTGTTCCCAACCACACAAAGAGGAAAATGTTCCTCTTCTGAGCTCTAGAGAGAGAGGTCTGGGCTCCCAACTTCCATTCACACCAGTCTACCCCAGCAAAGATCTCCCCCAGAAATTCAAAGTGAGCAGAAATTGGACATTTCTGGGAAGGAACTTGAGGTTCTGCAGGTCCCTTCACTTCACATTCAATAAACCAGTTTTCTGCCACTTGTCTTTCTAGGTCTCCAAAATGGCTCTGAAAAAGAAAAGTCAAATTGCAGCTCTTGATGCTGTGGTTCAGCCTGATGATGATGAACAATCTCTGTTTGCCTATAGTCTACAGGGACATTGCAAACAAGAAAGCAGCGTCTGCAAATGGACAGCAGACATACACTCCCAGAAATGCACAAGAAGAAATAAATCACAGAATCAGAGATCAAGTCATCTGAAATAATACATACATGAGATAAAGAACATGATGTGTCCCTTGGTCATTTAGGCAACCTTTCCTTGTTCTCTCAAACAAGGAGAAAAGGAGGGAGCATCTGAGTAGGATGACATAAATGAAGAGGGGTGAAACACTTGCTGAATGACAAAAGATGGTGAAAACCCCACTGGCTTTGACAGAAAATGAGATGGAAATGGAAATGAGAATCTCATGGGATGTGTCTTCAAAGCAATCGACAGCCTCCGTCCCTGGAGGTTCTCAAGACCCGTGGAGATGTGGCACCGAGGGACGCCTGGTCAGTGGGCATGGTGGGGTGGGCTGGCAGTTGGACGAGGTGACCTCAGTCATCTTTTCCAACCTTAATGGTTCTATGACTCTGTGGCATTCTCCTCTTCTTCCCCCCTGTTGAGGAAAATCTGGGGCAGGTTTCACGGAAAGCATACCTTGTTGAGTTCATTTAGAAATGCAAAATGAAACAAGTAGCTCATGTCCCTGTTGCTAGGCTGATGTGGATATGAAGTCAAGCACAGCTTCCTCTGACGGCTGCCTATATTTTATCTCCTCTCTTTTTACTTTTTCCCCACCTGAGAATGCAGGAGGTGCACTCACAAAGCTCCCGTGGCGAAAGCGTGTGAATGCTAACAAAGTTTTGTGGAGTTTTTAGGATCAAAAAGTGTTGCCAGGCATTCAAGATGCATTCACCCACAGCAAACATTTTTTAAAAGCTTCGCCCATCCTTCCAACCTGAACTTCATCTGGCCTCTTTCTGTTTTAATGCAGTCCATTAACAGGATTCCCCCGCTGAAAGTGGATCTAGCAGGTAGGTCACAAACCTATTTTGGGAGATACAATGCCATGCAATACACGGAAGTTCCCTCGCAGGACAGAGCCAAGCAGAAGGGAATGGTGCATTAAGCATGTGGAATCCCAGTTCCAGGAGGAGATGTGGGAATTGGGGAACACGCGTACTGCATCCTGTTTTTTTCCACAGCTGATGTGCAGGTAGGATAGGAGCATCGCTCACATACCCTCACCCCACCTCCTTGTTTCTGGGGGTGTTGCAATACGGGGGGTTTCGTACAAACAGGTGACCCCACCCCAGTATTTCAGGGTGTGTTTCTGGGAAGCTCTCCCTCTGCCACCCCCACAGCAGCCACGAGATAAGACGAGGGGGACGTACACACAGCAGTGATCCATCTCTGGGTGTGTGTTGGGGACTGAAAACCATCCCTCATCCTTGCTCCTGACGTAACAAAGTGTTTTATCACCCGGCACCGATACGCATCTCAGCACCCCCTCCTGCCAAGTGCCAGGTGTGCACAGGGCAGGGAGGTGGCTGGTTGTGGCTCACACACTCCAACAAGCACAGGTGAGCCCCAGCACCTCTCATTTTGGGGCCCAACACTTCCCTTTTTGGTACTCATAGCAAGCATTCGGAGGACTGGGATCTCACACTGGGCTGAGACATCCCCAAAGCAGCAGGTGTGGCCTCACCTCGAGCACCAGATGCAAGTTGAGCACCACAATATCAGGAGGACATGAAGCCACCATCCACTACGGGGATGGGGAAGGGTCTGGAAGGCAAGGTGTGTGCAAAATGCCTGAGGCCCCATGGTTTGTTGGGCCCAGAGCAGAGCAGGCGGAGGGGAGGCCTTGCAGCTGCTGCAGCAAGCTGAGGGCAGTGCTGAGCTCTATGGGAAACAGCATGGAGCTGCGAGGATAAGGTTGGTCAGGGCAAGGCTCTGCTCCAGAGGCAGTGGGTATGGCCCTGGGCTGCCAGAGCTGAGGGAACACTGGGACATGGCTTTGAGTCATAGAATCCTAGAACGGCCTGGGTTGCAAAGGAGCACAATGCTCATCCAGCTCCAACCCCCTGCTGTGTGCAGGTCGCCAACCAGCAGCCCAGGCTGCCCAGAGCCACATCCAGCCTGGCCTTGAACGCCTGCAGGGATGGGGCATCCACAGCCTCCTTGGGCAACCCTTTCCAGTGAGCCACAGGGCTCGGGTAGTCAGCATGGAGCCAGGAGCACGGCGATCCCTGCGGGTTCCTTCCAACCCGAGATATTCCGCGATTCAGTGACACACGTGCGGATGCCACGTAACCCTTGGACGTGCTGGGGGTTGACGGGGATAAACGCTCGGCAGCTCCCGCAAGCTGCGTAACGCAGCCCAAGCACACGCAGCAGCCGCCAGGAAGCCCTCAGCGCTCAGCCCAGGCCTCCCTTTCCCCCCCCGCCCCGCACCGCCCCCGGCCGCGTCGCGGTGCACGTGACGATGCGGCGCCGCCCCCGGCCGGGCGGAGGAGCCGGCGGCTGCGGCAGCCGCGAGCCGGGCGTGAGCGGGGCGGCGCGAGGGCGGCCGAGGTGAGGCGACGCCGGCGCGGCATGGATTACCCCGAGCCCGGCTCGCCGCAGGGCGCCTGGGAGCTGCCTGGGGAAGGCGGCGGCGGCGGCGGATACGGCGACCGCTACGAGCGAGCAGCCGGCGGCGAGGAGGAGGAGGAGGAGGAAGCGGCGGAGCATCCCCTGGCCCGCCCGCCCCGCCGCCCCCGGCAGCGCTCCGTGCCGCCGCTCCGCGCCGCGCTCTCCACCTCCTCCGAGGAGGAGGGGGAACCGGAGGCGGCCACCCCGAGCGACTCGACCGGCGGCGGTGAGTTCGATTCGGCCGAGTCCGGCGCTTCGCTGCGTTACTCCTCCGGCACCGGGGAAAGCGGCGAGGGCGCGGGGCTGGCGAGCGGAGAGTGCGGCGGCGGCTCCGCGCTGCCCGAGAGGAAACGGCAGCGCTCGGCGGCGGGCGGCGGGCGGCCCCGCTATGAGGTGGTGCGGGAGCTGGGGGCCGAGGAGGTGCGCTGGTTCTACCGGGAGGACCGGAAGAGCTGGAAGCCCTTCATCGGTTACGACTCGCTGCGGATCGAACTGGCCTTCCGAGCTCTCGGCCCCGGCCCCGAGCGGACGGCGGTGGAGCCGGTGTGCGTGCGGAGCGGGCTCTACGAGGTGGACGTGGCCAACGCCGAGTGCTACCCCGTCTACTGGAACCGTGAGTGCGGCCGCTGCCGGCCCGGGGACCCGGTGGGGGGCGGGAGGGGTCCCGCAGTGCCAGCGAGGGCGGCTCACGCACAGGATCCCCGTCGGCTGTGTGGGACCGAAGGACACGGATCTGACGGGGTGCCTTTCCACCTCTGGAAGGACCGGACCCTCACGCCTCAGGCGGCGGGATGCCATCTGCCTCCTGCCCTCCCTAAAAAGTCACTGAGTGTCCCCTGCCCGCACAGGGAGCTGCTATGGGGAAATGGGTTTAGCAGGCGGCCCTTCCTGCCCCCCTGGTATGGATGGGTGCGGGGCTGAGCGCTCCCTGTCGCACCCTTTTGATGCTGACATTTGGGGTAAGGGATGGGGGCAGCTGGGCATCGTGTCTCATACATAAATGGGGCAAGGAGAGACACGCAAGGAGGGCGTTCTTCCCTTTTGGCATCCAGGGGTATCGGGCAGCCTCCTCGAGCCAATGCTGTGCGTCCAGGAGTTGAGGGGCTGTCCAGTGCCATGGAGAATGGGGTACTACTCAACACGGACTTGAGAGGGTGGGCGATGAATCCCCCTAATGCATCCTGAGGATAGGAGGTGCTGGGTACCCCCGCGCTGCATGCGGACTCATGGGAAGAGGAGACCCTGTGCATCTCTTCACGTGCTTCTGGCAAAAAGGGGATCTGGGCATCTTTCCCTCTCTTTCCTCCCTCTGCACCTAAAGGAAAGGGGCATCTGGGCATGCACTCCCTGGCATACAGAGATGATGGAATGGCATTCTCTTGTTCCTTGATAGGTACAGAGGAAGGTGGCTGAGAATGTGCTTCCCATTTCACAGAATCACACACAGAATGGCCTGGGTTGGAAGGGACCTCAAGGATCACGAAGCTCCAACCCCCCTGTGCCACGCAGGGCCACCAACCTCCCCATTTCACAGCAGCCCAGGCTGCCCAGGGCCCCATCCAACCTGGCCTTGAACACCTCCAGGGATGGACGGGGCATCACAGCCTCTCTGGGCAGCTGTTCCAGCACCTCACCACTCTCACAGCACACAACTTCCCCCTGACATCCAACCTCCATCTGCCCTCCCTCAACTCCAAACCATTTCCCCTTGTCCTGCTGTCATCTCCCCTTTCAAAGAGTTGACCTTTTCCCAGATGGGAAAGGGTGAGTGGGATTGGAGATTTGCTGTCCCTACTCCCCTCAGTATGCATACTTCAGGAAGAGCAGGGGGATACCAGGCAGTTATTTGTCCACTGTCTCCCTGCCACGTGCATGCTTCTGATCTCTTTTCTTTGGTGAGGAACCATGGAAGAGCGGGCTGAAACCTGGCTTCTCTGCTACTGTCATCCTCTTTTCTAGGAAAGTGATGGACTTCATCTCCCCAACCCAATCATCCTTCCACTGGGAGAGGCATGAAATGGAACTTTTCTGCTTCAAGGAGATGCAACAGGCATCTCAGATGCGCAGTCCTTGCTTCTTATCCTTCCAAGTGAAGGGTGTTTGCTTTACCACCTCAGCTTCAAAAGGATGTGGTGATGTACACTTTTCTCATCCTTCCTCAAGAGGCACATCTCTTGCATTCATCTGTCTCTATCCCTAGAGGAGACGGAACCTTGAGGAACAGAGATGAAAGGCTAGGCACCTTTCTTTGGAGGGAACGTGTCCCAGGGTCTTGCTGGACAAGCATCAGCTCTCCTGGAGCAGACAGGCTATGCTGCTGCTCACCCTCTGTCCCTGAAGACTTGCTTTCCAACTGTGTTCCTTCAAGGTCGAAGGAACTGTAATGGAGTGTGAGACATAGACTGGTCAAGCAAGAGACGTTGTCTTGGCACGGGCAGCAGGCAGTTTTCTCTGGTCTCTGTAAATTTTTGAGAATTACTTGGGAAATTTGGGGCTGATGGGAGTCACAGAGGAGCAGATTTGAAAACTAGGGCTCTTGCTTGTTTCCTCTCTTCTTTCTTGTCATCTTTACAGGGGGGAGATCTGTAAAAGACTATAGCAGGTGGTACAATTCATTGAGGTGTGTGAAACCTCTGTTTTTCAGCTCACCACCCCAAAAGACAGATAGTGAGCACAAGGAGCAAGGAGAGCTCTCAGTTCGCACACGATTTGAGTTAAAGAAGAGTCTTAGCACAGCTCCATGTTTGGACAGTGGGGATTTTTCTATCACCACTCAGAAGCAATGACTGCTGGTGATTGTTGCATCTGCCACGTGGTTACAGATCACCCAAGGGATGAGGAAACTGCTGCTGTCCCTCTTGCTGCCTGTGCCATGGGGACAGAGGCGACAGAGTGAGCAGAGCTGCCAGGTGAGGCAGGATTGCTCCTGGTAATAGGAGCAAGAGGCTGTGCTCATCAGCAGCTTAAAGGTTTAATTTCTTGACCCTTTGCCTGGTCCATTTTGGAAGCTGATTCAGTCTCCTTAAGCCTGAGGAGCAGATGTTTCAAATAATAATGTGTGCTGCGCAGAGACAATTTCTGATGCTTGGAAGGAGAGATTTCCAGAGGTTAGCACCAGAAGCAATGCTAGACAGAGAAATAAACTCACAGCGCTAAAAATGGGGATAATTTTTTGTCCTCAGAAAGCTGATTAAAGAGTGCTCGAGTCTTTTCTTCTTATCTGGTCTGCTCATTTGCAAGACTAAGATAAACTTCTGGTGTTCCAGGGATCTGTCAGTGTCTTCTGACCTAATGCCTCCTTTGCTCGCACGTTTTGTTGCCTCTTCCTGTAAATGTGAGAGTTCTTGCCTTTCTCCCATTCTCTCCTCCCAGGTGAGGCGGTGCGTTCCCCTGTAGGCAGATGGCCAGCATGGCTCTGCTGCGCTGCCACCTGGTGCTCTCTGCCTGGTTCTCTGCTGCGCCCAGGCCACAGAAGACTGCAAGGTCAGATCCCAAGGATTCTGTCTCATCTCCTGCTTCTGAAGACCTTGGTGTGGCTGTTATTCCCATCTAATGGCGTGCGTGCAATTCTGGATCTGAGGGGTAGATGCTACTTTGGTCTTGTGGGAGGGAGCTACTGATGGCATACCAGATCTCGCGCTAGATACATGTGTGGGTAAGGGAGACAGATCTTACTCTCTGATTGCACGAGCATGACAAACAGCGAGTACAACTGGCAGAAAATATGCTGAGCTGCACGTTAAACAGTACATAAACTGCTGTTTTTGCTGATTCATGTTTTCAGTTCAGAGCAAAGGTCAAAAGCTTTTATCTTTGTTCTTCCCTGTTGTTCTGTTCCACATATGTACTGCTCTTCAGGGACGGCTGCTATCTCACAGCGACAACGTTGGGTGCCCTGACAGTTCTTCAGCTGTTTTGTAATCTCAATGACAGGAAGATGCTGATCGTAGCTCGGCTTCTGCTGAAATATCTTAGGCTCGCCACAGGATTCCTTTGTAACATCAGAAATACCAGACTGAGTTACAGTTTGAAGAGATTAATTACTGAGAATTGTATCCTTACCTTGTGACCTCTGGGATTTATTTAATTAGAATTGTGGAAGTAGCAAAGACAGCACAAGAGAACTGAAATTACTAGTGGAGGCTTCCAGATAAATGAGTAGCTTGGAGCTGGGCTTCTTGTCTTCTGCAGACGTGGTGATGAGTGGTATTTGATGTGCAAGTTCTGCCCTTTGAATCCTCTTGGAGTGCCCAGTCCTCTCTGCCCTCCTACTCAAAGAGGGCTGCTTTGCAGCTCTTTTTCTGTAGATTGACTTAGTCTGGTTTTCAAAGCCCTGGGTGAATCTGTTTAAACTACAGACTTCGGGGTGACCGTCCTATTCATTGGCTTGGGACTCATGCCTTTGTCTCATGCAACTGTTGCCGTGCCTTTCCCTTGCTTTTTGGCAATTACACTGTCAGGTTACTGATTTCTTACGTATTAATCCTCTTGCACTCTCCAGGTAGTTGTGCTCATCTCAGCATGTTCATAGAATCACAGAATGGCCCAGCTTGGAAGGGACCCCAAGGATCATGAAACTCCAACCCCCGTGCTGCAGGCAGGGCCACCAACCTCCACATTTAATACCAGACCAGTTCTCCAGTTCCAGACCATGTTCTCCAGTTTGAATTCAGGCTGTTGAGGATGCATCGCCTCTACTGCTGTCTGTCATGCAGCAACACCTCTTAAAATTGAAGTAGGACTTCTATACAGATCTGTCAGTATGTGGGGAGAAGCAGACCCAGTGAGAGTTTTGTTGATTTCTTTTTGATATATATGCCTTTGTATCTAATAGCTTGCAGGCACCTATTAAGTAAAATACTACATATTGTATTAAAAATAAGAATGCTTCATTAGGACTGTCCTTGACTGAGGATACGGAGGTAATTTCTGCTGCACTGCTTGCTAGCAGAGATTCTGCTTAGTCCATGTGTGAATGCAGAGGGAGTCATTGGATCCCCAGCTACAGATTTTAAAATCCCTGAACTTCAGCCAGGTTGGACGGGTTTAAAATCTGTGTGAGATCCCTTTAAGCTTGTAGTGAAAGAGATTTCCAAGAACTCCATAGTTCTTTTGTAAGGTGTCTGTGAGCTGTCATGGTGAGAAGCCTCTGCCAGGAGAGCTTCCTGCATAACGAGACACGAGTGCCAGGGATGTGTTATCAACCCTTTGAACTTAGAGTTAGTCAGAATCATTGAAAAATCTTGGGAGTATAGTGGCTAATGCTTGGCACCAGATGTTACAAATGGCTGTTTTGTCAGTGGGTTGTTTTGCTGCGCTTGTTTTGATGTAGGAGATGGAGGTCAGCAGCGAGATAGAAACCCTTTTGTACATCAGCCCTGGTGGTTGTTGCAGCTCTACTGTGGAGACTGAAAATCAGCGTGCAGGAGCTGCCAGGTGCTCCCCTGCTGCCTGCTTTGTGCAGGAGTGCTGGCTGCTTGTGCCTTCTCCAGGCAGTGCAAATTTCCACCTTGGCTTCTGACAGGTTGGCACCCTGAGCCCATCCAGAGGCACAGGCCCCATGGCACCGCTTCCCTGGCTGCTTTAATTGACATCTGGTATGCTGAGCCTGCGTGATTGCTTTCTGGTTTTTTTTCTTCTATTCTGAAACAGAAATAGCATTAAAATACATTTATGAGGTAGGTGAAAACTGAGGATTTGGAACTAATAGTTACCAGTATATAGTTTGCATTTTTTTTTAGTCTGTCTTCAGCAGCAGAACACTTCTTCAGTTGCTTCACAGTGTGCCTAGAACATTGCTTTTGGTGTTAGATACTCTTTGAACTTGGTTGATACCATTTCCTAAAGGAGTTTTTCATTGAAGACTGAACTCCTGAATGCTGTCTTCTTGTTTTTCTCACCAGGCATGTTATTCTTCACTTACAAATAAAATATTGATAGTTTCCATGGCAAGGTAAAGCACTACTTTTGCTAACTGAGATCTTTCCTGGGTTTTACTTTCCTGCCTCTCCTGTTAATTCCATTGCTCTCTTCCTTCCCAAAGCGTCTTGCTAGTTTCAGTCCAGCCATCTCCTTCCTGATCAGAATGCTTACGTGACGGCGAAGCAGTTTTCAGCTCTGCAGTGCTCAGTGTGCATAGCTTCTGCTTTCTGGTGCTTTCCTCCCTTTCAGTAGGGGTGAGTTGTGACTTTCAGGATGCTTTTCTAAAGCAGATGGGAGTTATTGGTACTTTTCTTGGATGTGCCTTTGAAGATGAATTCCTTCTGCAAATTCAGCTTTTGTTGTTGTGATTTACAAGCATTGTTTAAGGAAAACTAATCAGTTTTCTTTAAGTGATGTCAGAAACCCTGTCTGCTGAGTGTTGTCAGCTCCAGCTGAGTGATCCTGCTTAGAGTGAGTTGTGCTCACCCACTGGCATGGTCCATCACTTCTGGTGGCTATGATGAACAAGAAGGAAGGCAGAGATGCTAGGAATGCTATGGGCGATTCTATCAGTTTATTTCTAAGGCTGAAAAAGATGTAGGTATGTAATGGCTTTAAGTGTTGGCCAGAAAGAAGGTCAGTAGGGTGGCATGCTCTGTTTGAGTGTGGGCTGCAAGTAGCTGTGAAGCTACACCAGAATGTGCCTGGCAGGAGGCTGGAAAGGAGGCACTGCAGAGACAGTGGGCTTGGTGAACAGCTTAATAAGTGAGCAGTGGGACGGAGGACAACCCTCTGCAGAGAAGGGAGAGGGAAGATGAGAGAAGGAGTTGGTGTGCCCTGAATGTGTTTGTTAGTGCTCTGTGTAGGTGTTAGATATGCACAGGAAAAAGCTTGCGTTTTTTAAGTACAGATATTCCTATGGAGGGACCTGCTTTCTGAAACTGCTCATACTTGATCACTGCTGCATGGTGCTGGAGAGAGCTTGCTAGCAGGAGAGCGCTTCCCAGGAGAGCACAAACCCTCAGCGCCGTGGTTGCGATTGTGCAAAAGTCCCATGACTTTCAATGGGATCAGAGCACGTGCTCAAGTTCAGGAGGTGCTCACATCTGTTTGTCACGTGGCACAGTCATTCAGCTTAGCTTTCACCTAACGCCGTTGCAAAAAGTGCAAGCTCTGTGTGTTAGAAAAAGGCTGATAAGGGACTATTTGCTAAAACTTACCAGCCACAGCCAACAAGTGCTGCTGGTGCAAGTGCCTCACTTCAGAGTACTGGTATTAACGTTGGGTAAACTGTATTAATGGATAAGAATTCAATAAAAATAAGGCTCTAAAGTTAAGGCTGCAACCTCTTCTCATGTTTTAATAGTCCAGGGTTTTTTGATGAGCGTTGTTCCGTACGTCATTGAGGCAGCTGATGAGGTGAGCTGTAGAATTCCGTGTTAAACCGTTGGCTTCAGAACTGTGTAGAGAGTAATTGCAGTGATCTTCCTTCAGCTACCAACTTAAAAGGGAAATCCTGCCTGAAAAACATAATGCATGCTGTATTTCGGGGGTTACTTCCACCTGTTATCGTGAAATTGGCTCAGTAAAGTGAATTAGAATTATTTGGTGGACCAGCAGCATGATATCCTTTACCACTCAGCGAAGGAAATCTCTTGATGTTGGATGCTCAGTAAGATTCTGGCTCTGTGAATTCAGTGGTTGTTTCTATGAAGTTTTCTGAGGGTGGATTTCACCCATGAATTCCTCTTTAGGTGATGTTGGTACTTCTGCAAGAGCAGAACAGGTTGCTGTGTTTGTGGTTAAACAAAGGGAAGTCATTCTGGCTGTGATTAAAGGAATGGTGCCATTTGTTTAAATATCAGTAATCTGCTTTATACTGCAATAACGTACTGGGAAATAGCTGGAAAGCTGCAGAACACTGAGCTGCAACAAAAAGCCTGTTCTGTTACCTAGCAGTCAGGAAATAATGAAATTTTAGCTTTTGTCTATTTCATTACATCCGTTTGTTCGCCCTGTGTGCATGATCACATCACTGCCATTAAATTTAGGGATCTCATTATCAGCAGTCACAGCCATCACTTCTCTTAGTCGAGCTTTCTGTTCTCTTGCATTCTTCTCCCTTTGTGGGGCTCTGCAAACCCTTCCATAGGGGAGCTAGGAGGAACAGATTGCCCTGCAAACTGTGCTCTGTGTATTTGCATCAGCACAAATCGAACCTGCACGTTGCTGTGGCTCTATAAGCAGTGCTGGTGATGGCTGGTGGGTGTGAGGATGCACTCTGGTGCAATGTGAGTAATTCTGGACCTCATACCTAAGTGAGAAGTCTTATGGGTCATGCAGCAGTGAACGTACCTGAAATATCACTGTAAGCACTGGTGAAGTTGGAACGAATGGCTGATATGAAAAAGTCCAGAGTAGCATTGAGGGTGCAGCTGTAAAAGACATTCATTTCAGTGTCACGTTAACATCCAGCTTCTTGTGCCCAGGCTGTTACTGGCAGTGCTGCACTCCAGGGCACAGAGTATTCAGCCTTCTTAGCAGGACTGAAAATAAAATGTCAAAGAATGGTTTTTGCCTAGGTTTTCCCCCTCTGTTAGTAAGTGCGTGGGCTTCTCTCTTCATTACCTAAGGAGCTTTAAGGTTGAGATACCACAGCCTTGCAGATACTTCAGCTTGCACAGATGTTATCCTCATGCACTAGAGGTCGTTCACAACTGTGGTGATAAGGAAGGCAAATTAAAGGAAGAGAAATGACTGCTCTGGAAAGCAGGAGTCCTTGGTATCAAGTCAACAGCACTTCATGGACCTTTGTTCCACGTCCAACCCTTTGGCTTTGTAGGTTTCAGCAGAGCGTAAGTTTTAATTTACATTTTTGAGCCCCTAAATGCCATATTAACCTTTCAGATCTCATTGCTGGGTAAATTGTTACGGCAGTCCGGAGCTTCATGAGTGGATGGCACTGGATGTGGATAGAATCACAGAACGGCCCGGGTTGGAAGGGACCTCGAGGATCACGAAGCTCCAACCCCCCTGTGCCATGCAGGGCCACCAACCTCCCCATTTCACAGCAGCCCAGGCTGCCCAGGGCCCCATCCAACCTGGCCTTCAACACCTCCAGGGATGGACGGGGCATCACAGCCTCTCTGGGCAGCTGTTCCAGCACCTCACCACTCTCACAGCACACAACTTCCCCCTGACGTCCAACCTCCATCTGCCCTCCCTCCACTTCAAACCATTTCCCCTTGTCCTGCTGTTATCCACCCTTTCAAAGAGTTGAGTCACCTCTTGTTTGTTCCCTTTAGGTACTGAAAGGCTGCAGTGAAGTCACCCCACATCCAAAGCTCACTGCATCTTTCTTTCATACTGTTTCATTCTGTCTACATGTCTTCCAGGTTGCATGCTAGTTCAATGTTTCTGAGAGAGACCTCCTTTCATTTTCTTTTGCTTTTAATTAGAAGTTTGTGCGGTCTTATTTTTGCAAGCTTTCTTAGTTCTGAATCAAGTGAGGTGGAAGGGGCCAGTATGAGGCACAGTTTGTGCTGTGTGCTATTAAATTTAGGTATATGCAATTTCAAGCCATGTGTTGGCAGGGAACAAATGATGATGATCAGTGAGTAGTACAAGAAGGAAAAAATGTAGCCGAAATGAGTGCCATAATTTGTTTTCCTGCTGTGTTATGATAGATTTACATAGGTTGTGGATGCAGTTTTTGTTTGGGTGAGGATCTCACAAACACTGGGCAATGAAATGAAGTGGTTGGGGTATGTATGTGTATAAATTACAGCATGGGTGTGCTGAATCATGGATTGTTGGAGTTGGAAGGGACCTGTGAAGGCCATCTGGCCCAACCCCCTGCAGTGCACAGGGACACCCAGGGCTCCATCAGTGCTCAGAGCCCCATCCAGCCTGCTGCAGCTTCTATTTTCCCAGTTCTTCCCTTTGAGAAGATTTAGGAGGCTACGATGGTGTAAATTGCACACGTTCCTGTTTCTTCACATCATTAATTACAGCTTTTGTGTTCTTAGAACTTTTCAGGGAAAAAAAAAAAACAACGACTTTTTTGTTTAAAAATTTATAAATCCTTTGTTGCCATTGCTGGAACTATTTTTCTTTAAAAGTGGTGAAATAAGTATGACTAATTAAAATAAAGTGCCTTTCATTAGCTCCTAATCTCTGCCATTCCAACTTAGGAATCCTTGTGTATGTACAGCACCAAGTGTGTACCGGCCAAACACGTGGGGCCTCACTTTGAAGCACGGCCAGCTGCAGATTACGTGGTGTAAGGCTTAAGGCAGTAAAGAAATCAAGGCAAATCCTTTCCTGGGGATCAAGGTTGGAATGACAAAGATAAACTCTTAACATTACCTCCTACAGAGTTTGAGTTCTGTATCGGAGGAGAGAGAAATCAAATTCTAGTTGGATGTGAATATTTCATTCCTTTTGTAGAAGGAAAGGATGCAGGGGGAGCTTGCCTTACGCTTCCTGAAATCACCGGTGAATATTCAAGACATGAATGAACGAGTGGATAGGAATGCAATTGGGCCTTAAAATAGCAGGTTTGGTACTCTGCTGTTTCATGGCAATTACTGTAATAGCTTGTATCGTGCTGGATGAATCACAGGGTAATCTTGGTGTAATCTTGGTGCACCTGTGTGAGATTAGCGGGGTTGTTTACCACAGCGCAGCTTTGAGGTTTCGCTCAGCCAGGTGATACGGAAAGACCTGCTGCTGTGTTGTAAGTCCCTGGGCTCCCCACCCAGCCTCGTGCCCGCAGCCATTGCCTCAACACACCACCCTTCCTTCACCACCCAGTGCCACGATGGCAGCCGGTGGCCTTGAGGATCAGGAGGTTGCTGTTGCCCTGCCTGGAGCGTGACCTGAGTGCAACCCAGCACTGTGCACTGGTAATGCAGCCATCATAGAACCACAGAATGGCCTGAGTTGCAAAGGAGCACAGTGCTCATCCAGCTGCAACCCCCTGCTGTGTGCAGGTCGCCAACCAGCAGCCCAGGCTGCCCAGAGCCACATCCAGCCTGGCCTTGAATGCCTGCAGGGATGGGGCATCCACAGCCTCCTTGGGCAACCTGTGCCAGTGCCTCACCACCCTCTGGCTGAAAAACTTCCTCCTCAGATCCAACCTAAACCTCCCTTGTCTCAGTGTAAAACCATTCCCCTTGTCCTATCATTGCTTGGTTTTCACAATCATCAGGAAGCTGTTTTTTTCCCCGCTTTGCCAAGCCTAACAAGCAGTGCTGTGCTGCAGTTCATTGTCATCTGCAACAAATCTGATGACTCTGAAAGACTGCGTTCACTTTTATGAAGACCAAACCGTGCTCCTGAGGGCAGGAAGGGGCATTCCCTCTGTACTGGATGGTCTTTTTGCTGGGGTTTCCCAGCAGTGTAACAGTGATCAAGCCTGCCACGCACCCAGGATGAAATACAGCGAGCTGAGATGCTGTGGCTGCAGGCACTAAAAGACACAGAGTGGTCGGGCTTGGAAGGGACCTCTGGAGATCAGCTCACCCAATTCCCAGTTGTTAAAGTGTTGGTGGGGACCAACTCCTGGGTCTCCCTAAAATCCCACTGAGCTTTGGAAAACCTGGCTCCCTTATGAAGCCCTGCTTTGAAAACGAAGCCCTGTAATAATCTATCTCTGGATCCGAAAGTGATTTACAGATGAAGTGTTTTCCAGATAAATGCCCTTTCCAGCCCTAGAGCCAGATATATTATCTCTAAACCAAATTAGGCTGTAAAGATTTTACAATAAATGTTTTCTTATTTCAGTCGTTCCGTTTTTCTTTTTCCTGGCCCAGCTTCTCTGGGAGAGCCTGTTGCCCATCTATTATTTGAGATTTGCTGTTTGACTGCTGTGTTCTACTTTAAAGAAACTCAGTGGGAAAGTTTTTTTTCCAGCAGAAAGAGCCTGAAAACGTTTATTTTAATTGCTAATGCTTCGAATTTTAGAAATCTGTAGGTGGAAATTCCCATGTGAAAACCTCGAAACCCTTCAGAAATGAAAAAGAGGTGTGTTGTCTTCATTTGGAGTACAAAATAGTATTCACATCATTTTTTATTTTTTTTTTTAATTTTTTTAAAATCTTTTTATGGATTCAGTGAATGGAGCCTCATCAGAACGCTTGGTGAAGAATTAAGGAGCTGCTTGCAGATTTTTCCCAGCGAGGATCAACATCTGACACAGTTGTGCCTTTGCTTCGGCAACAATGGGATCCTTTATGCTCACTGCCATGCCTTGTGTGCTTCGTTTCTTCCTGCAGGCAGAGCTGTGCTGTGAGAGCAGCAGAGCTGGATGTGTGTGCATGAGCCCTGCAGAGCAGCGTGGCTGCGTGACAGGTGTAAAACATTGGGGACACAGCCGAGGTGAAGACCAGCACACGATGAGCAGCTACTGCTGGAGTTTGCTTCTTGTTCTCCGTGCTGCAGTGATCAATAATGATTCACAGTTGTGGTGTTTAACGGGTTGAGTTTGAGAAAGTTCATTCCAAAACCTGATGGTTGGCACTCCGTTCGTGGGTTGTCGACTCTAAAATGAGTTTAGTTTTCACAGACAACTGCAGTTTGTGTCCTTTTTCATGACGATTAATTCCTGCAGTTTTGAGTTCTTCTGGTTGTTCGGATCCCTTTTCATTAAGTAACCGTGCCTTTCCAACAGCCCAGCCTTTTCATTCATCTGGTCGGATCAACGATACCCAAAACATCAGAAATCCAGGGTGGAACAATTCAGTGCTGTCTGGAAGAGCTGTTTTAGCAACTGAATGGCAGAAGTGGGTCCTGTGCTGCGCCACGGAATCATAGAATAGGTTGGAAGGGAGCCCAAGGATCATCAGGTTCCGACCACCGTGCCAAAGGTGTCTATTGGCATTTTGGTCAGGCCAGCCAGACTGGTGCGGTCTGGTGCTGCGGCAGTGGTCAGAGCATTAAAACAGGCTTTGAGGATCTTGGAAGGGAGGAACAAGAGGGGATTGGGATGTGCAGGAGGCCGGGATGACAGAGGCTGGGGGTGATCAGAGCCTTTGTTTCAGGGGATTTGCTCCCTGCATCACGCTGCGTGCCTGCTTACGGGGCTGCCTGTGGGTTTCCCAGTCGTGAGTACGCTTGGGTAATCAGCAGAGCACCCACGCCAGCACCCAGCCGTGATGTGGGCCGCTCGCTCTGGTTATCTGCCCGCAGCAGCTGCTGCTTTCCCTGCTGCTCACCTCGCTGTGCTGCAGGAGCTGCCCAGCAGTGCCATCACACAGAGCCTGCCCTGCTCCAGTTGCAAGGCCAGGGCTGTTAGGGGATGATCGGCATTTCTGGTATTGTAGAAACACTGTTGGACTGTAAATCTTCTATGGTGAAGGTTTTGAAACAGGCTTTGGAACATGGAGTGTTCCTGCCTGGAGGGGAGATCACTGCAAGGAGATTTCCCTTTAGTCTTCCTAGCTTGTAGCTGTGTTGGTCTAAGAGATGATGAATTCAGAATAAATAAGGGAGGTGCTTGCAGATCTCTGCTGCTTTTTGTTCTCCCCTGTGAGCACCTGGTATGAAAGTACTTCACATCTGACAGGCTGGGCATCTCTGCTTTCTGTTCCTGTGCTTGGGAACTCTTTGTGCTCTCTGTTGGTTTTTCTGTTTGGTTGTTTGTTTTTTTTTTTTTACTTGGCATTTATGTACCTAGTTTTCCTTTACTGTTTTTGTTTGTTTTTGCATCTATTGTTGCTTTTCCCAGCTGCCCTTATCAGCTGCTTTCACACCATCTGTGTAGGAACAGTTCTTTGAGTAGCAAAGCCTTGGTGCTTTTTTTCCCTCATCTCCTTTTTTAAGTCTCTCCTTTTGTGGCTGAGTGCTTCGCTTCCTTGGAGAGCTGAGTTTGTGTGGTGTGTATTTACACGTGTACAATGTTTGCATTTGATTGAGTCTCTTCCAGCTTGTACTGGAAGTCAGTGGTGGGATTGCTTTCTTGGCCTTGGGTCTCAGCCAGACCCATGGCCACAGCCCCAAAGGCTCTGGAACCCACACACTGCTCTCCTTGATTTTCCAGAGATGGAAAATGGATCAGTCTGGAGAAGAGGAGGCTCAGGGAGATCTTATCTATAGCTCCGTGAAGGGTGGTGGTAGCGAGGTGGGGGTTGGCCTCTGCTCCAAGGCAACCATGATAGGATGAGAGAGAACGGCCTGAAGCGGTGCCAGGAGAGGTTCAGGTTGGCTGTGAGGAAACATTTCTTTGCAGAAGGAATAATTCAGCAGTGGCACAGCTGCCTGGGGCTGGGGAGTCACCGTCCCAGAGGTGTTGCAGAGCCCTGGAGATGTGGCACTGAAGGATGTGAGCAGTGGGCACGGTGGGGTGGGCTGGGGGATCTCGGAGGTCTTCTCCAGCCTGCATGGTTCTATGAAGTCCTGAGCTAAAATGGATAGTGTTGTCTCATCGTGCTTGAGGGTATCTGTGCAAGAGGAGAGTTCTCACTCCCTGCAGTCACAGTACTGAATCTGGGCATCAGTCGTGGTCTGTTGAAGAACCATAGGTGCCAGCACTCATTTTGGGGGAGAATTCTGTTGTATCACATGGACAACACATGCTCAGCACCCAGCTTCCTCGTTCGGAGTGCCGGAAGTGAAACTAGAGTGACAGTGACTGAAAACAACCCCCACTGCAGACTGGTTTTAATTAAGAAGTGACTTCACTCTTTAAAATTGTCCTTTATGTTAATTGATACACAGATGGAGTTATTTTAAGTGCAGTTCCCAAAAGAAACAAAGCTCTGTGCTGTCAAGGCAAGCGTATGTGGTTTGCTTTCTCCTCCTTGTTCTGCATCTTCTTTACAACTTTAAACCCCCAGTTCCTATCGGTCGAATTGTATGCAGGAACATGAGCCTCACAAAGTTCCTCGTTCTTTTTGAAAATACAGGGCAGCCACATAGAGAGGAGTATAAATCCCATTTTTAACCCAACACTCAG
This sequence comes from Tetrao urogallus, assembly GCF_951394365.1. Lineage (NCBI taxonomy): Eukaryota > Metazoa > Chordata > Aves > Galliformes > Phasianidae > Tetrao > Tetrao urogallus. The sequence continues at coordinate 58,553,913 of NC_136819.1, read as the reverse complement.
GTTTGCAGAATATACATCTTCCTGTCTGTTTCTTGCATCCTCAAACACGCTCAGCTCCATGGGGAAGAAGCGGTGTTTCTCAGTGTGTGGTTGGGGTTTCCTTGTTGGGATTCCCAGCACTGGAACAGGCTGCCCAGGGAGGTGGTGGAGTCTCCTTCTCTGGAGATGTTCAAGACCTGCCTGGATACCTACCTGTGCGACCTGCTGTAGGGAACCTGCTTTGGCAGGGGGGTTGGACTCGATGATCTCTGGAGGTCCCTTCCAACCCCTACAATTCTGTGATTCTGTGATTCTCTGCTGTCAGTTTGGGTTCTGTCGCATAAAAGAATCTCTTGTTTGGTTTTCAGAAACGGAGAAGATCCCCGTAATGCGAGGGCAGTGGTTTATTGATGGTACGTGGCAACCTCTGGAGGAGGAGGAAAGTAACCTGATAGAGCAGGAGCACCTCAACCGCTTCCGGGGCCAGCAGATGCAAGAGAGCTTTGATATGGAAGTATCAAAACCTGTTGATGGGAAGGAAGGTAAGATTACTTTGCATAACATGTCTTCTGGACAGCTGGAATCTTCTTCTTAACTAAGAGCTTGATCTGGGATGGTTTTCTGTTCTGCATAATGGGGAAGGTTACAGGGTGCAGTTTGCTGTCCCCTTCTCCACTGTATCTTCTTGTAGGATTTCCTGCTTTAGCACATTAGGTGAGCACTGTGGAATTATATTCACAGATGGACCTCTTGTTCCCATTTTGCTTAATGTTTCATATCTTTTAATTGTGTTTGAAATCTCATTTCAAACTGTAATCCCTTTATGGGCTAAGAAGTGTGTCAGTGTCTGAAGGCAAACTGGCTATTAGTTCTCTGGCTGGCGTTCCTAATTTCTGCCCTAAAGGGAGCATCCGTTTTACAGATCACATTTCATTTTCCATTCTAGCTCAATCTGTGACTTTATTAGAGTAGTTTTCAGCCAGTCTGAAGTCTCGGGCATTCATTCAGTTATGGAAGTCCTTACGTTTTAATCACCAGGCTGAGGGCGTTCAGTTAGGATTCTTGGCAATCTCAGTCAAACGCATTTAACTTTGTTAAGAATAGTCTTCTGAATTTACTGTGCAGTTGAACTGATTGCTCTGGGCAAATGTAGCACAGCAGAAGTTTATTATTTTTGGCTTTCACGCTTTGCTTTTGTATGTCGGTTGTCCCTTGTGCAACTTTCTCAAAGGAGGAGCTGCAAGCGCAGAGCCCTGGCAGTACGTTTTAGTAGCATTTGGGGTTATCCTTTACAAAGCAACTTTGTGGTTTAAAGGAGCTTAAACAAAACTTGGAACAAAACGGTTACAGAGGTAGAAATGGCTGCGCTTTGGTGCAGACATGCAGTCCTCACGTGGGAGCTGTGCCATCACGTGCATAAAAGCTTGTGAATTATTTAGAAGCCAGATAGCATTCGGGGTTCTTCTGTAATGGGAAAACCAGAATCGCATTTTTTGACTTCAGGGGAATTGTTAGGAATACAGAAAGCAGCAAAGTCCTAGCTCCCTTCATAGCCAGTGAGGACACTGAACTGTCCTGGTTTTTATTTTGTATTTGTGCTACTTTAACAATTCTTTTCATAGAATGGCTTGGGTTGAAAAGGACCACAGCGATCATCTAGTTTCAACCCCCCCTGCTGTGTGCAGGGTTGCCAACCACCAGACCAAACCATTTTTCCCCTGACCAACCCTGCAGAAGCCTTCTGCTTTAACAGCTCTGTCAGGTGGGTGCCTAAAGTCGGGTGACCTCTGACCCCCCAGCACAGTGCCCACAGCTTCTGAAGGGTGCTTTTACCTGGGTTTGGTTGGCCTGTGTCAATTTATCATTTCAGTGCACTGATACAAATGCCAGCATTGTTATCGCAGCTGTAGTCCTGCTGAGAGCACAGTGTCATTTCTGGTTGGTCAGCATGAATTTGCTTGGAAAGCACATCCTTATGGCTGCTGAGTGCTTCCAGCCTTTAGTAGCATAATGTCTGTAGGAAGGAAGAGAAAATGCCTTCAGCTGCACTTGGGTTCACCTCATCGTGTAAGGAATGGGGCTCAGGTGGGCTTTTCTTCCAGCAAATGTCTGGGTTGTGGAACAGAAAAATTCAGATTTGAATCGAGGAAAGGAATGGGAAAGATACAGTCCTTGTTATTTACAGAAATGTAAGAGATCAGAGAGCCTCCAGCCCCCAGGGCCTTTTCTAAAGCTGAACTAGAACAATAACAGTGAGGTATGCAGTCACTTTAAAAGGGAGCGTAAGTCCCAACTCTCTGAAGGCTTTCTCCTAGAAATTCGGGAAGATGCAGAAAAAATGATCAACAGTAAGTGTGAAAAGTGGATTTTTCATCTTAATTAGCCTCTCAAAACATTTCTGATTGGCTGAAATCTGCGATTTCCATCTGCAGGTGGCATGGGGAGAAGCTTTACAACTTGCATTATCCCTGGTGAGGTAAACATCATTAGTTGGAGAAGTGCTGAGTTCAGCTTAAATTGCTTAATTGCTTTGTTGCTGCAACTTGTTGTCATTGCATCCTGTATTAAATACATCTCGGCCCCGTCAAGGTTTACAGGTGACTGTTACTTAAGACTAATGAAAGCTAGGATGGACCTGTAGATATCACTGGGAGGCAAAATGCCTCTTCACAACACTACGATACAACCTTGTAAATGCTGAAAACCTAGCAATCTTATCTGACCCGTCAGCAAGAGGGAAGGCAGTCTCTGCTGATTTGCTGCTACAATGCCTGTTATTACCTAGGAATAATTGCTTTATTATTTGATCGTGCCTCCTTGCCTCACAAATAATGAATAACAGTGAGGCTCTTGCTGATATTCAGCTGACAGTCTTGTTGGGCCCTGATCTTAGGCCAGCTGTGCTTTAAAGCAGTGGCAGCAGGTTGAAAAGTTAAGCGTAGATTTCAGTTATTTGCTTTCTTAATTCTGCTCCCAGATTGAAGCATCTTAAGAAAACATGGATAAGCTTTATCCATGACTTCCAGACATCCAGAACTTTTGTTGACTGCCAATGAATAATTACCCCATTATTAAACTGCCAGTCCAAGAATGCCTTCCTTTGAAAGTGCACAACGTTTCAGAACAGTGGTCCCCAATCTGGCCTGCAGGGATGATAATAATGCTCATCCTACTCTTCAGTGCTCATGGAGACCAAGTATTTAATTTCATGCACTGCAAAATGAAGTGCGCTTTTGCTGCCTGATGTATTTGATTCCTCCTGGCCTCTGATCCTCTGCAGTGGTCTCTGAGTGGTGATCTCAGCAGTGACGTGACTTCCTTGGGTGAATCAGTCGTCAGGTCAGAGCTCCAAAATGGAGCACTTTGCTTATTTCTTGGCATCGTCAAAGCAGATTAATGTGAGCTTTGGTTTTTCAATATCCAGCTGATACTTGGATTTGAGATTTGGGTCCCAGAAGACTGAGTTCCAGAGCTGTGTCTGCTGCTTGTAGAAATTAGACAGATTCCTGATATTCCTGGAGGGGTGGTGAGCACCTGCCATGCTTGCAGGAGGCCACTTACCCTCACCAGAGGTTTCTGAAGTGCAGCATCATGTATATGAGATGCTGGCAAGTGACAGCTGATTTCTCAGGCCACCACACAGCAGGCAGTGTGTGTGTGTGTGGCTGTGCAAGATGTTCTCCTTCCTGCCCCAAACCAGGCAGGAGGAATGCTACCAGAACACCAGTGCAAGCAGAAGCTGCAAAGAAATCACCTCTCACCTCCTTAGCCTGACTGCCCTCAGAGTTTGTTTTGATCCTGGCCAGATTCTGAATACGTTCTTCAGCTCTAAGTGTTAGTCTGATTGTTGATAGACAAAGAAACATTGCAATTCTGCCTATGAAGAAGGGATAACCTTTAGAACTACAGGAGGAATCCACATTGAGGATGAGGAGCAGAGATTTGGCCGCATTTCTCTGACTGCTTTGTTGTGGAAGAGACGATCTACAGCCTGTACAAATCACAAATGTGATATTGGCAGATTCAGGACAGTATCTTCTAGCTTGCCCTCACTTGTGTAGCTTAGAAATCAATTTTTTGAGCAAGAGTAGTGCTGGTGTTGTCCTGTGGCAGTTGTATGGGAGCTCGGTGTTTGCTGCTCAAGTCTTTCCTACAGCAGTCCTGTCTGAAGCCTTCAACCACTCAGTGAGATGCTGCACTGCTGAAGCTGTATCTGTGGGCTCCCACCAACTACCAGCTCCGATTTTTAGTTCTGCCACCGTGCTGATAGGTAAGATAGGATGATGTTGGGGGCTTTTCGGGCCTCACGTTCATTTGCCCATGCGTTGATTGGTTTTTTTTTTTCATCCAGGCTTTTTTGATAAGAACAAGGGTTTTGCTCGTCTTTCTTAGGGAAGGTTCATTCTTCAAGCTGAGCATGCATAGGTTAATATCAGCATGAGGTGTAAGGTGACATTTTTGTTCTTAGGTTCAGAATTTTAAATATAGATATTGACCATTGAAATATGAAACTAAGGAGTTTGTTTGGTCACACTGAGATGGCTGTCACTGCCTTCCTGCAGCACTACTGACCTTTCTTGTACTGTGCTTCTGCCCATGTATTATGCTTGAATATATTGTTGTTAAATAACTCTATAAATATTTGAGACCTTTATTGTAACACTTGTGCTGTGAAGCAGCGTTCAAGGTGAAAACATTTTGAAAGGAATACAAAAAGGGTATTGTAATACCTTGTTAGCAAACAGTAAGATTAAAAGGTATAGAATAAGTAAGATTTAGAAACTTATTTTCATACATGCTTAGACAGCGAGTTTAGGACTTGCTCATCTGAAGAGCAGCATTCTCTAGCAACCTCGGTGAGATCAAGGCCACTGTAAGATAAAAACAAAGCCATGAACTTGGATAATAGCAAGTTCTGAAAGGATCTTAGGCTAGATGCTTTGCTAACATCATTTAACCACAGTAAAGGCAGGAATGTTCTGCAACTGAAGTGTTGCTTTTTCTCCCTTGCTGTGTGATCGAAGCCCACGCATCCCCTGCTGTGTGCTCCTGCAGCACAGAGGAGCTGTTAGCAGGCAGCACAGCTCCAGCTGCAGAGAGGGAGGAGCAGTGTCTGCAGTACAGAGCAGCCTGCCATTGAGCTGCAGGTTAGCTCTTAGAGTCAGGTATAGTTAGGTACCTGTCTTTTGTTCTTCTGTTAGCTTTTCAAGAATATTCATTTAACTGGGGAGAAGTGATGCTGGAAGTTTAATACACATGATGGTAAAATAGGGACAGATGTTTAGAGAGGGCAGATGGAGGTTGGATGTCAGGGGGAAGTTCTTTGCTATGAGAGTGGTGAGGTGCTGGAGCAGCTGCCCAGAGAGGCTGTGATGCCCCGTCCATCCCTGGAGGTGTTGAAGGCCAGGTTGGATGGGGCCCTGGGCAGCCTGGGCTGCTGTGAAATGTGGAGGTTGGTGGCCCTGCATGGCACAGGGGGGTTGGAGCTTCGTGATCCTTGAGGTCCTTTCCAACCTTGGCGATTCTGTGACTCTGTAGCTGATTGTATTTGCAGAGAGGTGGTGGAGCATCCGTCCTTAAAAATGCTCAGATTTCAGCTAGAAATTGCCAGAGCAACCTGATCCAAACGTGATATTACATTCAACTGAAAAGCTGATCCTGTCTGTGGGAAACTGGAGCAGAACCCCCAGCAAGTTCCTTCAATGGAAATCAACTCTGTGATTCTGTGAGAGACTGTAAGAAATGTAGAAATCCCCACGAGTCAGAATCAGAACAGATTTTATAATGCATTGATTTTGAAACCGCGTGAGTTTCTTGGGTTTTGCTATGGGCTTCAGTGTGTCATTACATGCCATGAAAAGTATAGAAATTGTGTTTGGAGTTTTTGCTGTTTTGCCTTAGGCTTCAAATACAGTTTTCTCTGTTGATTAAAACAGAAAAAACCATTAACAATACATTTTTGTTGCAGCTGACTATGCTAACCTTTAGTAAGGAAAGTCTCATTCACGCAGTCACAGAATTGCCAGGATCAGTAGGGATCTGTGGAGACTGAGAAAGCAGCAGAGCCAATGAGGGCAGGTTGCTCAGGATGTTTCCATGGGGTTTTGATTATCTCCAGCAGAGGAGACTCCACAGCATCTCCGTGGGCAGTCTGTTCCTGTATTGCCACAGCCAGCACAGTACTCTGTAGGCTGAATTGTTCCATCGAGTCCCAGTGCAGGAATGATGAGCCTAGTTTCCCTCCCTGTAGAAAACTGATGCGCAACAGTAATGTACAGCATCTGTATGAAGGCATCTGCTGACAGAGCTGTGAGCTGAGAGCATGAGGAGGTGTGAGATGCCCTTGACAGAAGCATGGAATATCACTTGTAAGTTACTGGGCTGTAGAGCATTAATTACTTCTAATGCCTGTAAGGGAGGGTGATGTCAGTTGCATTTTCCCATTCCCCAGCAGGCAAACTGATTGCAGTCTCAGCAACTTTATGGATTCAGAAGCCCAACTGGAGACTCTGATTTCTCACTGGCTTTAAGCACACACATTCTTGACTACATAAGGTTTTTGAGGCTCCTGTTGTTTGCTTACAATCCAAGGCTATTTGTACGAGTGCAGAAGGTGGGCTGGTAGGAGCTCACCCTCAGCCTTGCTGTGTAAGTGCCAAGAGAAGCAGCCACATGACTGCATAACTCAATCTGCTTGGCAGCAGTTTCCCCTTTCCTTCAGGCATTCCTTCCGCAATTGCACAGCACTGATGTGAAGGTAAGTCTGTGAAAAAGAATCTTTGGCACAGCTATGTGGTGTTTCAGGGATGAAGTAAGACGAGTGAACGTCTAGTAGGAGCTGTGGGCTTGCCTTGCCATCCAAGGAAAGCTCCTGCTCACAGTGGGAGGGCTGTCAGTGGCACGGTGTGTGCTGCTGGGTTTCTCTGCTGAAGGACTCACAGCACAGGTTAACAGTGGGATGTCGTTTCTTGCAGTCTTTGGGGAAAATAATAGAGCTGTGCTTGAAGATGAGTTGTTGTTTATTTTTCCAAATGTTTAGAGTCTGCTTAAAAGTGCCTTTGTTCTGCCCTGTGCCAACGTGTGTGTTAATGCTTTGGTACGCCTCGATGCAAAGGCACTCAGTGAAACTGCATGCACTGTCACAGCTTTCCTTTCCTAACGCCCTGAGCTCTGTTGTGATGTCATAACTGTTTATGAAGAGCAAAGAGACTGAATGTGCCTAACGTGACCTGACGCTCATGCTACAGAACCAGTTTAAGTGTGTATGCTTTTTCAACAAATGTATCGACTCTTTTTCTTTTGTGATGGAAATGCTAATGAAAAAAAATGACGCTCCTTTTAAAAATTTTACTTTGAAGCTCAGTGTTTTTACTTTTAGTTCTCTACTACCTCCCTCCCTTCTCCCTCCCTTCTTTGTTCAAATGGAGAGGATATAAGGAGAATTCAGAGGCTGCATGTCTTAAACGAAAGCGTTCCCAAGGTACAGTAATTGTAGATTATTATTTTTTTTCTTGTAGTGCTCCTGGCATAGGAAGCTTTGCATTCTAGTTTGCTCGTGTCAGTTAAATGTGCTAGAATTACATGCTTCACTTTCTTGCACCGTGTTCTTGCCATTTCCCCCACATGGGAAGGAAAAAGCACTGAATCTTAGGAGAAAAACAGCAGTGCTGCGAGTCGTAGAGAAAAGTAGATGCTAGCAATACTGTGCTCTAGTTTTATTATAATTGTTTGTGGCTGTGATTAATGACTGTAAACTTTTGTTTCTTACACACTCACTTTGTGGTTTGACTTTCTCAGTAAAATAGAAGCAACACTTTTAGAACCTCTGTAGGCCCAGCGTAAGGGAGACTGTACTGGGGAAGGAACTGAGTAAAGAGTTTTGTAGTAGGCAGAATTTGGCTGGCCAATCTTGGGATGATGGATGCATCTCTAGTTTTGTGTCAAAAGTTATTTTTACTGCAGCTTTTGTATCAATATTGGAATGAAGTAAGTCACCAGACATAGGATATGAAACAGGGAGGCTGTAGAGAATGCACCATCAAGGCTGCTGTAACACAGGAGGAACTTGGAGCTGTGGAACAGCTGATGTTGTGCCAGTTTGCTTCAGAAGGTGGAATTAGTTCTTACAGGAGCCATTAAGGATTGCAGAAGGTTCCAAAGCACTTTGCCACACATCTTTGGCATTGTTAGAGCTGGCAGTGATTAAACTTCTACTGACCACAGTGACATTGGAACCAGCCTGCTGCAAAAGGCACCTTTGATTTAAAATGTCAGTGCATCTGGTAGGTTTAGAGTTATTCCTGTCATACCGTATATTTTTGTAGTTCCTAGGAGTATTCTGAAGGGTGAGGATCTACTTTGGCATGCATAAGTGTTTGCCTTGGAATTCCTACCATAATATTTTTCTGTAGTTGAGTCTAAAATGCAAATGTCTGAAAGCATGGAGATGCATAGGAAATCATTTCCTGCCTCTTCTCACACATGGAACTCAAATCTGTAACAGGTGAAAAGCATCGTAAAAAATATGATCGTAAAAAGTGAGAAAACTTGTCATCATAATTTTGAAATTATTTTATACATTATTTTTTCTCCAAATCATGTTCGTTTGTAGTGTCAAATGGGTTTGAATTAAGATTGCTTATTGGGCAATTAGTGACGTTCTTGAGTCAGAAGGTGAAAATTCCTGGGGGAAAAAAGAAGAAAAAGAAGACAAGCATGGATTTCAAGCAGTATAAATCTGTTCTCTGGTCTTTTAGCCCTAGCCAGGATGCCAGTGCCTTTGTGGAGTAGATGGAGAGCAGCTCTTAACACTTCAAAGATGCTTTTCCTTATTGATTTTGACTTGCATTGGCACTCTGGTGGGAAAGAATCACCCCACGCTTCGGTCTTGGCTGGTAGATGAAAGTGCCAAGTTAAAACCAGGTGCTTACCTTCAAGGGTATTTAATTTTAAACTGCTGGCCCTATGAGATGCCAGCTTCAGGTGCCTGTCTGCAGGTGCCTTCTGCTGGAAGCATTTGGCTCCTGAAGCACTGGAGCCAGCATGCTGTTTGTGCTGGCAGCACACCTGCAGTCTGCACACCCCAGCTTCTGTGCTATGATGCTGCTCCTCAGCTATTCTCCAGCTGTTGTGGCTTGAGTTTCTGCTGTCTAACTGAGATCAGGTTCTTCAAGACTGGAGGAATATGTACTTTAGATTTTCTTTACCTCTTCGTTCTTAATATTTGAACTTTATAGAGGGACGTTCTCCTCTGTGCTCATCTGGCTTGGTGAGACTGGAGATTTGTGTGATGGCAATTCCTTTCCTATCCCTCACACTTCACCTATAGAATTACAGAATCGTTCAGGTTGGAAAAGACCTCTAAGATCACCAACCCCAGCCCTCCATGCCCACTGGCCACGTCCTTCAGGTGCCACATCTCCATGCCTTTGGACCACCTCCGGTGACCCCATTGCTCCATGTGCAGCTGTGCCACTCCTTTCAGAGGAGAAATCCAACCTGAACCTCCTCTGGTGCAATTTAAGGCCATTACTGTGCTTCTCTCTGCTGTCTTCCATCTGCAGCTGGGCTGGGGCTTCCATTTGTTTGTACTCTAGGTGTCTGTTTGCTTGGTATTCCTGAGGGGGTAAAAAAAAGGAAGATTAATTTCTCTTTCCTAGATACAGAAGAAACCAAAACTTGATCTCATTTTCAAAGGCTTTGGGTTTTAATGCCAAACTGGAAAACTGAGCAGCGTGCAGAATACTGAGGGGTTTTGGCAACAGGGGAAGGGGCATATGCAGTGACTCCTGCTAAGAAAGCTGCACGTGTTCTTAATGTCAGAGAAGGTGCCCATGTGAAAACAAAGCTGCAAGAAGCCTGATCCAGAGGGATGTTCCTGTCCCATGGCTTTGTCAGGAGATGCCTTCGTCTTCTGTGCAATCCACACGTACAGCATGCTCCTGGAGGACCACGAGGCAGAGCTATGAACATGAAGGGCATTCCCCTGTGCCCTACCTGCTGCCTGACCTGAATTCTGCAACTTGCTTCTTCAGTGAAACCACGGCATGCCTTGGTGACTTTGTGACACTCAGTGACACCTGATGGTATGAACAGCTCCAGAGATGTCACTTTGACCACCTCTGCACCGTTTGGGTGGTTTACATCACAGCCTTTGGGTCTGGAAAGAAAATATAAATCGTTATCATCTCATCTTCAGGAATATTTCATTCTTTCTTCTTTGGGTTCAAAATAGCAATGGCAGCGTTTGTTATCCCCTACCTGGAAAACGTGTTTACACTTTTTTGCTTTTATTTTCTTTTTAAATGATTATTTTCACACTGCTATCAAATCTTCTCCAAAGTCATGTTTGCTTCCTGCCTCGCCATTAACAAACTCTGCAAATGTCAGCAGTGAAAGCCCCTTTTATTGGGGCTCTTGATTACCATGAGAATCATAGAATCCTAGAACAGCCTGGGTTGCACAGGAGCACAGTGCTCAGCCAGCTCCAACCCCTGCTGTGTGCAGGTCGCCAACCAGCAGCCCAGGCTGCCCAGAGCCACATCCAGCCTGGCCTTGAATGCCTGCAGGGATGGGGCATCCACAGCCTCCTTGGGCAACCTGTGAACAGTGCATTGAATTTTCTCATTTTAGGAGATTTATATTCTCGTGATGGACAAGGCAGCCGGGGTTGGAGGATGAACTGGCATCCCAGTATTTCTAAGAGTCGGAACTGGGAGACAGAGAATCTCACCCTATCTCAGAAAGAATATGGGATGGTGTTTGGAACAGGTCCGTTGATCCTCAGGCAGACTGTTTAAGCAGTGCATCCCAAGAAGGAAAACTGAGAAACAAGAACCACTTTTTAAAACACTTGAGTGTGATGGGGGAAAGGAAGGATGTGTAATCCAAGTGCTGAAAAAGATATATTGATATGTATTTGTATCTGACCTTGAATGCAGTGTGTGTCTGCCTTGACAGCGTGTCTCAGAGAGGTAAGTTATTCTGTTCCCAAGAGGCAGGGAAGCACAGTCCTGAGTATTACTGATAGTTTCACGTGGTGCTCTTGTTAGAAGCAGACCCAATTTTTCAGGTTCCCTTTTGAATGCACTGCTAAATATCCATAGTGTTGGATGTTCATTTGCAGTTCCTTTGTGCACGCATGCATAGGTTTTAGTTTATTTCTGTGTGTCCTTCAGCAGACATTTTTGAAGAGTATAGAAGTGGAAGTTAGACTTTATTCTTTCCACGTGAGAATAAATAATGCAAAATCAAGAAAATCTACCACTTCCTGTATTTCCTTCCCAATGGAGAGGCTGGCCTTGATTCCAGAAAGCATTTGAGAATTGCTGCTCTTCACACTGCTGTTCTTCCAATGGTAGCAAGCAGTTGAGCCACAGACTTCTCTACTTCTTCCTGTGCATGCTTAGAGTCTTGGGCATGGCGTTCTCCGAAGGCATCGTGCTTCCAGTCCTGCTCTGTCAGCTTCCCCAGAAACGTACTGAGAGAAGGATTTCACAGAGCTCACATGGAATAAACCCCTGCTGTTAAAGACCTGCTGAGTGGATGCATGAAAAGTCTACAGTGGTCGTGGATTCGTGGGTAGAGGAGTCAGCAGCCATGCAGAAGGAAGCCTTTGCCCCTGCACTGCTCAGCTCTCAGCACATCACAGCCTGTTGCATTGGCTCCACGTCTGAAAGAAGTCTTGCTAGGAATTTCCTTTCTTCTCTGATTCTAAACTGAGATCTCTGGATATGGGCTTCTCTCTTCACCTGCAAGGCAAAATCGGTTTGTTGTTCATTGGGTTCTCGCTATATTACTTCTTGCTCTAGCCACTCATCAGCCCAAGCTGACACATCGAAGCCACTCTGGCTTCCCTTCTTCTTCTATGCCACTGTAAAACAGCAGTGTAGTTCTACTTTTTGTGGATCAGCTGTTAACTATGGCGGAAAGGGGTAATCCTTCTCTAATCTCCTTGTTTCTCAGAGACTTAATTTGGTTTTCCTCAGGCTATTTTGGGTCTATCTGCCTTGGAAAAGAAAGAAAAAAATGCTTCAGGGCAAAGGTCACACGACATTTAATTAATTTGTGCTGGAAGAAAGTTAAAATATGAAACCATGACGGCTCATGCTTTCTCAGAATGTTTTTTGACTACAAAAAATCAGAGTAGCTTCAAGTAGAGGACAGATTAGAGCCGAGCTTGTTATGAAAAAATAGCATAAAACCCCTGTGAGTGTTTTCCATGGCTTCACAGCCTTTTTTGCAAGACCCATGATGTGGTTTAACAGCATTTTCTTTTCATAGGGCTATTGCTGTTAGTTGTCAGGTCTCCAAGTGCTGAATGTTGCACACTGGATGAGAGCTAAGCAGCAGGTTTCCAAGCACAGGTGATATCCATGTTGCTGGTAATGCAGCAGCTGTGATGCTGCTTTGTACACAGAAGCTCAGCTGGGAGATTCTGGCTTGCCTTATTGTGTGCCTGCTGTGCTTAACCCCAACAGTCAGGCAGTGTGTCATGAGGTTGGTTCCTGAGTTCAATCCGTTCCAAATCTGGAAAGCACAATCACTGCACAAAAAAAAAAAAACACTAGAGCTCTTTAGGAGCTTTTGAAAGAGCAAAATTCTGTCCTGTGCCAGAAATTACTCATTCGGAGGCTTTCTCACTGAACCACATTTTCAGCTCCTGGACGTTTCTGAAAGAATAGCAGAAGCAATAGAGCCTTCTCATAATGGAGCCTTGAAAGCCTCTGTGTTACTCTGATGCCCCGTAGCCTTGGTCGAAAGCAGGGATCCCACTGTATGGCTGCAAAGGAGAGAAGGTAGGAGTGCACTTTCCTAGCAGAAGTGCATCGGTCTGCAGTATTGTGGGGGTGCATCTCCCTTCCCCCCCCGTTTTTTGCTTTCAGTTAAGGATATGCTTTAGAAGCCTACCAGGCTGCAGGAGGATGACGTGCAATGTCCTCTCCAAACTGCTCTTTGTTCTGGTCAGATTAATCCTCAATGTAAAAGCTTTCCAAGGTAAGAAGCAGTATGGATTTAGGTATAATGGAGCACTAGATATAAATGTGTGTGTGTGAATTACCCTTCTCTCTGTTTGAAGAGGCTTTTGTTTTTCCCCTTACCCATCTAAATTCAATGTTGTTCCTTTTTGCTGCAGCTATTCATAGTCTAAAGTTGAGTCGCAACCATGTGGACTGGCACAGTGTGGATGAAGTGTATCTGTACAGTGATGCAACAACATCTAAAATTGCAAGAACTGTTACACAAAAGTTGGGGTTTTCCAAAGGTAATATTTCTCAGAGTTTGTAAAAAAAACATAATGCAAATATCTGTATCTGAAGTTTTAATATGTGACTGGCCCCTTTTTGCTGGCGGGGTTTTGCAGGGGGGTGTAATAGGTTCCTCAGGTTGCATAATTGTAACTGGACATGGAGTGTTTTTGTTACGTTTGTTCCTTGTTACTTTGGAAGCAACAGTTCTCATGTCCTTACTGCATAATGCTGCTACTACAGTGGCAGTGTCTGATGGCCACAGTGTAAGAATTACAGTTGCCTTTGCAACCTTAGCTTTCTCTCTGTGTCCTTACAGACTGCGATGCTCTCCTTAAAAACACGGTTGTGCCTCCCCCTCTTGCCAGCTTGTGCTTTTTTCATTTCATTGGACAGACCTATGAACTGAGAGGAGGGGTGAAGCACTTAGATCTAAATGGAAAGCATTTTCTGTAGGAATCCAGGCTCATTTGAGCTCAAAATGACCAGTTTTATAACCAGTGAAGCTGAGACAGTTATGAGAGAGGATGTTCCTCCTCAAATAAAGGCAGATTGTTGTCCATCTGGAATACTGGGACGTGTCCTCCCTGCCATGCTGCTCCTGTGCATTACTGGGCAACTACAAAAACAAGAAGAGGCACAGGTTGCTTTTGTTTTTCTCCTTGGTTTCTGAAGAGGCCAGGTAACAGGTCTGGCTTTAATCTGATGCCTGTGTTCTGTAATTACTGCCCTCTTAACCCACAGGGCTCTTGGGTGGATACTTAATTAATGTTTGCCAAGAATTAGTATAATTTAAGGCTCTCGTTGCCCAAGTTTCCAGAAGAGATGAAGTATTCTGTATCCACAGTGTGATTTTGGACAGCATGAAACAGATAATGTAAACATTCTGTCCTGAATGCTTTGGGAAGAAAAATAGCAAATAGAAGCTCCTGTGATAAACCTGTCACGTATAAGAACTGCTCTCACTATTTCTGTTGTGTTTTCCTCCTCCTCTGAAACAAAATGAGTTGCTTCTTGCTGTTTTTTCCCCACGAGGGATGGTGCTGCCTTGCTCTGTGTTGCATCCGAAGGGCTTTGCTGAATGCCAGCTTTTCTGGTGTTGCACAGCTAGCTCTCATAGGAGGCCGTTGCCTTCTGTATGGCTCTGTCACTAGAGGGGGATGAAGCCACGCTGTGCCCTGGGTTTCAGCAGCCACCCACAGGGCAATGAGAGGATACCCATACCTGCAGAATTGATTTTTGCTTTGGCCACTGAACTGGAGAATGCCTGGGGAAACGTGGGGTTTAATTGGCTGGAAAAACATGTACAGTTTGTCACTTTGTAGGAGAAATCTAAAGTCTTTCAAGCAGCTCCTCTAATGCCATCAGAGATCCAATGACAGTGAGTGCCTGTTTTATGGCAAGATCGTTTCAGTGATCACCTGCTGGGGAAGTAAGGTGGAGATACAAGGAATTTTAATGGCTGAGGTGCGTTGAAGAAGAGCATTATGTAATAAAAGTTAATGGGCAATCAGACAACTGTTCTCTGAAAAAGTTGTTTTTCAAACCAGCTCTGAAATTGGTTCTTTTTGCATTGGAAATGGCTTTCTAATACTCTAATACTAATACTAATACATTGACTGAGAGAATGAATGTCACCTTGTTGCTCAGATCTCTCAGGAGTTGAAAACTGCAGATTGTTAAATTGCATACTAATCCTTTCTGTATAATTGTATTTTCAGAATACTTTTTAATGTATTGGTCTCAGACAAATTAAGCTTCTGTCAACGTGTAAGACCATTGCATTTCATGAAATGTAACTGATCTAGGATCATGTTTTTTCTGCAGCTTCAAGTAGTGGGACAAGGCTACATAGAGGCTATGTAGAAGAAGCTACCTTAGAAGACAAGCCACCACAAACTAGTCACATTGTGTTTGTTGTGCATGGTATTGGGCAGAAAATGGACCAAGGAAGGATCATCAAAAATACAGCTATGTGAGTCCTTCATTGTGTTTGCAGTAGCAAC
The DNA here is from genome assembly GCF_951394365.1 of Tetrao urogallus. Taxonomy (NCBI): domain Eukaryota; kingdom Metazoa; phylum Chordata; class Aves; order Galliformes; family Phasianidae; genus Tetrao; species Tetrao urogallus. Next base: position 58,538,681 of record NC_136819.1, on the reverse strand, counting down.
TCTAACCTGAATAAAATGCTGACATTGTAAAGGACAGCAGATCCTTCAGTTTAAGCTGCATCTCTTCCAATTTCCTTCTCCCTCTCTACCCCTGAGTCATTACTCTTTGTACTGGGAGTGCATTACTTCCTATGTTAGCTCAACTGTATGAGCCTAAGGGAAAGCAGCTGCAATCAGGAAGAGCAAGGATGTATTTTGTTTTCATGACCAACACTTCTGACTTGTAGGGGACTGTCTAGTGCATTTCCAGCACCAGTGCTCAGTGACTTTGTCAAGTGAGGGAAGATTTTCATTTGACCAAAATCAAGGGGAATCTCCATTGCTCCTGTAGGTTGTCAGAGCAGTGAGCAAGTGAAGTGTGTGCTGGTAAGAGTGAAAGTGAGGAGCTAGAATGAATGCTGGCATTTGTAACTGTGCCGAGTTACTTAATATGGTGGGAAGCTGTTGCTGAGAATCTGCTCGTTGAGTTCATGGAAGCCTGATGAAAAGCAAAACATAATTAAATGCTTATGGGGTCTTTTCATTAAAAGTCTTTTGTGAAGCTTGGTTTGCAAATGGGTTTTGATTTGACATCCGAGCTAACTCAGGAGGCCACTTACAGTGCTGGTGAATAGGAGGGCAAAGTCCTGAGTTAATGAGAATGCTATCCATGAAAATAGTTCTGTTGAATATTAGGAGTTGTGAACTCCTGATGACAGAACTGAGGAGACAAGCTGGTGCTAGGGAATGCTTGATTAGCTGAAAGAAGAGGCTAAAATGTGTGAACTGCAGATCTGTGTCGTGCAGATGGTTTAGTACGTGCGTCCCAAACAGTTCCACCTTCCATCAAAGTCAACAGCAGTAGCAGCGTGCCTGCTGCCTCTAGAGAAAGTGCCACGTGGAGCTGATGTCATGGTAAGGGTCTTGTGACACTGCCTTTAAATCCAGAGCAGCACTGGAGGTCAGTGCTTATGTGAGTGTCTGAGGTGCCATTGCTCTGCTGTGTGCCATCGTGTCGCCAGGCTCCTGAGTTCTGCAGCTCACTGTTCTGCTCTGTTGTCCTTGGCTGTGGTGCAGCAGGCCTCTCGATTTCACTGCTGTCAGTTGTCATCTCGAAGCAACAAGCTGCTCTTTCCTGCTCTCCTCATTCTAGCACTTGACCGCTCTTATCTGTGGTGTTTTAGGAGCAAGCAGGCAAAAACACTGAGAGAGAAATCCACAGCCCTTGATAAAAACCTGAAGCTGGTCACCAAAATATATGTAAAACCTTTTATTTTTTTAGGAGCCAATTGCACTGGTAGTGCAAAGGTCCTAAATATGAGTTGCTGGTTTAGCAGCCACCAGCAATCGTTAAGTCATTAAGATTTTCTACTTTTTCTTTCTGCTCTGTTCTTCACTGAAAATGCAGATGGGATTTGTGTGTGTGGATTAATTTCAGCTCAGCACAGAGTGCGCAGGTGTCCATTCCACGAGAAGTCTCACTACAGATGGCAGCACATTACATGGAATCATAGAATCACAACATGGCCTGGGTTGCAAAGGAGCACAGTGCTCATCCAGCTCCAACCCCCTGCTGTGTGCAGGTCACCAACCAGCAGCCCAGGCTGCCCAGAGCCACATCCAGCCTGGCCTTGAATGCCTGCAGGGATGGGGCATCCACAGCCTCCTTGGGCAACCTGTGCCAGTGCCTCACCACCCTCTGGCTCAAAAACTTCCTCCTAATACCCAACCCAAACCTCCCTGTCTCACTTTAAAACCATTCAAACAAGAGTTTTTGTGCTTCAGGTAATTTCCCTCTGGTCTCACATTCCCTCAAGAAATATCAGGCAATCAGATGGCATTGCATAAAGCTGTAAAATGCTAGTTATTGGCATAAATTGTGTAGTCTGTACAAAACCTACAAAGGAAAGCAGCATGTTAGATGGAAATTTGTTTTTTTTTTTAAGAACTTATCAGTGGGGAAGATCCCATATGTTCTAGGAAGGCATTTTAGAAGAAATGTCTTCCAGGCCAATGCAGTGGCAGTTCTCACAAGCCATGCTAACACTTTCTGTTAGCACTTTCATCTGTGATACGACTGTGTATTATTTTTTCTTCTTTTTTTTTAAACATTCTTTTGCACCAGGGACACAAAAAGTCAAATGCTGCCTTCTGAGAGTGGATAAGGGTAGGGGGATGTATTTTTTGACTTTTCAGACTTGTATGATCTAAGGAGAAAATATTTCAGTATTATTCCCTTTAAAATGGACATGATTTTGTAGGAAAGCTGTAGTTGCAGCCGTGCTAACTGTATAACATAAGTTATTGCCATTGTTGTCACCATTCCTCCTTTCTTCCCTCACCAAATCTGGGTACTACCAGCAGCTGCAACACATTAGCAGCCCTCGGAGCTCATCGTTGTCTTGGGCTGCGTGCAGCTTTGATAGGTTTGTATGTCACTTGGGATATTGATGTTCCAGTGTGGGAATTTGGGATACAGACTGGGAGAGAACAGAGACAAGGCAGGTTAGAAGGAACATGTAGGTCAACTACCAGGCCTATTGCAGATGGCTTCTCCTGGTGTCTCTTCTCCTAGGCCTTTCGGAAGTGCCCAGGATGCTAGTTTAGTGTCACACTACTTAGTTGATTACACATTATAGGATGCTGCTTCAGGCATGAGCAGGTGGTGTCCATGTCTTTGATATGCAAGTAAGTGTAGAGCCTGCTGTAAGCTGTTATCCCAGTATTCAGGTGTGTAGAACGAAGCAGCACACTCCATGGTGCCTTTCATTGGTTTGGTATGGTGCTTGTGGGGTCTCCAGAAGGAGATCTCCCTTTTCCCAAACCTCTCTTCTGCACTACGTCTTTGCCACATGCACACATTATGGCATCTTTCAGTCTACCCTGCTATAAAACCTTTGTATTTTTTTCAGCCTGTATGAGAGCAGCACTTCTATTCAGAGCACAAAACCATAGCCCCACTTGAGCAAGTGGCCTTAAAAGAAAAAGAAAACTAAGTGCAAAAATGCAGCTTATAACTCAGATTTGGAGTTCTCTGCCTGTAACCCAGTGGGCTGAGAGGCACGACCAGAGCTCATTTGATATGCTGTCCTCAGATTACTGCCTCAAGAAGAAACTGGTGCACCTCCTGATGTAGCTGCATCATTAGGCAGATATTGTTCATCACAGAGCTGAAAACAGAACTCTGTTTCCAGGGTAATTTAAAATTGTATGCACTAATTTCATTAAGAAATGGAGTTCAGTCTGCTCATTAATGTGGTTCGATGCTAGGGTTGCAAGGTGTCCTGTAAGTAGGTAAATGGAAAAGATGCATTCTATCAATGTTTGAGTGAATGTGTCTTTGGGAGATGTGACGTGATTTTGTTTCTGCACGGTGCAGTTAAACACATTTATTGTCTAAATGTAGCATGGCAGCTGGTACAACAAGCTGCTCCTGTCAGTGCTGATATTAACAGCAAGACTTGTCTGAGAAGAGACAGTACCTCCTCCAGGCTGGAACAATGATTCAGCTGACCTACTGTGAGCAGAATAATGAGCTGTGAGTTGCTCCAGCAGAAAAGGGGATAGTTTCTTTTAATGGAAGAAGATGCCGTATTCTGAATTTCTATGTAACATAAACCAAGATAGGATGGCTTAGTGTACTCTGCTGGCATTTTTTATTTCCCATCAGGTGCATTATTCTGGTGTTACATGACTTGTGGTACGAAGCAATGCTAACATTAAGAAATAGGAATAATTTGAAGCAATCCCGTTGTCTTACTGCAGATTGATCCTACCATCTTCTAAATTCCTGTGCTTAAAAATTGAATGGAGTAACCTCTCTGCATATTTCCACAACAGCTGTGATGTTACGATGCTTCTCGATTGCCCTTTCTCCAGGCCTGGTGTCTGTCTGCCTCTCTTTGAATCTCTTGTTTTGATTCAGATTCCTATTTGCCTTTGCTGCTGCTCACAGCACAAAAATTGCTGTCTGTGCAGTCGCATCATCTTGGTACTGCACAGTCACCAATTACGTTTTTATTGCACGTCCCCTTAGTAAGCTTTTTAATTGTGGATTGTCATTATAATAATTACTTCAGAATAGCAATTTTGGTAAATTTCCAATGATATGCAAGCTCTTGCAGAACACAGAGCCTCTCAGAGGCCTTCCAGTGCCTTTAAATGCTTGGATCTTAAATCAAGATTTCCTATATGCTTCTTTTTGTAAGCTTTTCAGGTGTTTGGTTGTTCTGTTTATTTTCCATTTAAAAGCTTACATTGCACTGCGTGCACGTTACATGTTTGTTTTCCATTCTCTGGTGCTGGTAATAATTGCGTGTTCTTCTGAAATTAAGTATGCAAATAATAGTGGTTGTTGTACCCGTCTCAACTTGAGCTTTCTTTGGAAGGCAGATGAGAAGTTCAGCCCAAGAGGTAAAGGGTGATGGTTAGGGTATTAGTACTCCTGTAGGAGCTTGTTCTGTGTGCATTAATTAGTTATCTAACACGTGGCTGCATGTTGGACCAAAGCTACAACAGTCATTACGTGCATCTCTACTCACATCTGTCCTTCTTCCCTTCTTCTCCCCAGTCCTCTCCTCTGCCCAAAATTGCACTTACGCTACTGCTGACTCTGTGCTCCTGTTGTAATCCAGATCACTGCAGTTACCAAAGAGCGAGAGCCCCATCCAGAATAAGGGAGAGAGCAGTGAGGAGGCAGGGTAGAGCAGCAGGAGCAGGGAATGTCTCATCTGCTTTGCTGCCAAAACCAGCATCAACCAAAGAGCTGCTTTGCTGCTGTTTGTAAGCTGTGCCAGGTAGGGAGGCACTTGGTTTGGAGTACCTGAACTGAACCTCTGCAGCCTTCTCTTGGAGATCCTGTTGTCGTAACCTAGAATTTTGGGTTCTTTTGATCATGCAGAGTCCCATTAATCTTGAAAAGGATGAAGTATGAATCACAATTACGTTCACTTTGATGGTCTCCTAGAATTTTCATCTTTCTTCTGAAGTAAAATGAGTCTCCATATGTCCTAGAGCAGCACTCTGAGTATCTTAAGGCCTGAGAGCAGAGGAATCCCTGAAGAGCAGTGGCAGAGGACAACACGTGTCTCACAGGTGCTCTTTGAAGTCTGCCTTGAAAAAAACTGCATTTCTGAAACGCAGCTGAGCTTTTGAACGTGGTGTCCCTTTCATTTCCCCTGGCTTCAGTAGAACTCAGTATTTAGTGCTCGTGCCCACTGCTCTCACTTGACTTAGCAAACATAGCGTAAGCCAGCCCCCTGTTTTCCCAATAGCTTGTGGTATTCTCAAGGAGGCTGGGAGTGCTGAGGTCAATTTACAGAGCTCCAGAGTGGTGAAACCAATGCAGGAATGCTTTTGAAGCATAATGTCTCTCCTGCGAAGAAAGGTTGAGGGAGCTGGGCTTGTTTAGCTTGGAGAAGAGAAGGCTGCAGGGAGACCTCATGGTGGCCTTCAGTGCTTGAAGGGAGCGGATAAACAGGAGGGGGAACGGCTGTGTGTGAGGGTGGGTGGTGATGGGACAAGGGGAATGGTTTTAAAGTGAGACAGGGGAGGTTTGGGTTGGATCTGAGGAGGAAGTTTTTGAGCCAGAGGGTGGTGAGGCAGTGGCACAGGTTGCCCAAGGAGGCTGTGGATGCCCCATCCCTGCAGGCATTCAAGGCCAGGCTGGATGTGGCTCTGGGCAGCCTGGGCTGCTGGTTGGCGACCTGCACACAGCAGGGGTTGGAGCTGGATGAGCACTGTGCTCCTGTGCAACCCAGGCTGTTCTATGGCTCTGTGTACAGGTGTGTGACCCAAACAAGGCATCAGTTTGTTTTGTTCCTGGGTTAACAACAGAAAGAATAGAGAGCTGCTCTGAGTGAATTTCTTGTTCATCCCAGGTAGAGTGTAATGTTGTGAGAGTAAAGGTATTTTGGTTGATGAAGTTTTCAAGCAAGCAGCAATGCTACCTGATTTATTTATTTTTTCCCCCACCTTTTTACTGGGGTTCGTTCCTGCTTTTGTGATGAAATGAAAATTGTGGAATGAATAGGAGAAGTTGATTCTTTTATCTTTTATTAAGTGTGCCACATGTTCAGCAATCAACACGGTGTTATTATTCCCACTTTATGAGTGGTGTCATAGAATCACAGAATCGCTTGGGTTGGAATGGACCTTAAGGAGCATCTAGTTCCAACCCCCAAATAGGTGTATTCCCACCTTATAACAGGTGTATTATTCCCACTTTACAAATGAGTGCATGCATTTAGAGCACAAGGAGAGGACGGAAAGCTGTTGAAGGTCGTCCTGTTCCCAGCCACTCACCCTACTGCTCTCTATCCTAAATCTTAGAATCCTAGCATGGCCTGGGTTGCAAAGGAGCACAGTGCTCATCCAGCTCCAACCCCCTGCTGTGTGCAGGTTGCCAACCAGCAGCCCAGGCTGCCCAGAGCCACATCCAGCCTGGCCTTGAATGCCTGCAGGGATGGGGCATCCACAGCCTCCTTGGGCAACCTGTGCCACTGCCTCACCACCCTGTGTGAAAAACTTCCTCCTCGTATCCAACCTAAACCTCCTCTGTCTCAGTTCAATCATGAGCTCAGAGGCAGAAGCTGATGCAGTGGCTCCGAATCCGAGACCATTCCTCATGCTTGGCTGTGGATTGTCTGGCTGAAGAGCATCTGTAAAGATGGTTTGGGAACAAGCAGTGTAAGATGTTCTACCCATCAGGTGTTTTGCAGTGTTACCAGCTATCAAGGTGATTTTATAAAATCTGTGTAGTAGATTGATCTTACTGTAGCTGGTTTCTTTTGTACAAGTTGTGTATGCTTCACAGAAGTAAAATGAGTAGCGTAATGATTAAAAAAAAAATTAGAAGTAATACTTGTCAATATGTTAAAACATCCTTGGAATAGACTTTCTTATGCAAGGATACCTACCTATGTAAATATAGTGGTGTTATTTCATTGCATTAACCAGAGAGAGGCAGCCCAGTGTGTTTTATTTATGGTGAGTCTCAGAAGTATTTATTTTCAGGCCATTGCTCCTTGCTTGCAGCGTAGCAATATGTCACAGTGCTTTCCAAGGCATGCATTGCATCTGGGCTCAAGTGCATTTTCGCTTAGAAAAATCATAAATTCTAGTTGTTACAGTGTGCTGGGGTGTATAGATTTAAGTAATTGTTGCTCTGGGGTCAATATTTCAGCTTCCGTTTGTATTGGAAAGGGGAATAACTCTGCATGTTTAGATGAGGATTTATCACTTCGGTTAGTGTTAATTTCACAAGTGGCTGGAGAGCCTTGCCAGCTAATAAAATAGCTAAAAACATGATTTTTCTTTAAGCCAGAAGGCATTTAATTAAAAGAAAGAAAAAAAAAAATAGCAAAGCAGAGTGAATTGATGTAGCAGGTGTTTTGTGTATGAGCATAGCCACACTGCTTAGCAATTACATCGCAGCTTTGATCAACATTTGTCATCCAAAACTGTTGATGAAAACCAGTGGGAGATGCCACATAGTGCCATTCGCTGGGAATGAGATGTGCTGCTCTGGAAATTGGCCTTCTGATGTGTTTTGATGCCATTGTGACTCTCGGTTGGTATCAGGAGATCGGTGTGACATTGCTGCTGTAACATAGTGGGGGATCTTTCTGATTGCTTTTGGCCAGTGATAGAGCTGGATTATCTCTAAGTTTTAGGCAAAAAATATATATATTTTTTTGTAACTGCGTAGTTTGTGATCTGCAAAATGTCAGTCATGTGTTTTGTAGCATTAACCAGCTCTTTAAGGTTAAGTGGCAGTGTGGGATGGCGAGCTTGGACATACACTGAGAAATGCATTTGCTGCACACTTGGTCAGTGAAGTGGCAGTTAACAAAATCTGTTGAAACAAAACTTGTGTGTACTTTGCTGGAGTGTGTTTTGCAAGGCACCAGGAGGATGCATTGATTTTTCCAACGCGCCCAGGTGCATCTGAGCATTTGGCCTTTTCAGCAGAAGCCTGGAACTCTGTTGCCAAAGGGCGGAATGCTTCTGGGCAGCCACAGCTGATGTGGGGGCAACCCCCAGATGTGGGTAAAAGTTGGAACTGTGCTTTGTGTTTAACAAAGTGTTGTGATTTGGTTTCCTGGCAGGGAGTTCCACTTTAGCTCCTCCTTGTCTTTGGTGTGCAAGATATATTCAAAAAGCACATGCAGCACTGAGCAGAGGAAAGGTTTGTCAGCCTTAACTGAAGCAGATCCTCTTGCCTTTCCCCCACCTCAAATGGGAAGAACGCTGTGCTGTATGTAAACCTTTGGACTACAGACTAGGAGATTAGAAGTGCAATCAAACCAGGCTTTAAAAATAGAGATGTTGATTAGCTGCATTTCTTGGCTGCTTGGTCATGCCACTGGTAACTATTTTGAAACACTGTGTGCCAAAGGATGTTCTCTCCTTTCCCTTTCTTTCCCTTTCTTTCATTTTCTTTCCCTTCCCTTCCTCCCCAGAAAAGCATCAGTAATGGAAAATATTTTGACAGCCCACTTCCATTAATATTTTGGTGCATCGCAGAACGACTTAGTACCATATGAGCTGCCAGTAGGAGCTGAAATTCAGCTCTGCATTTGTTCCTCTGCACACATCTGCCTTCAGCCTTCCTGCACAGCATAAATCCTGTTAGGGAGTTGGGTCTGCACAGGGCAGCAGCTACACTGGGAAATGAAGGATGAATTTCGTCCACACTTCGTTCTTTTCATCTGTGCTGTCACCTCCTGTGGCAGTCTCATGAAAGAGCTTTGAGCAGCCCCTGTCCTGGTGTGGCAGCTCCCTGCTGCCTACTGCTGGCTTTGTTTTGAAGGGGTAAAGATGGACTTGATCTCAAGGCAGGAGTTTGACAGTTGTCTGTATGGGATACCACCAAGTGCTGACGCTGCTCTGGTGCACACAGTTTTGCTCATCAAACAGAGGAGCTTCAGTGATTACTGTCTCAGGTGCTGGTGATCCAAGCTGAATGATTGCATTTCTGTCAAGCAGAACAAGAGCACTCATACTCAAGGAAAAGTATCTCAGCTGGGGGGGGGGGGGGGGGTTAAACTTCCCAAAGCACGTCTGGATTGGTAGAAGTGCTGATGGGAGATTAATGTCACCTTGCATTTGGTCATAGCAGTCATGAGAGGGAGGCTGGCTTTGAAAATAGAAAAAAAAAACCCCACAAGGCTTCAAAGCAAAACTCTGATGGCTGTAACTGGGAAGCAGCTGCTGGAAGCTGCAAGTTGAAATGCTAATAAATCACCCTGTGTCTCTCACTGAGAACTATTAAGCTTTCCATTCTGATATGTGAAGTTAACATTCTGACTTATCAAGCACTGTTTTTATTAGTTTTCTTTGTGTTTAAAAGCACTGAACTGTCTTCCTTAGTGGTCTAAATGGTTGATTTCAGTGTGTTCAGGATTCCAAGACAGTAAAACTGTTAGTTTTCAGATCATATGCTGCTCAAACCAACCAGAGTTAACAGATGTTTGTCAGTTGAACTTGAATGGTTTGGATCAGGCTCAAAGTGAAATCACAAAGAGCTCTGAAGCTCTTTGGAGAATGCAATGCACACAGTTTTCCACTGTATGAGGATTTTAGCACTTTTTAACAAAATTGAGAGGTGAAGTAATTAGCAGTGTTGGTAAGCATACACTGACATACCTTGAAAGCAGTAAGGAGAGAAACGCATTGCACCTGGATGCACTGAATTGTCTGCTAAGAGCACCATTAGCAGCCTTAACAGGAACATATTCTGTCTGTGTTTTTTTTTCAAGGATGCGAGATACTGCAAGAAAAATAGAAGAAAAGTATTTTTCCAACCTTGCAACACATGTTGAATTTCTTCCAGTTGAATGGAGGTCAAAACTCACCCTGGATGGAGGTACATTCTTTGGCTCTTTGGTTGTTCAGTAGCTGCAGTCTGCAAAACTGTCCCCAGAAGTTTTGTGCTGTATTCTTTGCCTGTGCCTTGTTTGGATTTTATCCTTCTCCTGCATGTAACTTAAGCCTCTTTTCTTTCAGACACTGTGGACTCCATTACTCCAGACAAAGTGCGGGGTCTGAGGGACATGCTGAACAGCAGTGCCATGGATATCATGTACTACACAAGTCCTCTTTATAGAGATGAAGTAAGTGGATTTTATATGAATTTTACTAGAGCAGGGCAGAGAGGCTGAAATGAACTGGATTTAGTGTTATTAAAGTTTCCTTCTGAGACCCTGAACTGAGCAAAGACCTGCAAAGGTCTTCGAGATATGGTTCAGTAGCTTGTGGTACTAATAGGAATGGGAGGGTGGTTGGACTAGATGATCTTGCAGGTCGTTTCCAACCTTGCAATTCTGTGATTCTGTGAAGGGAGCAGGAGCTTAAATGCATTTTATTTAGATTGAACAAAGTAAGGCGTCAGTGCCACAGCAAGTGGCGTTGCTTTTGTCACGTCCTGCCAGTCCTCACCTCCTGTATCAGTGACTGCATGCAGCATGCCAGGGTCAGGGATTCCCATTCTCAAGTTGTGGTTACATGTCTATCATCTGGATTTGACAGCATTCATCCTGGGTTTGAAAGAGGAACAGCCAGGCTTCTATGCCAGATGGGCAATAGAAGTGTGTCTTTTGGTATTCTGCAGTGGAAAATAAGCAATATTATGTGTGCAAGCATATAATAGATGAGGGTGATACCACTGAGAATTAATCAGCTTTAAAATGTCCTGAAAGACATTTTCCTTCTGAAAGAACAGGGATTCTGGGTTCTCCCTGTCAGTGAATGTGTAAAGGGTCTGGAAAACATCCAGCATGAGGATCCTCATCCCTGCTGTTTAGGGACTCTAAGTTTGGTATGTATTTTAGAGAAATTAAATGAAAAGCTGATGTTTGCGCTTCAAGTAATCAAAATACAGAGTTCTAATGGGAGAAAAGTAGAAAAACAACAACTATAATCAGTGTGGTTTTAGAGCAGAAATGGTTGTCTAAAATGGGTCTTGATCAGATTAGAAACAGAAGGGTTTTTCACAGCTTTTTCATGCATCTGTGTATGCTGAGCTAAGGAACTCCTTCAAGGTGAGATCCTTCTTACCTCCAACAAACATGTGCTGTTGGTTGTATACTGGAAGTTGCTGTCTTGTCTTCCTGTATAGGCACACATGCTTTAGTCTGTTCAGATGCAGTGTGGCCTCGTTCAATGGAAAAGCCTCAAAGGTTAAAAAAGAAAAAAGAAAAAGAAAGTACCCCAAAGATTAAGAATTTCAGACTGTTGACATAATTACCAAACCTAAAACTCCTAATAATACTGATTTCCTTATAGCAGCCATGGCTGTGAAATTGCTGTGAGCCTTTTCAGCTTCCAGTGCTAGAAATAAGCGTACTGAAAGCTGTGCTCTTGTTGCTCAGTAATGCAAAGTTTATTGTTCAGGGCTTCTGGGTTCTCAGCTGTGTATCAGGTTTCTTTGTTGTGGAACTGAGAGCAGCCTGAGCTGCTGTAGCAAGTGAAGAAAACTTCTCTGGCAGCTCAAAAATAGATTTTTAAAGTGCATTAGAGGCTCAGCATGTCTTTTGGGCAGTGAATTAGCTAGCAAAGGTTAGGTATGCAGGCCACCGGTGCATGAAAAATTCAATTTGTTGCTCGGTAGAGCTGTAGTTTTACAGGTATATCGCATCCCTGAGGTATGAGAATTGGCAAATACAATGAGTGTACTGTGGCTGTGCTTAGATCTGATTACACAAGTTGTTTTCTTCACTTAATCAAGTGAATTTTCCTGAAACGTCTGCAACAATACATGCCAGATTGCCATTACCCTGCCTTATTCAGACTGCACCAGTACATCTTACACCTTTCTCAAAGCAAAGTTGGACAGTTTGAATAGGAGGCAAGAAACAAGAAAGCAATCTTACAGGTGTAATGTTAAAACCTTGAAGAACAGGTTCCTGAAATGAATGCCTGGGATGCAGGTTTGCTGCTTCACTCAGCTGTTCCTGTTCTGACCCTGAGGTACCAGGGATGCAGCTTCTGGACTGATGCCACTATTTCACATGGAGCTGTGTAAGCTTCCACTCAATGCACGGTTCTGTTCATCTTTTCACCTTTTATTTTGCCTTTAGCTACAGAAAGGAGGCTTGTATTTTTTTAGATCCTGCTCCTCGTCCCATTTCATTTCCTGTGCACAGACTGAACAGTGTATTACCAACTAACTGAGCACTCCTCTGGAAAATCAGCAGGTTTTTTTTTTCTTTTTCCTCAGTGTTCACTTTGTTCCAAGTACTCATTCCAGCTGAGAAGAGAGCCTTGTCTTCAAGCATTCACATGGTCACATGCAGCTCAGAATTAGCATGCTCACCACTTCACAATACCAACCCGCTTCTTTGTGTACTGTTGGCACTCCTGAAGCTTTCCATCCAGAAATCTTAGAATCACAGCATGGCCTGGGTTGCAAAGGAGCACAACGCTCATCCAGCTCCAACCCCTGCTGTGTGCAGGTCACCAACCAGCAGCCCAGGCTGCCCAGAGCCACATCCAGCCTGGCCTTGAATGCCTGCAGGGATGGGGCATCCACAGCCTCCTTGGGCAACCTGTGCCAGTGCCTCACCACCCTCTGGCTGAATCTTGAAAAGAATGAATGAAACTTTGCTGTGCCCCATGAAATAAATTGAACAGTACAGTGAGTTTGCCCTAGAGAAGAGTAAAAGCTGTTATCCACCTGAGAGCGCTTAAAAATACTTTGCTATTAATTCTTTTCTAATTCAAAGGACTTTCCCCACATCTGGAATGTAGCCATTGCTTTAAAGCTTCTGATCACTCTTTTAACATCTTAGTAAGGGATGTTCAAGTGGGTATGTGTTGAAGAAAGAAAAGGAGAAGCTTTGTTGTATTGGCTTTCACCTTAGATAGCAGTCAGCTGCTCCAGATGCAGCTGGATTGTTCAGCGAAGCGTTATGGGATCCTGGCAGGTAACCCCCTCTCTGATTGCAAGTATAATTTTCTCCTGCAACACAGTAGAATATCCCAAAGGTGCCTCTTACTTGTGATGTGCAACGTGATACCAGCCAGATATCAATAATTCAGCAAGCATCTCGGGCAGCCTGGGCTCAGAGCTCAGGGTGGAGGATGTTTGCAGCCCACACATTCAGCGGTGGCATTTGTGTGAGCTGAGCGTGGTGCTGTGCAGCTCCTCATCTACGCTGAGGTCCCTGAGTAAAACGGGATCAAAACTGTTCAAATATTGCACAGATGCCAACTTAGTGCTTTTCTTTATCTTTTGAGGCATGCATGCCTACCTTGAAACGAACAACTTTACACTGATCCTGGTCTTGCTGGTGCAAGACTTCGCTTCACACCCATGTCACTGTAGCTTCGTGTTTCTTTAATAATAAATGCTTGTGGCAGAGATTGGAAAGCCTAATTGACACACTGCAAATTCAGCGTTGTCACCTTTGTTATATTGTTAAGTGCTTATTTTACTGGTCTTCAGTGTGCTTACTTCCAGCCTAATTGTAATTCTATACATTATTGATACACCTCGTGGCAGAAAGTGCCTTTTGTGCAGGCTGAATATTATTTCCACCCATCTTAGAAAGACCTTTAAGGATTCATTCAGACAGTGCAACAGTCTCGGAGATCAATTGATGTTTATGGGATGCTTCCGCCACAGCTGAAGTGCAGGGAGGGCAGAGGGTCCTGCATTCCTCACCAGCTGAGGGCGGAGGGAATGAAGGCTCTGGGACACAGTGGCTGCAGGCTTGGTGTTGGTGGAGCCTGGCAGGCTGTGTCATGCAGCCGACCTAGCATGGCTCCACTCTGAAATGGCCTGGTAGTCTGCTGTTACACGTGTATTAAAATCAAGGGATTCACATCTGTGAACCTTGGAACTTGTATTCGTTCTTACAACAGGTTTCATCCCTCTGATACGAGGTCTGGCAAAGAAATGTGCTGCTTTCAGCAATAAAAGGAAGTTGTTTCTATGTCTTTCAAAAGGAGAAGGGGTTGAAGCAGGAAATCTTTAGCTGAGACTGCTTGAGCACTGTCTTTGCTTATTCTGTTGAACCTAATAGGGAACTGCCTGCCAGTGCTTTCATGGCTTGATTAATTCATTGGATTGTCAACTTTATAAAGTGGTTACTGGATCTGCTTTCTGTGCAGTCTTGAATGCTGCGACTTGGATACGAATGGCTTAGGCTCAGCTTCTCAACCAAAAAGGGGTACTGAGGGAGGCGTTGGGCTGTGTGCTTCCTTTTAATGTAAAATGACTAATAGATGAAGCCTTTCCTGCCTGTTCACCCCATGAAGTCTCATTCTGGCCTCTCATCTGTTGTTGGGACACACTACTGGCCCCCATCCATCAGGATATATGACAGCTTTGTATTCGGGAGGGTCAGCAGCCTCCCGCCACTGTGTGCTGCCATGTTCTCCTGGTTCATGTGAAGCAAACTCCTTCTCAGTGCTTTTATCATAGAACCACAGCATGGCCTGGGTTGCAAAGGAGTACAGTGCTCATCCAGCTCCAAACCTCTGCTGTGTGCAGGTCGCCAACCAGCAGCCCAGGCTGCCCAGAGATTTATCAATCTATCCTTGAGCCGCAGGTTTTTGTTGGCTGGTAAGGACCTTATTGTACCTCCAGTAGGCCCAAGCACTTTCTTATTGCCTGCTTGTTGAACAGGTTTATACTTCTGAAGTTCTCCCGGCGCTTGGAGTGAGCTGCTGACAAAATTCTGTTCCACAGATTGCTTTCAGATTCTTTTCCCATGAATCCTACAAAAACATTCCTGCTGTTCAAGCTGGAGGGGTGCAAAGGTCGGGTTTCCTGCACTCCTTTTTGATATGTAGCTGTGCTTCGAGTTTTTTCCTCTTGGACTTTAAGCTGTTCATGTGAGAAGACTGTTCAGTGGTGAGCTCCTATGGAGAGGCCAGAGAAAGGCCCTGGAAAGTTACAAGGGGAGGTTGTTGGAGCTGACTGCTGCCAAAAAAGGACCATCAGCAGAGCCCAAGAGCAGCTTTTTTTGTTGTCTTTGACAGATCAAAGAGCTTGAGACCAGAGAGCTGCATGCAATTTTCAGCTGCAAACAAGTCACTGAAGGTTTGAGTAGCAGCCGTGCAATGTCTGTGTCACTTCTGTGCTCGGGGTGCCAGCGGGGTTTTGTACTCCTTGTTCTCTTGGAAGAACTCATTTCCTCTATATTGAGGGAAAGTGTTATTTACTATCCTGAAAAGCCAGCTTTTGCCCCAGCAACCAGCCTGCTGGGATGTGCAGGATCCTGCCTGGAGCTCCTTGGTATGGACCAGGAGGTGTTTGTCTGCCTTGTGCACATTCTTCTGCATTGCAGAAAACAGGAGTGCTCATCTATGCTTGAGTCTCACAGGGCTTCTTTCCATCCGAAGAGGATGAACAGCTGTTTCAGATGTCGGTGGCTGTGATTTAGAGGCTTATTATGTTCCAGCTTCACACAGGATGCAGTTAAAACCTTCACATAGGAGCTTCAGCCGAGACAGGCAGCAGCTCCGGGTATTTCACTGCTTCCACGGTTACTTATCCCCTTCATCTTTTAACAATCCAGGCTTACCCAGGTACCCAAGAGCTAATTAGAGACATGATCCTTCTGCCTGTGTAGTCAGCATCTTCACAGAATCATTAAGGCTGGAAAAGACCTCTGAGATCCCCAAGCCCACCCCACTATCCCACTGCCCACGTCCCTCAGTGCCACATCCTCTGGAACACCTCCAGGGACGGTGACCCCACCACTGCTGGGCAGCTGTGCCACTGCAGCACTGCTCTTTCTGAGAAGAAATGTTTCCTAATATCCAAGCCAAACCTTCCCTGGAGCAACTTGAAGCCAGCACCTCTCATCCTGAAGTTGTTATTTTGGAGATGAGAGCAGTGCATCTCCTCTGGCAGAGCCTCTGTGCCTTGTTCATAAAGCATGTACCCTTGCCACCTGGACTCCTCAGTGGTTGGATGGACTGCCATTTTTCTGCACGTTGGAAGCAATGTGGCAGACAGGCATGTAATTGAAAGGCAGATGGGATTTATGGTCGGATCAGAGCAGGCCCAGTGATCCATTCCTATACCTTGACTGTCAGTCTTGGTTTGCCTTCCCCTCAGGCTGCAGGAGTGTCACTCTGGCTCTCTACATGCGTGCAGGAAGATTCCTTGCTGGGCTTTTATTTAGGCTTGTGAAGGTCATAGAGCATTTAACCTCAGTTTGTCAGAATCAAAAACAGTGACATCTGAGCAACTTGATCCTGTGGGCTTCAGTTTCCTACATGGGAGATGCGCTGGCAAAAGTTCAGCAGATAAAGGAAGCTTCAAGCAACTGGATTGACTTCTCATGGAGCAAAAAGAGAATTGCTTCCCAAAGAGCTGCACAGTGGGTAGCAGTGTGCTGCATCTGCTTGGTCCCCATGGCATTTTTCTTCCTTTGCTCTGCTTTGCTGAAACCTTTGACTGCTGGCAATCAAGGCTCTTGCTTGCCCTCTGGGACCAGAATAAAACATGTAGGAAATGCATCCATGACTCGGACACAGCTCTGTCAAACTGGTAAAGGCTGTGTCTCGGGTGTCTTTTGCACCTCTGGAAATGCAGTAATGCATATTGGCTCTCTATTCAGTCTGAGGATTGTGGGCTGCTTAGTGTGCCTGATTATGACTTGCTATAAAGTCTTTGAAATTTGACTGCATTAAGGGCTCCAGGCATCGTAAAGCTTGCTTTTATTTGTATTTTATGCATGAGTGTTAGTGGCACATCTGCATGCTTCATAGCATTTTAATCCTACACCAAACTTTTGCACTGAAATAGTTGATCTGCTTGCTGTGCTCAGGATTTATTTCTCCCAAAATCACAACAGGGAGAAAGGGCTTTCCTAGGAAGCAAGACAGAAATGTTGGAAGATTTTCGGTACCTTTGTTTCAGAGGTTGCTGCATCCTCAGTCTGATGCAGTCAAAGGGCCAGCTGGGGTGCAGGGATTTGATGTGGCTGTTGCTGAAGGGCTAGCAAGTGTTCCTTTTGCTGCAGTGGTTCTGTCTGTTCTACAGGCTGCCTGCTTTTCACTGGTCCCTCCTGGAAGAGCTGAGCAGAGCAGGCAGTGGATTAGCCATCAGAGCAGCAAACAAGGTTTGTGGGAGCAGCTGCAGGAAAATATTGACTCAGTACTGCCTTTTGTGGGGGTATTTGAGCTTGTTTAGTCTGTGAGAAACTTTTAGGAGATGATGATAGCGCGTTGGGCAAGCATTCAAGGAAACTCAAACCTTTTTGTGGGTTAAGTGCTACCCAAAGCACTGGGGAGCAGCTGCCAAAGAATGACACTGAGAAATGGCTCTTTGTCAATGATTAAGGTGGAAATTGGGAGGGAGGAGGCAGGAGAGGAGGTGGGAACTGAGAAAGGTTTCTGTTCATGCTTGCATACCACTATTTGTGTGGATGCCCCATCCCTGCAGGCATTCAAGGCCAGGCTGGATGTGGCTCTGGGCAGCCTGGGCTGCTGGTTGGTGACCTGCACACAGCAGGGAGTTGGAGCTGGATGAGCACTGTGCTCCTGTGCAACCCAGGCCATGCTGTGATTTTGGATTCATTCTATGAACCAGTGATTTACAAACCCTGTGTGTCAGATATCTAGTCAAATTAAGTACTTGTACTCTGGTTGGCAAATGTAGAGCTATTTGGAAACCCACAGACAGTTTCCTAGACCTTGTTTTTGTCTAGCTCTTTAATAACAACAAGTTTCTAAGGATTTGGACACTTGTAAAAGAGACTGGACATAATTTCCAACCTGAGTTGTCTTACTCCCCAAAGCAGCAAGAGAACATAATCCTATAACGAAACATGACAATGCCAGAAGGTTACTTGCCCACTCTGTGCCTATGGGCTGTGGGCAGACTGATGCAATGTTGTTCCTGAAAGGAATCTGCTTTTCCAGGGAAATAGGAAAGTAGGGTACAGGACTGTTGAGTAAGTTGGGCAGTGCTCTGGGAGCACTGAAGGACGTTGCTGAGTTGTTGTGCACCTTATTTTTAACTTTCCATCAGGAAAAAGAAAAAAAAAGTGGCTAATGCTGAGATATATTATGTAAGGGTTTCAGAACTAGCTGGTTTAGCATTTTTAAAACAAGATGGCATTATTCTTTTCCCCCCTTGTATAGATTGAGTACCTGGGAGCCACGGTGAGTCTGGCGCTGGAACATGGCTCTTAGGGGAGCAACTGAGGTAGCTGGGGTGGGTCAGTGGTGAAAAGGAGAGCCAGGGAAGACCTCAACACTGTCTACAGCTCCCCAGCAGGAGGTGGTGATGAGGTGGGGCTCAGCCTCTTCTTCCAGATCACAATGATAGGACAAGAGGTGATGGCCTCAAGTCATGCCAGGGGAAGGTCAGATTGGATACGAGGAAAAAGTTCTTCTCAGAAAGTCTGGTGATCACAGAATCACAGAATTGCAGGGGTTGGAAGGGACCTCCAGAGATCATCGAGTCCAACCCGAATGATGCACTGGCACAGCTGCCCATGGAATGGTAGAGTCTCTGGAGGTGTTCCAGAGCCATGGAGCTGTGGCACTGAGGACATGGGCAGTGAGCATGGTGGGGATGGGTTGGAGTTGGGTTCAGGGGATCCAACCTGAATGATTCTATGATTCTGTGCTGCCTGCACTGAAACCAGGAGCCAGTGCTCCATCCGGAGCATCCACTGTGTGTCTGGGGTTGTGGGCTCCCTGCTGAGGGCCCTGCGGGCAGGACATAGTGCTGTCTCCTTGGGGGTACCTGGAAGCCAGCCTGGAAACTGCAGGAGAGCAGCGTTCCCTTTTTTCCCTGAGTGCTTGGCGATAGTCCTGGAACACTTTGATTTCAACAGATCTCTGTTATTTTGTTCTGGATTGTAATCAAAACCTTTTTTTTTTTTTAATGGAGAAAGTGCCAACCAGCCGAAGCTAGCCCTGATTGCTATTTGCAGCCCTTGCTAAAAAGCTCTGCCTGTTTGTTCATGTGTGAACGTATCTCCCAACGTCTGCACAGCGCCAAGCACAGTGGGCAGCATCACAACAAAAAGACTTGAAAATGGGAATGTTGATGCTTATTTCTCTGAGCTCCTGCAAAGCTTTGTTAATCATTTCACAGTGCTTTGAGGCACAGGGCTTGTGTGGTTTCTATCTCAGCAAAGTGTGTATCAAACACTGACAGTGCTAGCGTCATTCATATTTATATTCAGTAATGATTCAGGCACTTGAAAAATCATGTCCAAATTACATGTTCTATAGCTTCAATTTCCTGTTGTTAACAAGGGAATGATTTGCAATTTCGTGTTTGTCCTCCTCTACGCAGCCTGGAAGCATTGCTCAGTTTCTGTGTTGAGTGTTGCAAGCAAAGCTGGTTTCTTTTTGTGTTGTCTGTTTTCCAAATCTTGTGTCTTTCACCAAAAACAGTTCTCTCTAAAAAAATATTTCAGTGAATCCTCCTGTTCTTATATACATGTACACTACTATAGGACTCGAAGCAGATAAAACTCCGGGAGATTCAATTAGGACCAAAATAGGGCCAATATGTATTTATTATGGTAGCATCATAGGGTTAGCTTGTGATGATTGAGAACTGTGTTGCATTGTTGTTTTTCCCTCATACCTCCCAGTAATCTATAGCCAGAAAAACATTTTGTTAGCACTGCTTATGTCAAACGTTCAAATTCTGGCTCTGCTTTTCTCATTTGTGCTTTTTCTCCTCCTGTATCTTCCTTTTGCCTGACATGAGACTGCTTTTTTCCTGTACTAGCATTATCTCATTCTGAGGAAACATTACATAGGTGCAGCATGGAGGAGAGGAAGTGGAATAGGAAGCTCTGGTCCCTTCATACATGAGCAATGGGCAGAATGAATTCGAGTATGCCTTACAAAGATCCAAAAGCAATTTGGGATATTTTCCCAGTTACACAAACTGAACACGATGCTTGTCTTACATGCATGCTCAGGAGGCTGATGTATGCGCTGTGTGAACAGGAGCAGTAAGATACGTTGTTATTAAACCTTCTTCCCTTACCACCTTCACACAGCTTGTCAAGGGGCTGCAGCAGGAGCTGAACCGCCTGTACACACTGTTCTGCTCTCGGAACCCAGAGTTTGAGGAGAAAGGAGGGAAAGTCTCCATTGTGTCCCACTCTCTGGGCTGTGTCATCACCTACGACATCATGACTGGCTGGAACCCGGTCAGCCTGTATGAACAGTTGCTGCGGAAAGAGGAGGAGGAGCTTGAAGACACTTGGATGAGTTACGAGGAGCGGCGTTTGCTCGAAGAACTTTACATAACCAAACAACGGTAATGCATCCACTTTGGTTATGAAAGGATAAAACACAGCCCTATGTGACGCCCTTTGGGTGTTTCCAGAACCCACCGTAGCTCTTATATTTTGCAGCTGATGTTCCTCTGACGATGCTGAACGGCGGTGGCAAATGCTAACCACAGAACTAAGCAGGCAGGGAGCTGGCAGTGCTAATGAGAGCTCTGAATCCGTATCCTACAGACTATACCAAACTCAAACAAGTAGCTGCTACTCACTGCTCAGATGCGCTGGGAGCTCCTAGCCAAGAAGAAAGGACAGGGTCAGGCCATGAGCCCCGCAGATATTTGAGGTAGCTCACAGGTGTGCAGTGAGCTGAAACACGCAGAACCTGAGCAGCGAAATGCCCGAGTCTCTAGAGAAAAACGAGAAGTGTTCTCTGAGACTGAGCTTGGAAATTGAGCTCCACCAGCTGGGTGCAGATGTTGTGGTTGCTGTGATTGGGCTTAGGGGATTACTGCTGTGCTGCAGATCATTTACCAGTTTCTGCCTGCTGCCATTTAGAAATGTTAATGCAGTTCTTAGTGCAGAGCAGCACTGCCCATTGTGACAGATTGGATCTTGGTTTCATTGCCTTGCAAGTGTTGGTAGGGATTCTCAGGATGAGGTGACCATGTAGATAATCACTCTGCCCCCACACTGTTACGGTGCTTTCTCTGTTCTAACCTGGCTTTCAGGGTACTGTGAGACTCTATAGACAGAGAATCTAATGAGGAACACGGGAGCATGAATTTCAGTCTTTCCAGTGGTGCTTTGGGAACGTTAGTATTGCATCAGATCCGCTGTGCCTGAGATCAGTATGTGTGTAATTAGGGATGGGTACAGGACATCTCTGACAGCTGCAGGGCTGGATAAAGTGTGGTCTTTCAGAAAGTAGAGAAGTAAGAGACCCAAAAATCGTGCCCAGGGGTAAGGTGACCCTACAGGCATATTACTGATGGAAAATTACAGTTTTTATAGCCATGCTCTGGCTCCTTAGGTATGCAGATGCATTTCACTTTTCATCCCCAGTAATCCGAGTACCATTTGACACAGGCACTTGTGTGATAGTGGCTCCCCTGTTCACAGGCCATCGTAGTGTCATTCAGTCTGGAATGGTAAAGGATGTTTCTATCTCCTGGATTTCTGGTGTTGCAGGGCTGTCAAACATGTAGTGGATTTCTGAAAATACTTATGCCTGAGTGAGGTGTGTGACAGCGTGCATAAATATACTGCAGTGTAGAACGTGAGCATATACATTTTATTTATTGGAACCCTTCAAGAGCAGCTTACAAGAGTCAAGAATTCTGCATGCCTCCTTTTTTAAGACCAAATCACGTTCATTGAAGCATACTAACTGGTTGAGAGGAATACTCTTCAAAAAGCTTTAGCTCCAGACTAGTATCTTTCTAATCAGGGCGACAGAGGTTAACCTTCATATTTTTGCTTGCAGAATGCTTTAGGAGAACTTGAAGAGGTGCTTTTTGCTGCTTTGACGAGGGCATAATGCTCCAGTGCTGGGTTAGATGTTGTTCATCCCACAGACTGGTGAAAGATAAAGGACCCTTTTTAGAGATAGCTGAAAATGCGAGACCCTGTCCTTCAGATATTCCACTGCAGTACAGAACTCTGTAATGGGCCATGGATTCTCCTGTGGCTCTGGCTGAACAAAACAAACTAAAATCAGGCGATGTGGCTGCAGAAACCAAGGAAACAGGAGGTGAATCACCTGCTCCTGAGCAGGGAGGATGGGCAGATGCTTGGGGTGATGAATGTCTTGATTGATTCCTCCCGTGGTCAGAGGAACAGGATTTCACATGCATTGATTCTTAATCAACTGGGCTGCCTCAGAGGAAGAAACAACGCAGTCACTCTCTCTGCCTAACAGGCAAACTGTTGGACCTTCCATGAATGCCTGTTTTGGATCAGGTCCCTTAATATGTCTGCATTGTTCTGTCTCAGAAAGATCTCCTTATTTTCCAGGTTGAAAGAGATAGAAGAGAGGTTACAAGGCTTAAAGGCATCCACCATAGCAAAAACACCTGTCTTAAAATTTAAGGTATGTATATCTAGATTTTCACTGAATGTCCTAATCACACTAAAAGCACACTTGCAGTTAGAGTTATTCTACTTTCTTTTTTTTCCCATGTCACTAGACATTGGTAAAATGGCATGAATGTGTGTGGATGTACATAAACACACTACTGCATTCATGTGCTACTATTTGTTGCAAGTATATATGTTCCTATGTGAATACATAACCCAGTGTTTGAATAGCTATCACTCTACACACACTTGTGGGAAGGTAAAAACCATTTGACAAATTGCACCAATCACATACCTTGAACAACTGTACTTCTACTTTGTCAATTGAACCATCTGCCCTGGGGACTGCTTCTAACACATCACACCTCTGAGTCAATCGGAGTGAATTTCCTCCAGCAGTGGATTTTCCTTCAGAATTACTCTGGCCTGACAGGTAGGGCAGGTTACTTTTAGACTCCTGAAAAAGACTGCTTGCTAATTGGCTCTGTCAATTGCTAGAATTTCATGGCATTGGAAAAAGACATTTCTAGCTTTGTGGTGGGATGTGCAGTGCTTTCTGGTTGCTCTGCTATATCCTAAAATATGAAACAATAAAAATGTGACGTGGTAGATAAGAAGAAAATAGATTATTGTTCTTAACTTGCCGTTTGTCTTTCCTTCTGAATTCAGAAGCACTCCCAGAAGCCAAGGTCAATCTTGAGCCGTGAAAAAGAGGAAACTAACTGTAATTCAATTTGTCATAGCCTCCTTCTTTTATCACAGCTTAAAAACGCATGTTGTGCTATTATCTCTACCATCAAAGAAGCTGGAGTCAGACATACTGCTCTTGCTGTGTGCAAAGATTATTCTTCACTCAGCTGTGTTTAAACTGAAGGTTTCTTTGAACAGATGCTTTTTAGAGAGAGCAGGAGGGGAGGGGAAAAGAAGGCAGAGAGAAGAGAGAACTATATCCAAATTACTCTTAGGTAATTTCCCATTGATGTGCATCCTTTTTCTTACCCTTACTGAAAAAAAACAAAAAGACATTTTGTTTTTTTTATGTCAGTACTCCTAGCGTAGAGCAAAGCTAATGACTCCTCCTGCTTGAGTACTGTGCATGGGACAGACCTCAAGGGGAAGAAAGGAGACCTCAAGGGGAAGAGGAAGGCTTTCCATGAATGTGATAGCAAGGTGCTCCTGCCAAAGGAGGATTTCTGCAGGATGTCATTGAGAGATGATTGCTCATCAGCAAGCTTCCTGAGGGTGACTAGCTTGTTGAAAGAGAAGTAACTGCTTTGTAGGCACTGACTACCAAGCACCATGGCTCTTGGCAGACAGAGCTCTCGTAGGATCTTGAGTTGTTATTCACTGCAAGTGCTTGATCCACAAATTGCTTTGAGCTGTGCAGTGCAGGAGGCTGGAGTCTGATCCCTGATCTCTTAGGCTGTCATACACAACCAAGTGGCTACATGCAGTTGTAATGGAAAGGACTAGCCAGAATATGAACATGTGGGGAATGGTGTAATACCTGCTTCTGCTTAACGTTAAAATGAATCCATTAGGTCTTCTGTTCGTGAATCATAACCAGGAGAAAAGTGCTATCCTGAAAAGTGGTGTTCTTAAAAATTGCTTCCCTGTTAAACATTTACAGGAGTGTATGTGGAGTGCCTCAGTCCTGCTTCATGCAGGAACACCAAAATTGATAGATGCCACTTTGCTGCAGTGCTGAGCGTCTAATGACTGCAATTTAAAGGGCTTTATTTTTGGAAGGCTTGCTTTTGATTTTTAGCATTGGTATTGATTTATTGCCACCCTTCGAGGTACCCTGCAGTTGGCACTTTGTCTTTGTGAACTTTACCAGAGATGGAAGATCATGTTGAAAACTTGTGCGTGGAAGAAAATAATACAGCAAAGAACGCTGTGCTCCAAGAAAAAGCATCTGTCTATGGACACTGTTAATGTTTATTGATAGAAACCTGCACCTCGTGACCATTTCAATTATTTACCTTTTTAAGGATCTTTGCATGAGGAGAATTCTGGGAAGTATCTGCCAGCAAATGTCAGCTGGCAGTCGCTTTCTGATTTCTTTCTGAAGCACAAAGACCATAACTGTGTACTCCAAATGCTGTATATGGGCAAGTCAGATGGACAGGGTTGGAAGTGATGTACTCACTTCAAAGGGTAACACAGTGAATATCTGTTTCTGTCGTATTTGAAGATGAGAAGGCTTTTTGTCCAAACTGCAGAAATGTGAGGGTCTCTGTGAAGATTAATTGAAAGAAGAGCTGCTTTGAACCAGACTGGAGTAACACTACAGATGACAGTGATCTGTGCTTTGCAGCATCTGACACTGAATAGCTCTGCTGAAGACCTAGGGCTTTTTTCCATTGAATTGGAGCTCGGACATTCTTTTGGAAAGAAGAGGTGGAGTACCAGTGCCAAGTCAGAGGAGGAGGAATGTTTTGTTCAATGTTGGAATCTGGTGGATGAAATGGACCATTATTTCCACGCCTTCGCTCCGTGTGCTGACATACAGCAAAGGCGTGTGGGAATCCAGGCATTCTCCTCATGTACCCAGCAAGAATAAACTCCTCTCACCAGTTGAGTAGCAGCATGCTGACAGTGCCTTGGTTGCAGTGCCTTCTGTTCCTTGGAGACAATATCTGAGGATTGGTAATGGGATACAAAGGCATTCACCTCTTGTTGAATCCTGGCCTATGTTGGCAGTGACCAGAAGTCATTACCACTGATGTGTGCTCAGTGATGTATGTCATATGGGTTCATGGCTGCAGTGCAGGTTTGCTCTGCCTGCCCGGCAGTGCTGAGGGCAATCCTTGCAGAGCAGGTCGCAGCAGCTTTGCACAGCATGAGCGTGAGCTGCAAGGTAGCTCAGTGTGCTGTGCTCAGGCAGTGCTTCTGTTTGTGACGTGTGACACTTCTGATGAGCACCATTCTGTTCACTTAACACCGGACATTTGCAAGAGGTTGTACATATCACCAGCTTGTATGTGTGTGTGACTACCAGGAGGGTTTTCTGGAGGTCATCTCCAGTGCTCAGTGCAGTTGCACTGAATGGCTTCTGTAGCAAAGTGAGTCAAGGAGTACTAGCTGAGGATAAGGTTATGGAGCTGTGGTGAGCTTTGAAAAGTTGCATGAGAAGCAAACTTTAATGATGTGAAACATGTCACATTTCTTTCCTTCTTCTAAGTGTCTTCGTGTCTTCTAAGTTCTTGTATTACTCCTGCCAGTGTTGGTAGACTTCTTTCAGTTCAAATACCCAACATAGTTTCCAATTCTCAAACGTTGCAGCATCACAACATGTAGCTCTCTTCTCACAGCAAAAAAAATCAGGAAACTTAACTTGTTATGTTGCACTATGTATATTACAGTGCTCTTCCCTGTTTTAATTTACCAATACTATACAAGTCCCTTGGTTGAAACAGAGAGAAATCAAATCCAGCCATGTTAGAAAGCATTATTTCCACCCTCATTCAGGCAGATGAAATCTCTCCTTAGGTTGAGAATTTCTTCTGTATGGGATCTCCACTAGCAGTGTTTTTGGCATTGCGTGGCATCCGTCCAGGAAACAGCGGGAGTCAAGATCATATTCTGCCCAGAACAATTTGTAACCGCTTACTGAATATCTTTCATCCAACAGATCCAGTGGTGAGTTGTAATTCCAGTTGCAAGCTTTTACCTTTTTTTGTTTCTAAGTGTTGGCTGTGTGATAATGAGTTCTTCAAAGTGTGTGAGTCGACACACGTGTGTTCCTGCACTGCACTGGCTGTTCATGATTGCTGTGCAGTACCTTGGGTTTTGTAGCAGTTGAGAAACATTTGCTGCAAATGGTTGCCTTCAGTATCGTGCATTTTGCTTCTCTTTTCAAATTAATAAGGGTCAAATTTGAGTGTGCTCAACTTGCTTTTTTGCAAAGACGTGAAATAACCCTTCAGTCAAGTTCCAACGTGGCTTTAGCTTACTGGCTTCCATTAAATGTCGTAGATCCAAATCTACTACTGCCATCATAAAAAGGCTTCACAAGCAGTTCACAGAATACTGTAGAAAAACAAAGACGCCGTCGTTTTCCCTAAGGGAGTAACAGATTGTTAGAGGGTGGGATAGGCCTTGGGAAGGAAGTATTGGTATAGCTTTGTGCTGTCCTTGTGCTCCTCCATAGGCAGCCAGTGTTAGCTGTCATCAAAGGCAGGATGTTGGGCCTCTGATCCGTATGGCCTTGGCAGCCTCTTTGAACAGGAGTCTGACTGGGGAGTTTCATGCTTTCCTATCCAGACTCTGGTATATGGTATTGTAGTACAGTCTGGTATATAGTATAGGGTATATAGTTTTCAGTCTTGTCACTCTGTTTTCTTTCTTGAATTCCTCTTGCAGGCCTATAGATTAGAACCTTTAATCCTGAAGCACTACAGCAACATTTCACCAGTCCAGATCCACTGGTACAACACCGCAAACCCTCTACCTTACGAGCATATGAAGCCAAGTTTTCTCAACCCAACAAAAGAACCTACCTCAGTTATGGATGGCGAAAGTGCTTCAACTGCACCAAGCCCAACTACTTCACCAGTCATGGTTCGGCGCCACTACGGGGAGTCCATAACCAACATAGGCAAAGCCAGTATACTGGGTAATTGCTCCTTGTCCCTTTTTCTGCAGGGGTCTTCTCACACAGCATCACTGCTATGTGGTGTTTAAGGTCCAACTGTCAGCAAGTCATTCCTGCCTGTTTTCAGTGCTTGTTTTGCGTGGGGTGCATTGCTTGTTCTAATCCAAACTAACATTTGCTTTGAAGAAAAGGCAGTTTACATAATACACTGAAGTCAAGGAAAGGATGCGTTGCAGGGAGAGGATGTGGGTCAGAGAGTTTGTGCTATTGCCGCTTTATTGTCTGCCTTCTTATGGTAACATCCTGGGGGCTTCCTATAATTTCCACTGTACTTCATGTTTTGAAATACTTTGAAGCTTGTTTTGTGTTTGCATTCTGTGGTATTGATAAACAGAAGGAAAAAAATCACTCCGTATAGGTTAAATGGAACCCAATACTTTATAATTTTACCAAGGGAGATTCGGGCTAGTTCACTGTGAATTCTGTCCCTTTCTGCCTTTCTGAATCAACTTTCCGAATCAGAGTAAGCCCTGATTTAGTAGAGCTTAAAATCACTTTCACTGGAGCTTATATTTGAGCACGCACATGCAGTTTTTGTTGACTCAAGGACTTTCTTTAGCTCTCTGTGTGGGATCTGGAAGAAGGTTAGTGTGACCTAGTGCAAGAAATCCTGCCAACCCAACAAATAGAGTGTATAAAAGCAGTTCAGTCCTTAAGTGAAAGCGTGCAGCATTTCAAAGCAACGTTCTCTCACGGTACACTGCTTTTTGCTGTTTTACTACAGCAACTTCAGTGTCTCGTCCATACGGTGGCAGCAAAGTCAGGAGAAAACATCTCAGATCTGTTCCTAGCTTTTACACCTTCCTGAGCAACCAAAGGAGTCGGACTGAAGGACGATAGAGCATTTCTAAAGCTCTGTAGGGGTTATTTCATCCTGAGGACCACAAACAAAAGAACTCTCTTCAGTATTCCCATGGGATTCTTAGGTTCAGAAGGCAGCATCACGGTTATGAAACATTTGTCTTAAACTTTCTACAAAGGAGGAATTACAACGCAGACTTAAAAATTCCAGATTCCTTTCTGCAAAAGCATTCCCATCTATTTTTTTGTTCCCCATAACTACAGGTTCCAAATTACAGCCTTTGCCTGTCCACTAGATTAGCATCGCGATGAACAGTGTACACTTCAGTCAGATAAGCTGTTCCCACCCTAGAAAAGCATGAATAGTGTTTTCCATCACCCCGCTCTAATTGACGGGTGCAGCGGCGGCTTTAATTTGCAGTTTGAATTGGCTGACCTCGTGCTTGTTTTCCTTTTGTTTGTTTGTTTTTGCTGAGCTCAGGAGCTGCGAGCATTGGGAAGGGCCTCGGAGGGATGCTGTTTTCGAGATTTGGTCGCTCAAGTACGCAGACTGCAGAGCCAGGAAAAGATGGAGCGGAAGGGGACGACAAGAAGAGCGCTGTGGGAACGCCGCCTTTCTCACAGAGCAGCTCGGGCTTCCTCGAACCCACGTGTTAGTGACTAGCACACCTTACGTCCCTTGTGGGAGCAGGATCTCCTGCGTGTGTGTCTTGTGGGAGTGAGTGGAGAGAGCCCAGCGTAAGGCCAGCGAGGTGCTGCAGGGCATGAAACAGCTCTACTGTGAGGAGGGTCGAGAGCTGGGGCTGCTCAGCCTGGAGCTGAGGATACTCAGAGATCCCATCCGTGTCCGTTAATACCTGAAGGGAGGTGTGGGGAGGACAGAGCCAGGCTCTGTGCAGCGGTGCCCAGTGCCAGGACGAGAGGCAGCGGGCATAAACTGGAACACGGACATTCCCTCTGGCCATCACTCTGTGCTGTGCGGGTGGCAGAGCACTGGAACAAGCTGCCCAGAAAGGCTGTGGGGTCTCTCTTTGGAGATCTCCAAAAACCACCCATGCACAGTGCTGGGCTCCAGCTCTGGCTATCCCTGCTTGAGCAGGGCAGTGGACCACGTCAGCTCTAGAGGTCCCTTCCAGCCTCAGCCATTCTGCAATTCTTTGAAGGCTGCACAATTACTGACTTTGTTCTCCCTGTTATCTTTTTTTTTTGTCCTCTTAAAAAACATTTATCTGTGTATTTGTGCCTGTCACATATGCTCACACACATCTATGTGTGTGTGAGTTTTAGCAAACGGGACCTGTCCATCAGTAGTTCCTAGACTATCTCTAGGGAAAGCAAAATGATTGCTTCAAGAATTTCAGCCTCTGTAATGAAATGGATTTATGTAAATTTGCCCATACATTTGCAGTTCTGAAGCAATCCCTATTTAAATGCAGGTATGGCTGGAAACAGAGGCTGTCCTTGTCCTGCTCTGAACCCCCCAGAGCACAGAGTGCAATTTTAGCAGCTGGGTTATTTTTTTAAAAGTACATATACTTCCTTTACAGACATTCATACTTTATTTTTAAACTTCTCATCGCAAGGCGGGGCTTTTGCAATCTAAGCAGTCACAAGCATTAGCACTGTTGTATCTTGTGATTGCATTCACATGATGCATTGCAGTCTGTTGATTGCTGCCACTTCCAGCAGATAACCTGCCTGAGTCACTGCTGCGGACAGAGAGTTGGTTTTGAACTTCAGGGAAATGGAGTGGTGTGACAGCCAGCACTGTGGAGCTCTTGATGAGGTCCCTTTGCATGGTGGCATGTTGAGGTCTCCTGCACAATTCCCACATCCCTCTTTGCAGAAATCGCATCTGCAGTGCTGTGTGCAGGTCTGAAGCCCCCAATATGGGAAAGACAGAGAGCTGTTGGAGAGGGTCCAGAGGAGCCACAAAAATGAGCAGGAGGCTGCAGCATCTCCCCATGAAGATAGGCTGAGGAAGCTGGGCTTGTTCAGCATGGAGGAAAGAAGGCTGCGGGGTGACCTCAGTGCAGCCTGCAGTACCTAAAGGGAGCCTGCAGACGAGGGAAATCAACTATTGGAAAGGGGAGATAACAGCGGGACAAGGGGAAATGGCTGGAAGTTGAGGGAGGGAAGGTTGAGGAAGGATGTCAGGGGGAAGTTGTGTGCTGTGAGAGTGGTGAGGTGCTGGAACAGCTGCCCAGAGAGGCTGTGATGCCCTGTCCATTCCTGGAGGTGTTGAAGGCCAGGTTGGATGGGGCCCTGGGCAGCCTGGGCTGCTATGAAACATAGAGGTTGGTAGCCCTGCCTGTGGCGGGGGATTTGGAGCTTCGTGATCCTTGAGGTCCCTTCCAACCTTGGCCATTCTGTGATTCTGTGAAATCCCGTCTATAGGAGGAGAACTTGGAGCAGAGGCCACGAATCTGTGGGCAGAGTGATGCAATCCATGGCCAGAGTGTCTGCTTCCGAGAGAGTGGCCGCACGGCTTGCAGTGGGGTTTGGCTTCCTCCCAAGCTTCTGTAACAGAGACGGGGTTGGTCGGGGTGTTTTTGCTGCAGAGCGACTGGTTCTGAATGCATGCATCTCAGTGGAAATGACTGTGGTTGTCTCCTGGTATGCAGAGGCTCCGACTCCCTTTCCTTGCTGTGTTTGGAAAGCAGCGAAACGCCGCTGTGAGAGACGAAGGGCTGTCACTCCCCCGTGCTGCTGCGCCATGACCGCGGAGGCAGCGCTTGTTGTGATGCTCCATTTATGCTCTCTCCCAGCCAAGAATTAAAATTCCTTGAAATTGCCTATGATAAATGGCTGCATTTTTTACTCAATATGGGGTTTTGGCTTTTGTAGCTAAGCAGGCTTTTAGTTTTGTCCTTTTCATTCTGTTGCTCCTTGCAGAGATTTTCTAACCGCTGGAGTGCCTTCGCAATAGGTCAACCATCCCAGTGAAACGCGCAGTAGGAATTGCTCTGAATGTGGTATTAATCAAAGCAGCCATTACAATGAAAAGATAACTGCTGAAACGTATTTGGAATAATCTGAAAATCAAAAAGAGCTATGGTTTTCTGAAAGCACGTCGTGCTGCATGTAGTCTGAATGGGGATTCGGCTGCCAGAGGTACAACAGATCCCTTCATTGCTGCAGGCTCTGAGCATCTCCCTCCTGACAGAGTTTGCTGACGGGATCTCAGCATCTCCTGGGTATTTCTGTGCAGTTAGGAGCATAGATATATTTCTATAATCAGCATACAAAGATTATGTACAGTTACTTCAATATATATATATACCAGCTCTTTTCAAGCTTTAGGTTTGGTTTCTGCAGAATCAGAACGTAAAGGTGGCAGACAAATAAGCAAGGATTTCTTTTCCTTCCACTGACACACAGTTCTAACAGCATTTCTCCTTCTTCTCCAATTTCTAGTGGAACTGGAGCACAGGATTGATTTCGAGCTCAGGGAAGGTCTGGTGGAGAGCAGATACTGGTCTGCAGTCACGTCGCACACTGCCTATTGGTCATCTCTGGATATTGCTCTTTTCCTCCTCACCTTCATGTACAAACACGACCAGGACGATACTGACAAATCCAATTTGGACGCTATCTGAATTTTTGACTGGGGGTTGGGAGGGATGGGAAAGGAAATCTGAAAACCAATGGCACAAAACAGATGTTAAACCGCAGTATGTATGGCATGGAGGTTTCAGGTTTAAGTGCATGTTTGGGTTTTTTCCTGTTTCTAAGGAGCAAAAACGATTTGTATGGAAAAGCACTTTATAGTTTCAAACGTTTTGCAGTGCTTAATCAGACCTGAAGTTGTTCCAAATTCCTGTTGACTTTGCATAAAGAGACGACGCAACGTGCAGCACCACTTACGCACCATCGTGCATTGTGCTCGGGTGACATTCTTGTTGATGACCATAATTGCTGTTCAGTTCATTAAAGTATAAAAAGAGGAGTTGATTTAAAAAAAAAAAAAAAAAAAAAAAAGCGAAATTAATTTCCATTAACGAAGTATGTGTTACTTACAAACCTAAAACTGCCATGTTCCAATGTCGTGTGTGTCAGTCAGTAACGAACGGTGGTGTCGTTTCTCTAGGATCTGTTCAGCTCCACATCCTGTTACCCACAGTACCATTCTGAGGGCTGGCTGCTGGGCCGTGTTCTGCGTGGCACGTGGAGAAACCAACGCTGAAAAGCACCACGAGGATCTGAAATACTGTAATTATAATTTATTATCTCCGTTTCATTTTATCCCAGTGTATAAATCATTACTTTTTTACTGGTTTCTTTTGACATAATTTAAGAACCACGTTTATTTTCTACAGCGTTAAGACTTTTTCTCAGAAATGCATATCTTTGTACTACTATTCAGATGAATATATGGACACTGTGGCACACTTTAAGTATTTTTTCATTAAAATAAATATTTGTGGTTTCACACAAATGACGTTAATCACCTTCTTCTCAAAGGTGAGTCATTGCTTGGCCAGGTCCCACGTGTCTCTGAAACGTATGAAGGCTTTGACCTCAGTGTGTAGAGGGTGCCTTTGCCATGAGTAGAGTGAATATATGTGTGTTTCTGTATGGAAACATATATTTGTGTATATAGACATGCAAGGAGCCGTCAAGAGGAAGGAGAGCAGCAGTATATAAACTTGGTGAGACCTGAGGATACCAGAACTTAGACTGGATTTGCATCTGAAACTAATTCAGGAGCCTCCAACAGGGACGTGTTGTGATGAAAGGAAATGTCTCCCAATGAAACACTACAAGGTCACTGCTGGGATCTGAAGCCATGCACAGCTCTAGAGCAAAGTGCCAGATCCACAGCCTCTGCACTGCCTCTGGCTCGGGTATCTGTGGTCTGTATGGCATGTTTAGAAGCTGCAGAATCTCAGCTTTCCTTTGCAAAGGATGAGGCCGTGGTGTCAGCAGATAGCCGCGTTCTCAATGTAAACAGATGTGGAACCAGCAGCCCCAACCAGCATCCTTCCCTCCTGGAGTTTGGGAGGGGGAGGGCAGCAGTGCTGCTGCTTGGGCTCTTGTTTGTGCCCGAGCTGTGGTGCAATGGGGGAGGAACGGGGCGTGAGGCTGTGTGTTGTGGTTAGGGATTTAGCAGCAATTACAAAGGGATAAACAGTGCAGAGGGGGTAAAGGGAGGAATGGGAGGTGGGGGGGGAAGGGCAGAAGATGATGGGAACGGTGCTGCTATAAATGCAGCAAGACATTGGGTCTGTGGAACTCTGGCTATTAAATCCTTTTGGCCTCAGTGAATGTAACTCATGCCTGGCAAGTTCACCTTGGTTGATGAGTAATCATTAAAAATTCAGGTCTGCCCTTTAAGCGGAGGGCAGTTTGACACCTCCAGAAAACAGGCTTTTGTTTTTGCGGCTGCTTTCCTTGTTCAGTCAACCCTTCTTAATTAGGAGAACTTGAACATAAAAGGAGAATCCCCTTTTATATTTGGAAACATGCAAAACATTTCCGAATGCGCCCTGTTTGCGCTCGGGGTTGGATGGTGTCACAGCTGCGCCGTCCCTTTCCAGCTCTGCATCTCCACGAGATCTTGTTTTCAGCCCTGCGAGCAGAGGGGGTTAATTCCTACAATTCTTGTGGTCTGCGTAAACTCTGCCGTTGTCCAGAACATGTTTCAGATTTATGGGATGGCTCTTTTCCCCGCACCGGGACGTGCTGGAGCCTGCGGAGCGCGCTCCATATAAGGGCTGGGATCCTGGTGTACCTCCTGTGTACCTCTGGGGCAAGCAGGGAGAGGGGCAGGAGCTGAGCATCGCCTTGCCTTCGTCCTGCTCTCATGGAGCCAATTCTGGTCCAGCACTTGAGAAGCATTCCTAACATTGTGACAAAGACGACGCGCCTGAGGAATTAAACGGAGGTTTATTCTAAAGCGCATACAAGCGTACGATGCGTGTTATAGGCTGATTTTCATCTTTCTAATTCTCAAAAAACCTCTCTTCCCCTCTTGCAAAGATGATTTGCTCTTTGATAACGGCACTTTAAAGCCATCTGACAAAAAAAGGGCTGCCCCATGTCTGCAGCACAGCACAGCCTCGAGCAGAGCCCCATCACTGCACGCTGGATTCTAAATTTCACGCTTAAAACTTTCTGGTCAGATGGCCTGCCGCAGAATATAGAGCTGGAATGTGCTGGCTTCCAATGACCGACTTGTTTTCATTCGCAGAGTGATGTTTAGCCTTACAAGCTGTGTTGGCGGGTGGTTTTTCTTGAGAACCCAAGATAAGGGCAATGAACCGCCTTGCTGTCGTCTCCTGACCGATCCTCAGCTGTTTTCCTGCACTCGTCCTTGTCCAAATTTGATGCTCACTGCTTGGCTGTCTTTTTTAATACGAGGTCATTTTGCAAATAACCTCTTTCAATTTTTTAAATTATTTTACTGAATTTCATCCCTTTGCTCCTAATTCTTCCGTCATAGCTGCTCGGTGACCAGCAACAGGGCGAGAGGTGATGGCCTCAAGTTGTGCCAGGTGAAGTTCAGGTTGGATATTAGGAACAACCTCTTCTGTGCAGTGGCACAGCTGCCCAGCAGTGGTGGGGTCACCATCCCTGGAGGTGTTCAGTGGAGATGTGGCACTGAGGGACGTGGGCAGTGGGATGGTGGGGTGGGCTGGGGTTGGGCTTGGGGATCTTGGAGGTGTTTTCCAGCCCTAATGATTCTGTGATTCCATGCTTGCATTCTGCTGCTGCTTTATTTTTTGGTGACAGCCCAGCTGGACACCTGCAATTATTTCAGCTCCTTATCAGTCTGAGGCTGATCAGAAAGAAGTGTCCATTCTCATGTCTGTATTCCACCTGGTTGCCACCTCCTGCACGATTCTGTTTGTTCTGCTGCTCCTTTCCCACACCACTCATGCAGAGCTGGCTGTGCCTCGAGCTGAATGGTTGGGAATTGATTTCTTTTACTTCATTCATCACTATGTCAACTGTTTGCGGTTAGATAGTTAATGTACATTTGTGTGCCCTCTGCCCCACGAGTTTATTTCAAATGTCATTCCCTTTCCTATTTTTCTGTTGTTGGCTTGGAGTTGAGGTTTCTGCCTCAGAGTCCCTCTCTGATGTCTTCGCTGATTTTCATCGAATCACAGAGTGATTGGAGTTGGAAGGGGCCCTTCAAAGCCCTCTGGCTCCACTCCCTGCAGTGCACAGGGACACCTACAGCTCCATCAGTGCTCACAGCCCATCCCCTGACCCTGGGTTTCTCCAGAGATGGGGCATCACCACCTCTCTGGTCAACCTGTGCTGTGCTCACCATCTGTGGTATAAATAACTTCTTCCTTATATCCAATCTAACTCTCCCCTACTTTAGTTTGAAACTATTTCCTCTTGTCCTATCACAACAGACCCCACTAGAAAGTCTGTCCCCCAGATTGCCATCCATGCAACAGTCCCATTTTCTGGTTTATCAGCCTGACATTTGTATTAAACTCTGCATTTTGCCTGCACTTAATAAGCATTTTCCAAAAAGGCAAACTTTGTCCAGGTTTATTTTTCCCTCCCTCTTCCCCAGGTACGTTTCAGTACCACTTCCCTACTGCCCATTATCTCAAACCTCTTCTGAAGATTTCTGATCTAATTTCTGCTTTGAATTCAGTTTGCTGGCATTGAAGTTTGCTTGTTGCAGCACAGTCTGTGCATTCTCAAGACGTACAAGTTGAAGCCCTGCAACCCATTTGAAATCCAAGAGACGTTTTGCTGTCGTGATCCAGGAGACTTCTCCTAGAGCTCAGTGTCAGCTCAGCCCACATGGATGCATTCATCCTCCAGGATGATAAAATCCTAGAATGGTTGGGTTGGAAGGGACCTCAAAGCCCGCCTATTTTCAAGCTCCTGCCACGGAGTTATGGAATGGGTTGGGTTGGAAGGGACCTCCCAGCTCCCCAGTCCCACCTCTGCCATGGGCTGGCTGCCCCCCACCAGATCAGGCCCAGAGCTCCATCCAACATGGATGATTTGAGTGTGCACATTCAGTGTCTCCAAGGAATAGGAAAAGCCCCAATATGCCTGGCTGTTGAGCTTCTAGATCACCCTAGAGGTCAGTGCTCTCTGGTCCCATTAGAAAACAAATTCCACTCTCAGCCCTTCCACTGAAGATGCCCCATCTCCCTGCAGCAGCCCTCAGCTGCATCCTTTCTCTTTGGGTGCGAGAAGTCACTGAGTGCACAGCAAACATGGTGCCATGGTTTTCCATGCCTCGTTGATCCTAAGTGTGGAGGTGGGAGAGGTGATGTTCAAACCTCCCTGCCCCGAGCTCTGCAGACCCCACACCTGCTTTGTTGTTCTTGCTTTCACGGCTCTTTCAGTTTCTTTCAAAGTCTGTATCACATCCCAGAGCAATGCCATAGTTTGCAGTTGAAGAGCAGCCTCTTGAAGGGTCTTGACATTTCACTGTGCCGTTTGATAAAGAGGATTCTTGGCCTCCAGTTTAAAACAAAATGTCAAGTTTGTTTGCGCTAAAGTATCTAGTTTGGGGGTTTTAACTACTTTCTGTAGTTTGTAAGAAGTCTCTTTCAGCATAGGTTTTGAATTAGTAATAGCTGTTTGAAGTAGAAATGACTTCATCTTATCCAGTTCCTTATGAATCCAGACTTTTGCCCTCTGATTTGCCAGCAAAGCACAGGGAGTGGTGGAGTCACCGTCCCTGGAGTGTTCCAGAATATGGTCAGTGGGCATGGTGGGGCTGGGTTAGGGCTGATCTTGGAGGTCTTAGAGAGCACC
Organism: Tetrao urogallus; assembly: GCF_951394365.1. Classification (NCBI taxonomy): domain Eukaryota; kingdom Metazoa; phylum Chordata; class Aves; order Galliformes; family Phasianidae; genus Tetrao; species Tetrao urogallus. Next base: position 58,502,192 of record NC_136819.1, on the reverse strand, counting down.
CACAGCTCTCTGGGCAGCCTCTGACACTCTTGGCAATGAAGCCAATGGACCACATGTTCCACAATGCGTTCTCCACGTTTGTGCTCCCGGAAGTGAGTTTCCACAGTGGAAAAGAGAACTGTGAATGATTGAAGAGGATGGGTTGGGTGGGCTGGTGGAAGTGGGCACAGGGCGGCGATGCCCATGGGGCTGCAGTGCAACATGGGGATTTGCAGGGCTTCATTGCTGGGAGCCAAGCTGGGCAGGATGCTTCCCAACAGCTGTGGGTGGCCCAGGACCATGGATGGAGCCTTGGGCAGCCTGGTGGGGGCACCCAGCCCACAGCAGGGGGGTTTGGGGGGACCCAACTCAACCCAACCACGCTGTGATTCCACGATACGATTCTCTCAGTACAGACATGGTGAGACTTCCTTGCTAAGGAGGATGGCTCAGCCCCAGACCAGCACTGCTCAGCTCCAGCTGCTCCCACCAAGGGGTACCAGCGCTGTGTCTCGTTGCTGCTTCACAGCACTCGTGTTCAGGTGTGTGTGTGTTCTTTGCAAGAAGGGCTCATGCTGAAACAACAGCCAAATGTTTTCTGTTAACAAAGCGTGTCGCAGTGGGATGGGACGGCTCTGCCTCTTGATGCACTCCTTGGGGTTTCTCCTGTATGCTTACCAGACTGCCCCTTGCATGCAAGCCTTATTTTATAACATTTTCCTATAAACAGAATTATTAAAAATCAGCAGGGGAAGGGAGGGCGGGGAAGGCTGCAGAAAAAAAAAGGAAGAGGGCAGAGCCATTCCTCCCAAAGCTGCGTGCTGTGCTGTCACGAAAGCAACCTGTGTGCTGCAGCCCACATCTGTTCACCAGGGGAATTAGTGCTTGCTTTCCATGGTCGCTGACCCAACATTGCATTTCTGACATCTGCAATCACAGCTCCCAGGACATCAGTGCTGGGTGCTTGCCACTGTCCGGTGCAGGGATGCTGCAGTGAACGCCTTGCCAATCGCCGGCTGTATTTCATCATCACAATGGCATTCTCAGCCCTCTCGGATTCGTGAGTTACAGTGATGTGTTCGTGGTCTTAGTGAAGCACTTCTGGATGCAAGATGTTGCTGCATGAAGCATTGAGGTCCTTGCAGGTCTGGTCTGTGGGCTCTGTGAAAAGCATGCGTGCACAGATTTGTGTATCCCACTTGTTTCTCCACACTCGAAGCAGTGTTTTGAAGCAGAGCTTCCAAATGAGCCTACGAACTTCTGCAAAATGACTTCGTCCTCCTGAACCATTTAGTTAATTAACACACTACATCGCTGGCTGCCCCCTCCTGAGCGAGATTTCTCTTTAGATTTGGATGAAACGCAAAGGTTGAGTCATGATTTTGCTTTCTGGCACTGCTGTCGGAGCGGGGAATGTTGCTCACATCGCTGGCTGTTGCCATGTGCTTTTTTCATCAAGCAAAAGGGCGCAACTTTCTTTTTGCTTCCCCCGCCCCCCCCCCCACTGACTCACTCCCCAAATATGTTTCTGGTTAGGATGCTTGCTGCCTCCTTCCTGACATACGGTTTTGCAGTTTGCGATGCTCTCTGTGAATCGTCTCCACCAGCTCCAAAATCCCCTGGATGGGTCCTGGGGAGCAGAGCTGGAGCTGCCCATGAGCTGCATGTCATAGCATGGTGGAATCAAAGGATCGTGGAATCACAGAATAAGCAGGAATCTATGGAATTCTACAGAATCATAGAGTAGGATGGGGGCAGTGGGCAACTCCGAGTGCCAGGATGGAGCAGCTCCCCATGAAGCAGACCATGTATCCACCCAACAATAAGCCCAACCTTGCAGAAAAACAAGCTTTGAGCACAGGAGCTGGGTTCTGACAGCCATGCTGTGGGGGCTTTTGCACACTGCTTGCATTGCAGCCCCGTCCTGTGATCCCTACTCCAACCATCCTGCAGTGCTGGGGCTGCAGTGTGTCCCATCCTCACCTCCCCACGCCTGAACAGCTCAGGAGAGGCCATGCAGAACAGCCGTCCTGCTTCCAGCTGAGGAACTGAGATGCCAAGAGTTAAGCAGCTGGCCCCAGGCCAGAGTGCTTGGAAACAAGCCCATCTCTCTCTTGTATTAGCTGGGACATGACCGTGGAGCATGCCTTGCCCTGCTGGAAATGTCACCCACGTTCTGTGGAGCGGCTATTCTGCAAAGAAGAATTTTGCTTTTTGCTTTTCTTTTTCTTTCTCCTTAATGATTCTATGAAAGGAAGGCATTTGCTCTTGGATGCCATGTCCATACCAGATCCCTTATGAGAAGGGGACATTGCCAATGACCAACCCTTCTTGGTTTTCCACATGGTACCAGTGAGCTCTCCTTGGACACCCAGCAGTGACTCTTCCATCTCCTTTCCATAGGATTTGATGAACTTTGGTTTCTTGCCGTCATTTTTCTTTTCCTTATTCTTTCCTATTGCTATTTTTCCTGGCTGGGTGCTGCCATCGCTGCGGAGGCGAAGGCTTTCCCTGCAAGGAACACATTGCTGTAACCCATGTGCTCATCTGGCAGCAGCTCCACTGCCTGAAGCAAAGCAAAGAAATGATGGCAACACTGTGGTCCCAATAGGAGGGATGGGGCATTTGTGCTTGGATAAAACATTGTGACAGCCAGATCTTCTGGGCTCTGCCTTGAAAAAGAATCTCTCAGAGAACCTAATGGAGCCCGATGTTGGTGTTATTTAAAAGCAAGCAAAATAAAGAGCTAGAGGCTGCAAGCCCAGGATAAACAGCAATGGCTTCACAGGATCTCGCTTACAAACCCCCAGGGAGGAAAAAGCACATCGGGCAGCCAAAATAGGTCTCAGCTCCTCTCCATTTCCATGTTTCCTTGTGGATGGGAAAATAAACGAGGTCCTGGGAAGATCGTTCTGTGCTGTGCATCCTGGCACGCTGCAGAGCTGCTCGCCTCCCGCTGCTCCCCCAGCCCCATCCCTGCCATGGCCTGGGTGCCCCCCAGCTCAGGCTGCCCAGGGCCCATCCATGGCTTCAGACACCTGCAAGGATGGGGCACCACAGCTGTGTGGAGAGCAAATGATCTTCTGATTGGGTTATTCCTTCTCCAGCCTCCCCTGAGGGCTCACCTGAATCCCTCTCTAGCAGATCTCCCCATCGCTTTTTGCTTCTCTGTTGTGGAACTGAGCATTTTCCACCCCTTTATCCCTCCTGCTTTGGGCAAACCCTCTATTATCTGCCTGCAGATGTTATCACTGCTCTTTTTCTCTAGGGCAAACAGCCCAAATTCCTCCAAGCCTCCCTCATGGATTACATACCTCCTAGGAGCTCCCAGTTCTGTGTTTTGGTGAGCTTTGGGGGATGTTCTGGGGAGGAAATTTTTTACTTTACAGGGACAGTGTGGCCCTGGCACAGGTCATCCAAAGAAGCTGCAGGTGCCCCATCCCTGGAGGTGCCCGTGATCATGGATGGGCCCTGGGCAGCCTGAGCTGGGGGGCACGCAGCCCACAGCAGGGATAGGGCTGGGGGGGGGCTGTGAGGTCCCCTCCTACCCACTCCATCCTATGACTCTACAACTCCCAGATGTCCCCATGTGCCCATTCCCACTGAGCTCCCCACACGCTCCAGCCCTCCTGCTGCTCTGCAGAGTCCATCTGATTCAATCACACCCGCCTTATTACACCACCCAGATCAGCTCTGCCTCTGTTTCTCCAGCATTAGCTGCAACACTGCCTGCTCAGCGCTCACCTCTCCAGTGAGGACTGATGCCAGCCAGCACAGAACCACCAGCATTGGCATCATCCACCTCCGGAGCTTGGCCGCTGCTCACTGCAGCAATGCAGATGCCGTGGGGACACTTAGGGATGCCCAGCTGGAGCTCTCACATGCTGGTTGCTCCCCATGTGCCCACAGCATGGGCTCAGGGGCAAACTGGGGTGACTCCTGCAGGGTGAAGCAGCACCATCGGGGCTCCATCAGGGTGGCACGAGTGCCTCGGTGCCCACGTGGTGTTGGTGTCTTCTCTCCCATACCTGTTATCAGCTCTGATTTTGCAGCTCTGTGACGACGTGCTGTGATAAGAGCACTCACTCGAGGCTGTTTCTTCTCCAGCAGCATGTGAACAAGGGCAGCCAAACCCCATTGGTGGCCAAACCCCATCAGCTCCATCCTCAGTGCCTTCATCTTCATCCTCCTCCTCTTCCTCCTCTCCCTCCCGCATTTGCCAGCTTTGCAGAGCTTCCCAGGTGGGGATGGGATTTATGGGCAAGATGTGATTTATAGGGCCAGCTGGAATTACAGGCCTACTGCTCTACTTGCCTGACCTGTGGGGCTTTTCAGCAACTCCCTGCTCACTGTGCTGCTGTGGCATGCCTGGCTCCAGGTCCTTTATTCCTCTTTGAGCAATGGATGTTTGCTCTCAGCATCCTCAGGGGGATGGATTTCCCTGAGCTGTTGCTATTGTAGCTGGGACCATGGGAGGTGAAGCAAAACTCCATTTCCAGAACATCTTTTTGGGGCTGCAGCCCAGAATGGAGCACTCCAATACCCAGACTGCGTTTCTGCAATGGGAAAACCATCTCAGTGATCCCCCATCCCCATCATCCAGCCAGTTCCCGCAGCTATGTTTCCAATCCTGGTTGGATTTGGGGGATTTTTGCAACGCTGTGGGGTCAAGCGGTGCCCTGGGAAACTCACCATCCAGGATGAGGGGATTTTATCAATCTGCTTGTGTGAAACATTAGATGGAGCAGGACACGGCGTTGTTCCTGTTGGGTTTTGCTGCTGATTTGCTCCAGTCGATTCCCAACCACTCCATACAGACACAGAGCAGGGATGCTCCAGCTGTGGATCCCCAAACACAGCACACAGGGTGAGCTCAGCCTGGCTGCTCCCTGCAACCCCAGAGGAAAAACCCGTGGGCACAAAGCCAGTTTCATAGGGCCGTTGGGGAGGGGAGAGCTGGGGCTGCAGAGATAACGGGAAATGCAGGGCAGGGCGTGGGGCTGCAGCTTGAAAGCACACAGATGGAGATGTACGGGGTGCGTTTTCCCGCAGCTCAACTTCTCATCCTAATAACCGCCCTGGAAGGGCCCAAACAGCAGCTAAGAATCATTCATGGTGTGATTCAGGGAATATTCCCCGTCCCTCCCCCCCTTGCTGCATCCAAAAGCCATGCAAATGGATGCTCTGCACTCTCTGGCCAGCTCTGTAGATAATGGTCTCGGAGCCATCAGATGAATTATTTGTGATCCTCATTTGTTCTTCTTGAATGCCAGGTGTTCCTCATGGCACCCAACAGCCGCCGGCTTTGGGGCTGCTGATGGAGCATTTGTGGCACATTTGGGTTCTCCAACCCAAACAGAGCCCAGCAGGGCCTCTGCCCCACGGCAGGAACTCAGCCTCAGGGCAATGCTTTGTGCCAAATGAATGGGAGCCTTCTGGAGGTGGAGAGAAGCCAGAAGGGGTGTGACAAAAGCTCCAAAAATCAGAGGGACAATAGAAAGTGGTTGGATGTGGATTAGGGGAGAACATCTGGGCTAGAGTTACTCCCTTTCTCTTGGGCAAGTGCAAAGCAGGAAAGCACTTTGCAAAGTCACCTCTAGCCAAGAAGCTCTACAAACTGCTTGGATTCTTGGATCTCCTTCTGGAAACAGCATTTGCCAAAATGAGTTGCACTGACCTTCATGGTGCACTCTGTGGCAGCAGGGAAGGGGCATTTTCAGCCATAGGGTGAATTAATTAGGGCAGAATTTACCAGGTTTCACCCAATTCTCCATCCCAAGCACCCAAGCTTTCTGCTAACAGCCCGCTCCAGCTCATCTGGAGGTCAGAGCCTGCTCCAGGAACATCTACATATAATGACCATTGGGGTCATCTGGATGACGATTCGGGGCAAACTCCCTCCTTTCTGGGCCCAGGGAAGCGACAGGCAGCAGGAGCAGCTGGAACATCAGAAGGATGTGACGGCGGGATCGAAAAAGCTCAGAAGATAAACGGCGGTCGAGGGATTAATGTCAACAGGAAACTCATGCCTGACACAGGTCGGGAAGGAGAGAGCGGGGTTACTGCTGCAAACTGCTGAGTGCGGAGGATTGAGGCTGGGAAGTAAAAATCCCCACCCGGGATTTTGGGAACTGAAGTGCCTGCAGCTCCTGGAAAGGAAGAGAGAAGGAAGAGCCCTGCAGAGAGGTTGTGGTTTGAGCAGGGGTGCAGCAGGGCACCGGGTGATGCTCAGCAGTTTGGGGTGATGAACCCTTGGCTTGGCTTGAGGGAGGTGCTTGCTCTGCCTCTTCTGTGGGAGCAGCTATTTCATGCAAGCTAGGATATATTCTAGCCTCAGGGATGAGTTTTGTAGCCTTTGGGCACAAAGGACCACACCGATGGCTATGACTGTCTCAGCATCCTCAGCCATCAGGAGGGCAGATCTGGCCACGTGTCCCCACTAAGACAGGAGGCTCTTCCAGCACCTGGTTTCAGCAAGAATATAATCTTATAATCACTTAGAATCATAGAATTGCTCAGGTTGGAAAAGACCTTAAAGATCATCGAGTCCAACCACAACCTAACCATCCTACCCTAACTCTAACAGCCCTCTACTAAACAAGCCTTGGCACCAGGATCACACATTTCCCTTGGAAGGACGAATGGCCCATCCTGAAGACACGAGGACATGAGTCTGCAGACCTACAAGTCCCACCTGGATGGAGCTGTCTCCTCAAGGAAATAAAGTTGTATGAATGTGGGAGAGGTATGGAGATGCTGATTCATCTTGGCAAGGTCACAAGAGTGCTACAACGATTCTCTCATTGCCCCATCCCAGGATGGTGCCCCATCCCAGGAGGTGCTCGAGGCCACGGATGGGCCATGGGCAGCCTGAGCTGGAGGCACCCAACCCACAGCAGGGGTGGAACCAGATGGTTTTTGAGGTTCCTTCCAGCCCAACACATTGTATGAGTCTAGGATTCACTCTAAAAAGACTGAGCTTCCACTTCTCCAGTGTTTCATCCATTCTCTCCAACGCAGAAATGTTCCATGCTTTTATCACTGGGATGCTGACAAACTCAGTGCCTACACCACCTGTTGGTTCCTTATGTACAACATGTAGCTGTGACACAGCTCCATCACTCCGATATACATTCAGAAAAATGAAAAAGCTGCTTCACGTGAACATTTCCGAAATGGCAAAGCCAGGAAAGAATGAATGTGGCTGGGAATAAACCAGGAAGCAGAGCTACCCAACGCACTTCCCTTGCCAGGAGTGTGACCTTGTCTCTGCTCGGAAATGGCCACGTGTGGGAAAGAACCTTGGCTACATCCAAAAGGCTGAAGGAGATGGGGATGCACGGGGAGACTGCCCAGGTGGGCAAGGAGGAAACGCCAGTAAATGCTTCTCCTTTTCTCCTCCTCCTGCTCCCATCACCCGGTGGAGCTCAGAGTTTAGATTTCGGTCATCCTGGAGGGAGCCAGTCTGACCGGCTCCGCTGCAGCGAGGTGGGAAAGCGAGCTGACTGCACGGAGTTAAACATTAAAAATGAAATAAAATTAAAAATACGTTCTAAAAAAAAAAAAAAAAACAAAAGGCAAAATGGGTTTAACAAAGGCAACTTCATCCCGATATCCATTGACTCGTTTCTTGGGAAAGGCAGAAGGACAGCAGCGGGCTGCTGGGCATCACCTCCGTCCCGATGGAAGCGGCCGTGCGCTCCGGCACCTTATTTGGCTATGGCTGCATGGAGGGAGCACGGAGCTCTGGCAAACAGTGGGAAGAGCCGGGGATGCTTGGCTGCTTCTGACGCATGAGCCCACGCCGTGCCTTTCTGACCTTGCCCCAAATCTCGGCAGCACATTGGTGATGTGGCCGCCCGCCTCCGCGCACACCCACGGCATGGCATGGGGACCCTGGGGACGGCGTCTGCCGGCCACCGACACCCTGAGAGCAGGGAAAAGGAGCAGCAAGAGGTGCTCAGGGCAGGAGAAACCAGCAGCAGTCAGCTGTAGTGAAACAAGGCGGCCGCAGCAGGGCTGCGATGCATTGCATCAGCTGGGAAGCTCGGCCAAAAGGCTGGAGCACAGAGTAACCCTTTCAGTGTATGGCCCTATTGTTTGGCACTGGAACAGCACTGAGATAGGATCTGAGAGCTCTGCTGTTAAGGGCTGGTGTTCCCCTGCTGGCACCCTGCAAGCTGGGCTCCAGCTCCCAGGTTTGGAAGCAGAAATGGGGTTCTGCTGGCCAGGAGCGATGCCCAGGGAAGAATTGAGTTGGATTAACGTTGGAAAAGATCTCTGAGATCACCTGGTCCAACCATCTGCCATGCTAGCTTGAGTTCTCCACGCTCTTTGTGTGCTAAACCTCAACGCTTATAGGAGAGGGGATCCCATCATAACAGCAAAAGGGAAGAAGTGGTGGGACCCCATCATCCTCACCATGAGGTTTTTGTTGTCCTACCAATTATTCATCTCCGGAGCCATATAGGATGGGCACGCAGGAAGCTGAGGACAGTGCCATCCCCAAGGCAATGGAATGGCTTTCATGGGACACGGTGCCACTGCCAGCCACATCCTGCCCTCCATCCTGCTCCCTCCACACATGACGGATGGTCAGGAAGCCGGGTTGCCTCGGCGGGACGCATGTATCATTGGGTGGAGAGCTGCAGGAAGCGGATAATAGGGGTTTTTTTTCAGTATTTGTGCCGGCTCAGGCTCTCTGTTCAACCAGTTCCCATTTCCTAAGCTCTCGGGCGGTCGGGATGGAGGGCGGCAGCGCATCGCCCGGCCTCGGCTCCACGAACCACGACGCCAAGGTGAGGCTTTTGTCTTTGCGTTCTACCAACGGGACAAGACGAACACATCCCAAAGCCACCAGCAGCCAGGCCGTAAGCGCGGGCCGGCTCGGAAAAACCCCACGACCTCCACCGGCCCCAGCGGAGCCGCTCTTCGGGGCCTCCAAGGCACCGCACGGGGCCGCGCCGCCGACGGGAGCCGCTCCGAGCCGTTCCGTGCGGCTCCGAGTCCCGGATGTTGGAGCAGCCCCGGCTGCGCTCAGTCCTTCTTTTCCATAAAAGGCCAGGGGCCCGGCGGTCGTTTTTCCTTTAATTATCCCCCTCCTCCTCCTTCGTCCCTCCTCCTCCTCCTCCCATCCCATCCCATCCCTGCCCGCCCCTTCTCTCCCCCCGCCCCCCAAACGGCGGCCCCGCAGGCAGCGGTTCGGGGGCGGCCGCGCTGTCCCCCCCCGCGCCCCCCGGGCTCCGTCCGTCCGTCCGTCCGTCCGTCCCTCCCTCCCTGCCTGCCTGCCCCGCTCCGAGCCGTGCCGTGCCGGCGCTGAGCGCTGCTCTCTGCGCGCAGGAGGCCGGGGCCATGGCGCTGGACGGGATCCGCATGCCGGACGGCTGCTACGCCGACGGGACGTGGGAGCTGAGCGTCCATGTCACCGACCTGGGCCGCGACGTCACCCTGAGGGTCACCGGGGAGATCCACATCGGGGGAGTCATGCTGCGCCTCGTCGAGAAGCTCGGTGAGTGCCGGCGGCCGTCCTGCCCCAGCATCCTGCCGCGGGGCTCTGCCCCGATGCTTTGCGTTAGCGGCCAGCGGCGGGACGCTGCCCCGACGTCCGACGCCCTGCTCCGGCAGCCGGCTTTGAGTCCCAGCACCCTGCCCCAGTGCTTTGCTTTACGACCCAAAGCCCTGCCTGCACCGCCTCGGCACCCGGCCCTGAAGCTCTGCCTTAATGCCGTGCCTTAATACGCAGCACCCCGCTGCAATACTTTGCTGTAGCGCTCAACACCCCGCAGCAGGATTTTGCTTTAGCATCCAGCCTGCGCTCGGGGCACTGCCCCAAGTCTGTGCTTTAGCACCCAGCACCTGGCAGCCAGCGCCTTGCCTGCACCCCGCAGCCAGGGCTCTGCTCAATACTGTGCTTCAGCTGTTGACATGAAGCCCCAGAGCTCTGCCCCGACGCTGTGCTTTGGCACCCAGCACCCTGCCTGTATGCAGCACCCAGCACCTCGCTCACATCTGGCATCAGGAGTTGGACTCGATGATCCTTATGGGTTCCATCCAGCTCAGGGTATTCTGTGACACACCTCGACCAGCACCCTGCCCAGATCCAGCATCTGCTCCTTGCCTGTCCCCCTGCATCCTGCACCAGTGCCCCATTGCATCTCTCTGCATGCCCCAGGGTGCCCCTGCACCCTTCTGAGCTCCACCCAGACCCCCAGCAGCACCCACCCTGCACCCACTCCCATCACCCCGGGTCCTGCTGGCTGCAGTTTGCACGGAGCTCAGAAATATCATTGCTTCGGGCTGTTCGGTGCAAGTTCTGTGATTAACAAAAAGATCTAATTGGCAGAGTTTGCTCAGAGCACAGCTGAGCATGGTCAGCATTAGGGGAGGTGGCTCTTCGTGCCTCTGGCTATGGTCTGTGTGTGCTTACCCAGCAGTAGTGCTGGGGTGGCTGCTGTCATTGCTGGGATAAAACATGAATGTTGCACTGCAGGCGCATGCCTGGGGCTGTGGGAGTAGCAGAGCTGTCAGCCGTGCCCGTGGGTCCTGCTTAAATCATAGAATCATAGATAGAATGCAACGTGTTTGCATGGCTGTAAGAGCAGCGTCCTGCTTTGGTTGTCATTTGTGAATTGTCTGGAGTTCAAGGAAGGAGGAGATGGACTTAAAGCAATCATTCGATCAAAGGGTCTTCTGCTGGAGGCAGCCCTGGCTCCAAAAACCCATTTGTGTCTGTTATTTTTCTGCTGGAGCTGCAGAAAGCTCAGCCTGAAGCCAGGCCGAGTGCTTGGGGAAGCAAAAAAAAAAAAAACCAAAAACCCCCCCACCAAAACAAAATAATAGGGAAGAAAAACAACAACAACCCACCTCGATGGCTTTCTAGAAATGGTAAAAACTGACCCCTGGGTGATGGAGGGCTCTGCTCGGGGCTGCCGAGGGGACCCGAATTAGAGGCTGACGTCAGACGTCCCCGCGCCGTGCTGGTTAAATTAGGCATTGTATTGAGGGGAAGGAATGCCAGCAGCACGGAATGGGATTCTGCTGCTCTGTGCTCAGCTGTCGGCACAGCCCACGGCCGCTCGGTTCCATGAGTCCAATTCCCACTGCTTTCCCCCATCCCGGGGCTGGTTTGCTTTCTTAACGTCTCTGTGTTTAAAAAAGCAAGCAGTGTGATTGTTTCCTGAAGGATCTCCCTCTCCCTCTCTCTCTGTTTTTTGCTGTGGGCTTTAAGGAAACTTCCCAAAGCTGACGTTTCTGGCAGTGCTGGGATGCCTGGTGGTGGATGGCTGGGATGCTGATGGATGGGGCTGCTGCTGTGGGCCAGGCTTGGCTCTTCCATGGGCTCTTCCATTGGCTCTCCATTGGGGAGCTTCCATGGAATGTGGGGCCAGGCTGACCCTGCTGCCTCTTGGTGGACCCCTCGCATTGGTGAAAACAGTTGATGGCTTTGAACATAAACCCTCTGCATTCCCTCCCTGCAGCTCCAGCAGCTTGCAATTAAAACCTATTGCGATTGGAAAAACCCCCAAGCGGGGATTCTGGTTACTGAGTGAATTGCAGCGACCTGCGTGCTCCCCTGTTATTCATCACCCCTGCAGATTAAGACACTGTGTTAATTGAGCTGTGCCATGTGGTCGGCAGAAAAATGGGCAAAAAGTGCTGAGGTTGGAAGAGCAGCACTATTTATTTAGTAACCTATAAAGGTCCGGGGTAAAATCCTGGTCACAGCATAGGAGCTGTGCAATGAATCCTACCCGTGCTGTTGTACTGTGTGGCACCCATCAAGTCGGGATGAATTCTTCTCTCTCTGTGTATTTATATGTAATTTGTTAACAGGGGGCTGCACTCCAGGCTTGGCCCGTTTGCAGAAGACAGCTGATTGCATTGGAAGTAGGCAGCAGCTGCTTGGCTTTGCCCAAAATCCCGAGCAGGGCTGCTGCCTTGTAGGAATTCCGCCACTATTGCCTGACTTACAAAGTCAGTGCGAGAGGAGGAAGGAAGGAAGTGAGCAGAGGTTATTGTTGTTGTCGGCTCGAGGCTGTTTTAAACATATGCGACCAAAATGTTGCTTCCATTTATTTATTCATTTGTTTGAAATGTGCCTGGGAGGAGCTGGTGGGACGTTCCTGGGGAGGTAGGAAGCTCGGGGACGGGGTGTTGGCTGTGCGTGCCAATGGGGCTGGGGGACCGAAGGGCGCCGGTGCCATCCAATGGCGTGGTGGGAGCCCAACTGCTCAAAGGCTTCATGTTGTGGTCAGTCAGGCCTCTTGGAAGGATTTGGGCAGCAGATTCCAGCTCTGCCATCCTCTCTCAGCTCTTCGGTTGTGTCCTCATGGTGTGTCCCCTGTGGGAGGGCAGGATCTCACCTGGACACAAGGGCTGATCCACACAAATTTGGGGTTTTTGGTTGATGTAGCGCATGGAGAGCTCTTTCTTCTGGTGGTTTCAGCCTGCAGATGCGCCTGGGGGAATGGTTTTAAAGTGAGACAGGGGAGGTTTGGGTTGGATATGAGGAGGAAGTTTTTCAGCCAGAGGGTGGTGAGGCACTGGCACAGGTTGCCCAAGGAGGCTGTGGATGCCCCATCCCTGCAGGCATTCAAGGCCAGGCTGGATGTGGCTCTGGGCAGCCTGGGCTGCTGGTTGGTGACCTGCACACAGCAGGGAGTTGGAATTGTGCTCCTTTGCAACCCAGGCCATGCTGTGATTCTCAGCACCTGGTGACCCACATCCTCCTAGGGAACGTCACGCCGGGCTCGTTAGCTGGGCTGGGATGTGGGCACAGTGCCGGTGCAGCAGGCAGCACTGGGCTGTGCTGGGGCAGGAGCATCTCCTGGGGTAGCCAGCAGCATCCCAGCTCTCAGTGGGGTTTCGTGTCGCTCCGTGTTTTGCTGTCAGCACGTGGTTGATATCTCCACACTGAGTCCTTGTCCCTGGAACAACGCATTTGTAACAGCACTGAAGTGGAACACGCACGTCGCCGGTAATCGGAGGACGCATGCAGGCTGCGTGCTGTACATCAGCCCCTGGCTCCAGGAAGCTGCTGCACAGGCACGCAGCGGATCGCGGGGCTGCAGCTGACATAAAGTCCTCTTTGTTGGCGTCAGTGCAGCCAGCGAGCAGGACTTGGGGGCGGGGGGAGCTGGGTGCTGTACGTATGCTGGCAGGTCCCAGTGATGCGTGCTCCCATCCCAAGCGGCGATGAGTCTTTGGAAGCCTCCCCAAAGAATTAAAATCGAAACGAAGCAATCTATTTCTGCCGTAACTTCCTCTCTGTCGGCTGGTTGTTCTTTGTCCGTGCGGCGGCACGTGAAGGCATTGGGGTAGCGGCCGTCCCACACCTGGAGGCAGAACCCATCTGCGGCGGTGCTGGGAGCGTTTCCCTTCCGACCCAGGCTGGGGATGCCGGGGGGTTTGCGATGCCCGAATTGTCGGTGACCACAGACAGGAAATTGTTGGGTTTGCTGCTCAGACCAGCCGAGATCGGCGGCTTCCTCTGGGCACGCAGTCGGCTGTGGCACAAAGTGTGGGATGGGGCTGGGGGAGCACGGCTCACACCCTTCCCTTGGTTTCATATGCTGTGTTTGTTCCTGGCGGCGGCCGGCCTTTCCTTTTCCCCACCCTCCTCCATCGGGCTCTGAACGCGGCGTTCTGCATTGAGTCTGACTGTGTTTGATGTGATGTCGGCTGTGTGTGAGTTGCTCCTTAATATTTAAAGGGATGGATGAGGAGCTGACTGCCTCCGGGTGGGAATTTCCAGAGGGATCCCTCACCGAAACATTGCAAAAAGCAAACCAGGAATCTCCCAGTTTGCTGAATGGGGGAACTTTATTGCAAGAAGAAGCCAAGCAGGGCCAGAAGGACGTGGTTACTGCATGGAGGGATGGTGCTGAGGTGGGGAGTGGGTCAGGTTTTGGGGAAGGGATCTGTGCTCCAGAATGGCCTTAAGGCAGTGCTGGGCCATCAGCTTCCCAGTGTGCATATAGGGATTCATAGAACCACAGGATGGCCTGGGTTGCAAAGGAGCACAGTGCTCATCCAGCTCCAACCCCCTGCTGTGCGCAGGTCGCCAACCAGCAGCCCAGGCTGCCCAGAGCCACATCCAGCCTGGCCTTGAATGCCTGCAGGGATGGGGCATCCACAGCCTCCTTGGGCAGTTCCTGGTGCAACCTGTGATGGTGTTGGGCTTTCACCTTCGCTCTTCTGTTTCTGTGGTGGGGTTGGGGTGGGGGGACAAAGGGTGTGTGGCACCGCTGTGGAGTTCTTGATGCAGGGAGTGTTTGCTGAGTTGGGAAAGAGCACAGGGAGTGTTTGCACTGCATGCTTGGCTCATTGCAACATCACCGATTGCAAAGCTGCTGTGAGCCCGCAGTTTGGGCACTGGGGGGGGTTATTGGGTGGTGGGGTTTTATAGAAAGGCTGCCTGGATGCTGCAGCAGTTGCAGAGCTGGCTTTGCAGGGGTGCAGCTGTTACCAGAGGGATGGGTGCTGAGCAGAATGAGGTGCTGGGGTGCGGGCTGCCTGCTCAGCCCCGCGTTATCTGCGTGCTGCATGCATCCTGCACAACGTCCTCCTGCTGCTATCATCTGCAGCACCTCCTGGCACAGCTTGCACAGGCGCTGGGCATGAGCCATGGTTGCACCTCTAGGGATGGAGCACCCACAGCTCTGCAGGTAGCTGTGCCAGCTCCTCCCCACACTCACTGTCAAAAAAAAAATTCCCCCTCCACTTCACCTTAATCTCCCTTCTTTTAGTTTAAAGCCATTCCCTGTTGTCTCATCACTGTGACCCGATGCTGCAGTGCATGGGGACGGAGGGATGCGCAGTCATGGCAGCTGGAGGCTCCCTGCAGAAGTGCTTTTCCTTCCTTCCTTCCTTCCATCCTTCTGCTGTGTATCTGGGCAGTGCATTAATCACACCAGCCCCACCGTAATCAAGTTTCCTTGCATTGCTCCTGGTCCCATCCACCGCAGCTCTGCTGCTATGCTGCTGGATGGGGTTTGTGGGAGGAGCACCCTGCTACAGCAGGGCATGAACCCTGCTCAAAAACCTCGTTTAAAAAGAAAACCCCACCTTTTGCTTTCCTTCATTCTCTCCCTTAGGAAAATGGGGGTGTTGGGGTCACAACGACATTTGTAGGGCCAGGACTGGGGAAGTGGTTGCAGCTGGAGCAGGAGGGATATATGTGCAGGAGTGCAAGTGGCACCGTAATGAATCAGATTGCCAAGTGCTAGCTGAGTAATCCTATTAATACTGAAAAGAGCTTCCTTCCTAGAGCTTGCTGCAGAGCAGGAGCCACTTGCATGCCTGCAAGGCTTTGTCCTTGCTGGGGGTGCTGCCTGGGTTCTGCAGAGTGACCATCAGTCAGTGATCATCCTGAGCAAGGATATGTCAGGCAGCTGTGCCCCGCATTGCATCCTGCATTGCATTTAGGGGCATGGCCAGTGCAGATGGTGGTGATGGGTCACATCCTACATGCATTTAGGAGCACGGTTAGTGCATGTGGTGGTGATGGGTCAGCTCTTGGACTTGATGATCTTAGAGGTTTTTTCCGACCTTTGAGGTTCTATGAACCACTCACAGAACCATTCATAGAACCACGAAGGTTGGAAAAGACCTGTAAGATCAAGCAGTTCAATGGGTTTCTCATAGCTGGCCTCATACAGGCACAAGATTAAAACCCCTTATTAAATCTTAGGAGTACTGAGAGCATCACGTTGCTGATCGCAGCGCACTGCAGCAGCCTGGTAATGGTTCTTAGAGGCTGTTTGTCTCTGTGTGCTGCAAAGTATAATTTTTCAGGTCTCATTACCAAAGGGCAGAAGGATTTTATCTTTGATCCTTTTCCATTTAAAGTCCCAATGTACGCTCCTAAGTGCCCCAAACCACACCAACAAATAGATCGTTCCTGACCCCATCACCCAGCCGAACCCACCTGACCCCAGATAAATGGAAACAGCTCATTTTCTGCATTTTTTTTCCATGATTGTCCAAGAAGGAGTGGCTTTGGCATGTTCAAAGGAATCTGGGTGTATGGAGGTCAGCAGGAGCAGGAGGTGGTGCTGGCAGGTCCCAGCCCAACGGGATCAATAGATGGACGTGTGTATGTGTGCATGGTCGTGTGTGTATATGCAGAGCTGTACACATGTGTGTGCATTTACCAAGAGAGAATGAACATACATGTAGGGAAATACACTGTGTGTGTGTATCTATAGCATGTATGTGATAAATACATCCAGGTGTGTGATATATATATCACATATGCACACGGTTATATACATATATATATATATATATATATATAAACTGTGCAGACATAAAGGACTGAAACCCTATCACAGCCTGTGCCCTTCCACTTGAGCACACACACATAGACACATATATATGCGTGTGTATATGGAGAATCAGAGTCATTAGCATTGGAGAAGGCCACTAAGATCATCCAGCCCAACCATCAGCCCATCACCACCATGCCCACTATGTGGGTAAATGTGTGTGTTTGTGTATGGGTGAACATGAAGATATGTACATGTGCACACACACTGTGCTTTCCCATGTGGAGATATATGTGGAAATGGTCAGTGTTTGAAGATAGTCCTATGTAGATGATACATATAGATGTGTGTGTGCATGATATATAATGTATATTTTAGATACGTGATTACTTAATATATGGAATATTGATATATTTGTATGTATTTATATATTTTATATCTATATTATATATTTTGCATACATACCAAGCTATATCTTTGTATTCTTATCTTTATATGGGTCCATATGTATGTGTATGGGTCCTTATATGTACAGATAGCTCTACCATATGCGTAGATAGATATAGTGCCTATATTCCTTGAGCTTGTGCAGGAGATTTTAAATCGTTCCCAACCCACATCTCAGCCCTGTGTGGCTGGCTGTTGGCTGTTGGTCCTGCAGCAGGAGGGCCCATTGAGGACAGGAGATATTGGGATATCCCCAAAGCAAGGAGGCACAGGCAGCGTTGATGTGACACCAGGGTCTGGTGTGCGAGTGCCAAGGAGCTGCTGCAGGGCTGGAGATCCCCACAGGTCCTTCTGGCCTCCCTTAAGCAGGTGCTGGTGAGCTTGGAGTATCCCTTGTTATTTTCTGCTGTGTGAATCCCAGATGGGAACTGTTGGCAATGGAAACGTGCCAGTGGCATTGGAAGGCACCCATTGGGATCACAGAATGGCTTGGGTTGGAAGGGACCTTAAGGCTCATCGGGTTCCAACCCCCCTTTGAGCCCAGCCCCAAGGAAATCACAGCTCAGTGCTCAGCCCTCAGCTTGCTGCTAACCATTTCCAAGGCTTCTTTATGTGCAGCTGCTCCCCGGCCATCTCACCGTTAACCCAAAGTGTTAATTGCTCTCAGGCTGTGCTTGCCATGCCTGAGAGGTTAATCTGCAGCGAGAACCCAAATCCCCTCCTGTGCTCTGTTACACATAAGTGTTACTGATTCAAGATGCCTTTTTTTGCTTCCCCCACCCCCTAAACTTCAGTGCCAACCTGTTGAGCTTCCAGCTGGGCACAAGTTGGACCTCCTTACCAAAGTCCATTGTAATGATTTCTCAGATTTTTCTGAGAGTAGCCAAGGCTTGTGCAAGTTTGCATGCTTTTCTATATTTGGTTTTGTTTAATTTGATTGCACAAAGCTGCTGAAATGTCCAGCTTAGCATTTCTACTTTCTGGCTGTGTGATGATGCCGTTTTGTCACAGATTAAAAGGAAAAACAGACAGGGATCAAAAAACCCCGTTTGTCGTCCCACGCTGCAGGGCTTTGGGTGTGGGCTGGTGGTCACAGAGTGGCAATGGCAGTGGGTGACAGCTGGTGGCTCCTATGTGGGAGTCCAAGGTCACAGGAGGGTCTGGGGCAGAAAGCTTAGTGCCATGCCAGGGTTTGACCCAGAAAGTACCTTGGCTTTAAACCTCTTTTTTTACTGCGGAAATTAAAGTAATCCTACAAAATCCATAAGCTCAAAACTTCCTGCTAACCCCATTCCAAGGGTAGAAGTGTGTCCGTAGTGTCCTGCATCCTCTTGGGGTTCTTCTCCACCTGCCCACGTGATGTCCTGCAGCGACGTTTGGGTTTCCCTCTGGGAGGAGGGCTTTAATTCCCCATATGGCTGTTGATGCACCCCAGTGGTTTCGGAGGTTCTGAGCCCAAGGAGAGCTTTGCAAAATGCAGCTCCAACTTTGGATCATGAATATCCCAAGTTGGAAGGGACCCACGAGGATCGTCGAGTCCACTTCTTTCCTTTGAGTAACATCTGGGAGTTTTCCAGTTTCATTTGCAGGGACTGCAAGACTTGGCAGGAAGCTTGTTTAATTCCACTTAATTTTGTTTAATTCCATTTTCTGTGCACGTGGACATGGCTGGGCTCACCTTTGGGTAGCATGGCTGTGGAGACAGGGCAAGCCAACAGCTGATACCAAACAGTAAAGTGAAAATCCCTCCTGGGAACACGAGGAGTTGGCCATGAGCCCCTTGGTGTCCCATCAGCTGGGACCACAGGGACCCGGTGTGACTCTCCTCACTGCTTTTCCTCCTGCCTAGCCCATTTCTGGGCCAGTGGTAGAAATGTAGGATGGTGTGGGTTGGAAGGTTGGAATGTCCTGAATGCTGCATGATGTGCAGAAAACAGCCTTTTTTTTTGGCATTGGTGGAAATGACAGCCGAGGGGAGCTGTTGGAGAGGGTCCAGAGGAGCCACGAAGATGAGCAGAGGGCAGCCTATGAAGATAGGGTGAAGGAGCTGGGCTTGTTGAGCATGGAGAAAAGAAGGCTGCAGAGTGACCTCATTGCAGCCTGCAGTACCTAAAGGGAGCCTGCAGACAGGAGGGGAGTCAGCTCTTGGAAAGGGGAGATGACAGCAGGACAAGGGGAAATGGTTTGGAGTTGAGGGAGGGCAGATTGAGGTTGGATGTCAGGGGGAAGTTGTGTGCTGTGAGAGTGGTGAGGTGCTGGAACAGCTGCCCAGAGAGGCTGTGATGCCCCGTCCATCCCTGGAGGTGTTGAAGGCCAGGTTGGATGGGGCCCTGGGCAGCCTGGGCTGCTGTGAAATGTGGAGGTTGGTGGCCCTGCATGGCACAGGGGGGTTGGAGCTTCGTGATCCTTGAGCTCCCTTCCAACCTGGGCTGTTCTGTGATTCTGTGATGAGGAGGCAGTGACATCCTTCAGACCCGTTGGTACATCCCATAGCAAACAACTCATCCCCGAGCAAAAAGCTCACCTCCGAGCTGGCTGCTATGGAGTGCAAGCAATTATTTCTGACTTTTGAAGGTTAATTCTGGTCTTGGTTTTAATGGGTGAATGCTGTGTTTGTTGCAGATGTCAAGAAGGACTGGTCGGACCACGCGCTCTGGTGGGAGAAGAAGAAGACGTGGCTCCTCAAAACACACTGGACGTTGGACAAGTATGGGATCCAGGCTGACGCCAAGCTGCAGTTCACACCGCAGCACAAGCTGCTCCGCCTGCAGCTGCCCAACATGAAGTACGTGAAGGTGAAGGTCAACTTCTCCGACAGAGTCTTCAAGGCGGTTTCCGACATCTGCAAAACCTTCAGTGAGTACCTTGTCTTCCATTTGTGCTCTCGTGCAGTAAAACTCATTAAATCACTGCTACCTTCCACCTTCAAGCACTCAACAGCCAACCTGGGGATCAGGCAGCCCAAATGCCTGCTCGTTTTGCCTTTCAGTTCTGTGTGTTGATACCTGCAGAGCACTGCAGATGTAACCCACAAAGGGATGAGGTTTCCATGCTGAGTGATGCTTTCAGAGCAGAGCTGCTCGCAGTGCTGCACTGGCAGCAGCACCCTGCTCCCTGGTAGAGTTATTGGTGCTGGGTTGTGATTTCTATCTGTATTTTTGCAAACATAGGCGCTAGATGAAGAACAAACCCTGCAATAGGAAATCTGCCAGATCCCTGGGTCTTCTTCTAGGAGAAAATGGTATTAGGGATTAAGTGATGATGCTCTGCTATAAAACTGTCTGGTGGAAGGAAGCAGCTGATTCTCCCTCCTTCCTCCCTGATTCCCTTCAGTAAGAAGCCCCAGGAGGGGTGGATCATTTGCTATACCAGATGTGCAATGTTTGCACTGCTTTTTACTGATCTTCCCATGTTTCTTATTCCACCTCCCCCAACATGGGCCGTGGTCACTCAGCTCAGAGGGACCAAGCAATGCCCACGCTGCTGTAGTAAATCTATTTCTGCTCTTCTAGAGCAGCTCTGGTTACTCTTGGCTGACCCAGTTGTGTGAGCAGGAAGCTGGAAGGGAGCTGTTACGACACCCGCTGCGCCGGTGTATATATAGCTGGTGATGAGTCTTGAGAGGGCTCTGTGCTGTTTCTTTCCTGTTTTGGGTTTGGTTGAGTTCTGGGGCTGTCTTGGATTGTCTTTTTTTTTGAGTTTCATTTCGATAAATATTGGGAAAATTCTCCTTAAAACAGGAAAAGCTTAGGCAGCGTTATTTCCAAGCAGATTTAGCATCCCACCCCCATCTCCCATTGCATCTCCTATTGCCATTTCCAATACCTTGCTAGACAGTGAGGCCACGAGCGTCTGCTTTGCTGCTGCTGATTCTAGCAGTGAGTCATGTTGGGAAATTCTGCTGGAGTTAATCATGTAATGAGAGCACAGAGCAGCCAGAACCTTACATGGGCCTGAAGCAGCTCTTGATTTAACTCCAGGCCTCCCTGTGTATTTATGAGTAAAGCAGGAGGATAACACTAATATTTAAAGATGTGCAAAGAGGGGAAATCTGCTCAGAGAGCTGCAGTGAGCAGCACAGGAAGCGCTTTGACATCTGTCGTGGGTGTTTCTGCCAGGTGCTGGGGTACCTGATGGTGGGGAAGGAACAAAAGAAGAGTTTGGCTTAAACCCAAGCTGTTTGATGGCAGATGGGAGCTGTGAGGCTGAATGTGGGGGTTGCATCTTGTTTAGCCCTTCTGCTGGTGTGTACTGGAAGCCAGATGTTCAGCGGTGCTCAGTGTTGGGAATGGGAAGATGGGACTGGAGGCTCTTCATGGAGATCTATGGATGCTTTTCTATCTGGTTATATGTACAGATATATATATATATTATAGATATCTATAAGATTAATATGTATATGTGTAGAATCATAGCTTGGGGAAGACCTCCAAGATTTCCAGCCCACCCCACCATGCCCACTGCCAGCATCCCTCAGTGCCACGTCCCCATGGCTCTGGATCACAGTGACCCTCCATGGGCAGCTGTGCCACTGCAGCGCCACTCTTTCAGAGAAGAAGCGTTTCCTAATTGCCTCCCTCAGGAAAACCAAGCACATATTTCAAGGTAGAAAGGGAAGGAGGTAATCCCTGCTCTAACATAGCTCTTTTCTCTGAAAATCCCTTCATTTCTTAAATTACCGTCTGCTGTGGCCTGCCTGAACCAATGCTCAGCAGAGAAAATTGTGTTTGTGAGTCACTCATAGCTTGGATCTGTTTGCTGTCTTTGCCCCCAGAGCATCCAATTACATACTTCACTAATTTTAACATATGGCATGATTAAGGAGTAATTAGAAGTAATTCCTCGTGTCGCCAGCACTCTAGCTGGTTGCATCTCTGCAATGCTCCATAAGCAAGCAGGATCACGCTTGCGTATGTTATTTAGGTTGTGCTTTTGCTTATTTTGCCTCTAAATTACAGGATATGCCAAGATTTAGAGTTAACGACCCAAAAGATTGAGAATCCAACCCAAAAGATTGGGAATTCCTCGAATTGTGCAGTCGTGTTTGCTGTGCTGTGTTTGGCAGCCCATGGAGGCTGCTCACAACAGACATCAGATACAGGCTGCTGCTGTGCAGAGAAAGCCTGGGAAGGAGGATGCAGGAGGGATGTTTGTGCTGTAGAGCTGTGGCACATGTGGTGTATTTACAGTTGGACTCAATGATCTTAGTGGTCTTTTCCAGCCTTAATCATAGCATGATAGAACAGCCTGGGTTGCAAAGGCGCACGATGCTCATCCAGCTCCAACCCCCTGCTGTGTGCAGGTCGCCAACCAGCAGCCCAGGCTGCCCAGAGCCACATCCAGCCTGGCCTTGAATGCCTGCAGGGATGGGGCATCCACAGCCTCCTTGGGCAACCTGTGCCAGTGCCTCACCACCCTCTGGCTGAAAATGAGTCTGTGGTTCTTGGTGATTCCATGCAGTGCCACAGCACAGGGCAAGGATGCTGCCCTAGCTTTTGTTCTGCAATTGGTCTCAAATCAGAGAGCGATGGGGAAGGAAGGAAGGAGGCTGACATCTGTGGAGTGTTTCTGCCACTGTCCTTCGGTCCTTGCAATGGCTTTGCTCCAGTGCGGTGCCTGAGATTTGCATTTCCGTCACAGGCTGCAAAAGGGGAATTGGTGTTACAGCAGATGATGAATGCTGTCAGAGCTATGTGAAATGGTTTGGAGGGGACGTGGCAAGGCAGAGCAGCCTCCATTGCAGAGCTGGCCCATTGGGACTGGCCAGTGAGGTTGCTTCTGTTCTGCATCTCTTTTAATTAAAATGAGAGCATTATTGCTGCTGCCTTCTGGAATACAGCATGTCACCAGTGGGATTTCTTTTCAGAGCCCCTAATCTGCAGATGGAAACGGTCTCAGAGAGCAAAGCTCACCTCTGGGGATCCTGGGGGTGGATGTGGGAGGATTCTAGAGCTGCTCACACGTCCCCCAGTGTCCGTGGAGGTCGTGTGAAGCTGGAAAACGCAATCTCATTCCCAGTGGAACAGCCCCTGTGTTCCCCCTGCAGCCGGTGGGGAGGGCACTGGGATGGGAGGAGGGTGGAGAGAGCAGCCCGGTGCTGGGCCTGGCTGTGTGCCTGCCGTGAGGGCAGGCTTTGGTCTGCAGTCAGAAACCACAGAAAGAGAAAGTAAAAGTTCCCTTTTTTGGTTCAGGGATTGCTGAGGGATGGGGATGTGGTGCTGCTTATGAGTGCCCTATGTGTTCCTGTCCCATCGCTGCCCTGCTGGGGAGGTTTTCCCTGCCCAGCAGACAACCTAGAAGGTATGTGAATGCAATTCAGCATGCTGCATATCAGCAGCTGATTGGTATGGGGCGAATTGCAAGGGGAGGTTCAGGCTGGATGTTAGGAAAGGGACTTGAGTAGGGACAGCTTTGAAGCTCTTCCTTCCAGGCTCAGCTATGACCCAGAATCAAAGTACAGCTTTGAGCTGTACTTGGAGCTCCCAGATCTGTTTGCAGGCTCCCATCACTGCGGTGAAATGGCTTTGCCCCCACTTGAGCAGCTCCCCAGGCCAGTTCTGACCCACCAATCACATGGAGCTCAGAGCAGATGAAGTCCCTGCTTCTCCCATGGAGAAAGGACTGAAGAGCATTCTCCAGTCCAGTGATGGTCCCCCTGGGCTTCTCTTTCCTGGACACCCCAAAATACCATTGCCTGGATAGGAACCCCCAAGAATCCAGAGCAACGAGAGCCCGGTGATGGAAATGTTCTACAACTCTCTACAACTGCCTGAAGGGAGGTGGTAGCGAGGTGGGGATCAGCCTCTTCTTGCATTTGACAGCGATAGGATGAGAGGTGATGGCCTCACATTGTACCGGGGGAGGGTCAGGTTGGATATTAGGAAGCATTCCTTCTCTGAAAAAGCAGTGCTGCAGTGGCACAGCTGCCCAGCAGTGGTGGGGTCACCGTCCCTGGAGGTGTTCCAGATGTGGCACTGAGGGATGTGGGCAGTGGGCAGGGTGGGCTGGTTGGGGTTGGGTATCTTGGAGGTCTTCTCCAATCAGCCGCTGCTGAGCAATCATCCCGTGTAGCTGCAGACAGACAGAAGCTCTTTGCCATCACGCCATCACTGTGTGATTAGAGATGATGCTTTCCATCTGCTTTTTTCTTAAGCTGTTTCCCTGTGGGCGCCTCGTGCTGCTCTGTAGGTTCTCTCCCTGTATCCTGGGCTGCAGGCAGGATGCACTGCTGCTGCTGGGCACGTGGGAGAGGAAAAGCAAACAGAGCTGCAAGCAGGAAGGCTTTTTTCCCATGCCTCTGCATTTCCTGCCCCAGCAGCGCTGCGGGTGTCCCAGAAATGGAGAGTTGTTGTGGTGGGGAAAAGCTGCTGTCCTTATAAGGTTCTTCCTCGTATTCTTCACTGGTTGTGCGTTCGTACCTCGGAGAGTGGTGGTCAATGGCTTGGTGTCCAGACGGAGATCATGATCAGATCATCCCAGGCTGGATGTGGCTCTGGGCAGCCTGGGCTGCTGGTTGGTGACCTGCACACAGCAGAGGGTTGGAGCTGGATGAGCATCGTGCTCCTTTGCAACCCAGGCCGTTCTATGATGAGTGACAGCTGATGTGCCCTGCTTGTCCCAGCCTTCGCCTGCAACCCGAGCCATGCTGCTGGTGGCATTTGGGAGCAGCACGGTGTGAGCTGGGCGAGGTGTCACCCCTGGCTGTCTAGACACTGAATATGACCCTACCTTATTTATTTATTTATTTATTTATTTATTTTGCTTCTCTTTATAAACTGATCTCTCCCCCAGTACAGAATGTCCTCTGCCTTCTGAAGTATTTGTAATATTTCCACGCCCTCGGATGCCAAAAAAACTTCTATAAAAAGCTGCTATTTCTGCAAAAGTGAAGCCTGTTGGTCCTCCCGGGGCTCTGCCCAGCCCCATTAGCACATAGAGTGCTGCTGGCTGCCTTGGGAAAGGCACGGGGCAGAGCTGGGGATGTGGGACAGCCACCCCTCTGCCCATAGCTGGGGTGCACCATCCCTGGAGGTGCCTGAGGCCACGGATGGGGTGGATAAGCTGGGGGGCACCCATGTGGACTGGATGATCGTGGAATCCCCTTCCAACCCGACCCATGCCGTGATTTTAGGATTTAAACTATTTTTTTCTTCCTTTATGCCCGGCTCGAAAACAAAGCAGCATTTCTCCTAAAATATCGAGACCAATTCAGGGTTTTGCACACGAGCAGCTGGGGGAAGCAGCCCTCCCCCAGCACAGTGCTGGGATGCTGGGCAGCACTGCGGGGATGCTCGGAGCCATCGCTCCCATCCCAGCCCCTGGGCAGGGTTTGCTGCTGCCTTCTGCTACCGCCAGCAGAGGTTTGGCAGTAGCACAGCTATTTCTAAATATGTCTAGGGGATGGGTGTGGAAGGAAATCTTACCATTTAGAGAGCCTGCCAAATTGCAGTGGACTCAGCTTTTTAAATCGCAAAGGCCGAGTGCGCCGCTGCCAACTTCTTCATTTTTTTCACTCTTTTTATTGCTCTCCTGTATGCGTCTGCTGTGTTCACGTAGAGTCTGAATGCACCCCAGGACCAAAATAACGACACGTAGTCCCAAAGTGACCAAAATGGAACAAACTCTTCCCCCCCCCCCTTTCTCCTCCCCATCCCTGTCCCCATCTTGCTGTGGAGCAGCGTCAGGCTGTATGTCACCGTGTGAGTCAGTGGATTTTTTCATCCTTACTCTTCTGTTGACAGAGCCCCTTTAAATAGACGTCCATCCCAAAGCCATGAGGAGCTGCTGGCAACCCAGCTCCACGCCTGTTCTCTCTTTATGGCCCGATGCTGAGGCTCTAAGTGGATTTATTCTCTTGTTTGTGGCGCTTAATCGAATGAGTTTAATTTGACTTCAGCAACTTCAGGGAAAGGCTCAAAGTGCTGTCTGGGCTCCAAAAGGCATCCGGATAACGGGAGGCTGGGGATTTCATCCCACTCATGGAAAAATCATCCAAACATACAGCGTTTGGCTCCTCCTGTCTCTCCTTTTTTATTCGCCTTACACTAACGCTGGGTTCCATCAGTGCTGTCTCCTTCCTCTTCCACCTCTCCCTTAGAGGCACCTCCAGTCCAGTGCAACCTGGTTTTGACTCTGGGCACCACTCAGCGTCAATAATTTGGCAGATGACAGCAAGCTGTTAGGAGGTGTCAACCTGGCTGAGGGTGGGAAGGCCCTACAGAGGGATCTGGAAGGGCTGTCAGTGTGCTGAGGCCAATGGATGAGGTTCAATGAGACAAGGAGCTGAGTCCTGCACTTGGGTATTGGAGTCCCCATCCCTGGAGGTGCTTCAGAGCCGTGGAGGTGCAGCACTGAGGGATGTGGGCAGTGGGCATGGTGGGCTGGGGTTGGGCTTGGGGGATCTTTTCCAACGTCAGTGATTCTATGATCCCATGATCAGGTCTCCCAGGCACACCATTTTTAGGTGGTTTTGCGCTTCTCTGCTCCAGCAGCGCATCGTTCATCCAGCTCTCAGGTTTTCCATATGGAATTTTGGAAGGCAGAGCCCATGCCAGGGTGAGCCCTGGTTTTGCTCTGCAGCACATCAGGTGGCTCACGGGATGTCCTGACCGACCTGCTGGCCCATGACTGTAACACAGAGCTTGGCTTTGGCCCAGATAAATATTTAAACAGCCAGGCAGCTGAAGAACCCATAATAAAATGTTCTGAATGTGCTATGGGTGAGGAGCTGCTCCATGGTCAGATGCTGCAGCACCACAGCACAGCCACACTCTTATCTGCAGGCGTTCCCAATGCTATGCGCTGCTTTTTATTTTTTTATTGCCTTGGGTTTGTTTTGCAGAGCTTTATCTTGAATGAGTTAAAGATAAGGATAATACCTGGTTCTGTCGACTCACGGCGGCAGACAGAATTTGCTGATTCCCTCCCAAAAAATGTAGCTTGAAATCTGAAATGGGAGGGACGTGGGTTTTGAGGTCTCGTTTCTCTAGGAATCGTCGTGTCGGAGTGCAAAGGCTGTAATTTTTATGAGTCATTGGTTCGAGGCATTGGTTATCCAGTGCAGAAATATCCCACTTCAAAACACATGTCCTAGCTGAGGGCAACTGGATGAGCATTAAAGCGAGGATTTCCCCTAAACGTTGCGTCTGCTGCAAGGAAAATGATGGAGTTTTCAGTGTTTCAAGAGTAAGGTTAACCTTAAGCTGTATGGATTTTAGGCAGCCAGAATTGGAGTGGAAAAGGGAACAGTAACTTCTTTGGAGGGTTTGATCTCTTGGCATGTCAAAACCGGATACTGGATGTGTTGCAGTGGACAGCACTGGTAGTTGGTGGAGGGCTGGACTAGATGATAGCAGAGGTCTTTTCCAACCCTAACGATTCTGTGATTCTAAGTAGTGTGATTTCCCATAATTTTAGATTTGGGGGAAGCTGATGTATCCTGAGACAGTGCTTCCACTGGGTGATGCCAGCTTGGATGGACACAAAGGAGCAAAATCCTTCTTCCGTGCCAAAACCCGTGGGTTTTGTTCCTGCCTCTGCTTTCCCACAGCTGCAGTGCACCTTGGTGTTAAGGATGCAGCGTCTGCGTGGTTTGCTTGATGGATTTGGTCCAAAAATGGTGTGAATTTGGAATTTTACCGCCATCAGAGTGGCTGTTTTCCTTCAAAGCCAGTTTTCCAGGAGCAGTCAGTGCACTGTTCTGCGGAGAAGGAGGATTTTTCATCCCAGCTCTGCTGCTCATCTCTGGGCAGGAGATAAATGGGCACAGCTGGGCCGGGTGGGCTGTGTTTGGGCTGGAGCAGAAAGGAGAGATTCCAGGGGAATGAAAGGCCAAGAGTTTGTCTGCATCAGCACAGCGCAGCCACGGATGGGATCTCCATAGGCAGCACCCAGCAGGATGGGCCGCTTCCAGCCGCGCCGCTGAGGGAATAGCTGAGATTTCACACGCTTGCACAACATGCAGAAATTGAAATGCTAAATGGATCGTGATCATTTACAGTAATTTCAAGCAGACTTCGCCACCGCCATCTGTCTTGTGTGTACAGACAAGGAGTCTCTCTTTAAGCAAACACAGTCCCTGCAGATGGTAACAAAAGCAGAAATTGGAGAGCAAACATTGCACCGCTCGGAGGTCAGCACTGCAGCTCTGCGGGACCAGGACTCAGGGGGGGCTGAAATGGGGGGAGATGCGGATGGGGTTTGCTTGGCTTTGAGGCTGCAGTCCCCATCTGGGGAGATGTTTTGCCCCAGAGGAACATCTCCAGCGGATGGCTTTCTGCAGGCACAGTGTGACCTATCCAACAGCACGACCTGCCATTGGATTTCCAGTTTTTCACACCGCTTTAAAGACGTATCTCTTGCCTTTATGGCCAGAAAATGGGCTGGCGCCCTCAGCAGCTCCCTGTCCTGCTTTCCAACTAACTGGAGCACCACCATCTGCAAACCCTTATACCCTGGACAGTCTCTGCTTTAGCTACAGTAACTAAACACCGCATTTGCCAAGCCTGTCTCTATTCAAAACACGCTTGAGGAGCCTTTGTAAACTTATTAATCACAGGCAGTGTCAAGCGTTTTTTTCCTCCAGTAGTTTACTGAAAGATTGAGAAGCACAACCAGCAAAGTGCTCAAAGTTGCTTTTCTTTTTTTGCTTTTCCTTTGGCTTTGGGGTCGGAGAAGCAGACGGCGGTGCTCACTCACTGCCTGCATGCTGCACACTTACAGCAAGCTTCACTTTTGCTCTCCCCATTGCAGCCCAAATGCCTGCAGTTGGCTTTGGGAGGGTTGTGAGATGACGGCGTGTCCAGCAGCTGGCCGTTGGGGTGAAATTTGGGATTTATCTCTGTAAAACGTGCCCAGCCACAAAGGGGCTCTTGCATGCCAAGGATGCTCCGCTGTGCCTCGTGGCGCTGCGCGGCTTTGAAGCAGCTGCTGAAAACTCACAGCATCCTTTGTAATCCGAAGAGAGCGTCACGAACAACTGAGGAACTATAAAAAGTCACTTTGAAATCAGATGGTCAAGCGTTGGGCCGTCTCCAGCAGATTGCTTTCAGGAGCAGAGCTTGGCCTGCAGCCCTTCTCTTGGCCTCTTTGAATGGTTTCAGCTGAGCGGCAGCATCAGTTGCTAATGCACCATAAATAAACAGCCGAGTATAAACCTTGCTAGCAAAATACCAGGGGAACTCCTCATTTTAGGCACTGCTGCAAGTCATCCTGTGCTCGTGACCCCAGTTATCCCAGCAGATTTTTTCTTAATGAGATAAGCTGGAGGCGAGAGGAGCGAATCGGAAGAGCTGTCTGTATTCCCGCATCGGGCGTTTGTTGGGAGGAATGGTTGAAGCACTGAGTGATGGTGAAACCTGAGTGGGTGCAGGGAGGGAGCTCAGTGCCATGGGTGGTGTTTGTGTCGTAATAATGAATCAGGGTGCACTTTAATTAATTAAAGCTGTGTTAGTGGATGGTTTGAGGGTGGGACACCCATAGAGTGGGAGATTCTGGCCATAGTATGGAAGATTCTGCTCAGAGAAGTTGTGGATGCCCATCCCTGGAGGTGCTCAAAGGCCAGATTGAATGGAGCTTGATTTACTGGTCGGCAAGCAGCCTGTGGCATTGGGGTTGGAACTGGATGATCTTCGAGGTCCCTTCCAATGTTCTATGATTCTATGGGTAACGTGGAGGTGCTGGGTTAAGGGGTGCTGGGTCTGGATGTCACCAAGGACAACCACAGCCCGGGTGTGGGTGGAAGCAGAGGTTGTACAGATAGCATTGTGGCCCCACAGCGCTCACCATGTCTGCAAGCAGGGCAGCAAAGTCTCAGAGCAGGACACAGCCTGCCAGACAAGCCATGCTGTAATAAGGCTACAAAATAAAGTCATTTTTGGAACGTGCTGTTTATGATGGCAGCCGTTCCCTGGCAAATGTGGACATAGCAACCACACAGGGGCTGGGGCAGACTGCATGACAGCAGTGCCAGGGCCTCGCCACTCTAATCATGAAGAACGTCTTCCTTAGATCCAATCTGAACCTACATTTTAGTTTTTAAATGTTCCCAGGTCTTTGTCCTCAGGGCTGCTCTCTGCTCATTGCCCAGCCTGTATTTGTGCTTGGGATGGCCCCAAGCATTGCACTAAGCCTTGTTGAACTTCCCAGTCCTGTCCACGTCCCTCTGGATGGCATCCCTTCCTTCTGTCATGTCAGCTGCACCGCTCAGCTTGGCGTCATCCGCTGTGGGTGCACCTGGTCCCACTATCCGTGTCATTAATACTGGTTTTTGTATGAAACCCCCAGGGGAGACCACTCATCAGCAGCCCCCTCCTGTTTGCATTGTGCATGGGAAGTGCAGTGTTTGGCCCCAGTGCTGTGTGAGCTCTCCAACCATAAGAAAGGTGTTTGTTCCAGACAGGCTTGATCTCGACTTCATTTTTAGCCTCTGCAAAACAGGAAAATCAGCCCAGGTATTTCGAGTTACTGGATGTGGTTCCTTAAGGAAGGATTTTCTCTGCTTTCCCCATTTTTTTTCATCTTGCCTTTGTTAAAATGGTCCATTATTGCCCAGCAGTGGTGGGCCACCATCCCTGGAGGTGTTCAGTGGAGATGTAGCACTGAGGGATGTGGGCACTGGGCACAGTGGGATGGGCTGGGGTTGGGCTTGGGGATCTCGGAGGTCTTTTCCAACCTTAATGATTGTACAAATTTCTCCCCAGACATCAGGCATCCAGAGGAGCTCTCTCTTCTGAGGAAACCCAGAGATCCATCGAAGAAAAAAAAGAAGAAACTGGATGATCAATGTGACGACGAAGCCTTTGAGCTGGAGGGCCCACTGATCACACCAGGGTCGGGTGAGCCTGAGCGTGCGCACTTTGCAGGGCTGCACGTATGGGGAGCAGGGACGAAGAGGCAGCTAGACAACGAAATGGGAGCATATAGAGGGAAAAATGTGTAGTGGCATTGATCTGACCTAAGTCCTTACGGTCTGTGCAAGAAATGGGCCCCACATGATTTCCATGAGCTCCCTACACTGGTGAGCGGTCACGCCGGCACAGATCAGTGCCTGGGGCAGAGGTGTGTAGGGAGGCAGAACAAGGCCAGGCTTTATAAAATAAAAAAAGCAACCAAGCGTGACCACATCAATGCACAGATTGTGTTACTGAGATGTTTTCTTACCCTAGTAAGAAAGAAGCCAAATGGAAAATCATTCCTAATTTCACATTCCAGGTGTGTTTTAGGCAGTGCCACTGCTCTAAACCTTATTTATGGCCCAGCAGAAGCAGCCTTGTTATTAATTGCATTAGAGCTCCCTCCTGCAAAGGGTGTAGTTATGGATTGGGATGGTACAAAGCTCTCGTGGCGGGGGGGGGGTTCTTGCTGCTGTGGGATTTTGCCAGCCTGTCTCACAGAGCATCGCTAACAAAGCAGCACCGCTAACGGAGCAGCACCGCTTGCCACAAGCAGCACATGGATGCGGGGTGTTTGCCAGCAGAGGGTTGTTCTGGCTCTGCTCCACGGGGCTGGGATGAGGGAGGCTGCGAGTGGGAGCACTTAACCCTGGTGGAGTCACAGAGGCAGCCGTGGTGCTGCATGCCTGCAGGCAGGCGAGACGTGGCTGGCAGCCAGCGCTGTGGGTTTCAAGTCCTGCACGAGAGGGATGCAGGGCAGCAGGCTGTGAGAACCCAGTGCCTCGGGGTTCAGTCGATTGGTATTAATTGCCTTTGAATTAAGCGAGGTGAGAGCGAAGGTCGCAGCAGCGTGGTCAATGCTGGCGGTGCTCACCTCTGCAAGCAGGGTTGGCATCTCCACCTGGGGACAGGCAGCGTGGACTGGCTTTGTATCCAAAGAGAAATACTCCTTTTTTTTCCCCCTCCTTTGTCACTCATTCTTTTCTAAATCACTGAACAATCCTTCTGGACGTTTCCTCTCCCATCTGGAGGAGATCTCCCTGTGTCTTTCAAGGCTCCAGCCAATGCTCATTGTCATTTGGCACTTCCATCAGGAGAGGCACTCAGCAGCCTTTCCGACAGGCAGTGTTTGCAGGGAGCATCTCTGTTAGATTAATTCCAAGCCCTTGGCCCTACTTGTGGGAAACGTATGCAGAAGACACTTTTTAATTTAAATTATTTATTACTCTTGCAGTGAGTCACTTTGAACTGTCTGCTCGGTTTGTCTTTCTCGTACTGCATCTGTGAATGCAAGGATTTTTGCTGCAGGTTTAATTGCTGCAGTTACCTGTGATGTTTAGGTCCCATTAGTTTGACATCGTCTTCTTAATCTGAATAAACTCTTGTCAGTGTTGTTCCAACGCCTGTCTGTGCGCTGGATGCTCATGTAAAATGAGTTGGCACTTCATGATCTGCTTATTTCAGTGCACATAGATTCAGTTTTTGTCACCGAGGATGTCTGGCAGCACAGCCAGCTTAAGCCTCTGCAGGGCTCATAATAAGCCTTGCCCTACAGTCTCCATTGAATCATAGAGTCATTCAGGTTGGAAAAGACCTGTAAGACACCAACGCCAGCCCATCCCCACCATGCCCACTAAGCCACGTCCCCCAGCGCCGCATCTGGAGTCCTGTATTCGCTTACAAAGAAGTGAGTGCTAAAAGCATCCTTGGCTTTCCGAGGCTTTCTTATCTTCATTCCCATTTCCCTTACTACCAGGCAGTTTACAGTTGCATTTCTAAACTATTCAGGTTTCCTTGCCGTGGCATTGGCTGTGTTTGGTACGATGCCATTGACCAGCCTAAAGCATCAAGGCTAATTGTGGGGGCGATCCCATCAAAGCTGCATGAGTTTGGCTGACTGATGTCAGCTGTGTTGTTCTCCACAGAAGGGTCTATCAGACGCCCTATCATTCCAGATCAGACTGCTGGGACCAGATTTATGCATCTGATTCCATTCTGTCCTAAAACTGGGAAAACCCGATGGCGTCCTGCATCGTTACAAAGCGCTTGGAATAATTCATAGAATCATAGGATCATAGGGTTGAAAAGGACCACAGTGATCATCTAGTTTCAACTCCCCTGTATAATTCTTCAGTGTTCTCTGAAATTTTGTAACACTCTTCAAAATGGCTGGAGATACAGAAGATATTTCGCCTATCTGGACGCGGGTTCCCAAAATGCAGACCACGGGTGTTGTGTGTGATCATTCACATCTTTCCTGCATGATGGATTCGGACCATCCCTGTGGCTCAGCCTTCCTAGAACTGTAGAATCACCAAGGCTGGGAAAGACCTCCAAGATCATCCAGTCCAACCATCCACCAATAGTTCCCCATTAAACCACGTCGCTTAGTACAACACTTATATGTTTCTTGAACACCTCCAGGCACGGTGACTCCAACACCTCCCTGGGGCCTCCAGGGAGGCAATGCTTTGTAAGGTAGATTTGGAGTGCATTGAATGGCACGTCTGAGCAGTATGAATATGGAACTGGATTCCATAAGGACACAACTCGTTTCCAGAAGGCCAAGTATTGGTCCTCCTGAGTGATGCACACATTTATTCCCAGCAAACGACGTTGAGCTCATTGCCTGATTTCATAAGCAGTGGAGTCACTGACATTAGGACGCGCTCAATGAACATCCATTACGCTCAAAATATGAATTTTATACTCTTAACATAAAAATCAATGCTCCTTTGAGATCAATGGGGACGATTTAGCTCTCAGCTATTTTGGGTATGAGATGCCAAGTCGGGTCAGCTTTCTTCTCTAGGTAATTAGTAATTTTAAAAGGCTTTTTTTTTCCCCAACGTGGAGCTGTATGAGCTGTAAAACTTCAAAGCGTCTGGGAGTAATGCATGCTTTGGGATTGGTTTTGCACCAAATAGCACCACTTGCTCGGCGTATTAATATCAAATTGGCCACATAAGCAAGCTTCTCTGCCCGTGAAATGCCACATTTCGGTGCCTGGCCATTTCTTGTAACACGAGCAAAAGAGCTGGAGTCACTCGGGTTACTTTGCCTGCCGGCTCAGCTGGCACTGCTGCAAACACTCGGAAAAACCAGAGCTTTTGGTGCAAGTTGTGTACCAAGAGAACTTCTGGGTGGCTTTGCAAGCGTCTGACGTGTCGGTACAAAACAAGTGTGCAGGGTGCTGTACTTGGGGCAGCACGGGAGCACGCATCGCACGGCCGCATCGCTGGAGGAGCCTCCCCTGCAGTAAATCAGGGTGAAAACACGGCGGTTTCGGGTCTGCGTTGAGCAGTGATGGTTGCCAAAACCATGGGGTCATCTGGGTTGAAAAAGACCTTGGAGATCACCGAGTCCGACCGCTGAGCTGAGCGATCGCAGCAGTGGGGTGTGGGAAACTCAGAGAATCCTCATCTCGAGCGGTTCGGCGTAACCCCTGGTTTGGCAAACGCACCTGAAACGCCTCCCCTGACTTTAAGTGCAATCAGTGTAACGAGGGGAGTCTCAGCCACAGGCCAGCTCCGCACTGGGGTCGGGTGGCTCAGCCTCACGCGTGCTACTCAGCCCTCTTAACCCACACTTGTATTTCCAGCTCTCCTCCTTCCCTGCCGACCCGGTGACTTTCTCTCGCCTTCTCACTTCCCTCCTTTCTTTCCCTCTCCATAGGCACCGATATTCTTTACATCGGCCCCGTCAAAGGTGAGCTCCACCTCCTTAGGACTTTTGTGTTCTGCCTCTGGTCTCTCTGGCCGTGCCCTTAGTTTATTTTCCTGCTCCTCTAAAACCTTTGACTTCCAAAATCTTTAAGCTCCAGGTAACACCGGTAAGTGGGGGGTGGCCCAGGGAGACCCGCGGGTTTTCCCACGGATTCGGCTCGGGAATGGCTTTTCCATCAGTTTCGCTCTTGGAGAAGAAAGAGAGAGAGAGAGAGAGAGAGGTTGGGGCAGCTTGTCATGGGAAAACAAGCAGCGCAGTGTTTTCCAGCTGCGGAACAAAATGGTAAAAAAGAAAAAGGGAAGGTTTGACATCCGCTGGCTTCGGTTTTGTGTCTGAATTGGTTTTGTGTGGAGCTGGGCTTGGCCGCCAGCTCACAGCCGGCCTTTCTTCCTCTCGCTGGTAGGAAACATCTATTCCAGCCCAGGACTGTACAGTAAAACCATGACGCCGACTTACGACGCTCACGACGGCAGCCCCTTGTCCCCCACGTCCGCATGGTTTGGGGACAGCGCCTTGTCGGAGGGCAACCCGGGCATCCTGGCCGTCAGCCAGCCCGTCACCTCCCCCGAGTCCCTAGCAAAGCTGTACAAGCCGCAGGCGCTCCTCGACAAAGCCAAGATCAACCAAGGGTGAGTCCACCACTTGTTTGTCTTCTCTCGTCGCGATCTCGCGGGAGCTCTCTGTGTGTGCTACCCCTTGCTGATGATTTGCAGGTGGTTGGATTCGTCCCGATCCCTCATGGAGCAGGAGGTGAAGGAAAACGAGGCTTTGCTGCTCCGGTTCAAGTATTACAGCTTTTTCGACCTGAATCCAAAGGTAAGGAGTTAGTTTCTTGGCTTGCACCTTGCAGGCAAACGGTTTGGGCGAAGGATGCCTGTGTCTCCAGAGTGCATTTGTGCTGGTAAATATTCCACCACATTGCAAATGGGTGCTTGCATCAAGGGCAGGTGTGCATGCTGCCGTGCCCTGGGATGAAAGGCATTGCAGGGACTGCTTTGTGGCTGTGAGCCTTGTCCACCCCGGGCTGAAGGGAGCATTGAGAAAGGGTAATCAGACGAGGGTGTGTTGTGCCCAGAGCGAGGGAGGTGGCGGGTCTTGCTGTGGCACCTCTCTTATGAGCTGCGCTGTTTCTCCCTGTGCGCAGTACGACGCCATCAGGATCAACCAGCTGTACGAGCAGTCCAAGTGGGCCATCCTGCTGGAGGAGATCGAGTGCACGGAGGAGGAGATGATGATGTTTGCAGCGCTGCAGGTAGGAGATGGCCCCCAACGCTTGGTTTGGTCAAGCTTCATTTTGTGGCTCTTGTAGACCGCTCTGTTGATGGATTGCTTGGGATTCCTGTGCTGATAGGAGTTGGACTGCTTCTGTCTCCTGTCCCACTTATTG
Organism: Tetrao urogallus; assembly: GCF_951394365.1. Lineage (NCBI taxonomy): Eukaryota > Metazoa > Chordata > Aves > Galliformes > Phasianidae > Tetrao > Tetrao urogallus. The sequence continues at coordinate 58,466,493 of NC_136819.1, read as the reverse complement.
GGCAGTTAGCATGGTGGCTGCTGTTACTCCTTATGAAGAGGAATGTAGCCTTCTTTTCCCAAACATGTTTATGTCTGCCTGGACTTGTCGCTTTGCCCCGTTTGACAAAGCCAAGTGTAAGGACAGTAAGTTCCTGAGCTGCACATTGCTGGCATGCTGCCCCCCAAACAGCTGGTGGTAATCTGTGGGTTTCCTGGAACGACGTATTTATCTGCTTTATGAAGTCCTTGGTGTGATTTGGCATAAATACTACACCTGCTATTGACTTCTGTGGGACGGACAGTGGGCAATTTCCTATGTGTGGTCTGGCGCTCCTCGTTGCTGGAGGATGTAGGAGCATCCCCAGAGGGAGCCCGAGTCTGCTCTTAGGGCCCCTCCCAGGAAGAAAACGGTGAAAACAAAAATATAAAGATTGAGCCTAACTCTGTCAGCAGCCCACGTTGGGCTGTGCTTAGTGCTTGGAGTGAGGTTTCACTGCATTTTTGTAAAAACAACGTGAGACAAGAGAGGCTGTGGATGCCCCATCCCTGCAGGCATTCAAGGCCAGGCTGGATGTGGCTTTGGGCAGCCTGGTCTGGTGGTTGGCGACCCTGCACACAGCAGGGGGTTGGAGCTGGGTGAGTTCCTTTGCAACCCAGGCCATGCTGTGATTCTGTGATGGGAGATCTTTGTGCACGTTGCAGCCTCATCACAACAGTTGGGCCGTTTCAGCAAAAGTTTGTGCATCCAAAAATGCTGAGCGGTTGTCACTGGAAGAACACGGTGTGGTGCACGTCCTGGTGGATGAGGGAAGAGCAGTGGGTGCAGGCCGCCTTTGCTCACGCAGCCATGCCTTGCCTTTCAGTACCACATCAACAAGCTGTCCATCATGTCATCAGAAAACCACCTGAACAACAGTGACAAGGACGTGGACGAGGTGGATGCTGCGCTCTCCGACCTGGAAATCACCTTGGAAGGTGGCAAAACGTCGACAATTCTGGTAAGGGCTGTGGGCACGGGGCCGTACACATCCCCTCCTTGCCTCTTGCAAGCAAGGATCACTGTTCTGAGCATCCATCCTGCCTTATTTCCTTCGTCTCCCTTTTTTTTCTGTTGCCTGCAGCCCAGTGGAGCAACACGTTTGGGCGTGATGATCCTTTTTTCCAACCTTAATGACCCTACGGTTGTGATGCAGAGCATAGAGCCCAATAGTACTTTCATATTTTGAAGTAGAACTGCCACCCTCAGCCTGCAGAGATTGGCAGGGAGAGCAGCATCACTGGGATGCAGCAGAAATAGTGGGTTCAGTGGTTGGCAACCCTGCACATAGCAGGGGGTTGAAACTAGATGGTCACTGTGGTCCTTATCAAACCAGGTCATTCTGTGATTCTATGATCGAAATAGGGCCTGGTTGTCAGAGCCAAGAGACCGTTCACAATTTCTTTGCAAAGCAGAGCTGAAGCACAGCACTGAGGAGCAATCCTCACCAGACAGGAGTGAAGAAGGCAATGATTCGTCAAAAAAAAATCCATCCTTTTCTCTACCGGTTGCTCCCAGTAGCCATTTCCAGATGCATTCGAGTAATTGAATACGGATAATGGGCAATTAGTGGATTGTTTGTTTAGATTCTGCATTTTTTTTCCCCCGTTGTATCTGTAAACAGCATTGCTCACTGCAGACAGGAAGTAAACTGTCCCGCTGCTGGAAACTGCTGCAGCGCTGTTTGTGCTCCGTGTCGTTTGAAAACCCTTTGGTTGGAGCTCGTGGGAACTGGAAATGCCATTCAGCGTGACAGCGCTCAGCAGGAATCCCATAAAAACCATCGAATATTGCCCTCTGCTTTCCAGGCAGCACTCCCATGCAGTAGATGCTCTGTGTGCTTCCTCCCCCAGCACTGGAAGTGACCGTTTGGTGGTCGGATCTGGGTGACCTTTGAGGTCCCTTCCATCGCAGCCCGTTCTACGATCCTCTCCTTTATATTTTCAGGGTGACATCACTTCCATCCCGGAGCTTGCTGACTACATTAAAGTATTCAAGTAAGTACTGCTGGGAAGAGGTGGTAGCAATGAATAATTCATGGTCCTGCTGCCTCCTGTCCATTTCTTCCCCTCCTGACTCCAGATTTTACTGTGTTACCATGCATGGAAACCGCAGAGCCGTTACCCTGCAGTTTGCAGCACCTGGGCGCCGTGGCTGTTAACACATTTTGCTTTCTCCAGCACTCAGCACAGCCACTGGGTATTATTCCACGTTGTTCCCAACCATCCCATTTGATCCTGAAGTTCTTAAACGTCAACCCCTGTGCATGTCCCTGCGCTCAGGATTTATGGGTTTTGTTCATTCTGCTGCAACGTGGATGCCTGGGAATGGCAGCAGCTGGACGTTGGCTGGTGCTGTGGCAGCTTCCAGTGTTTTGCAGTTCTCTGCAGCAGCACAGGTTATGGTGAACGTTCTGGAAAATGAATAAACCCAACGGGAGTTGACAGGATAGGTACAGGGGCAGAAAAGTGATGGCAGTGGAATAGCTCCATAATGAGCCCCTCTGTTGTAATTGTCTCTGCTCCAACTGGGGCAAAGCCGCAGGACTGGAGCCCGCGCCATGCTTCAGGGTGGGTGGTTTTCCCCTGAAAGCAAACCATCGCACAAAAACCTTACTGTTTGCTTTGACGTGCTCGTTTGCCAATAAAATCAGGCACAGCTCTAATTGCTAACTGCTCGCCAGTTGGAGTGTCAGTTGTCAGGGAGGGAGGAGGTGTTGCTGGTTCACTCCGCTGAGTCGGTGCAATCTCTGAGAACTGCAGCTTGGATAAACTTCCAAAACTCCATTAAGGCACCAGTGGTCAGATTGGGTGCTGGGCACCTCACTGCTGCTGCATGCACATTTCTGCCAGCCCAACTTCTACATCTCCTTCGGTGCTGCAGTGGCACAGCTGCCCAGCAGTGGTGGGGTCACCATCCCTGGGGGTATTCCAGAGCCGTGGGGATGTGGTACTGAGGGATGTGGGCACTGGGCATGGTGGGGTGAGCTGAACTGGGTGATCTTTTCTAGCCCTAATGATCCTGTGATTGCAGGTGGTCATTTCGCAGCCCAATTTGCATCCCACCACCTGGTTAGCCCCGTGTTTGTAACGTCCCACACCCTGTCTCACAGGCCCAAGAAGCTGACCCTGAAAGGTTACAAGCCATACTGGTGCACCTTCAAAGATACCTCCATCTCCTGCTACAAAAGCAAAGAGGAAGCCAACGGAACTCCTGCCCACCAGATGAACTTGAGAGGTAGGAGCAGCATTCACACACTTGCGTGGCATTCCAGTGGTCATCTGCCACTGCAGCACCTTGCTTTTCCACTTGTGTTCCTAGCGTGCCATCCTGGGTGTGGATAAACGTGTGAAAAGGAGAAAGTGGCTGGGCTGGTGTGTGCTGAGATGTCTACCACATGGCCCACGACCCCGTTAGGTGCTGCCAGCTCCCCAGTAGCATATCTGTTTGCCACTCACCTCTCAGGCTGGACCATTTTTTGGCTGCAGAGTGAAGTCAGAGTGAAAAAGGTTCTTGCAAGCCCAGGGAGACAGCCTGGGGAAGAGAAGGCTCCAAGGAGACTTCATTGTGACCAGGCTGGACGGGGTCCTGGGCAGCCTGAACTGGTGGGAGGGGCAGCCAGCCCACAGCAGGGTGTGGAACTGGATGGGCTTTAAGGTGCCTCCTAACCCAAACTGTTTTATAATTATGGGGTGCTGTGATTCTGTGACCTTGGCCATCCCCATTCACCACCCATGTTGGCACAGTGGCTCGTAGCATTTCTTGAACACCCAAAGTGGGATGCTCATAGCACTAAACATCGCAGTGCACCCACACAGAACAGCACATGGGTGTTCAGGACCTGGCCAGTCACATTTTCCTGCACCTTTGTGAAAATCTGGGGACCAAGTGGTGTTTACCATTAGATCAAGGCCAAGGTGTGGGAGGTGAGTCCTGGGGGAACCTGTCAGCTTCAGTCTCTCTGCTTTCCATTTTCCCTTCACTGGGAAGAGGAGCTAGATGATCTTATAGGTCGTTTCCAGCCTTGTGATTCTATGATTCTAATATAGCTGTGTGCCACAGTTTGTGTCCCTGTGATGCTGTCCCATTGGATGATGCATTGTGAGATCTGCAATTTGGCAGCACCTAGCTGGAATGCTTTGCCTTTTCTTGTCCATTTTCCTTGTTTTCTCCGTGTTAGAACGTCCTTCTGAACAGTGGCTCCCATTGCAGGTTGTGAAGTCACTCCCGACGTGAACATCTCTGGTCAGAAGTTTAACATCAAGCTTCTGATCCCCGTTGCAGAGGGAATGAATGAAATCTGGCTGCGCTGTGACAACGTAAGTCTGTCCCCTCGTCCATATGGGTGACAGCACCCATCTCCTCTGCTCGGGTCCATCCCGTGGCCACCGCTTGGTTTCTGCTCAGCTGTGCAGGCAGGAAGGCTGTCGGGTGCTTGAGGGGGGTGGGCTGATGCCTCGTCCCCAGCTGACAGCCACGCTCTCCCTGTGCCACAGGAGAGGCAGTACGCCAGCTGGATGGCCGCCTGCCGCCTCGCCTCCAAGGGCAAGACGATGGCGGACAGCTCGTACAGCATGGAGGTGCAGAACATCCTCTCCTTCCTGAAGATGCAACACCTCAACCCGGACCCGCAGCTGATCCCGGAGCAGATCACAACAGACATCAACCCCGAGTGCCTGGTGTCCCCGCGCTACCTGAAGAAGTACAAGAGCAAGCAGGTAGGGCCGGCCGCGGGGCCGTGGGGTGGTGTGTTGGGATGCACCCTACTAAAACACAGCACCCGCTGAGATCTGTGCTCCGGCGTCAGGGAATGGCACCCACCACCATAATGACACTTTGTAGGTTGAGTGCACGTCAGCAGCGGTGCCCGTCCCTCGGTTGAGCTGTGTTCACCCCAAAAGGATGCTGCAGCTCAGCCACGCAGGATCCCGGTGCTGGCACCACAACCTGCACTGGGCTGTGCAGGAGCCCTCAGGATGAGCGGAGCTGCAGTTGCTTGCAGTGCTTTGTGCAGACTTGGCTGTACTGCGGTTTGCATATTTCTCTCTTTGCTTTCCCCCTCCTTCCAAATGCCAGTCCTTGAAACATTGCTTCATTTTACATCGCCACGACTTGTGCTTGAACTCGGCGCTGCATTCAGTCCGTGCATGACAGAGCTGATCTGTTTCGTGATGGAAAAAAACGCATGGCTTTCTGAAAGACATTACACTCCAGTTCAGCAGCAGAAATAAGGAAGGCATTGCTCTGTGGCCTCTCACTGACATGAATGGCTCTGCAGCCCGAGTTCTTGGGCTGTGGCTGCGTTCGACCTCTGCAAGCCAAGAAGAAGGCTGCAACTGAGAGAAGCAGGAAAAATATAACTTTTTATTGGCACAGCACGATGATTTCCTGGCAGTGGAGTTATATTTTATATAGCCCTTGTTCTTCTTCTGAATGAGCCTTTATATCCATTTGGATGGTGGAGAGGCTGCATAAATATCCAGCTTTGACATACAGCACCTTCCAGGCTCCGGCTCAGTAAAATGGGGGCACCTGGAAAAATAGTAGGATAGAACTTACTTAGTGTGCAGGCATCCTTGCTATGGAAATCAACCACAGGGCATGGCCCCATGGGGACAGTGGGCATCAGAATGGGAGAGCTGGAGAGATAGGGGCAGTTTCAAAGGCTGTTTGCTAGGAAGGACGGACGGACGGACGGATAGATGGATGGATGGATGGATGGATGGATGGATGGATGGATGGATGGATGGATGGATGGATAGAGGAGGGAATGCAAGGAATTTGGCTGAGGGTCCCCTTGTGCCCTGGCATAAGGAAGAGGATATTGAAAATGGGAGTTGGCATCCGGCCTTGTGAGATGATTTATGGATGTGGCAGCCCCAAACCTGCTTAGGCTTTGGTTTTTTCCATGTGCTGTTGCAGCAGTGTAGGGCTGGCATGCTATGTCTGGGGAGCATCAAATCTGAAACGCAAAAGATAGCTCAGGAGAGACCTCACTGCTCTCCACAACCCTGTGAAAGGAGATGGTAGTGAGGTGGGCTCAGCCTTTACTCCCAGGTAATGGCAATGGGATGAGAGGTGATGGTCTCAAGTTGTGCCGGGGGAGTTTTCAGGTTAGGTATAAGGAAGCATTTATTTTCCAGAAGAGTGGTTGGACAGTGGCACAGCTGCCCAGGAGAGGTGGGATCACTGTCCCTGGAGGTGTTCCAGGGCTGTGGAGATGTGGCACTGAGGGACGTGGGCAGTGGGCACGGTGAGGTGAGCTGGGGATCTCAGAGGTCTTTTCCAGACTGAATGATCCTGTGAATCTGTCTTCATCCCTTCTCCTGCCTTCCTCAGATAAAAGCAACTCAAGGCCCTCTCCATACAAATAAATAGAGCTGAGTTTGCACAGTGGCGAGGAGAGGAGGGGGTGAAGGGCATTTCTCCAAGCAGAGCCATTCCCACAGCAGTTGGCACCAGTGTTGACCCGGCTCACCTGTCCCTTCCCCACACTTCCCTTCACTTTAGCTGCTTTTCTGCCTACAGAGTCATGCATGGGTTTGTTGTTTGTTTGGTTTGGTTTGTTTTTTTTTTTTTTTGCTTGAACTTTGATTTGCAGATGATTTGCACTTTTTCTTTGCTTTGTTGCCATATTTCTGATCGCTTTTTTTTCTTTCTGCCTCCTTTTTTTTTTCGCCTTGCCATCTACAGCCAGGCTATGTAAGAGACTTGGTAAGTGACAGCGACCATCCAACTAAGCTGAAAAAAAACCCCACTAAAATAGTTTAGAACCCTTTTGGTTTTGAAAACAGCAATGGAAACACTAACACAGCCCATCCTCCCTGAGAAATTCCAGCCCTGTTTGTTTTTTTGCAATGGTCCCTGGTGATTTATGCTGCACAAGTGGAAACCCTACACCAGAAATCTGCCCTGCTGCTTGCTCACATCCTGCGTCTTCGATGAAATGAGCCCGAGTGCCCTCTGCCTTCAGGCAGGTCGGAGCTGGATTTGCTTTGTGTGTCGGGAGATGTTAAGCAAAAGCAGCTCCATCAGCTGGGCTCCCACTCATTGAGCACCAAACAGCAGAAATATATCCTTGGGATAGAAACGGCCATTTCTTTGCCTTGCTGACCCATACTGTTCCCAATGGGGTGAGCGCGGTGCCGGGAGGGCTGCTGTGAGCCCAGTGCCTGATGCTGATGTCTCGCTGCATAGCTCACGGCGCGGATCTTGGAGGCCCACCAGAACGTCGCCCAGATGAGCCTCATCGAGGCCAAGATGCGTTTCATCCAAGCTTGGCAGTCGCTGCCCGAATTCGGCATCACGCACTTCATTGCCAGGTCGGTGGGCGTGCGGAGCTGGGTGAGAGCATGGGGCCACGTTGTGTAGGCAGCATCGTACTGGGACTGGGGTTGGAATCCTTGGGTTGAGTTAGCTGCTGAATATAAGACATTAGCCTTTGGTTCCTAATCCCTCACTGTGCTGTAGGTTCCAGGGGGGGAAGAAAGAGGAGCTGATCGGCATCGCCTACAACCGGCTCATCCGCATGGACGCCAGCACGGGTGATGCCATCAAAACGTGGCGATTCAGCAACATGAAGCAGTGGAACGTGAACTGGGAGATCAAAATGGTGAGTGGGCAGAGCCCAGGTGTGTGCCGTGCACAGATGTGCGCCATGTCCAGATGTGTGCCTTGCCCAGCTGTGTGCCATGTCCAGATGTGCACACTGCAGTTTCAGTGCCATCTGCTCATTATTTCACACGTGTAGGCTTCTTCCTCACTTTCGTTGCATGGGAAAGTGATTGCTTTCCATTTTCTCTGGGCAGCCTGGTCGTCTGGTTGACGACCCTGCACGTAGCAGGGGCATTGAAACTAGATGATCACTGTGGTCCTTTTCAACCCAGGCCATTCTATGATTCTATGATTCTTGAGCTAATTGTTAAAGCATTGAGAGGTTTTGTTGCTGTTTCCCAAAATGCATGCATTGGGGTTTTTGCATTACCAGCAAGCAGCTCAGTGCTATCATCCACTGTGTGGAATGGGCAACAGAAGGAGAAGAAGTAAACAGCCATGGGTTGAGATAAAGGCATTTTAGTAAGACAGAATAGGAAGGGGAAATAATGGTAATGACAGTAAAATGTATATCTATATTTATAAAACAAGTGATGCGCAGTGCAGTTGCTCACCACCAACTGACCGATCCCTCACCCTTTTTGGGGATCCTTATGAAAATGCATTTTATCTGTGGCACAGCTTGGTTGTCTGCTGATTAATTTGTGAGCGCTCCTGTGTGGAGCCAGGAGTTGGATTCAGTGACACCTATGATGTCACTGGGATACGTGGAGATGTGGCCCTGGGGGGCACAGCCAGTGGGCATAGTGGGATGGGTGGGGTTGGGTTGGGTTGGGTTGGGTTGAGTTGAGTTGAGTTGGGTTGGGTTCGGTTGGGTTGGCTTGAGTTGAGTTGTGTTGGGTTGGGTTGAGTTGAGTTGAGTTTGGTTGGGTTGGGTTCGGTTGAGTTGTGTTGGGTTGGGTTGAGTTGAGTTGTGTTGGGTTGGGTTGAGTTGACTTGGGTTCGGTTGAGTTTGGTTGGGTTGGGTTGGGTTGGGGATCTCAGAGGTCTTTTCTAACCATAATGATTCAGTGATTCTAATCAGTGGTGAAACGCTGCCCTCCCCCCACGCCATAGGTGACGGTGGAGTTCGCCGACGACGTGCGGGTGTCCTTCATCTGCACAGAGGTGGATTGCAAAGTGGTGCACGAGTTCATTGGTGGTTACATCTTCCTGTCAACGCGAGCGAAGGACCAGAATGAGAGCTTGGACGAGGAGATGTTCTACAAACTGACCAGCGGCTGGGTGTGAGCCCCATGTACTGTAAGCCAAGAGGAAACCCCGTGGCCGTATTAATATTTAACTTTAAGAAGCTGTTATTTGAAATATGCTGCTTAATAAAGTAAGCTTGAAATGTATCTTTTTTTTTTTTTTTTTTAATCATGAACATTTTTGCATTACCAGACCAGTTAATCTGTGTGCACTAATGAGCACTTCTGTTAATTTGCTATAACGAGACCGTGCCTGGGCCAGGTGATGCTGCCTGCAGCCTTACTCCAGAACATGCCTGCAGCTGGGATAGGATTTGACTTAAAGAGCCAAATTTCCGAGAGAACTCTAAGCCATCTTCTTTAAAAGCCATCCGGGGCTTAAACGATATGAAGTCTATTTATCATGTTTAATGCATGAGTGTTTTATTTCCTTTTTTTTTTGTGTTTTCTTGTTGTATTTTTTTTTTATTATTATTCTGTACATTTGACCTGTTTGGAAGTTGTCCTCCCCATATGTAGAGTTCCAATCTCCTTTCACACTACATGCACCAGGACTGCTACGGGTGCCTGACGTTCTTCTGAAGATATGTGGCCTTAAAGATGACCTTCTGTTAGTTTGTTATAGCTTGGATTTATGTGTTAACTTTCCTTTTTTGATAATCATTTATATTGTCTTTTTATTTTATTTTATTTTATTTTTACACCGTATTGTGTTACAACACTTTTAGTATTCACCAGCATAGTCCACTGTTCCGCCTACGATATGCAAACGTTTTCATTACAGTATGAAGTAAAGGTCTATGAAGTATAGGTTTTGTGTAACTAATGTAAAAACACAAATTTTATAAAACTGTACAGTTTTTTAACTAGTCTCACAAGCCAGCTAGAATATCGCATAGATATCCGCCTTAACTCTAGTATGCCTGTAAGAAATAAGGGGATTAACCTAGGGAAAACTAAATACAGCCAAAAAAAAAGCCAGTTTCAGTTCAGTTTTTATCTAAGTTAAGCAGGAGCTGGGCTGGGAGCCCCAACCCAGGGATGATGGGTGCAGCTCCCATCCCACGCCGGGGGCAGCGCCAGCGGCCGCCGCATCTCCTGATGTGAGGAGTAAGCAGTGTTGTGTTCCCCCAGTCTGTGGTTTCAAGGCAATGTATAAATGCATTTTATTTTAAATAAAAGTCGAATCTTTTATTTAATGGCTGCCATCGCTGAGTGTTGTGGTCGTGCTGCAACCCGAGCCCTTCTCCCTTCCCTACAGCTCCTGTGATGTTGGCACTGCAGGTGGTGCTGGCTGTGCTGGGCTCCATCCCTGGAGGTGCCCCAGTCCGAGCTGGGGGCACCCAGACCATGGCAGGGTGGACTGGAAGGTTCCTCCACACCCAGCCACTGTATGATTGTATGATTCATAGAATCACAGCATGGCCTGGGTTGCACAGGAGCACAGTGCTCATCCAGCTCCAACCCCTGCTGTGTGCAGGTCGCCAACCAGCAGCCCAGGCTGCCCAGAGCCACATCCAGCCTGGCCTTGAATGCCTGCAGGGATGGGGCATCCACAGCCTCCTTGGGCAGCCTGTTTCAATGCCTCACCACCATCTGATGAAAAACTTCCTCCTCATATCCAACCCAAACCACCCCTGTCTCACTTTAAAACCATTCCCCTTGTCCTATCAATGATTTTGTCATTAATTGGTGCTGGGCTGTTTGGTGTCTGATGCTCACAGCATGGCTGAGGCTGGAGGCACCTCTGGGTCCCTTTGGTCCAACCCTGGCCCAGCAGGGCCACCCTGGGCTGTGCCCAGCCTCACATCAGTGCTTTTGGATGCCTTGGCCCAAGGGAGCCGTGGTGCAGCAAGGCACCCAAGCCCAGCTCCCATCACAGCACTCGTGCTGAACGGCGACGCCGGGATTTCCTGTGCTGACACAGAGAGATTTGATTGCGGTCAGCCTTTTTGGGCCAAGAAAGGGGAAAAGCCAATCAAAAGCCACAAAGAGAAACCCATCGCGTGGGCGCCTGCAGCCCTCGGCCGTGACTCAACCTCAGGCACCAGGAAGCACAGCCTGCCTTGGGGAAGTAAATCGCCACCAACTCTTTTCCATTGCTCTTCATGTGGAGGGATGCCAGGGCTGAAGAAAGTGCAGCAGATGGGTGTGAAGATGGGGTTCCTCCCTACAATGCAAAGCCACTTGTCTGAGTCAGGAATCAGCTGAGTGCCCATCAGCATCCGTACGGCTTGATAAGATCAAAGTCATTTAATTCTGTTGACTTCAGGGGCAATGCAAGTGAAGTCACATCTGTGGGGCAGTGCCTGGGATTTTCCAGCAATGGGGATGGGGAAGGGGAAGAGATAAGATGGAAATGGATGGGGATGGGGATGGGGATGGGGATGGGGATGGGGATGGGGATGGGGATGGGGATGGGGATGGAATGGGGATGGGGATGGAATGGGGATGGGGATGGGGATGGGGATGGGGATGGGGATGGGGATGGGGATGGGGATGGGGATGGGGATGGGGATGGGGATGGAGATGGGATGAGATGGGGTTCCCCTCCTGCTCCAGCCCAGCAGCCTAGCTTCAGGCTGCTCTGTTCCATGCCCACGTTCACATGGCTTAAAACCTTCCTGAAAACCTTTGGCTTTTTTTATTTGTTTGCATTAAGTATTGTAAAAGTCTTGCATGATTTATCTGTAGCACAGAGGCACTAAAGAGATAAAAAATCTATAAATATCTTCCGGATGTAATACATTAAAAAAAAAAAAGGATCCCCTTCTTGCTTCTTTTCCTGTCAGCTCATTGCAGTGCTGCCCAGCCTCATGCCTGCTCCCACTGCCTTGCCCTTCCTTTGGAGCTGCCCATGCCCAGCCAGCTGTTGGGCAGACTGCAGGCCCAGCCTGCTCCCAGGAGCTGCACCTTGTCCCCAATCCCCATCTGGTTCCCATAAGGGCCCCATGCAAACCAATGGCTTTTCCCAGGGTATCAGTGGTGTGAAACCCTGAACTCACAGTGCTGATGGATGAGCATAGGCTGGGGGTGGGAAAGGTAGGTTTGAAAAGGATCCCCAAACCCTACATGCCCAATTCCCCCAAGCAACTTTTATCCACACACCAGTTGGATCAGCATTTTATCAGATCTGAGCATTTGGACTTTGGGGTTTCTTTTTTTATCTGGACACAGGAGCATCAAAATATTGCCCCAGAATCCAACAGACATGGAAAGGCTGGTGTTTGTCTGAAGATATATACAGCAACCTGTCAGACACTGGGACCATCCGGAAACCTTTGGACTCCAGGTAAAGGAAAAGCTTTGAATCAGAGCCAGCAGAACCTTCCCATCTGCCAGGGGGGATTTGAAGCCCCATGGCCCCATAGCTCTAAAACACCCCAAACTCCCTTAGAACACCAGCAGTAGCACATCCCTCCCTCTCATAGACCAGCAAGCACACCCCCGAATCAATGCCCTGCACTCAGCCTGATGCTTGCAGCTCCTGGTGCAGCACTGGGGTGGCTGCTGGGAATCCCCCATCTGCAGGGCTCCCACTGCCCCCCCCAAGCTGAGAAAGCAGCAGCTTCAGCAAATAATTTGCTCTGGGTGTGTTTTTTTTTTTTTTTCTTTCACTCTTTTGGCTTTCAATCAGCAGATGGTCAGACCTAATGAGTGAGCTGCGGTTTGATTTCCTGCCTGGGAAAGGGGGTGTAAAATAAATGAGTATCTGGGTCAGAAATGTGACTCACAGCAGCGTCCAGGCTGGGAACTGCTCCTTTGTCCCTTGCCCGAGGACAGACACAGGGGACCCCGGGGAATTCCTTGCTCTGAACAGATTTACACCAGAGCACAACCACAGAGCTGTTTGCTCTCAGTCAGCGTGGGGAAGGAGGCAGTAGCACCAGATCTGGGGATGCATTTGCTCTGAGATGAAGACGACCCACGCAGGAGATGGTGGCCTTTGTTCATGTTCTGGCTGCAGAGGGTCCCATGTACAGCCTCAATCCATGGAGATCACATCTCGGGTGCTTTCCAGCCTCTGGACTCCAATGGCAAACAGCCACTGCAGGCTGTGCCTGCTTTATCTCCTGAATGTTTTCCCCTTCCTATAAACAGGAGGAGCAGATGGGAACAAGCCTGAAACCAAAGGGAAGCGACACTGGGAGGGAGAGTGGGGAATAACCTTCAAAAGCATCCGAGCGCTGGATCCCGGGAGAGAATGTGGGAGAAGGGGCAAGGCGAGAGCTCCGGGCATCCACCCCCAAGGCAAGCTTCTCCTGCCCACGGCAGCTGGAGGATCCTATTGTGATTTTCATGTTGTTTTTATGCAGTTACAAAATGCTGCAGCATTCCCTATCCTCCCCTCCCAGCCTGGCCCCGCTGTTGTCTCCCAAACCCAGAGCAACCCACGATATCCCCCGCACGTCTGCAGCCCATGAACTCACTGCAGCCAGGCCAATCCCAGCCCCTTAATGGCTCCACTAATTAATCCCAAGCTCAAAAATAGCCCTGCAGGATTTCCTGCCTCCCCTCCCGACAAAGCACAAGGTAGGAGGAAGGGGAGAAGCTCGTAAAGCAGGAATAAGGACAGATGCTTGGCGCAGTCCATTGCTCGGCCCCACGGTGTTGCTGCCATTTCATTTTGAGCAATATCTGTCCTGCATTATGTCATGAGCAATCCCCATCCTTCCTGTCTCATGCTCAGGACAAGCTGGGCTTCATTAAGTTCATTACATTCCTGGGAAAACTGGCACTGAGTGACATGGTTCAGTGGGCTTAGTGGGTGATGGGTTGATGGCTGGACTAGATAGCCTTAGTGGTCTTCTCTAAGATTCAGTGACAAGCCCACCTGGGGGCATTGCAGGATTTTCATGCCTCTTTTTGCTCCAAAGGCAGATCCATCTGCAGTTGTATCAGAGACAGCGAGAGCTGGAAATAACCCTCAGGTTTTGCACCTTGCGCAGAGCCAGTAAAGACCCCACTGGAGCCAGGGTTGGTATGGAGGCAGGTAACATCCCTGCTCCATGTAATGGGTAAAAGAGTCCTCCAGGGGAAAATTTGGGAAATTCCTGCTAAAGAATGTGAATACACATAGGTACGGATGGATGAGTGGGTAGAAGGATGGAGGGATGGATGGATGGATGGATGGATGGATGGATGGATGGATGGATGGATGGATGGATGGATGGAGGAAAGGAGAGGAGAGGAGAGGAGAGGAGAGGAGAGGAGAGGAGAGGAGAGGAGAGGAGAGGAGAGGAGAGGAGAGGAGAGGAGAGGAGAGGAGAGGAGAGGAGAGGAGAGGAGAGGAGAGGAGAGGAGAGGAGAGGAGAGGAGAGGAGAGGAGAGGAGAGGAGAGGAGAGGAGAGGAGAGGAGAGGAGAGGAGAGGAGAGGAGAGGAGAGGAGAGGAGAGGAGAGGAGAGGAGAGGAGAGGAGAGGAGAGGAGAGGAGAGGAGAGGAGAGGAGAGGAGAGGAGAGGAGAGGAGAGGAGAGGAGAGGAGAGGAGAGGAGAGGAGAGGAGAGGAGAGGAGAGGAGAGGAGAGGAGAGGAGAGGAGAGGAGAGGGGAGGGGAGGGGAGGGGAGGGGAGGGGAGGGGAGGGAAGGAGGGAGGGAGGGAGGGATGCATGGTGGATGGATAAGATATGCAACTACCATGAGCTCTGATACCCTTCCTCAGCCCTCACTGTTTGCTTCTATTGGTGTCTGGTCAGCACAGGGACACAGCAAACAATGGGGAGAACTTTGTTCCATGCTGAGGATATGGGAGCATCATGAAGGAGATGACATCAGATTGCATGAGCTCAACCCACAAGAGGGCATGTGGCTGGGGGGTTCTTTGGCTGCCATTCCTCCCAATAAACCCTGAAATCAGGCAAATGGGTGGAAAGCAGCAAGCAGCAAAAATAAAAATAAAATAAAAAGTAAGAATAAAAATTAAAAAATGGGCACAGTGAACCTCCCCAAGCCCTGTGCCCAGGACTAATCCTCACAGTGCAGCTGATCTTCCCACTGCAGGCTTGCTGCATGCAGTTGGGAGAAACCAAAGGTGTTTTCTCCTCCCGACCTTCCCAGGTGCTCATATCTGCCTACCAGCCTCCTCCTGGCCCTGCTTTCCCAGTGCAGTCCTGGTGCCCTGACCCAATCCATGCAGCCAGCTCTGGGCACAAACTTCAGCCACCATTTGTTTTCTTTCTATAACCTTGAAAATCAGAGACCGGAGGAACACTGGTTTCTGTTTAACAACCAGCTCTTATCATTGTTCGCACAGTGCAACCCAGGTGGAAGATAAAGCATTTCCACTGTGACTGACAAACAGAGGTGGAGCTTAACAAATGGCAGTGCTGTCCCCGGACCACGAGGGGTGTAGAGGGGCAGAGCAATGGGGGGAAAGTGATGGGGAAACGTTGATCCTCGAGTTTGATCAAGGTCATACAGACAGGACCGCCAGGAAACAGAGCAGTCCTTCACTCATCCACTGATGTGATCACGGGTGAGACAGCACAGGCACTAGGCAATGCCGTCGTGGCTCCATAACATCGCACTGAGGGAAAGGTAGAAGGGAAAAGCTCTTATTTACTCCCTAATCCATCCAGAGAAATTGGCTTATCGAATCCACACCGGCTCAGGGCTGCTTTAGGAACAGCAGTACGGCTGAGGCTGCATTCCCCATTCCTCAGCATGAGCTCAAACCCATGCTTGACCCCACGTGTCTGACCCCAGAAGCCATCCCCATCTTTGGGGCACTTTGAGTGGAAGCTGGGACATTTGAGAAGGATGATTTGAACTGATTTGAGAACTGATGAATGGTGATGCTGTCAGGTGGAGAAAAGCCACCTTCCTGGGCCATGGTCAGAAAGAGCAGAAAACCTGAAGGAAGCAGAGACATGCTTCTATCAGCGACATCCTCTGAAAGCAATGCCTGGGGCAGGGGGTGCTGCACACCTGTGCTCCCTGACACTTCCCTTTCCCCTGCTGTTAAATGAGACTTGGCTTCTTGGCTAAAAATCAAATCATTATTTCCAGCGAGGTAGACAAGTTCCAGATGCACTTCTCCTTCCATAACTGCACTAACGTTATCATAAGCCCCGAAGAAATACCATTTCCCAAGTTCCAGGCAGCCATCTGGATCGCAGCAGAGCCTCGCGGAAGACTGCCAGCTTTCCCCTACAACTTCATAAAGTTCTAGCAGGTATTCAGTTTATCGCCATCCACCCACAGGCAACATTTGGGAGATGGAGCAGCATCTCCTTCTCCTCTGGCAGACGGATCAAACTGAAGGCTCCGGGCCCTCTGTGAGACGCAGTGCCTGGAGTGTTTTACGGAGCAGGCGTTATATGCACCGCTCAGGATGTATCTGTGGGTGGATCCAGCTTGATCTATGAGCAAAAAGAAGCAGAGAGGTCGGTCCCTAGGTACAGTGAGCCCTGAGCATTGTTTCCAAAACAGAACATAAACAATTTGATTGTGGCGAGGATTTATTCGTTCTTACTGCGTTGTGTCATATGGCAAAATGAAAGGAGAGTGCTTTTTGTCTCCTCGTAAAGCAGGGTGTGTTCCAGACTCAGACGCTTACATCAAGCAAGTGCATGGCTCCCTTCCCATCTTTCTGACTGTCCCGAGCTCACCAATTTGCAGATTTCCCTGCCTCGTAACCTCCTTGCTCCAGCGCTGGCAGATGTGGAGCAGCCAGAGGATATCACTTTGCTGTTGGTTTTTTTTTCCCTCTGAAACAAAAAGCGTTACAGTGGAAAAGGCGGAGATGAACGCATCTGTGACACAAGTGGAAATGTGCTGTTTCAACTTTCCCCTCGCTTTCCAGCAACGAAATCCTGGCTGCGGCGGTTCCGTGGAGATTTATCTGCTGGCTGCTGTGAATCCTCACTGACCCAAATCACTTGACCTCTGGAAAGCCACCGGGTGGGACGTGGAGAGATGTCTCCAGGAGAAGTGAGGGCTCCTCGGTGGCCACGTGCCTTCCACCATGTATGATTCTGCCAGCAGGGCTTAAGGGCCTTTCTCCAAAATACTGCTGAAATGGAGCAAGGCTTCTCAAGGAGCTAAGGTTCAGTTCAAACCCCTCTGCCTCCATCGGGGCAGGTTTAATCACACACTGGTTGTAAACCCAAAGAGGGTCCGTTCCCCCCTCTATCTGCAGCCTGGCAAATTCACCTTTCTTTGCTTTTTCCAACCACGGACGGTTTTCAGCCATGGATGTTTTTCCATTCAGAACGTTTCCCTGCTCTCCTTCAGGCCCACGCTGCAATGAAATCCACATGCAGAAATGTTTCTGTCCTCGAGCCAAACTGAAGTCCATACACGTGGCTGTAAATACAACAGGACTGATCTCCGGGACTAATAAAAGCAGCCCTGCTGGAGAACGGCAGTTTTAAACAAACCTAAGGATTTTTTCCCCATCCAGCAACATTACGCTGGGAGCACTGGAGGTCAGAAGCTGAGACACACGTATGAAAGATAGTGCTGTACAGCTATTAAATGCCAGGGGCCGGATGAAACTCCAGGGTCAGGATGTCCCTATTCTGCTGATCGCCGGAAACTGGGAGGATGTGCCTGGATAAGGCTTGACCAAAACCTGCCCCATTCTGGTGCAAGGCTCAGCCATCTGCTCCCAGCCTCGCTGGGGAGAGCTGGGCTGACCCCACGTGGCCATTCCCACATCACTGGGGTAGTGCACTTTTTCTAAGCCTCGACTTTGGTTAAACACATCTACCTCATGCTTTTAAAATAATTCCATTGCAGAAAAGGCATCATGGAGGGAGTTAAGCTAAAGCCAGCTCTGTCATTTTTTACTCAGCAGAAATACACCCAAGCTCAGAGTTGCCCTGCTTCATCAGCAGAGCAGCACTGCCCGATTTCTTTTAAGAAAGCAAGATATTGTGTTGGCTGTGAAGAAAAATGACAGTGCTGCAGTGGCACAGCTGCCCAGCAGTGGTGGGGTCACCGTCCCTGGGGGTTCTCCACAGCTGTAAGGATGTGGAACTGAGGGTCGTGGGCAGTGGGCATGGTGGGGTGGCTTAGGGCTGACCTTGGAGGTCTTGGAGAGCACCCACAGCTCTCTGGGCAGCCCATGATCAGGGTTGGGGATCTTAAAGTGCTTTTCCAACTTTAATGACCCTACAGAGCAGGGTACACTGTTCATGTTCTCATAGCATCCTAGAACGGCCTGGGTTGCACAGGAGCACAGTGCTGATCCAGCTCCAACCCCCTGCTGTGTGCAGGTCGCCAACCAGCAGCCCAGGCTGCCCAGAGCCACATCCAGCCTGGCCTTGAATGCCTGCAGGGATGGGGATCCACAGCCTCCTTGGGCAACCTGTGCCAGTGCCTCACCGCCCTCCGGCTGAAAAATATTCCATCACGGATGGACGCCCTGCAGTCCCTCATTTCTCCTTGGAACGCGGTGCTTCTCCCCTGCACCGAGGCTCGGCGGTCGCTGCGGTGCCTCACACGGTTTCCATGGCAGCGCAGCGATTCGCGCTGAGGGCGCAGACGGCAAATGGCGGTGGCGGCCCAGGATCGCGCTGCGCGCTCATCCCGCTGCGCAGGCCGCTACGCACGCCTCGACTTCGGCTGTTTATAAAGCAGAGCCCTCAGTTATCTTTAACTTGTTTATTTTTCAACTGTAAGCAAAAAAACAATCTGTGCTTTCTCTGCGTCCCCCCATCACAGACACTACCTCACACCTCCCACGCACCAAACCCCAGTCACCCCTCCTCCCTTCTCCCCGCCCAGACCGGCCCCTTCCGGCAGGGAGCACCGAGCGGAGCACCGAGCGGAGCGACGAGCGACCGCCTCTCTCCGCGCCCACGGCGCCGCCGCCATTTTGCGCCTCGGAGGGGCGGGACCTCACCGCTCTCTACTAATCCGAGAGCGTAGAGTTAGAGCGGGGCGGCCGGCGCGGCCGATGATTGGCTGTGTCGTGGCGTGCGTGCGCTTTAGGCCCCGCCTCCTGCCACGTCCGTGCGGCGCCTGCGTGGGAGCCGGTGCGAGCGGCGGCGGCGCGGCCTCGTGCGCTGTGCGGGGTGAGTGCGGCCGGGGGGCTCCGGGGAAAGCGGGCTATGCGGGGAGCGGGAGGAGGGCTCCGCTCTCTGGCCTGGCCCGGAGAGTGCCGCCCGGGCTCCCGGTGTAGGGTTAAGGGGCCTTGAGGTGTGAGTGCGGTCTATTGCCGTGCGTTGTGGCGGCGGGTTCAGGCCTCCAGCGCCGTGCCGAGCCGTGTTCATTGCCGTGCCGTGCCGCCTGCAGGCTCGCACCGGCTCTGCTTCGTCCCCCTATGGGGTGGGGGGTTGGTTGGTTTGCTGCTGTAACTGCGGGCAGTCTGTATTTCCTAGCGGGGGCTGGGGTGAGAATGGGCGCTTCGAGGCTTCTCTTTATTCTCTCTCTCTATTTAAGTGCTTTCCTTAGTGAGTTTCCTAAATCTGCCCTCGCTTTGAGGTCTGGGTGCTGCTGCTGTGCTGAGTTGGGGCTGTGCTCTGTCTCAGAAAGGCCTGGGTTGCAAAGGAGCACAGCGCTCATCCAGTTCCAACCCCCTGCTGTGTGAAGGGTCGCCAACCAGCAGCCCAGGCTGCCCAGAGCCACATCCAGGACTTCTCAGCAGTGACTCCTGCAGTGCTCTCTGTTGGTACCAGAGTACTCACCAGCAATTCCTGCTCCGTGCAGTCGGAGGTGTCCCTCTGCTTCCTCTAGCCTTAACTTCCCGCATCTCTTTAATCATTAACAGGTGCTTCTGGCAGTTCTGTTAAGGGGCGGTGAGGTGCTGTGCTGGGATGGCATCTGGTTCTGTAAATACACAGAGCAAACATGACGTAAATGAAACCCTGGAAGCGTGCCTGGATGCTGCGTGTCACCTGCGTGATGGAAGCGTGTGTCTGTGTGATGAGGCTGCTTGGAAAACGCACCTTCTTCCTACCACCAGTCTGAATGAATGGGGAGAATGCTTGTACACACTGCTTTCTCCATACACTTGGCTAGTTTCCTTTCCAGGGGGCTGTAGGTGCTAACTATCCAGTTCAATGTCTGTTATTTTTTGCACTCCAAGAGAAAACCCCTCTGGGTGAGCACAGTCTGTGCTGACTTCAGCTCACGCACACTTTGTTTATCCCAGCATCTCGTCTGGTGAAGTTCAGCTCTCTGATTTCACACAAAGTCAACAGCAGCTTTGGTGTCGTTCCCTTTTCTTTACATCGCTGGGAGGAAAGACTCTTTGGGAGAGACTCTTTGGGCATTAAGGGAGTAGTGAAATGAAAGCATTGCTCACGTGTGTGCTTTGTGTTCCAGAGCACCTCTTGCTGCCATGCTGCCCATAGCGACCGCCATGCCGGACGACACGCCGATGTTTGACCCAAGCATTCTGCACGAGCTCGACTGGAGTGAGAACACAGCCATGTTTTCTCCTTCTATTTCTCCTTCGGAGCCAGGAGATGGGCTGGTCATGAGACCGCTGTGCACAGCTGATGTAAATCGAGGTAGAATCCTGTTGTGTGATCATCACAAGCAAAAATGGGTGCTGAACTACATCATGTGTATTCCTGCATTCTCTCTCATTAGGTTAGGATTATGTGTTTTATCTGGTTTGGGTTATCACGAAGGAATTTGAGCACTTGGCATGATGGATGAATAGCTGCTGTGTTGCTTGACCCTCCACATTGTTTCTCCTATCTTAATAACCTGAAAAATAATCTTAAAATTCAAGTATTTCAAATAATCCTCAGCTTCCTATTCAGCACAGTTCTAAAGGCTGTGTTGTTCAAAGGCTGGATGTGGCTCTGGGCAGCCTGGTCTACTGGTTGGCAACCCTGCACATAGCAGGGGGTTGAACCAAGATGATCATTGTGGTCCTTTTCAACCCTGGCCATTCTATATAAGGGGGAATACGCTTGTTTGTGCTGTTCCTTATGGTATAGAAGTGGTGTAAACCAGTGTGATTATGAAGCTTTCACATCTGTAGCCTGGGGGGGGGAACACAAAAAAAAGGTGCTCTGAACAAATGGCTTAACACTGCATAATGTTAAGGCTGACACTTCTCTTGCTTAAACATCTGTGTCTCTTCTTCTGCATTCAAGCTAGTTCACTGATAAGCTGATGAAGTACTGAGCATTGCTCAAGGTGTGAGTTTGATTTTAAGATTACAGTCCAGGTCTGTAATATGCAGAGCACAGGCCTTTAGATACAGCTGAACTAGGTGATGCCATGGGGAAGTGAGCTCTGCAGACAGCCATGTCAAGCTGTTCTGTGCTATTTGCATGTCTCTGCCCTGCAGTGAGTCTTTCTCCTCTTCTGTAACAGGCTTTTTCAAGGTCCTGGGTCAGCTGACTGAAACTGGAGTTGTGAGCCCAGAGCAGTTTATCAGTGAGTATATCATCGTGTCTTGGCACTTCGTAGAGGTTGCTGAGAACCAGGAGACAGTGATGCTGACAGCAATCTACCTGGCTGTGATGCAGAGGGATTTATTATCTTGTGTCCCCTGAGGCAGATTCTGGCACTCAGCTTTGTATTCAGCTGCAGTTATCCTGAGGGGCTTCTTGGCTGGGACGTGTTTAAATTGTATACCTGCTTTTGAGGCTGAGCTTTCGATGCGTGGCAGGAGGGAGCGTTGGGTGGTGGCTTCTTTTGGCTGAAGCAGAAGTTTGCCTTTGATTGCAGCTCAGTGACATTCTGAGCTTGCTTCACTGCTTTGACTGAGTGATAAGAAAGCTTACAGGAGGTGCTGCTGCCTTCATTGGCACCCATCTGCTGAGGAGGGAGGGTTCTCTTGGTGGTTAGGGAAAAGGCACGTTCTTCATTCTGGGCAGCTTGGTCTGGTGGTTGGTGACCCTGCACATAGCAGGGTGTTGATGATCATTATGGTCCTTTTCAACCCAGGCCATTCTTGGGTTCATTCCTGCTTTTCCTGGCTTCTATCTCAGGGTTAATCTGACTGGGGCTTTAAGGTCCTGGTGCCTCAGGTGCATGCTTTGTGATCCTGAATTCAGATCTCAGCATTCAGAATCTGAATCTGATCTGCGTTCAGAATTCAGCAAATTAATCGGAGGCTAACAGTGTTCTGTCTGTCTGCTCCCACAGAAACCTTTGAGCACATGAAGAAATCTGGAGATTATTACGTTACGGTTGTAGAAGATACGAATCTTGGACAGATCGTTGCTACAGCAACGTTGGTGATAGAACGCAAGTTCACTCACTCCTGTGCAAAGGTATCTCCTCTGGCTGCAGCTGTGGTGAGGAAGAAGGCAGTGTTTCCAGCAGACACGTGTTATTTCTGCCTTGTTACTGTGTGATGAAACACCTGCTGAGTCAGTGATGAGGGCATCAGTTTGTGGAGGAATTGTGTCTGACTAGACAGGAGAAAATGCAGGCGTGGAGCCTTGAGCAGGGGGGAGACTGCACAATGGTGTTGTGCTGCATTAACACTCGTCTGTATTTTCACAGAGAGGGAGGATAGAAGACGTAGTAGTGAGCGGGGAGTGCAGAGGAAAGCAACTCGGGAAACTGTAAGTATTTGTTACCTTTGCAATTCAACACCAGGCAGAGCAGCAAGCCCTCACGGAGCTTCTGCCCCCCAGTCTGGGCATGCTGATCAGTGCCAGCAAACACTGCAGTGGTGATGACTGATGTCAGTGCAGGAGCTCTCTGAGAAGAGGAAGGTTTGCAGCTGCCATCAGTGTGACAGGACAGAAGTCAGCTGTGAGTGGCTGATGTTTGAAGTTAGCCCATCCCTTTTGCTGCTCTCGGGATGCCATCTGTCTGTCCTTTGCCCTCGGTAGGCACTGAAGGATCTTGGAGCGGGATTTCAGTTCTGCAGGTTAGTGGGGCAGATCCTCTGCAGCCAGACAGCTCACACACCTTTTGCTAAAAAGTCACCACTGAAGTTTTAACATAAAATTGCCTACAAACCACTGCTACTTTTTTTTTTTTTTTTTTTTTTTTCCTTTGGGATAGCAGCTATTGTGTGTATTGAAGAGAAACGCAGGTTGCTGTAATGTTTCAGTATTTTATGTCTAAAGGTGGGGAAGGGCTGCCCTGTGGTCAGTAGGCATCAGTGAGTAGGTGATGTAGGTGGGTCTGCCAAATGTATCCTGTGGAAAAATCAACAGATATCTGGAGTACTGCTTACTACAGAAGGTATAGGATCAAAGCAGGACCACTGAGCGTACTGGAATGGTTCTAAAGTGAGACAGGGGA
This sequence comes from Tetrao urogallus, assembly GCF_951394365.1. Taxonomy (NCBI): domain Eukaryota; kingdom Metazoa; phylum Chordata; class Aves; order Galliformes; family Phasianidae; genus Tetrao; species Tetrao urogallus. The sequence continues at coordinate 58,443,498 of NC_136819.1, read as the reverse complement.
GGTTTGGGTTGGATACGAGGAGGAAGTTTTGGAGCCAGAGGGTGGTGAGGCACTGGCACAGGTTGCCCAAGGAGGCTGTGGATGCCCCATCCCTGCAGGCATTCAAGGCCAGGCTGGATGTGGCTCTGGGCAGCCTGGGCTGCTGGTTGGCGACCTGCACACAGCAGGGGTTGGAGCTGGATGAGCACTGTGCTCCTTTAAAAAGTGTCACTGATATCTTTTAGCTAACTAACTGTTGGGCCTTCCTGTGTTCAGGGCCATCCCACTTAACTGCTGTTCTTCTGTCTTTTTCAGATTAACGTCCACTCTTACATTGCTAAGTAAGAGACTGAACTGTTACAAAATCACACTCGAGTGTCTGCCAAAAAACGTGGCCTTCTACAAGAAGTTTGGCTATTTGGTATCTGAAGAAAACTACATGTTTCAACGGTTCTTTAATTAAGAACTTGTAGCACTGTTTTTGTACAGACTGTTGGTGGAGGAGCTGGTGGTACATTCTCTTCATGACAAATTTATATAGTTTATTGCTGCAAATATAACGATCCCTATAAATACTGAACATCAAACGTGTAAATCCTGCAAAGAAAAGGCAGCGCACTGACATTCTAGGAGGGTTCTGTGGGTTAGCTCTTAGAACTAATTTTTACTACTGTTCAGTCTAAGTGAAGCTTTTTTTGTTCTAGCTGAGTTCAAAGGACTCTTGTTAAAGGGATGGTTTTTAACCAAAGGTCTATATTTTTATCTCAAATCTTTTCTTGCATTGTATTTTTCTAAAGGTTTGCGCTTCTCTTCTTGGTAGCCAAAGTACAGCTTTGTGGGGTTGTGCTCCTGTCTGTACTTCAATGAAGGGTGGTGTAGGTGGGTAGGGATGCTTCTCGTATGCAGTCAGTAATACAGGATGGGAATTTGTTCTGTTCTTTCCATGAAACCTCACTGAAGTGCTGTTGATGTTCGTGTACCTGAAGTTTTGTAGGCACTGCTTTCTGAAACTGGATTCGTTGCTGTTAGTGTCGTTGGGGGGTCCTTATGGGCTCTGTTGAAGCCAATGTTTTGGAGCCTAAATGGATGCACAGTCCTCCATGCAGGGACCCTGCACTTTAGCTGATAATTTGTTTTCAGGACAATTATGTTTTATGACAAACCAACCCATGATTTGCAACAGAAATAGGAAGCTGGAATGTCTGACAGGCAGAATACACCTCATCTCCAGTGGGCTTTTACTGGTACTCAGTGGGAATGCTAATGCCTGTACCTATAAGAAGGTACCAACACATTCAGCTTCACCCAACGCATCCAACCAACTTGCTGTACTTGAACTCCTTTGGGCCAGTTCAGCTCTGGTTTTGCTGGTAACCACTTCTACCTATTGCATTTCAAACCAGCCCCAAGATCCCAGATCAGTGTCCTGAGGGATAGCTGCTGTTTGCAAGCATCCCTCTTCTGTAAGATTGGAGAAATGATTTTAGCACTTTTGCCCCCAGAGGCAAGCAAATAATATACAAAGCCCTCACTTCAACAATCGTGTTTTGTGCAAGGAGAGTGACAAATCCTCCATCTCTGAATAGGGCATTATGAATAGGCAAAGGTTGGCACAGAGCAGCCAGCCTTGTTTGTGAACAGTTAGGCCTTAAGGAAAGTCCTTTCCTTGTGGTGAGGAGAGCTACTTTAAGGTGTGTGTGGGGTTCTGTTTAATGTCCCTGATGGTACTTCACTCAGTACAGTGTCCCCTTGGTAATGTCTGTTTTATTTATTGATTATTTTTTAAAAAAATCTTTGTTTAAGCTGAATAAATTAAGACTGCCAACTACATCTGCTCTGTTTTTGATACTGCTGTACCTTCGATCTGCTTTTCTGAACTGAACTTTGTTTTTTTGAGTCTTCATGTTGATTTCAAGTATGGCACCTCATGAAGCATGGCATCTGTGAAGCAAGATGCCTTTCGTGGATGCCTTTAGAGGAAGGCACAAAACCTGAGGTGTGCATCTGCACAGCTTGATTGCTTACAGATGCAGCCACGGGCTGCTGGGAGTGGTGAGAAAATGAGAGCAAGTCCAGCTCTGAGCCCTGCACGCCTCAGGAGCCAGACTGGAGCTTCTCACCCACTTTCTGCTAAGCTGCAGTTAAGCCTGGGCACTCATTTCCTAGGGGTGTGTGTACCTGAGGGGGAACTGGGGCTCTGCTGACAGCTGAAAGCAGCTAGAGCCCCAGCTCTGCACTATAAAACATCTGCTGATGTGTGCTGACCCCTGTGAGCAACATGGAATGTTTTGCTTCTCCCTGTTTAAATCAGTTCTGCACTTCCACTACTTTGAAGTGGATTATGTGAGCTCTGTGATACTGTGCCACCTCAGTAGCTCTAGGCTCTCATTAAGAGCTGATGAAATGATTAGTGCCAGTGAGGAGTGGGTGATGATGTACTCAGCTGAGATCATTGTAAAACAAATGAATGAGGTTGAAAGCTCGGTTTTGTGGCTGCATGGCTCTGTTCTGCTGGGAGGAATCCTGCTTTAACATGGAAGGGCCCCCTCTGCTCTGTACTAGAGATGACATTGCCAACCTTGGCAGCCTCACCTTTTGGGGATGGTTGGAGGTACAGAAGAGCTGTGCTGTGTGAGGAAAGGTGCAGTTTAACTGCTGAACTGTCAGGAATCCCTCGGGAGGAAAAGCGTGAGAGCTGTAGGGCAGAAATGAGACTTCAACAAGTTATTCAGCACACCACCAACCCTGCATGGTAGGGAATGGCTCTGTTAAGTGCTGGCAGATGCTCTGAGGGGTGCTAACAGTCTGGCTAGTGACATACAAATGTCACTGCAGTTTCAGCCAGCTGGAAGAATGCATGGCACATGCAGGCACATGCATTTTAATCTGTCAGTTCACAGGAACTGGCAATTGCCACTAAGAGCAACAGAAGCAGGAGATATTCAATTACACTGTGTCTTTTGAACCGATAGAACTTCTTTATCTACAGCAGCACGGGCTGAAGAAGAGGGACAAGGCCTCCTGGGAGAACAAAGGAACCACAGATGTTGTCAGAAATCAAACAGGGAGATGCTTTCCAATAGCCTGGACTTCACCACCAGATTCTCCAAAGCTCAATGTTAGCTGCTCCTTAAGCCTTCAGTCCTTGGTTTGTAGTTCTCCACACACGGTATGCCACCTCTAGCTCCTTCCTTCACCCAGCTTCCCCTAAAATGGAAAGGGAACTCTTCTATCTTAACGTACAGTTGTGGAATATAAAGACTTCAGTGCTGCAACTGTACCTCTGAATCTGAGGAGGGAAAAAAGTTCAGCCTGCAGTGATACCTAAAGACCCCAGGCAGGGATGCTTGCTGCCAAATGCCACCTCTAGTTTAACCTCAGAAAGCAAATGGTAATTGAAATACCTACTATCAAGAAGCAAGAAATGACAGCTTCAAATACAAAGCTACATAGTAGTATGTAAGAGAAAATCTCATCTCAGAATCCCTTTGGATCTGAGAGGCTGTTATCTGCAGGGCAGCAGGCACACACCACAATGACTTCAGCAGTCAGAGGAAGGTGGTAATGGAGTGAAAAGACAACTGGTGGGAAATCCTTAGTCATGAAGCCTAACAGTTGGTGAGACAGTCTCCCCAAGTAAACTGCAGAACCCCAGTGAGGTAACAGAACCAGACTAGACATGAATAAGGCTCTCTGGCAGGGGATGGTTGGATGAATCAGCAGCGTTCTTTTGTCTGTGTTTCATCTCTACTCTTGCCCAAGGAGGCCCGTGGGAGCTGAAGGAGGAAGCAGCTTTACTCACAAGTTCTGCTTCCCAGCCCTGCTTCATCAGAAGCTCGTAGCTGGCAGCAGTTGGTGCGCTGCACGAGGGAGGCATCCACAAACTGCACAGCCAACTGGGAGCATTGGAGGCTAAGTGGTGAGGTGCCTGAGGATTTCATTTCCCAGCAGCCTCAAAGCTGTTCTTTTAAAGCTGAAAGTTTCCTGACTCAAGCACAACACGTTTTCCAAAGACTTTTTTTTTTCAGCACACAGCACAGGACAAATGGCAGTAAAGGGAAAGTGCTGCTCTCCCAGCTCCACTGAAGCTCCCTGAGTGACACAGGGCCTTCACCTTACACATGAGAGACTGTCAGGCTACAAAGCCTCAGCCCAGGTGTCCTGGCTCAACTAAAAGCCTTGACTTACTGCAGGAAGATTTCCTCAGCTGTCACCAGCATCTGTTCTAGCAGCACGCTTTAATCCAGGCAGTAGATTTCAAGCCAGAATCTGCTATTTGTAACAGGTCTCTAAGTAGCCTTGACACAGGCTAAGAAGTTCAGGCTTGCTCTGGAGGGACTGTCCCTCAGCAAAGCTTCTGGGGAACTGCAAGAGAAGGCAGAGAATCGGTGACTAAGCAAAGCTCAACAAGTCACAGGCGTGCTCCACTTGCCTTCAATACACCGAGGCAGAAGTCCTGCAGGGTAAACAAGCTCTCAGTCTCTCAGCAAAAGGCAGCTTCAGAAGAGATCCTCACTGCTCAGATTCATGCCCTTACAGACACCTGCCCCCTCAGAGTCCCCCATCCAGCCACCACTTCTGCCTTCAGCACAGGATGCTCATTCCAGGACCGACAGAACACAGCTCTACCAGTACAGGGAACAAAGCTGGGTGCTCAGCCTCCCAAATGTCTTCTATATTCATTCCCCTGTCTTCAGCCCAGCTGTTCACAGCCAATTTCCCAAACAGACCCATTCAATTCCAACAGCTTCCCAATTTGCTCAGTCAACACCACGCTCTGAAAGCATTCGTGCCTGGGAAATCAGTAACTGCCACCTGTACTCATTTAGCACAGGACTGTTTTATTAACTAATCAGGAACCAGTACTCTGGTAAAGTAAACCAGCTTGCATAATACAAGCAGAGAATTTTAGAACAATATTCTCTCTTCGTATGGTCTCAGTGCCAGCTTCAAAATAATTCCATATGAGATTTCATAACCAAATAAAGGGTTAATGCTGAACAGAGCACTGCCATTGCTCAACTGTCAACAGCAGTGCACAGTGCAGCCTGTAAAACACATATCTGAGTGTGACCATGAGACAGTGAGAACAAAGTGAATTTTAGCAAACTTTTTCTTTACTAAAGTCTCTTGTTATAAATTACACAAATAACTTTATAAACAAACCCCCCCAGCTTGCATTTTGTTTAAAGTAATAACTTTATATCATACAAATAAAGAAATTTCAAGTATGAAAAGTGCATTATTGCAATAATACCTCTTTGCAAGTCCAAAAATCTTGGTTTAGAATAAAACTGTAAAGTGTAAAAAAGGAGTAAAACAATCAGTGCCATCTATTCATTCAAGAAGTCCAACATCTTAAAAATGATGCTTAGTGTGTTGCAGAGGCAGATTTGCATCTGAAAGCAACATGTAATTGAAAAGAAGCTCTGTGTGTTCATTGTTTTGCATTAGTTCTCTTTTTTCCCCCTAGCTTTCTTCACCTTTCTCAGCAGGAGCTCACAATGCAAACAGTGCTGTCCTCATCCATTCTGTGCTGCTGCCACTTGCATGGTTCCAAGCTCTTCGTCCTCTTCATGCATTCGCTTTAGACTTCCTACAAAGAGGCAGGAGGACAAGAAGACAAAGGCATCAGCTGTAACAACACGTGGCTGGGAGTAGGGCTACAGGACAGGTGGAAATGTCTTCTTGGAGGACGTGTCATGACATTCAGCTTTGAGACAGCCAGCTGCTCACTGCACTCCTCTTCCCTCACCCACCTCCACATGGAGAAGTTGTTTTTTGGAGCCCACTATTTTTTGGGCTTCCCAGATTTTTTCTCTCCCCCATACTCAATTTTTCTTCCGTTTCAAGTGAGCACACACACCTCTTTCCCAAAAGTCTGAGGTTCTCAGCATGGAGAATAGAAAGCTGTGGAGTGACCTCAGTGCAGCCTGCAGTACCTAAAGGGAGCCTGCAGACAGGAGGGGAGTCAGCTCTTGGAAAGGGGAGATGGCAGCAGGACAAGGGGAAATGGTTTGGAGTTGAGGGAGGGCAGCTGGAGGTTGGATGTGAGGGGGAAGTTGTGTGCTGTGAGAGTGGTGAGGTGCTGGAACAGCTGCCCAGAGAGGCTGTGATGCCCCGTCCATCCCTGGAGGTGTTGAAGGCCAGGTTGGATGGGGCCCTGGGCAGCCTGGGCTGCTGTGAAATGTGGAGGTTGGTGGCCCTGCATGGCACAGGGGGGTTGGAGCTTTGTGACCCTTGAGGTCCCTTCCAACCTGGGCCATTCTATGACTCACTGCTGCTGGGGGCTTGCTTTGGGTGTGAAGCATTCCCCACACACCAGCAGGGTCAGCAGGTGGCATCACACACAACAGAAGAGGCTGCTGACCTGTAGTGCCAGGCGGAACAGAGAGGGATCTCTCCAGCTGCAGCGGTGACATCATCTGGATGGTCAGTTTTGCTAGATAGATGGCTTCGTATTCCTGAAAAAGTTTAATAATACACATAGCTGTTAATTCAGTACAATACCCTGTGAGGAGGTGGAGAGGACAGGTCAGGGGGTATCTTACAGAAATGGCAGAGGGTTTCAAAGCAGGAGTTTTTTTGCTGCTTTGATATGAACAACAAAAACCATCAAGAAAGCAGAGCAACAGAAAATCTAAAGGATGACAAGAAATGAATTTAAGAAACAGAGAAAGATTTCCACGATATTGAAAAACTGTGGTTTCAGACCTTTGAACTTCATCAGCTATGAATGGGAGCATCAAGAAGGAACATGGATGTGTGCCACAACACCCACTTTGCACTTTCTTTGGCCACCAACTAAGCTGTTTCAAGAGCCTTTTAACCACTGTGCACAGAGCTGTTTTCAGTTATCTGCCATTCCTGGATTTCCTTTGTCTAAAGTTTAAATCTAATGAACTAAGATACCTGCTCATTTTCCTCCCCAGGTCTGCTATCAATTCCTGACACTCACTCAAAGCATAGCTTCACAGGAAAAGTTAAGCCTAAGTAGAAGAGTTGGTTTTGTAGCAAGATGACTCAACAAATGAGTTTTGATGTGTAATTAGAAAAACAGAACCCTAGAATGGCCTGGGTTGCACAGGAGCACAGTGCTCATCCAGCTCCAAACCCCTGCTGTGTGCAGGTTGCCAACCAGCAGCCCAGGCTGCCCAGAGCCACATCCAGCCTGGCCTTGAATGCCTGCAGGGATGGGGCATCCACAGCCTCCTTGGGCAACCTGTGCCAGTGCCTCACCACCCTCTGGCTCCAAAACTTCCTCCTCACATCCAACCCAAACCTCCCCTGTCTCACTTTAAAACCATTCCCCTTGTCCCATCACCATCCACCCTCACACACAGCCGTTCCCCTCCTGTTTATCAGCTCCCTTCAAGCACTGGCAGGCCACCATGAGGTCTCCCCTCAGCCTTCTCTTCTCCAGGCTAAACAAGCCCAGAAGTAAGAAATAAGAACAAAGCTTCACCTGAAGTTGATGGACAAATCCAGCATTAGGATTAATACAGAACCTTCTTTCTTGAACGTAAGTAAACGCATCCCTAAACAAGAGAAGGAGACAGAAAATACTTGAGTGGAAAACAGACTGTGGCAGATTTGTGGGGTTTCAGAAGTTTAGGTTACCAGTTCTGGGAAGTACACAGCCTGCTCAGAACTGCTTTGCTTAGCTGAAGGTTTCTGGGCAGAACAGAAGGCAGCAGTTGTAGCACGCTCTTTGCCCACCCCAACCTCCAGCCTTCTACTTGCTGGCCTGTTTTCAACATGCAGCTTAAAACATGTCTTAAAACATGGGTCCCTCTTACAGAGTGTGACAGCCAGGCACCGGTGTGTGTGGGCTGCATTGAGCAGAAGGTGCCTGCTTCTTCATGGAAGGGCGAAAGCAAACCTGGAAATGGAATCATCTTCCCCATGTGAAAGACTTCACCCAGCCTCAGGGGTAACGACTGGCTCATATGGCAATACAGCACTGTGCACTGCCCCCAAGATTATTATCCACTGCAATTCACGTGAATTAAAACTGTTACACCTACAGATGTATCAGACTGCTTCTCTGTTCTTAAGTACCCTCTTACTTCTGCCCTATGGGACAGACCATCGATTGTACAAACCCTGCTCTCACCTGTACTTCACGCCAAACGTTTCCATTATGTATGCAATAACTAAGGCAGCACTGAAACAAAAATAAAAACACATTTTTCTAAGTCACTGAAATATATTCCAGTGGAGTAAAACGATAATAAGCAGGATGGATGTTTTCCTACCTTCTAGAAATCCCTGCGTTTCCATGGACAAGAACTTTTCCTGAGGAAGAAAGAACCCAAAACCACACTTGTACAAATGGAAGCTCTTTGAGACGTCGTTTTAACTTGTTATGAGCAACTACACATCAGCAAAGTACAACATGAGAATAGCAGGAGTGCTTTACACTTCAGTCTGCTACTAACTGCACTCTGTGCATCAATACTCTGGGACACAGAAACGTGGATCCTCACTCCTCTGAGGGTTTTGAGTAACAGGATCAGTATCCTGGGACCACAGTGCAGATTTAAGCTCTCCATTGGGGAACACACACGTGTCTCAAATGAAGGAAAGATGTATGAAGAGGTTTGTTTTGCAGTTGAAATCAAAAGAGGAAAAGAACAGCCGACTCTGAGTTTGTGTAATCCAGTTCAAGTCAAACAAATTTACACCCCCCTAAATTTAAGAAAGCTTCATATTTAAGAGCATCTACCACACACAGCTTCAAGGCTTTAAAGCTTTAAGAGCAATGTACTGGTCAATAAAGGGAAAAGTCAGTCTGATTTACCTCCACTTTGTAAACTTCCATCAATAAATTCTTTAGTCTAAAAAGAGAGGAAAAAAAAACAACCATCAAAAGACTCAAACTTTTGGATTTCTTACAGATGTTCCTACTGCATGCAGAATTTGTTGCCTTGCTCTTCACACAGCAACAACCATTCGATTTATTTATGCAGGCTTAGACTTCCCTTCAGCTGAGCATTTTGATTTGAACTACAGCTTCTCATCACCCATAAAACAGTCAGTGAGATGCAGCAAGGCACGTTAGGGCACTGTGATACAAAGCACCTTCCAGACATCTTTGGTGGACACTGTGGGGCAAGGAGAAACCACAAGCATCAACACCAGCATGGCCTGGACCGCACTGCTGTTGCCTGTGTCCCCCTATGGCTCTCCAACGACATTTTCAATTACAAAAGCAGCTCTAAGCAATCCAATAAGGCATGACGTGATCCAGTGAGGCCTGCAGAACAGTACCAGGTTGAAACAGTTCACCGAAGGAACAGCAAAAGCTGGATTTTTTATTGTGGGGAAGATTCCAAGTAGCAATAAAGCACAGAACCATAGAATGGTTTGGATTGGAAGGGACCGCAAGGATCATCTAGCTCCAACTCCCTGCTACAGGCAGGGACTCCTCCCTCTAGAACAAGTTGCTCACAGCCCCATCCAACCTGGCCTTGAACACCTCCAGGGATGGATGGGGCATCCACAGCTCCCTGTCTTTCTTGTCCTGGGGGCTCCACACCTGGACACAGCACTGCAGAGGGGCCTCATGAGGGCAGAGTAGAGAGGGACAATCACCTCCCTGTCCATGCTGGCCACCCCTCTGCTGATGGAGCCCAAGATACCAGCTTCCTTTAGGACAAGGGTTTCCAAAATAACTATTGTTCTCCCATGAACTGTCTTCTTTTGGGGCCATCACAAAGTACAGCTCTTGGAATTCCACCTTCATTTCTCTACCTGTAGGAACAAGCTGATCACACTTGCTGCAGGGGCAATAAGAGGTCACTTAAGAGCTCTTCACCTGCCTCAGGCTGGGTTCCCCACATCTGAAACCATGCATGTTTTGGTTCATAACGATCTTACTGGGCAGCCCTATTTCCAACCCACTCCCATTAACCAACACTTACCATAGGGAAAAATCGTATTATATTCTCAACTGGATTATCTGCAATATCCAGGACTAAATACCTGCAACGAGAACAGTCACTGAGCACACAGTGTTCCAGTGTGTGAGCACACAGTAACACCGCAACCTGCAGGACACCAGGATAGCCCACATGGCTCAAACCATTGCAAAGAACACACACACATACACACACACACACAATCTTATCAATGCAGAATAAGGTGTTTAAAATCAAACTATCAACTGCTTTCAGGTCAGCACATCACGTTTGTTTCTCACCTAAATAGCTGCTGGAAGTTTGGTTTAATAAAATTGGCTTCGATGTTTTGCCGTATGCATATTACATGGGTTATTCCATGCTTCTGAAGTATAGGTAGCTGCAAAAAAAGGAAAAGAGATTTTTGTTTTAGGCTGCTGAATCCATCCATTACACGGCCATTAAAAGAAAAGTCATACTTTAATACATAACGAGTGACACCAAGTCCTCAAGGGAAATCAGAGCTGCTTTTCTGACATTCAAAGCGTGGTGGGAAACAAAATGGGGATACGTGTGTGTTTAAAAAGAGGAAACACCACAAAGGTTAGAATTTGCAAGAAAAGCATTTCTAACAACGATAAAGGGGCAGGCAATAAAGGTGCTCAGGGAACTTGTTTGTGCCCCCCTTTTTGTTTCCCATGAAATGATTTCCACCTCCCCCCACCCCAAGGTAACCCATTAGCTCTCAGGATCATTAAATAAATGCAGCTTCTGCAAGTGTCTGCATGGCTGCAGCGTTCAGACCCCTCTCTGGAAAGAGGAAGGAATCGATACCAGCCCCCAGGGCTAAGAAAGCAGCCCGTAAATGCACCACGTGCTGCCTGCACCCTGCAGGGAAGGTGCCACAGGGCTGCATGAATGCTGCCACCAAATGTGTACCTCCACACATACACACGCACTCGGACGTATCGCCACGGCAAAGCTCCCTGCGGAGATACTGTTCTGAAAATCATACCTTGCTTTTCATAGCTGAAGAGTATGGGCCTAAAAATAACCCAGGTAAAATTTCCTAAGGGGGGGGCAGAAAACAGACATTTAATATCAAGGCAACAGGATTTGAAATAACACACTGCACTGCGCTCAGACCACGGGCAGGGAAACAAATAACTGAGATGTTAGTGAGGGACATCACCCAGCCACACCTCCCATGGGACAAGGGGACAAAGTCAGTTTGGCAAAAATAAAAGCAACATGATCTGCATGCAGAGGATCTTCTTGTGGAACAGGAATTCAGTCCTTCATTCGGAATAAATTCCAGTTTGATTACAACCAGCCCCAGAATTCAAGTTAAAAAGCAAAGCTGCAATACGTAGCTCCAGCAACCATCTGCTACAACACTCATGGAGACAAGACTTTGATCCTTAAGGCCCCTTCCAACCCAAGCCATTCTATGGGAGGGCTGGAGCAGCTCCCCTATGAGGAAAGGCTGAGGGAACTGGGCTTGTTCAGCCTGGAGGAGAGAAGGCTGAGGGGAGACCTCATGGTGGCCTTCAGTGCTTGAAGGGAGCGGATAAACAGGAGGGGAACAGCTGTGTGTGAGGGTGGGTGGTGATGGGACAAGGGGAATGGTTTTAAAGTGAGCCAGGGGAGGTTTGGGTTGGATATGAGGAGGAAGTTTTGGAGCCAGAGGGTGGTGAGGCAGTGGCACAGGTTGCCCAAGGAGGCTGTGGATGCCCCATCCCTGCAGGCATTCAAGGCCAGGCTGGATGTGGCTCTGGGCAGCCTGGGCTGCTGGTTGGCGACCTGCACACAGCAGGGGTTGGAGCTGGATGAGCACTGTGCTCCTGTGCAACCCAGGCCATCCTAGGATTCTATGACAAACTATAGTGTTTGTACTTCACCCCTGAAGATCAATCCTGACAGCAGCTTTTGTCTGTAGGGCACTTTCCTTTTCATACAGAGGGCACCGAGGGTTTTGACTTGAACAAAAAAGGAAAGTGTGCCATACCTGCATCTCTCTCCTCATGGGATAGGTCCAATCCTTCAAAGAAAGCAAAAATAGTTCTGTGAGCACAGGGAGGGAAAAACAAAGCCAAGCAGAGATCAGTTATATGAAGACAAGGCCGTCCTCTGTAGGTTGCATCCTACAGGAGAGGCACAGTGCTTATAAGCCCTGTGTGAATACAGGAACACACGAGTGCAAGGCACGGCACCCTCACTGCACAGTGATGTGCTGCAAAACTCGAGATCCGTTTTGTGGAGCAGCCAAAGCTAACGGGGAAAATCCTTCCTTACATTCTGCTCCTGTCTTTTCTTTCTTACAGCACCTGCTGCCCTCACCCCACAGCCATCCCAACACAACAGATGTGGGACAGCAGGATGGGTGTTGACCTGAGGGTGTGTGAACACAACCCTGCTACTTCACTGCACGTGAGGCAGCATAACGCGTTCATCAAAAAGCAAGGGAATCCTGGGTTTGTCCAAGTATTCAAACAGTGCAATGAGAAACCACTTCTGAAAAGCTGAAGTTACTCTGCAGGAGCACACAAGTGTGTTTACTACTCTATTTATATACCTGGAAAATTTACAGCCTTCATCTGGAGTGAAATGAAAACATGAATTCATCACCACTTTAGTGAAGGGGACTCGCTGTGTCCAAAAGTTCCTCTCCATCACGTGGAGAGCAGGGAGCTGGGCTGTCACCATAGCTGGGGCTGTGCAAAGCCAGGAGGCGAGAGCTCAGCAGTACCAGGTCCAAAGGAACACACAACCCAAAGCAGGACAGATGCCACAGAGGTTCAGAACAAGAATGGGAGCTAATATTGGCCCCAGACGTTCGGCTTGAGCACAGTCCAAAAAGGTGCAGCTTCCTGGGGATTACCCTGCAAAGCAAGCATCTAAAAGATGCTATCTCAGATTCAATGCTGTCTTTATCCAAGGGCAGAATTGCTCCTAGTTGGTGTCCATTTCCTGACAACACTGAAAGGCTTTCAAAATTAACATGATTAACGAGATTACGGTATGCAAAATGATGCAAAATGCCCCCCAGCAAAGCTGAGCTCTCAATTCACAGCTCTTCCAATCCATCACAGCCACACTGCCTTTACGATGCCCTTATGTCACTACCCAGAATTTGTTACCTGAAGTGACGTGTTAAAGAGCAGAGCCCTACCAGCCACCTCTCTGCCATGTGGGAAAGCCTGAGCTGGCAGCAGACAGGGAGCTGATAACACACCCAACCTCTCACTCTCCCTGGCTCTCCCATTCCATTTCCTTCTAAGAGTGCTCTAAGTCAGCTTCAGTGGGCCAGCACTTCGCTGCAGTTCTTTGAGGCTGACATTCCTTCTTTTAAGCTTCCAAAGCTCTTCCACTGCAACTCCCCTGCAATGCACAGGGACACCACAGCTAGATCAGGTTGCCCAGGGCCTGATCCAGCCTTCCTTGAAAGCCTCCAGGGATGGGGAATCCACCACATCACTGGACAGCCTGCTCGGTGCCTCACCACCTTCACTGCAAAGACTTCTTCCTTGTATCCAACCTAAATTGCCCCTCTTTGAGCTTGGAACCCTTTCCCCTTGTTCTGTCCCCACATTCCCTGCTGAAGAGTCTGTCCCCTTCTCTCCTGTGGCTCCCCTTCAGATATCGGATCCCCTTGGAGCCTTCTCTTCTCCATGCTGCACAGCCCCAGCTCTCAGCCCGTCCTGTGGAGGTGTTCCATCCCTGGGACCGTTTTTGTGGCCCTCCTCTGGATGCACTCCAACAGCTTCCTGTCTCTCCTGTACTGAGAATCGTATGCTTTTGAAAACACACAGAGCTACCAAAGCAGCAAAGGCAGAGCTCTGCTTACACCAAGCACGTGGCCAAGTGGCAGGGCTGCTTCATTTTTTGGCTTTGTCGTGCAGAAACTGAGACTCCTGCGAACAAATTCTATCAGTACCAAGCAGACAGAAGGATGACATTCAGATTACATGACATCAGGACAGCTGGACACATCCCTTCTCGTGCCCTCTCTGCTCACAGGTGAGCTGGGCCCCAGCCTGTTGGCACAGCATGGGTTGAAATACCCTCTGCTCTGCTTTGTGGGCAGGCAGAATGCACAACACCACAAGCCTTCCTACTTCTTTTCCAAAGCCTGCAGACGAGGGGGAGAGCTGTAGTTTTAGTTAAGGGGTTTTCTAGTGATGGTAAGAGGAAGAAAGCTCAGGGAATTTGTTCCACCTTTAGTCAGCCTGTGCCGCCGCACTGGTTGAAAGCAGTCAGACATCAGGTAATGCTTTGGGCTAAATATAGCAGAATGGAAATGAACATTTCTTTAAAAAAGCATGGGCTAAAGAGAGCTCATTTTTACACGCACAATAAGAAAGGCAAATTGACTACTCAGCCACCTAGCTGATACTTCCACTACCAAAAGCATGGAGAGCCTTGATCACAAATACTAGTTGATGCTCAGCCTGCTTGCAGGCAAACATACTGGTGTTCGAAGAAAAATAATAAATGGGCAATGACTGCTGTGTTCCCATCATATATCCCACCACTATCGTTCTTCATTTAAGGTTTCATAGAATCATAGAACGGCCTGGGTTGCACAGGAGCACAGTGCTCATCCAGCTCCAACCCCCTGCTGTGTGCAGGTCACCAACCAGCAGCCCAGGCTGCCCAGAGCCACATCCAGCCTGGCCTTGAATGCCTGCAGGGATGGGGCAAATTATTTCAAAGGATAAGAATAACTGACATTAAATTCCTTGAACCATTCCAGCCCTATGCCACCTCTCCAAGCACGCTGTGATGTGGTATTGCACCCATACAGCAGCAGGCACTGCTACCAACCCGACCCTCTTCTAGAAGCTCCTTAGCTCCTTCAACTCTTTGAAAGGGGAGATAACAGCAGGACAAGGGGAAATGGTTTGAAGTGGAGGGAGGGCAGCTGGAGGTTGGATGTCAGGGGGAAGTTGTGTGCTGTGAGAGTGGTGAGGTGCTGGAACAGCTGCCCAGAGAGGCTGTGATGGCTGAGAGGCTCCATCCCTGGAGGTGTTGAAGGCCAGGTTGGATGGGGCCCTGGGCAGCCTGGGCTGCTGTGAAATGTGGAGGTTGGTGGCCCTGCCTGTTGGAGCTTCATGATCCTTGAGGTCCCTTCCAACCCGGGCCATTCTGTGATATGATTTTATGATTCTTAGCCTTTACAAGTTGGACTTGATGATCCTCATGAGTTCCTTCCAACTGAGGACATTCTACGACTCTGCACTACAGGAGAGGCACAGTGCTTATGCCCTGTGTGGATACAGGGACACATGAGTGCAAGGCACGGCACCCTCACTGCACAGTGATGTGCTGCAAAACTCGAGATCTGTTTTGTGGGCCAGCCTTTACACAGGGAGAGAAATGCCAGCATTCCTGAGATTTACGGAATTTTTAGGCCACACCTAACCAACCTAAGCACAGAAACCACTTCTAGGCTATGTACAATCGGTATTACCAGTAGGGTTTGACACATTTGCTGTCACTGATCTATAAAACAACGTGCGTCGTTACAGACACTCAGAGCACCTACTGGAAACAAAACTGGAACAACCCAACTGGTATAAGGACCTGCAGAACGGAGGGCAGCTCTTAGCACGGGCTTACCAGTGAGTAAGGGAAGCTGGCTTCTCTGGGCTTCAGCAGCTCACACTGCAGGGCTGGACAGACAGCCAGGCTGCAGCTGGGACAGCAGGACTGGGAGAAGCCGACACAGCCCCACAGCAACACGTGGCAGACACCAGCATGTACCTGTCTGTGCCTGACCTGTAGCAAACATGCTTTCACTGCCTGAATGAGCCCTAAGTACACACGAGCTACAGGAAAAGAAAGCAGCACACGTCACAGAGCACTCAGAGCAAACTTCTGGCCTGTCAATTCCGCTGATGTTATCAGGTTTGGGATGAGGAGGAGGCAGGCAGGGCTCCCTCCAGCAGGCACATTCCGGCAGCGTGTCCCAACATAGCATTTCACAAACTCCTACAGGTACTGCTGGCTGAGGCCAGGAGTTCAAAAACCACAGAATGGCCAGGGTTGCAAAGGACCACAATGATCACCTGGTTCCAACCCCCTGCTGTGTGCAGGGTCGCTAATCAGCAGACCAGGCTGCCCAGAGCCACATCCAGCCTGGCCTTGAATGCCTGCAGGGATCCATACTACATGTGGATTAGGGACATCACAAACCACCTGCAGGGCAGAAAAATCAGTCTGTTTCACGACAGCACTTCACTGATTAAGCCAACCCAACCACAGGCTGCCATCAGTCACCCAGCAGACGGCCTTACCCACTCTCTCACTCATCCTTAGGCCAGCACTACAGCAAAGCTGTGCAGGCAATCCTATCAGCTCACCAATTTGGCTTTTTTGCTTTGTTTATAAAAGATTGTCCCAATGTCAGCCAGGACAAAGGGGCAGGCATTGGAACCACCTGAATACGAGCACAGAGCTGCACTTGCCCTCGGGCAGCCTACAGCAGGACCAAAAGCAGGCACTGCCTGAGCTCAACCTCTTTCCCATCAATATCTCAAAGTCCAACCTACCAAAACAGCACCAAACCACACACAGCCATCCCCCTGCAAACAACACTCGCGTGCTTCTGATTAAAGAGCCTTCCGGCAGCAGGACACAGGGCTCGACCCTCAGCTCTCCACCAGTTTGGAGGCAGAACGGCTTCAGTTTCCTCTTCCAAAGCATCTTCTCAAGAGCTGTGCTGGAGGCCCGGGGCTGTCAGCTCTCACCCTGTGCTTCAGAAGTTCTTGCACAGCCAGCCTGGATATCCTCACACCGACCACAACTTTTCTGCTTCCCCCACACGCTCCAGCTGCAGTGCTGGGGTCAGACACAAAGGTAAGTGCTGAAAAACGAAATAACTCCCAGGTTTTAAATGCTGCCCTTGACATTCTCCGCTACGGTTGCACAGAAATGGAAGCTCTACCATTACACACGTTGTATCGTTGAGAGATTACGGAAACGAGACACAAAACCCGCTTAGCACTGCGTTACAACCCGGCTTCCAATTAGAAACGAGTCCAAAGAGCAGCGCACGCTTCCCACAGCACAACTGATCCCAGTGATGCAGTAACAGACGCTCCCGTTTGCGGGACGCGGAGCAGCGGCGGTGCGTGACGGCACGGCACGGCAATGCACTCAGACATGGTGCTGAGCCGTGCCGGCCGGCAGCTGTCCGGAGCCACAGCCCGCGCTCGGGCAGCCCGCCCGCTCACCAACTCGCTCCTAAGCGAGCAAGCGCCAACTGTCGGACGGGGGACGCGCAGGTGCTCGCCGGCTTCCAACCGCCCAACCCAGCCGGCCGGAGCTCGGGGGCTCCCCGGGCGCACGCGGAGGCCGAGCCGGCCCGGATCGCGGCCCGAGGCGGGGACAGGCCGGAGCGCGGCGCGGTGCCGGGCGGCGGAGCCGCGGACCCGTCGGTCGGGCGCGGAGATCCCGCGGGCGGCGCCCCCCCCCCCCGACCCCGGCCGGGCCGCCCTACCTCCGAATCCTCCTTGGCCTGCGGCAGCGCGGGGAAGGCCGGCTTGGCGAGCTCCATGGCCGGGCGCTCTCCGTGCGGGGCGGGGCCGGGCGGGGCGGCTATTTGGGCAGCGTCCCGGCGGGCTCCGGCTCGGGGGCGGCGGGGGGAAGCGGGGGAGGCGGCGGCGCTCCCAGCCGCTCGCTCCTGGCCGCCATGCTGCCGCCGTGCCGCCGCCTCCTCCTCCTCCTCCTCCGTCTCCACCTCCTCCTCCTCCTCCGCCCCCGGGCCCCGCCCCGCCATCCCGAGGGCGGTGTGAGGAGGGACGCGGCCCCGCGCTGCCGCCCCTTCCGAACGGCCCAACCGCCCGGCACCCGCAGCGGGACCGACCCCGAGCCGCGGTGACGGGAGGCTCCGTCTGTGAGAACAGCGGCGGCGACCCGTGCGGAGCCGGGATCGATTCAAGCCCGGCGTGCCGAGGCAGGAAGGGCTTTCCAAGTGAGAGCTGTGCCCGTCCCGCACCTCCACTGCCTCTGCTGTGCCCCGCAGGATGAACTACAGAACGGCCCGGGTTGGAAGGGACCTCAAGGGTCACGAAGCTCCAACCCCCCTGTGCCATGCAGGGCCACCAACCTCCCCATTTCACAGCAGCCCAGGCTGCCCAGGGCCCCATCCAACCTGGCCTTCAACACCTCCAGGGATGGACGGGGCATCACAGCCTCTCTGGGCAGCTGTTCCAGCACCTCACCACTCTCACAGCACACAACTTCCCCCTCACATCCAACCTCCAGCTGCCCTCCCTCCACTCCAAACCATTTCCCCTTGTCCTGCTGTCATCTCCCCTTTCCAAGAGCTGACTCCCCTCCTGTCTGCAGGCTCCCTTTAGGTACTGCAGGCTGCACTGAGCTCACCCCGCAGCCTTCTCTTCTCCATGCTCAACAAGCCCAGCTCCCTCAGCCTGTCTTTGTAGTGGAGGTGCTGCAGCCCCCTGCTCATCTCTGTGGCTCCTCTGGACCCTCTCCAAAAGCCCTCTGCCTTTCTTGCACTGGGGGCTCCAGCCCTGGCTCTCACAGCAATGGGGAACAAACCACTCCCACAGAGGTGCTACTCAGAACTGCTTTGCAGCAAACCAGGGGTTAACCTGACATGCTTGTCTGTCAGCCAAGTGTGCCTGAAGTAATCCAATTAGAATAATGAGAAGTAGCCAGAAGTAGAGGCTGGTGCACTGCTGCTCCTGTCTAATGCTGCACCATGGCTGTGCTGTGCACCCAGCTCCATGCACAGCCCTCTGAGCAGAGCCCACGAGGATAATGCACACTGATAGATGGCATTAAGGAAAAGAACATCTTCACCAATGTTTCATTTCCATCTGAATGATCACTCCAAAAGCTGCAGAATTCCTAGGGAGCACAAAGTCAGCTTCACACAAGGCCAGCTTGCAGCCACGCCAGACACACACAGCAAGGACAGCACTGGCACAGGTTGCCCAAGGAGGCTGTGGATCCCCATCCCTGCAGGCATTCAAGGCCAGGCTGGATGTGGCTCTGGGCAGCCTGGGCTGCTGGTTGGCGACCTGCACACAGCAGGGGTTGGAGCTGGATGAGCACTGTGCTCCTGTGCAACCCAGGCCATTCTATGATGCTATGAAAGCACACTGGGATAAGCTGATTTAAACAAGTTTTATTCCATTGTTTGATGGAATGAAATTTACTGATATAAAAAAAAAAAGTCAAGAAATGAACTTTAAGTCTGCTAAACCATTGAGGCAGGCTTATACACTCACACGGCAGATGCTATGAGAACACACCTCCACACCTTTCCTTAACCTGGGCTGTAATGAATTTTGTATTTCAAAATTGCACAGAAAACACTTCTGTAGCCCCACACTTGCAAGCAGTGTTACCAAATTACTAGCTACATGTTATACAAACACCTTATGTTTGTATTATGCATTATTTCTCTTTTTATACATTAACCCAGCACGCCCTGCACAATCAATCACAATTGGCACGGTTCATTTAAACAGGTTTGTAGTCAAGCTTGGACTCCAGCTTCTTGGAATCAGCCACTTTTCTAACAGCCTTCATGAAGTCTTCCTGAACTACAAAGTCATGGTCAGCACGGATGGCAAACATACCTGTAAGAAATAATTGGGCAGTAAGCTGGCGCTCCTTAAGAACACAGTGTTCAGATGAAAGCAGAAGGGATCTGTCTTACACCCCCTGCACAAACCTTCACACAGCTCTTTTATGCAATTAATAAAATTAACCCGCCGGGAAGAGGATGAAACCATCCTTAAGAAACGGATACACAAAGCAAGTGTAAGCACAACACTGCCAACTTCCTGGTTTTAATGCACTCACAGCAGAGTGTGGGAAACAGCTGGAGTGATTAGCATCCATCAAACGAGCCCAGCAAAATTAAGAGTGTACCTGCTTCAGTACAGACGTTTCTTAAGTCCGCTCCATTAAAGCCATCAGAAAGCTTCACAATTGCTTCATAATCTATTAACAAAACACAGATGTCAATCAGAAGTAAATTCACATTTCTCCATTGGATGTGACTGAAATACATGTCCAGCTAATGATGGAACACAGCTTGGAGAAGACAAGGCTGCAGGGAGACCTCATGGTGGCCTTCCAGTGCTTGAAGGGAGCATATGAACAGGAGGGGAACGGCTGTGTGTGAGGGTGGGTGGTGATGGGACAAGGGGAATGGTTTTAAAGTGAGACAGGGGAGGTTTGGGTTGGATGTGAGGAGGAAGTTTTTCAGCCAGAGGGTGGTGAGGCACTGGCACAGGTTGCCCAAGGAGGCTGTGGATGCCCCATCCCTGCAGGCATTCAAGGCCAGGCTGGATGTGGCTCTGGGCAGCCTGGGCTGCTGGTTGGCGACCTGCACACAGCAGGGGGTTGGAGCTGGATGAGCACTGTGCTCCTGTGCAACCCAGGCCATGCTGTGATTCTGTGATTTCAGCCTACAAGGCTGGTAAGTTACATGAACTGAAATAATCAGTTCTATTAACCCATCCATTAACAAATAAATGTATCTGAGCTGAAAGTTCATATTACGTAGTGAAATCCCAAGTTACTGATTTGGACACTATGAGCATCAACATGAAATGCAAGGATCAAGTAAGTGTTGAAATCATCATGTGAACAATAAAAAATACCAGAAAACTGAAATCCAAGCAATCATCTCAGTCCCTTTCCTCTTATTCAAGTGCAACTACAGAAGATATGAAGGTGCCCTGGGATACAAAGCCTGATACTTTATGCATACATTTACCAAGAGCAACAGCTACGGTTGTGGTTTCTGCAGCAGGTTTTCAAAATGCTGCCTGTTGAGCCTTCAGTGCTGCACACTAAAAGTCATTTCTTAATCAGGTCTTTATCGCAGGGTTCCAATGCCACACACAGCCCATTCTGCTGATGAGATCATTGTGGACTTCGTTCCAGGAAGTCACAGCTGAGCACCACTGCCCTCCCACAGGACGTTCAGAAGTTTAGCTGTAACTCCTTTACACCTCCCTGTGCTAAACGGTGTCAACGACCCCACCTGCTTTAGTTTTAGCCCCCAAACATACAGTGAAACAGGCCAAAGCACATCACACCAGGCTCATGATTTGCCTCGGAGCATCTTTTGTATCTTAGCCTACAGCCTGACGCACATTTATGCCAACAGCACGGCTAAAAAGGCAGCCCTCATCACTCTCACCCTCCCCCAGCTCATCCCCGCTCCTGAGCCACCCTCTATTGAGCTGCAGCTGTTTATGCAGCCAGATGGTGAACGAGATCAGTTCCACTACCCAGCTCATGCAGGCTGGCTGATGAATAGCTGGTGTCAGCAACGAGGCGGGGGCAGAGAGGGGGCGGCAGTGGCTGGCAATAAGCAGGCAAGGTCTGCAGAGCCCCGCTGAAATAAAAGGCAGCCAACATTGTTTTCAAGTCAGATCGCAGTTACGGCTTTCTTGAGGAAGGCTCTGAAACTCAGCTGTGAGAACACAGGCTGGTCAGCAGAGAGAAATGCAGCCATCAGGTGAAGCTCCCCAGATTTATGGTAGTTCTCCCCTGTGCTGTAGAGAATCCTCTACACCAGCGACCAAAGACAAACTCATTTTCAGGTAATAATAAGGTTTTCATTATGCCATCTCTAAACTCCAAAATTAAGTTTCTCTGACTTCTAAAGCTGCTTACTTTCAGCCCGTTATTGCAGTAGGGTGGGATTTCTTTTTTTAATTATTGTTTTTATTTTTCTGGCTAAGAGAAATGCTGCTTGTTTGCATAACAGGAAACTACCTGATGAGAATCACGTCAGCTTACTGATTTACAGCCATGCTCTTCCCATTTTTACAAGCTGAGGTAGAATATCCAGGCAGGATATCAATAATTACAAATACTTACCTATTTCCCCATGTTTAGTGATGGGACCTGCATGAATCTTCAAAATATCTAATCTGGCTTGTTCATTTGGCAGATCGATATCTGGAAAGAATTACAGCTTGAATAAAAGCAGCAAGGCATCACTCACACACAGCCAACATCCTTTCAGCCACTGTAACTCACGGATCTTCCTATCCAGCCTTCCAGGCCGCAGAAGGGCAGGATCCAGAGTGTCTGGTCTGTTAGTAGCCATGATCATTTTAACTCTGTGCAGAGTATCAAATCCGTCCATCTGATTCAACAGCTAGAAGAAAACAGAAGTTTGTATTTCAATAAGCCAAAAACTCCATCTATTGCAACTTACTTCCTGCATGCATATTTGCACTGAGTTGTTAAAAGTGGTACAGACAAACCAGAAAAACTCTACAAGCCTTGTAAGAGAAGGCCACAGCTCGCCGTGCATTCTGCAAGCACTAAAGAAGAGCTTGAGAGAGACACTGCAATGCTTTGTCCAGAGAAAAAGATAGGGAACAAAGCAGAGCTCCAATGTGGAAGACTTGGCTGAAGCCATATGGCCATGAAAGCAGCACAAGTACCAAAGGACCCAACGGTTGGCTGACACATTTCAAGTGCAGTGCACTAAATCCAGGACATTCAAATTAGATTTGGAGGACAGCCTCTAGAATGCTAATAAACATATGAAGGCATTTCATTGTGAAGGTTCGAAGTACTTGCTCTTTGATCACAATGATTTAATTCTTTATGTAAGGCAGATACGCTCTTTTGCACTGCACAAACTGTTGGCAAGCATGGGCCAGTGAAGTCTCTGCTAGCTTCAGAACTCTTCAATTGTCACTAGCTTTAGGAATTCTCTTCACACAGCCAGGTTTACCAGAGCACTGAGTACAGAAACAAAGAAATAGCACTACTCCTCCTAGTTCTGAGAACTGAATTGTGAAAGTGTTAAGATTCTATCAAACAAGCATCTTTGGGATTAAAAGATACAAGCCCTCCTTTTCTTCTTGAAGGAAGAGAAGGCCCCCCAGCAACCAAGAAAGATGGAGAATGCAAAGCCACAGTAAGGAGAAGAAACATCCTTGAACTATTCCAGCAACTGAAATGGAGTCACAGCTGAGTTATCAGGACATGCAGCTGCCTTCTGTAAAAGCAGTGCCTGGATCAATTCAGCTTCAGACATTAAACATTAACTCTGAAAACATTCTGCCAAGCCAGATCACAGTGCAGCAACTCACAGCTGTCTCACTTAACAGTGACTATAGGAGATGTAGCTGAGGTGTGGGCACTCACCTCCATCAGAGTCCTCTGAATTTCTCTGTCAGCTGAGGTGCCTTCAGAGAAACGGCGGCCACCTGCAGCACACCAAACTCCAATCATTACTTTTGCCTCCACATAACGTCATGTAAGAAAACAATTACATATCCCTCTTAATGAGAGAGAGATTGGGGAAGAATTGCTCAAATGCCTCCTGCTTCTTGGTATAGTCAGAACAATCTAAGCCATGTGCAAATATGATGGTTCTAAGCTAGCTGTAACAGCTCCAGGTGGAAGGACATCTTTGTCCTGTTACACTTCTTCTCTACAGACAGCATGCACACATTTGCTCACAAGAGAGACAGCAGCTTGATGACTGAGTTTAACAGTAGAGAAACCTCCAGCCACCCTCCAGGCCACGAGCCTTACCAATAGCATCGATCTCATCCATGAAAATGATACATGGCTGATGATCTCTGGCATAATTAAACATCTCTCTGATCAGTCGAGCACTTTCACCAATGTACTTGTCCACTATGGAACTCGACACCACCTTGTGGAAGATGTAACACACGAGTGAAAAGACAGTACAGCAAACAGATCAAGCACACCTACATGAATGTGTGTGAAGTAAGGTTACACTACCTTTAGGAAGTTGCAGTCAAGCTGGCTAGCAACAGCTCTGGCCAAAAGTGTTTTCCCTGTACCTGTCCAGACAAGAGAGTGATGGTGTTTAACTGGTAACAACAAGCCTGAGCATCACCTTTAAGCCTTGCCCCACCACACTGAGCAGGAACAAGAGGCAAGATCTGTCAGTAGCCAACTACTCACCAGGGGGGCCATAGAGCAGGCAGCCTTTTGGAGGTATAATTCCCACACGCTGAAACAGTTCTGGGTTTGTAAGTGGCAATTCTATTACCTGTGAAGGCACAAATAAGTGAATCACAGAACCACGGAATGGCCAGGGTTGGAAGGGACCTCAAGGATCACGAAGCTCCAACCCCCCTGTGCCATGCAGGGCCACCAACCTCCACATTTCACAGCAGCCCAGGCTGCCCAGGGCCCCATCCAACCTGGCCTTCAACACCTCCAGGGATGGACGGGGCATCACAGCCTCTCTGGGCAGCTGTTCCAGCACCTCACCACTCTCACAGCACACAACTTCCCCCTCACATCCAACCTCCAGCTGCCCTCCCTCAACTCCAAACCATTTCCCCTTGTCCTGCTGTCATCTCCCCTTTCCAAGAGCTGACTCCCCTCCTGTCTGCAGGCTCCCTTTAGGTACTGCAGGCTGCACTGAGCTCACCCCGCAGCCTTCTTTTCTCCATGCTCAACAAGCCCAGCTCCCTCAGCCTGTCTTTGTAGTGGAGGTGCTGCAGCCCCTGCTCATCTTTGTGGCTCCTCTGGACCCTCTCCAACAGCTCCCTGCCTTTCCTGTACTGGGGGCTCCAGACCTGGACAAAACGGTGTTCAAGTCTGGGGTGACTGTTTCAGTTTTAAAACAGACAAGAGGTCTCAGGAGGATAATGGAACACTTGGCAGCCTGTTTTCCTGATACCTGTACTTTTAGCTCTCTACACAGCATATTTTGGGTGAGAAACCATTTAATAAGATGTGTAATTGACCTAGTTGATCAATCTGCAATCCTGCCCTCACTGGTCAGTCTTCATTCTGCAATTGCTCATGTCTCTTAATGCTTGTTGTTACCACGCATTACCACTGCCATAAAAGCCAGACCAATTGCAGCAGTTCACATGTAAAATTAATCTGCTGGCTGCCAATCCTAACCATGCCCTCAGTACTCCCTCAGCCACAATGGCTATGCATCCTTCAAACTCCCTTTAAAAGACTCTCATAATTTCAATCCAAGCTTGTGTAACAGCAGAGCTGAGTTACAACCACCTGAGGACTGGTCAGTGGTGCTCAGAACAACCTTCCACACTGCTGGAAGGTGTGTACAGCACACAACCTCTGCTAAAGTCAGCTGGCTCACAACAGCATCAGCCTTTCAGCTCCCACATTCCTGGGCAGCTCTGCACAGCCTGCCATGCTGATGCCCAAACTAACAGGATTACTTCAGTATGAATGCACCAGCATCCTGGAATCACACTGCTGTTCACCACAGTAACAAAGCTGAAAAACATTTAAACACTCAGAAGTTCACTTCTAACATAGGGAAGATGCAGTGCAAGCTAATGAAACATGTAAAGCACTCAGTTGATAGGTCCTCTAGCAGCCTGTCTCACAGTTCAGGACAAACATAAAACATTTATGCACTGGAAAACTTGGCTCAGAACACATCCCACTATTTGGAGCATTGTTCACACTGGAATACCTCTCTCAGCTCTCTGATTTGCTCTGACAACCCTCCAATCTCAGAATATGAAACGTCCCCTGGATCCTCATGAGACATATTATAAACCAGGGGATCCACTTCTCTCGGCAAATATCTGGAATAAAACAAACAGGAGTAAGCAGGCTTTATTGTGCAAGAGTTTATATGGTTATTGAAACAACCCTAGAGCAAGTACAAGAATTATTGCTTTTCCTTGCTTCACCTTGAAAACAAGGCAAATATTTGTTGGGGAAAACAAACAAACAGAACAAATCCCAAACCTGGCAAACTTTTAAAAAGCTTTAAAGCAAATGGAAAGTGCTGAAAAGGCTGAGTTGTAACTGAGTATTTTTTTCCCCTAGAAGACCAGGCAACTCCTTTTTCAACAGATTCACAAGACTTCCCTCAAAGTACTTGTCTTAAACACTGCTTTACTGAAAACTGTGACAAAGCATGATGTAACTGACTGCTCAGACTCTTGCATTATCTGTTCAGAGAGGAATTTCCCCCCCCCTTTAAGTGAGGAGTACAACAGAGCAGAAGCTTACCTCATAATAGTCAGAGTGGTCATATCCAGAGCAACTCTCGTGCCTGGTTTCAGCTTACTTTTGTCCAGCTAGTAACAAAGGAGATAGTTCTGTCAGAACACACAGCAAAACAACGCTTGGTTTTCGCCATGATGCTTATTGTGCTCAAGAAGAAAGAAGGGCGCTGCGCTACGTGCCAAGCAGCTGCTCTAGTAAACACTGCTTGTGGCTCAGCACCATTTTTGGGAATGGTGAGGCTGTGAAAAAGCAGGTCAGCTATTTCACAGGCACCCAGAAGTGAGCCAGGAGCTGCTCCAGACCAACAACCCCCTAAGCTGCCACAAATGGATGCCAGTAAGGCTAGAACAGGAACAATTCTCTGAAAGGGATCTTGAGCAGCAGGGCACTAACTTACTTCTGCTACTTTTGAAAACAAATCCTATTCTCTAGACCATAATTCATATTCATACGTACATCTAATTTGCTTCAAACTGCTGTCAATCTGAAAGGATTAGTGAGAGGTCTAATCCTCCCCTCTGCTCAGCACAGCACAGAACCAGCTGCCTCAAAACAAGCAAGCAGCCCTTCAGGCACACAAGGAACAGCCTGTTCACTTGAGACTGAACTTGCCACCCATCTACTCAGTGGCTTCCTTATTTCTGAGCTGCCAGGAAGGCTGCATAGATATTCCCGACCTATTTTCTCCAAGCCCTTCTTCATCTTTACACACACATTTACACCTCTTCTTCAAAGTCAGCAGCTCCAGTTGTTGTTTCCCTGCTATCACTCACCTCAGATGCCCTACCTGCCTGCCTCTGAAGTTTTTGCCTGCCTGTTCCACTTGTAAGAGTCTTAAATGAAGCCTGATACCAGCAGTCCCATCCCAGCACTCTGCAGTACCCCCTGATAATTTCAGCTGGGTTTAGAACTGCTGGTGTGCATTTCTCACCCTGTTTTTGGGTAACCTCATCCAGGACAGCAGTCTTATTTCCCCCAGCCACAGGCAGGAACAAGAAGGATGGAAATCACCTCGTGGCTGCTTTCATTGCTTTGTTTTTAAAGAGGCACTCAATTTACCTTTGAGGAATATAAAACATTTTCATTCTGAGCTTTACCGACCTAGCATCTGAACAATAGGGATTTCTACAGCTGTTTGCAAGCTTCCCAGCTCCCCTGCTGGGAGATTCAGGTCCTGTGCCCACGTGGATTATTCAGTCTCCCATCGCTTTAGGATCAAGCTGTCACTCCTCCCTGATTGGAGTCACTGATAAGGCTCTGTTCAGCTGCCTAACCATAAGAAGTAAGTAGGAGCTTGAAATCATATCAGATTTCACACAGCCCAATAGATTTAAGCTATTCTCTAGCAAGAAGATGAAAAGAAACCACTTGACCTTGAATTCCTTCTAAAGCACACTTCAGATAGGGAAGTAACATTGCTTTAATTTCCACCCTACGGCTCTCCTTCCTCAGCAGCACAGCACAGCCACGAGGGCCTGGATCAAAAGCTATTCTTTCAGGCTGAAAAACTCCCTGAGTTTTCAAAATGCCAAAATATCAAGGCACGTATCACCATTTTTTTTTGGTCTCTCCTATCAAATCAGGGATCTTTTAAGATCAAAGGGTGCTTTTTGGGCAAGAATAAACTCCAAAGTTCACGCTGAAGGTCAGACTCATCCAACCACAACCTATTCCTGAGCATTTCTCTCTGCTACGACACAGAACCTCAAGACCAACACATCAAACCTTTCATGTGCCTCAGTGGAATTAAGTAGGCTCGTCTCAGAAGAGTGCTCTGGTCATTCCAGGGATAGGCTGCCCACTCTGTCACTTCTTGGTTGCCTCAACTCCCCCTACAGTGCATTGCAGACGAATCATCTAAATAGAGTTGGTTAAATCGTGCATTCAGGTTCTATTATGAGGCTCGAGGTCACAAGAAGGAACAAAACATTTTTCTGAGCCGTAAGAATCCTTAATTCTGAGAGAATCAGAGCACTGCAAAACACCTGCAAACATTTTCTTTCAGCAGAACGAGTTGTAGGGTCAGTTTTCCTTCCAAAAGGTATTGCCATTATACAAGGGAAAGTGCCACAACCACGAGGTCTTAAAGTGCAGCTGCTTTTCCTTTTCCTACAGCACACGAACCAGCTCAAAATGAACAGAAAGGTCACAGCTGCTCAGAACCACTTGCACTTATTTATGCATTAAAACAATTAAGCAAAATGCTGCTGCCTTCTCAAAATAGGTGATCCTTTCTCAGTGTCATAATTCTATCCAGAAGACACCTTACAGTCTCACATTTCAAAGCTGTGCTGCTTTGCTCCTATGCATGAAACTCAGGGATGAGCCTGAGGATTCCCTCACTCCCCAGAACGACTCTGTGTCGCCAAACACTCACTAAGTTCTGTGGTTCCTCAGCAACACCAGACTTTTGTAAAGAATTCCTGATCTGCAGTGTTTTTCTTACTGTAAATGGGTCACATTCACCAACCAGCAGCTCTGCAACGCATTACTTACACTTCTGTGCACCTTTGTACAAAAAGAGACAGTCAAAAGCACCTCTAAGCTGGTTCTGGCTGTATCAGAGGATGGGCTGTTTTGTAAGCAAGGTTCTACACTACTATGTCAGCTTTTATGGTGTACCTAAGAAGTGCTGCTGAAGCACCAAGATGCTCTAAGTTGTTAAAGACAAAACTCTCTCACGAAGTGTTCAGGGGTGTAAAGTGAACAGGGGTGTTGCCTTCCATAATTATTCATTGAAACGGAGTGCAAGTAGTATTAGAAAGAGATATAAATATCTAGTTCTAGAGCAGCAGATCTGCAGCTCAGCACAGGACCATTACTGCTGCAGGCTGCATTCACAGCATGGCGAGGGAGATTCCTCACAGATTGAAGGTGTGATGATTTATTTTCAGAGTTTAAGATCTGGCACAAATACTGAGCTTCAAACAAGTGAAAAGGATAAATACGTGCAAAGCTCCAGGAGCATTCAGAGTCACCTTATCCTTACTAAGACATGCTATTGCCTGATAGGAAGGCAGAGAGCAAGCAGGCACCTGTATCAAACAGCCACATACAGCTTAAAGAAGAAAATGCTTAATGCCATTCAGAACTCAGCCAATGAAAAGCCACGTTAATATTCAAGAGCAAAGCAACCTCTTTCTGAATATTCACACAAGTCAGCTACCTGACGGCGACAGCCAACCACGTATCTTGGTCCATTTGTAGCCTTCACGATGACTAGAGAAAAAAGATCACAGAAAAAAGTCAGTTAGCCTGATTCACAGCTCCAAATTACACCTCTGAACTACTGAGGATATCCTATTTTCCTGCCAATACTGACATCACTAATGCTCTGATTCTTTACAATTGCCCATCTTTAGATGGGCTTCAACTGCAAAAGCTGACTTACAGAACTTTAGAACAGGCTGATGTACTTACATTTCTCTTCTGTTAGCTGTTTAAGCACCTCGCCAACGATCTGCAAAGGAATAAATGCGGTATTAGCCTACAGATTAACTCACCCTTGCCAAACAATATTTAATGTATGCTTCAGCACACAGAAGATGGCTTTGAAATTCTTTCTCCTGCTTCAAGTTTTACATTAGTGCTTTAATTTCTTCTAACAATTTCTATTAGCAAGGACAAACAAAGAAAACCTTTCTAACAGATATGTATGGTATGACAGCTCCTGGTGGTGAGGTCCTCCTTTCTGTCTGCTGCACCATCCCCACTTTTTCTTTGTAATAATATGAACTTAACAACTGCTAGGCAAGTTGTTCCAGCTACTTCTAGGCAAGCTCACCATCCACAGCCATAAGCTGTTACGACTTTGCCTCTTACATACCTGCCCAACACTCTGCAAGGCCTTGAGATCATTTTCTGACTTCTCATACTGCTTGGTGAGCTCCTTCAGCTGCTCCCTTACTGGACAAAGAAAGAGGAACACAGGTTTTGATAACTTCCAGCCCTCCAGGAAACAGGGATCAGCAGAAAAGCAGCAGGTGGAAGCCGTGCACACTCTGCAAGTCACCCTGCTGCTCCAGCAATTACCAAAGCAGCCATTTGTGAGCACAGCCACAGAAGGAGGCTGTGTTAGAAGGACCCTTAAACCTCACTCAGTTGTGCGGCAGGGACAACTTCCCCCAGCCCAGCCGCCCACAGCCTTATAACTACGGGGCGCCCACAGCTCGGGGCAGCGCCTCACCGCCCTCCGATTAAATAACTCCCCCCCGGCGCACGCCCCAAACCCCTCCTCTTTTACTTTAAAGCCCTCTCCCCTCCTCCTGTCGCCATCGGACCGCCATCTCCCGGTTTACGACCCCCCTCCACGCACCGATGGCCGCACCGAGGTCTCCCCGGAGCCTTCCCTCCCCGCGCCTTCCCCCTCATCCTCCCCGCACGGCACAGGCCCATCTCGCGGCCCCGCCCGCTCCCCTCAGTCGGCCGCCGTCCGCGGGGCCGGGCCCATGACGAGGCGCGAGCAGCGTCACGGCGCGGCGGCCCCGGGGCTCCGCTCAGAGCCCTCACACACCCGACGGCCTTCCCGCCAGGCCGCCACTCACGCTCTTTGAGGCGCCCGTCGATCTCCTTGTGCTCCAGCAGCTTCTTGCGATAGTCCTGCAGCGCCTTGTCTCTCGGGTCCGCCATGATGAGCAGCCGCCGCTCATAGGGAATGCCGGGAAGGGCCATGGCCGCCGGGGGGCCGCCCCGCGCCGCCGCCCCGCTCCGCCCCGCGCGCGGCCCCGACCGCCCCTCCGGCACACGCGGCGTGCGGCAGCGCCCCCTGCCGGCAAGGAGGGGCGCCGGGCGTGAGCCGCGCCTCGCTCCACGCGCGCGGAGGGGCAGCGCTGCGCATGCGCGTTCTGTCAGGCGGGAGAGGGCAACGCGCGTCGAATGGGGCGCGCGCCTTCCGCTGTGAGGGAGGTTGTCGTTGATCGCTCCGAAAGTAACGCCTGCATATTACAGAATCATAGAATCACAGAACGACCCGGGTTGGAAGGGACCTCAAGGATCACGAAGCTCCAACCCCCCTGTGCCATGCAGGGCCACCAACCTCCACATCTCACAGCAGCCCAGGCTGCCCAGGGCCCCATCCAACCTGGCCTTGAACACCTCCAGGGATGGACGGGGCATCACAGCCTCTCTGGGCAGCTGTTCCAGCACCTCACCACTCTCACAGCACACAACTTCCCCCTCACATCCAACCTCCAGCTGCCCTCCCTCCACTCCAAACCATTTCCCCTTGTCCTGCTGTCATCTCCCCTTTCCAAGAGCTGACTCCCCTCCTGTCTGCAGGCTCCCTTTAGGTACTGCAGGCTGCACTGAGGTCACCCCGCAGCCTGCTTTTCTCCATGCTCAACAAGCCCAGCTCCCTCAGCCTGTCTTTGTAGTGGAGGTGCTGCAGCCCCCTGCTCATCTTTGTGGCTCCTCTGGACCCTCTCCAACAGCTCCCTGTCTTTCTCGTACTGGGGGCTCCAGACCTGCACACAGCACTGCAGCTGGGGCCTCACAAGAGCAGAGCAGAGGGGGACAATCACCTCCTGTCCCTGCTGCCACCCCTCTGCTGATGGAGCCCAGGACACCATTTGCCTTCCAAGCCACAAGAGCGCACTGCTGGCTCACGTTCAGCTTTTCATCCTTCAGGACCCCCAGGACTTCTCTGCAGGGCTGCTCTCAAGCACCGCTCCTTCCAGTCTGTACGGATGCCTGGGATTCCTCCAGCTCAAATGCAAAACGCTGCACTTTGCTGTGTTGAACCTCATCAGGTTCACCCTGCCCACCTTTCCAGCCTCTCGAGGTCCCTCTGAATGGCATCCCTTCCTTCTACTATGTTGACTGCACGATTCAGCTTGGTGTCATCAGCAAACTTGCTGAGGGTGCACTCGATTCTGTCATTGATATCATTAATAAAGACGTTAAAGAGCACCGGTCCCAAGACAGACCCCTGGGATGCTGCTCGTCACTGGCCTCCACCTGGACACAGAGCCATTGACGACCAACAGCAAATCATTCCTTCACTCCTATGGGAAATTATTCCATTATTCCTACGGGAAACACGACATGAGAAATACAACAGCAACGTGCGATGGAGCGAATTCTCAGCTACAAGCCGCAATTTTTCAACGCAGTCACCACCGCCGTGTATTTTCTCTATCCCGCCCCTTTGCTCCGGTGCCGCTGTGTCAGCGAGCCCCTCCGCCGCCGTCTGTCACAACGCCCCGCAGCGCGGGCACAGGGCCGCCGCCCCACCGACACGCAGCCCCGCCGCTGCGGGCTGACATCGCAAAACAGCGGGTTGTTACAGTTACTTTTGGTGCGGCCCTCGTGAATGGAACCGGCTTTATTTCGGGCTCGCGTTCAGCCCGGGGCGGGGGAGAACAGCGCTCCGCCTGCTGGGAGCCCCGTTCGGCGACGAAACGCCGCCGGATCGCTGCCAACGCAGTCAGTGGGCGCGACGTGCCGGCGCAAGGCGGGACAGAAGCGTGCAGCGGAACGGGGCGGAGCGGAGCGCGGCTCCTCCGACCCTCGGCGGCGGCGCTGAGATGGCGGCGGGCGGAGCGCTGCTGCGGGCGTTGGGTTTTGCCACCCTTCTGCTGCCCGCCGCTCCCCGCGGGTCGCCCGGATCGGCGGAGCGCCGCTGCTTCTGCCAGGTGAGCTGCGGCGGGTTGGCGGGAGGCTGCGCTCGTTGCGTGGGGCGGCCCGAGCTTGGGGACCCCAGCACGCGGTGCCTTCCGAGCTGCCATCCTAGAGGTTGTGGATGCCCCGTCCTTGGACGTGTTCAAGGCCAGGTTGGACGGGGTCCTGGGCAACCTGATCTAAATGTGTATGTTTGGTGGCCCTGCTAGGCAGGGGGGTTGGAACTACATGATCCTTGAGGTCCCTTCCAACCCGGGTGATTCTGTGATTCTGTGATTCTGTGATTCTGTGTGGTGCCTGGAGGTGGGTCGCTGCTCGCTTCGCTTTGCGTGAGTGCGAGTGGCTGTGGTGCGCTGGGCGGCCGACGGTCCGCTCAGAACTGCGTGAAAATCAGTGCTGAAACGTGAATCGGAAGCCGGCAGTGGGAAAAGAAAAGGCGCGGGGCTGGGGCTTTGCCTTCTGGGTGGTTCGTGATGGAAACGGCAGATCAAAACCAGTGCTGATAGAGAGCTGAACCTGTGCTTTTCATTTCTTTATCGCTGTGCTTTCCTGCTTCGGGAGGTTTGCCTCATCAGTCTGAGTCAGGAGCACGGTGTGGTGAGCAGCCCTTGCTGTTAGAAGCTCTGCTGTTCTGGCCACGATGATGGCTTGCAGGCTTCGTTCCTTGGGCACAGAGAGCTGGTGTTGTGCTGTGGTTTGTTGCTGTTTTCTTCGGGGGCTGTTCCTCTGGCCATTAGGGGTGATTCTGGGCACTGACTTCCTTGTTATCTGAGCAGACTTTCAAGCCACTCTTGCATTCTTGTTAAACTGGTGCTTCCCAGAGAGCTCTGCCGTCCCTGTGGGAGGGAAAGGGGGTACTGCCCAGAATGGCCTGGGTTGCACAGGAGCACAGTGCTCATCCAGCTCCAACCCCCTGCTGTGTGCAGGTCACCAACCAGCAGCCCAGGCTGCCCAGAGCCACATCCAGCCTGGCCTTGAATGCCTGCAGGGATGGGGCATCCACAGCCTCCTTGGGCAACCTGTGCCACTGCCTCACCACCCTCTGGCTGAAGCTGGAGCTGCAGATTCTTTTCTAAGAGATGCTTGCAGGTGCTACATACTCTCTGTAGTGTTCCTGTGCTCTGTTCTAGCTGCAGGTGGGAGATGCAGAAAGGAGTTTGCTCTGTTTCCTGCCCAGCTGTGCAGTAAGTGGTAGTGTATGGGTTAGGGAGGGAGCCTGTAGCGAGAAAAGAAAGCTCTAAATCCAAAGCCCAGGAGCATTTCTGTGATGTTGAGTGAACTGGGAAGAGATGAAGATCGCTGCTGGAGCCTGGGATGGAGACAAAGGAGAACAAAGCAAAGGCCAAACCTAAGGATGACGCAGAGTCCACGTGAGGTGATGTTCCAACCCGTGGTATGCACCCATGGAGGATACATCAGTGCTGTGGCACTTTGGAGAGCCAGCAGAGCACATCCCTGGCTGCTTGCTCAGCAGCTGGAGCCATTGGGGTGTGCGTCTGTCCCAGCGGCTCCGTTGCATCTCTCCCCGCTGGGCAGACCCAGCCCTGCTGCCCATCCCATGCCATGCTGGGCTCCCACACCCTGCCTGGGTGGAGCAGAACCCATGGCTGCTGCTGAGCTCAGTGATTTCACAGGTGCCAGGAAGCATGTGGCACCTGTTTGGGACTTGATGAAGTTCTGTTTCATCTGAAACAACTGTTCACATTGTTGCAGGCTGAAGACACATATTTGGGGAGCAGGGAAGGTGTCTTAAGGCATCACCCTCTCAGGAGAGTGCTTACCTGGAGTTCTTTACAGGGTGATATTTGTGCTGGGTTACTTCTAGCTCGATTTGGCCACTACATCTTGCAAATTCAGGCCTGGTACAAACATTATACAGAACCATGGAGTGGGTTGGCTTGGGTGGGACTTGAAGACCATTCAGTCCCACAACCCCTGTTGTGGGCTGGGTGCCCCCAGCCCATCCACAGCCTCGGGCACCTGCAGGGATGGGGCACCACAGCTCAGGCAGTGCCAGCTGGAGATTCTACAGATGTTTCTGAAGGTAATTTCTAGAGCAGCTGAGGCATGGCCCAGTCTGCAGGCTGCCTTGCTCAGGGGTTGCCAGGTTTCCAGGAATGTGTGGTTTGGGGTTTTCTATTTTTGTTGGTTAGCCTTCTTAATTTTGAAACAGGTTTACATTGGGTAACTGGATTACTAAATGGGTGCTGGTATTTTTTTTTTAATGGGGGTGGTTTAGGCTAGTGGAAATCTTAATTGCTATGCTGACAATCTTAGTTTCCATTACTTTGCAAACTTACTTTGCAGAGTACAGTACAGTGGGGTGTTGGGCTTCAGTGAGAATGCAAGAAACAGAAGCAAACCTGCACAGCACAGTGACTTAGCACTAATGATTGCTCAGGTGGCAAAGGGCACTGGGGCTCACTGTATTTCCCTTCACACCCACTTAAATCAGCGCGGCTCAGTCTAAACCATCAGTGCCTTCAATGAAGAAGCTTTGTTTCCTAAGCACTGAGTCCCACCCTGGGTCTGAGCGTGGCTTCCTTCCCCTCCTGCCTGGGGGAACCTGCAGTTCCTTTAAGGTGCTGGCTGTCCAACCCAGGCTGTGGTTTCTTCCCCTCCCCTTTCTGTGTGCTCTGAGGGCGAGGGCTCATTGCCTTCCTTCTCGGAAAGAGGGCACGGAGCTCTGTTGCTGCAGTGGTGATCGCTGTGGTTCTGGGGAGATTGATGTGTGCCTCTCTGAGTGACCTGAGGGCTCTCGGGATGTGCATCAGGCCATGTGTTCCACGCTTCTCACGTGGCTCTTCCTCTTCTCTCCACACGTAGTAATTTGTTTTGCCCTAATTGCAAAGGACACTCTTCCTTGGAGGCTTTTCCTTGAGGCTTGCAGGGTTGTGGTCTGTGTGCTGGGGGATTGCTGCTTTGTGCTGGCTGCTGCCAGAACCTGCCGAGCTTCTGGAACAGAGGCAGCCAGGGGATTTCTCATTGTGAATATCCCACACTCACTTCATAAATCAGCAGTACCCCTTTAAAATGACCACCTTGGTCCTAAACTGATCTACTCCTGGTGGATGGCAGCTGCTGACTGTTGTATTGCTACCTCAGCACGCGGGGAAATTCCCTGGTGCCCAACTGAGAGGGAATGAGTGGTATGCTGACTTTGTGCACACGGTGATTTCCCTGAGTGCTCATCATCGGGCTGGGAAGCAGCAGACCTCCTTCTGCTGTGTGTCTTTCTCACGCAGGCAGTAAGCTACGTGTCAGAAAGCCACAGCTGAATTTGTGTTGCTTTGGTTTTATTTTCCGCGGGGCTTTCACACAGCATGAGTTGTTCAGGATGATGCAAGGAGTATTGGCTTCCTGCAGCAGATCTGCAGCAGATGTTTCCTTGCCAAACGGCTGCCAGGGGCACAGGGAAAGGCTGTTGCAGTCTCTGTGTTTCTAATCACATCACATGGCTGCAGCAGGGACTTTAGTTGAGTGCCGTAACCTTTGGTGGCATTACTGTTGCTTGATTAGACCCTCGTGCAGATGGCAGCTGTTAGCTGTGTGCCACCCTGCCCAGAGTGGCATGCTGGTGTCAAACGAGAGCCTGGGCTGCTGTGTCAGCTGGGTTTGGTCTTGATAAAAACATCTGTGTCTTGTTTAGCTGTGTGTTATCTCTGCTCCCCGAAGAGATGGCAGTGTCTGCCTGATGCCTGTTGCTCTGGCATCAGTAAACTCTTAACATACCTGGTTGTTTACTGGTAAAGTCTTAACATACCTGGTTAGGGGAAAAATGTGTTTAATCACAGAACCACAGCATGGCCTGGGTTGCACAGGAGCACAGTGCTCATCCAGCTCCAAGCCCTGCTGTGTGCAGGTCGCCAACCAGCAGCCCAGGCTGCCCAGAGCCACATCCAGCCTGGCCTTGAATGCCTGCAGGGATGGGGCATCCACAGCCTCCTTGGGCAGCCTGTGCCACTGCCTCACCACCCTCTGGCTCCAGAACTTCCTCCTCATATCCAACCCAAACCTCCCCTGTCTCACTTTAAAACCATTCCCCTTGTCCTATGGGCAAAAATTGCTTGCCCCCAACAACAGGCAAAAGACAGGTCCTAAAGAATGCATCACAAGGAATTCTTTGGCGATTCAGCACATTCAGCTTTATTGAGCCATTAAAGTAAGAAAAGAGCTCTGAGATCATCAAGTCCAACTGCCAACCCATCACCACCAGCCCACTAAACCAGTGCTGTTTTGTTCTGGTCAGATTTAGGGCAATGACTCGCTGGAAAATGAAAGAAAATCCTGAATTGTGTTACCTGTGCTGACCAACTTTTTTGTGCTTGATGTTCTGCACCAACAGGTCACTGGCCATTTAGACGACTGCACGTGTGATGTAGAAACCATCGATGCCTTCAACAACTACAAGCTGTTTCCTAGGCTGAATCAACTTCTGGAAAGTGACTATTTTAGATACTACAAAGTAAGTTTCCCATACAAGAAATAGATGAATATTTCTCAATGATTTGCTATGCTTTTTTTTTTTTTTTCTTTCTTTCTTTCTTTGTCCCATGGAAGTTATTGCTGATCTCTTACAATCAGATACCCCTGTTTCAGCCAGGCTGCCCAGGATCCCATCCAACCTGGCCTTGGATGCCTCCAGAAGTGGGGCATCCTCAGCCTCTCTTCGTTCCTCAGCGTTGTTTCCTCTGAGGAGCTGAGGCAGTAGAACAGTTTGTTGAATTAGGGCTCAAAAGAGCTGATGACAGATGTCCAAATTGCATGATGAGGATGCTTTTGGTGTCTTCCTGTCAATGAGGAAAGCCTGGTTTAGCTGTCAGTCAGATGAAGTGATTGCAGTTATGCCAGGCCATCGCTGTTAGATGATGTCTGCTCCCATTCAGTGAGATTGCATCTGTGTGACTAACTGTGGGTTTGTTTGGGTGTGCTTGGGTTGTGGCCAAATCTTACCTGCCAAGGTCATGTGCTGAACAGAGACTGTTTCCTGATTGCTTCAGCAGACAAAAAAGAATTGATGTTCTTCCATAAGAAGGGTTTAAAATGTTCTCAACTTCTTTTTCTATGAAGAAAGGTTGAGGGAACTGGGCTTGTTGAGTTTGGAGAAGAGAAGGCTGAGGGGAGACCTCATGGTGGCCTTCAGTGCTTGAAGGGAGCATATGAACAGGAGGGGAACGGCTGTGTGTGAGGGTGGGTGGTGATGGGACAAGGGGAATGGTTTTAAAGTGAGACAGGGGAGGTTTGGGTTGGATATGAGGAGGAAGTTTTGGAGCCAGAGGGTGGTGAGGCAGTGGCACAGGTTGCCCAAGGAGGCTGTGGATGCCCCATCCCTGCAGGCATTCAAGGCCAGGCTGGATGTGGCTCTGGGCAGCCTGGGCTGCTGGTTGGCGACCTGCACACAGCAGGGGGTTGGAGCTGGATGAGCACTGTGCTCCTGTGCAACCCAGGCTGTTCTGTGGTTCTGTGAACTTTGCTGCACTGCAGATTTGAACAGCTCCAAATCACCAGCAGACCTGCTGGCTCATAAGATGTACAAAATACCCAACCAGAAAGGGCTGTCAGTGCTCAAAGAGCATCAAGGTGTGAGCACAGAACGTCCAATAGCACAGATAGTCTTGGCTGTACTGCACGAGTACACACATCCTGCATGGGAGACACATGAATGAGTTTGGCAGGCTGAGATCAGGCCTTTGAAGTGAAGGACCTTTGCTTGCACTTGCACTGCAGTGCTCAGCTCTGCGCTGTGTTAGCAGAGGCCTTTCAGTGAGCTAGCGGTGCGTGCTGGCAGGCTGTGGTGTGGAAGGTTGGCTTGGCTGCACGGAAGAAGCGTGTAACAGGGTGATGTGTTATTTTTAGGTGAACCTAAAGAAACCCTGTCCTTTCTGGGATGATGACAGTCACTGTGGAATAAGAGACTGCGCTGTCAAACCCTGCCCGTCTGTGAGTAGAGAACCGGTCGCTTCTCTGTTTTCTCTGTTGGCCTTTGCAGCAGGTAAAGATCTTTCTGTGCTGGCTGCTGAGCCGCAGTTCTGCTGTGGCTGCAAAAGAGGCTTCCTCAGGCACAGTACTGCTGGGATCCCTAAAGAAGAACTCGAATGGTGAATTCTGACACCTTGAAGAAAGGCTGGGCTTCTGACAGCCAGCCCTCCACCAATGGAAGCTCTTGGCCTGGCCCCTCTTTTATTTGATGCATTAGTAGAATGATTTTAGGGGCAATCCCCTGGTGCTGTGTACTGTGTTAATTGGCACACGGTCAGCCCGCTAGCCTATGAGCTACACAGCGATTTGTTTTGTCTGATGAATTCAGCCAAGCCCTTTCCAGCAGTCTCTATACATAAAATAGCTCTTTCAGAGTCCTGTTTCCCAGCACAAAAGCAGATACCTTTGCCTTTGCATCCTGGACAGAAGGGGTTTGTTCACTGATCTGGAAGAAAACATGGTGACTGCAGGGGTCTGTCTGAAAAGAAGGGGAAAAGAGGGAGGGAATTAGGACATGGTTGCTGGGCTGGTAGATGTGGTGAAAATGCCCCCAGCCTGGCTCTGTGGGGTGGCAGGCAACTGCAGGCTGTCTTACACGCTCCTGCTGGGGTCTCCAGAGCACTCCGTGTGCTGAGGCTGCACTGGGATATGCTGTGCTGGTGGTACAGTGCAAGGGCAGGAGGAGACCCTAATTGCATGCATTTACCAAACAACTGCAGCTTATTTTTGTGCACAGCTTAAAGTATAATGCCATGGAGATGTCTGCCCCTCACCTGGGAGCTCTGTGAAACCTGAAGTAATGCAGCTGCTGGCTTGGCTGAAAAATGTCTGATATGGCAGCAACAGAGCGCGGTGTGTGCGTGTGAGAACAGCACTCCTTCTATACATTCTGATCTGTGTACTACATTCACCTCGTTCCCCTCTCCCGTGCACTTCCCTACCCTTCCAACAGCTCCTTTGGTGGCGATTCCATACAGCTGCTGTGGGAGGCTTCAGGATGATGTATATCAGGGCTGCAAGAGCTGAAAAGAGGCAGCTGGGCTTCTGCCAGCATCACCTGGAGGTGGGGTGGCAGCCAGCAGCTGCTCTGGAGTCTGGGTTGGCATCTTCTACCTTGTGCTTGGTGAGCAGAGCACGGCCTGGTGGAGCACTGTGGAAGGCTGCTGAGCTATTGAGAATGAGATTCTTGCGAAAAACCAAAATAAAACACTGGGAATATTGCTTAACTTTTGTCTGTGGAGGAGCCAGCAATTAGAGATGGTGTAAACTAAGCTGAGGGATTTGATTGATTCCTTTTAAGCCCTGGGAGCTGCTGTAACCTTCCTAATCTTTTTCAAACATTAGACTGAAAGGCTTTGTCAGCTTCAGATGTAACACGTGCCCAATTTTGTCTTTCAGGACGAAGTCCCTGATGGAATCAGATCTGCAAGTTACAAGGTAGGTTTGTCTGCATGCACAGAGTGATGCTGCTTGTGGGACTTTGAGTCACTGTGAGTGATAAAAGCCCTTTGGAGGCTTCCCCAGGGTCCAGTGTGTCAGAGCCTGCTGTGAGTCCCTGCAGCAATCCCCACAGCTGAGCCAGGCCCTGAGTATTTGCAGACATCTTGTGGAAATATCAGTTGTTAGACTAGAAGTGTTTCTGATGCTTAAACTATATGTGCAGCAAAGGCCAAATTACAACATCAGCATGCCCATGTTTTGATCTGTGCTTCTCAATGTAGTATTCAGAGGAAGCCAACAGCCATGCTGAAGAATGTGAAGAAGCCAGCAGGCTTGGGGCTGTGGATGAGTCACTGAGGTATGACTTCTTCCCACAGCCCATACTTGTCTTGAAGGAACCTCAGCATCAGTGCTCTGTCTGATGCTCTTCGTCCTTTCTTTGCAGCAAGGAAACCCAGCAGGCAGTGCTCCAGTGGACGTGGCACGATGACTCTTCAGACAGCTTCTGTGAAGCTGATGGTATGATGACCCGTTTGACCTGACCAACTCTAAGCAGCTCAAGTTCTCTGCAGAGCTTTGAGGCTAAAGTGTGGTATTCCAGCAAGCCTGAATTGTATATGTTGTTTCTTCTCCCCCCCCCCCCCATGCCCTATCCTGTAGAAAATAATCAAAAGCTTCACTGCTGCTCAGGGTCCTGCAGCGAGTCAGTGAGCTCAGTGCTCAGAGTCGGCTTTGCCATCTGTGGCGCTGCAGGGGGTCAGTGTGCAGCCAGTGCTGTGCAGCCAGTGCTGTGCACCTGCCTTTTTGGAGGGCTGCTCGGTACGCAGAGGGGAGGCTGGGTTGGCTTTGGAAGATGCTGTTTCTTTAGAAGCTGCCGTCACTGACCGGCGTTCTGCTCCACAGACATCCTTTCCCCCGACGCAGAGTATGTGGATTTGCTCCTGAACCCCGAGCGCTACACTGGCTACAGAGGGCCGGATGCCTGGAAGATATGGAACAGTATTTATGAAGAAAACTGCTTCAAGTAGGTGCTTTGGGACACAGGTGCCACAAACCTTGAGTCACTGTGAGCCCTGACTTCTGCAGAGGGGCCGCGCGTGCTACAGCTGCTCTGCTAACCCCCATCTTCCAGTGTTTGCTGTGAAGTGCAGGCTGTGGGAGCAGGGAGGAGCCGTATGGCTGTTCCTCGTACCACAGCTCTGCAGAGTGGGATCCAGCAGGGTGTGCATCCCTGGTGTGATGTGGTCCTCATCACGCAGCCCTGTTCTCCCTGGTGTCGTACCACGAGCTCCCTGCCCAGCCCTTGCCAGTGGGATCTGTGCTGAGCTCTGCTCTTGGGGCTGTGCTGGCGGACGCTGCTTGTAGTCTTGTGTGCCTTGTGTCACCTTTCCAGCGATTTCCTCTCTGCACACTGCAGCATCGTTTTGCACCAGGGCCGTGAGATGATGTCCATGAGCACTCCTCTAGGCACTGGATTTTCCCCTAGCTGTCTTTTTTTTCTTTTTACAAAGAAGGAAGAAAAAAGAGAAAACCTGATCTCTCTTTACTCTTTTTCTGTTGGAGCAGGAGGACCTCTTAGATCTTCCTAGGCTATTTGGCTGCAGAAAAGTAATTTCTTCTGCTGTTGTTTCTGCACAGTAAGGAGACAGTCACGTGTTTACTTACCTAAATGATCTATTTTTTTTTCCTCTTAGGCCTCAGAATGTGAAAAGACCTTTGGCATCTGGTAGAGGTGAGTCACGTATTCATCTTGCTAAGTGGTTTGGTAGCGTACTGCTCGAGCTCAACAGCTTCCTTTACAACAGCAGCAAATACTGTGTGAGCTGCTTTTGCTGAACGAGGGCTGTGTTACAGCTTTTCATCAAGTCTAGAATAGTTATGGCCAATGGAATGGGTGTCCAGCACCCAGAAGGAGAAGGAAGGTCTGATTCTCAGGGTCTTGGAGAGGCTGGGGACAGAGCTGAACCCTGCATCAGTGCTTTCTGTGCTCAGCAATGCCAAACCATCCGGGAGGGACTGAAATGAGACCCTGGCTGGGATCCCTGGGGGAAAACATTTAATAGGAGAAACTGCCTTAGAGGCAAAGACTTAACAGTGTAAATGAAAGTCAGGAGGGGTCTCAGGAGCATACAGACAGCTGCGGGCTCAAGGCTGCTAAGAGAGCCTGTGTTTGCTGATGCCACATCATGCCCAGACATTTGAACATCATCAGTATGCTGATGGCCTGAACTCCAGCAGTGTCCTCTAAGGTGATGTCTGGACTTTCCCTAACCTCTGCAGGTGTTTTCCCACTCCTTTCAGCTTTGCATGGAGGAGTGACACGTTAAGCATGGCAATAATGAGCTAAGTACGCCGTGCCCTTTAAAATCCCAGTGTTTGTCATGAGAGGTGCTGCTGTTTGGGGCAAGGTATGGGTGAAATATCACAGGCACCACGGAAGGACTGCAGTTCTGTCTGCAAGAAAAGAAACAGGACGTGAGAACAGGGTCAGGCCTGATGCCTGTGTCGATGCAAATGGCTGGTGAGTTGCAGGAAGCAGAGAGTATCTCTGAG
Source organism: Tetrao urogallus (assembly GCF_951394365.1). Lineage (NCBI taxonomy): Eukaryota > Metazoa > Chordata > Aves > Galliformes > Phasianidae > Tetrao > Tetrao urogallus. The sequence goes on along the minus strand of NC_136819.1, from coordinate 58,401,016 downwards.
TATCTTGTCAGAGGTCATACAGGAGGCAGTCGCCTTTCCTCTTTTCCAGTCTCTGCTTTAACTTCCTTTACAAACACAGATCCCTCCTGTGTGGGTCAGGTTATTGGGAGCATTGCTCACCAGGTACCTCACTGCTGCACTTAGTGAGATGGTGTTTTGTGTTAGGAAGATGTATGAACCTCCTTGGGAAGGCTCGTCCTTCTGCCACAGCAGGTTAGCAGAGCAATCTTCATGTTTGTGCTTGGCCGTTCAGCTTTGGCTGTGTGTAATTATCTCCTTTATTGTTTTCTCTCCCCACCACTCGTGCCTTCCTCTCATCAGGAGACGACGGAGGTGAGTTGCACTCTGTTTTTGCCCATACCAGAAGCAGGTCGTCTGGTTAAAAACACAAATACTGGGAGTCATCAGGATTCATGGTGTGGCTTTTTCAGTGCTGGTTGCTGCTGAGGAAGCAGCTCTCAGGCTGTGCTTTGGAAAACCCTTGGTGGGAGCAGCGTGCCTCACTGCAGCTCCCTGCTGGGAGGGCTGAGCCCCGGAGCTGTTTGTGCTCTGTGGTACTGGGTCTGTCTGTGGGACATCCTTCCTGTCTCCAAACTATTTCCAAATCCTTTTCTGTTGTCCAGATTATTTTCAAGCAGGTGTTAGCAGGGGCCAGTGTGAAACGCTGCCTTGTGTGATTGTACACATTTGGTTGTGCTGTTTCATTTCTTTCCAATAAAAATACCCCCTCCCCACACTCAGCAGTAAAGAAAGCAATCTGTGGCCTTTGTTTCCCTGTAGGTCACAGCATCACGCAGTGGTTTTGCCCCCCACCAGCTCTTGCCAAGGTGGGTGGGAAGGATCCACGTGTTATATCTGTCTGCTGCCACCACTGCCTTGTAGAGACATCAGGCAGGCAGAAGAGTGGGGAGGAAAACCCTTGTTGCTCTCTTCTACCACCTCTATCCCTGCTTCTGCAAACTGGAGTGAGCAGAGTTGCTCTAGGTGTAGTGTCAGGTTTTTGGCTGTGGGAGCAGTGGTGGGGAGAGGAGGGCGAGGGGTGTCAGAATCACAGAACAGCCTGGGTTGCACAGGAGCACAGTGCTCATCCAGCTCCAACCCCCTGCTGTGTGCAGGTCGCCAACCAGCAGCCCAGGCTGCCCAGAGCCACATCCAGCCTGGCCTTGAATGCCTGCAGGGATGGGGCATCCACAGCCTCCTTGGGCAACCTGTGCCAGTGATCCAGTTCCAGAGCCCAGCCCTGTCATGTTGGTGCATCATCCTGTTGTCCCCTGAAAAGTGTTTCCAACTACAAACAAAACTAAAAATGCCATGGTGTGGTGGAGCCTTCCTGCTGCTTGAAGGCACTTCAGACTGACGTGCTCTTTCTCCTTCTGTTTGCAGGGCAGACGTTTTACAAGTGGTTGAAAGGTAATCCTTCTCTCTAAACCTGGCATTTCTTCTTGGGATGAATGCAGAATGGCCGTGGAGCAGGTGGGGGCTGCTTGCTGCTCTGGGGTTGGGTGAGATCCGTCTGACAGTCAGGAGAGGAAAATTCAGTATATGCTTTCAATATCTTAAAATGCTTGTTGTTTATTTTCCCTTTTCCTTCTTTCCCTCCAGGTGTCTGCATAGAGAAACGAGCTTTCTACAGGCTCATTTCTGGTCTCCATGCAAGCATCAACATTCACCTGAGTGCCAGGTACCTCTTACAAGGTAACTGCCACTTCCTGCCTGAGCTCTCCTGCATCAGCTCTTAATTGGCACAGCCTTCAGATCTGTGGCTCAGCTAAATGCCAGTGCAGCCCTGCCAGCAGGGCTCAGGCCTGCTTCTATGCTCCTGTTCTCTCTCCCTCAGCACACAGGTTGTGTAACAAAATCAGGAATGCACTTGTTGCATGCCTTTGGGTGTGCAAATGCTGGGCTCTGCTTGTGCTGAGCCTTCCTGCACATATGCCTTTTATTCTTCCCCCATGGTTATTTTGGAGTGTGTTTCTAATTGCATATCTCCCTAGCCTGTTCTTACAGCAGTCAGATAGCAGTAATTTCATCCAGACTGAGAAATGCTTGGCTGGGCTCCTCCAAGTCCCTCGAGCTATTTCCGTGTGCCATTCCCACTTTCTTTGCATCCCTTGTCCACAGGCAGCTATCTAACAAATCTCCATTTAACCCTGGGGTTGGAAATACAGGGTGATGTGAGAGCATGATTTGCTTATCCCACACGGCCGGGGTCTGTGCTGAAATGGAATAAAGCTGGTAGGCTTGGTGTACAGACATCACTCTCAACTCCCACAGCTGTATCCTTCAGGAAGTCTGAGCTGTGCCCCACACTGCATGGACAGCGTAGGCCTTGGCCACGGGAGGCACCTTGGAAGAGTTGGGGTTGATGGAAGGGCTGTGGCTTCTGAAAGCTTGGAGCCCTTCGGTTAGAGATGCACGTCACCATTGAGCTTGGGACACTGGGAGGGAGCGAAGCAGAACTGTATCTGCCCACCTGGTGTCTTTGTTTCTGTGCTCTCAGATACGTGGTCAGAGAAGAAATGGGGCCCCAACGTTACGGAGTTCCAGCAGAGGTTCGACGAGGTTCTCACCAGAGGGGAAGGCCCCAGAAGACTGAAGAACCTGTATTTTCTCTACCTGATTGAGCTGCGGGCTCTATCCAAAGTGCTGCCCTTCTTTGAGCGCCCAGGTTTCCAGCTGTACACAGGGAATCAAAGCCACGATGCAGACATCAAGAGCCTATTGCTGGAAGTTCTCCGCCTGGCCAAGTAATTACGTTCGGTACCCGGGGAGAATGGCTCTTTCCACCCTGGCATCTCTGAGCCTGCTTAACCTTTCGCTTAAAGCTCCTAGAAAGGCAGGTTGTGGGTTCCTTCTTGGAGTGGGATGGCATGATTTGGTAGCGCTGCTGGGAGCTCGTTGGTATCTGCATTCAAATTGCAAAACGGGGTAATTAAGCCCGCTGTTTAATAGCCTAGGCTGGCTTTTTGATTTAGCAGAGTTGAACGTAATAACCTCCTACACATCAGTCCTGAAATTGGCTACCTGGTTGAGTCATCTGTGAAATGCCAGACCTGCTGTCATGTTTTTTGCTGGAAAAAACCCCAGCCGTGCACCTAATGGGGGGTTGGGCTGATGGGCAGCGCTGGGAGAAGGAGGAGCAGGAGGCACCAGAACCAGGTGGAAGTGGGTGTCTCTAACATGGTGGGTGTTTGAATTTCTCTCCTCACGCTGCCATGCCTTCGCTGCTTACGTCTGTCAGAAAACAGACTACAATTGCTTAGAAACCACAGAGCAATTGCTGAGAGCGTCTCCAAGGTGAAATGCAAGCTAAAATTGAAAGCCTCCAAGAGATGGGAGAAGCAAGCAGCTTGCAGTCGCACACAGAAAGTCTCCAGCTGTATTTTAACACCTGTCAGCTCTGTTCTCATACCTAACCAAGTACTCCTGTGAACCTGAGTTAAGCTGCACAAACTGCAGGGAGATAAAACATTTTTGTTCCATTTCAGGTCTTTTCCACTGCATTTTGATGAAAACTCCTTCTTTGCAGGGAATAAAAAAGAAGCTGCTAAACTAAAGGTAAGTGCCCAGCCCTTCCTTTGGGGATACTTTGTACCCACAGAGTATTCTGGATGTGTCTGGAATAGTACTGCATCTGAAGGGGACCCAATAGGTTCAAGGAACTGGATTGGACATCTCCAATTCATTCTGGTTTGGGGAGCTGCATGTTGTGGGTGTTCCTTCGTCACAGAATCACAGCATGGCCTGGGTTGCACAGGAGCACAGTGCTCATCCAGCTCCAACCCCCTGATGTGTGCAGGTCGCCAACCAGCAGCCCAGGCTGCCCAGAGCCACATCCAGCCTGGCCTTGAATGCCTGCAGGGATGGGGCATCCACAGCCTCCTTGGGCAACCTGTGCCAGTGCCTCACCACCCTCTGGCTCCAAAACTTCCTCCTCATATCCAACCCAAACCTCCCCTGTCTCACTTTAAAGCCATTCCCCTTGTCCCATCACCACCCACCCTCACACACAGCCGTTCCCCTCCTGTTTATCCGCTCCCTTCAAGCACTGAAGGCCACCATGAGGTCTCCCCTCAGCCTTCTGTTCTCCAAGCTCAACAAGCCCAGTTCCCTCGACCTTTTCTCACAGCAGAGCTGCTCCAGCCCTCTGCTCATCTCAGTGCCCTCAGTGGCCCCGCTCCCAGAGCTCCACGTCCTTCCTGTGCTGGGGGCCCCAGGCCTGGACGCAGCGCTGCACAGGAGCCGAGCAGAGGGGACGATCACCTCCTTGTCCCTGCTGGCCGCCCCTTTCTCATGCAGCCCAGAACACAGCTGCCCTTCCAGGCTGCAGGCGCTCACTGCTGCCTCACGTCCAGCTTCTCTCCCACCAGGACCCCAAGTCTGGCTGCTGCTGAGGATCTGCTCCAGGATCCATTTCTCCAACTTGGTTCCACGGAATTTAGCCTGAACAGAATTAACACACTTGGGTTTGGATTAATGCATGGAAGCCGTGGTTCGTGTGTAACTGTGATCAGTTTACATCTCTTTTCCCCTAGGAGGAGGTCAGGCTACACTTCAAGAATATTTCCAAGATAATGGACTGCGTTGGCTGCTTCAAGTGTCGCCTGTGGGGGAAGCTGCAGGTGAGCTCTGTCAGCAGAGTGGGGCACGACTGGGAGCAGCTCATTTGATGGGACCGTGGGGCACAGAGGCGGTTCTTAGATATGTCAGCTCCGAGGTCCAGACCAGTGCCAATGAGCAGGAGGCTGTGTGAGGATCCTGGGGCTGCCAGCAGCTGCCCGTTGCCTTTGCAGTTGGAAACTGAGTGAACTTCCTGCAGCTGCAAGAGGGACACAGGTGCTGTGGGACCGGGGCTCAGCCAGATCCGTGCTGTGCCTTGTGTGTGGTCAGACCTGGGCAGGAAGCCTTTGCTGGGCAGCTCTGCTGTCTAAATCATGCCAAACAAACAGAACGTCCTGCTCTGTCCTGCTTCCTTCTCTTTGCTGTTACGTGAAGGCCGAGCCTTGCCCTGTTAAGTTGATGTCAACAGGAACCTTTGCAAAGACAAGGAAGGGAAGCAAGGCGGGCTCACGTGCCAGGCTCTGGATGCCTCTCGTGTTAAACCATCTCCTTTTCACACGCAGACACAGGGCCTGGGCACAGCGCTGAAGATCCTCTTTTCTGAAAACCTGATAGAAAAGATTCCTGAGAGCGGCCCTTCCTATGGATTCCAGCTGACGAGACAAGAAATCGTGGCTCTGTTTAATGCTTTTGGAAGGTTGGTGTGAGACCTTGTGCATGCTGCTGCATTGCATCCCTCTGAAGCTTAATCAGCCCATTGGCAATATCGGTGTTAGCTGCTGGTGGCACTTTCTTACAGAGAAGCCCTCAAATGCCCAGTGATGTTCATGTGGAACAGCAGCGATGAACAATTTAAAGCAACTTGTTTATATGCTGTATTTTTGTAAGGAATTGAAGGAAGTGCTTGGATTAACACACAAAGAACTCAAGAGTCTTTTAAGAAACGCTGTGACTGCCCAGGGAGCACGCTGTCCCCAGACAGAGGTTGCTCTTGTTACCCATTTTTGCTCCCTCCTTCAAGCACTGCAGTTCTACCAGTTTGTTCCCAGCTCCACCCTCCAGCAGTGGCATTTATTGGGCAGCCATCAGCCCCGTCCCCAGGGGGCAGCAGGATGAGGCTTTGGCAGAAAAGGAGGGGAGCTGTGCAGGTCCTCATCTCTGCTTTCTGTTAGAAAGTGAGCTGGGTTACTCAAAATCATCTTAAAACAGAAGGCAGTCCTGGCAGGGAGAGGCAGACCCTGTCTGTAAGGAAGAGAAAGTCCCAGGCCTTATCCTCAGAGCCCAGTCCTGCATCTTTACTGATGCTCTGCGGCCACAATGCATTGAGCAAGGAGATGAGGGGCACGATTGAAAGAGACCTTCAGAGGAAGCCAACTCCTCCTGCAGGGAGACGCAGCCATCTGCATGGCTGGTAATGCTATGGTCTGTTTCTTGACCTCCAGTTAATGGGTCTGTCTGATGGCTCCTGAGCTCTGTTACATCCTGTTCCTCTGTCTCTCAGTAACAGAACCTCATGTGTACTTGCTTTAAAAAGAGCCTGGCTGTAACCAAAACCTCATTTAGCTGGATTTCTAAATTCTCTCCCTCCAAGCTGCTCAAAGCTCCCCTTGCCAGCGCTCCCTTTCTTGCTTTATTCAGAAGGCTGTGATGCAGACGTGGCTGTAATGCTTTTGTTGCCCTCAGGATTTCAACAAGCGTCAGAGAACTGGAGAACTTCAGGACCCTCCTACGAACCATGCGGTGAACGCAGCACAGGAAGGCCCAAGCTTTCCTCCCACCTCCTGGGTTCTTCAGCAATAGGCAAACGCCTCAATTCCACTGCACTGAGGGCTGCAGGTGAAGGCCACTTGCTGAGCCTCAGGCTCCTGGTTGACTGTCTGTCTGGAAGCTGCTGGTGCCAAATATTTTGTACAAGACCAAAAACCTGCTGTTTTGTATAAAAGTGAGGCCGTACGTAAAGTTTATTTTACATAGATCGTTCTGAATGACTTCTCTAAATACTGCTGTGGTGTTTGAATGGGTGAGGCTGCTCTCTTTACCTTCAGAAGCTGAAGGCAAAGCCTGAATAAAGTTGGGGAAAATTCCTCAATCTGGTCCCTGACTCCATGCTGGCCCTCACAGCATCCTTAGAGAGGCTTAGAGGAACAAATCCTAGAACGGCCTGGGTTGCACAGGAGCACAGTGCTCACTCAGCTCCAACCCCTGCTGTGTGCAGGTCGCCAACCAGCAGCCCAGGCTGCCCAGAGCCACATCCAGCCTGGCCTTGAATGCCTGCAGGGCTGGGGCATCCACAGCCTCCTTGGGCAACCTGTGCCAGTGCCTCACCACCCTCTGGCTGAAAAACTTCCTCCTCATATCCAACCCAAAACTCCCCCGTCTCACTTTAAAGCCATTCCCCACCACTCTGGGACAGAACAGGGTGTTGCTGCACTTTTCTGACCTGCTGCTTTGCATCGCATGCTGCTGGGTGAGCAGATGGTGTTTCAGGCCAGTGCTGCAGGGGGAGCAAGGCCCCTTCTTCCTTGCAGAAGACGATGGGGTTTGCAGCATGCTGAAGGAATCCTGCAGCTCACCATTTGGCCACCTCGTGCCTCCATCTTGTGTGAAGACAGGCGAGCAGCAGCACAGGCCCCGCTCCTGCCAGGTGCTGAGCTGAAAACGGTGACTGTGGGTTTTGTTCTTACAAGAAAGCAGAGCGTGGGCATAAAGTAAGGCAAACGCAGGGCCGGCACAGCCCCCCTCCCCAGCTCTGCTGCCAGCAACCAGAGCCATGAAAGAAAACAGGGCTTTGTTAGAGGCAAGCTGCAGCGCTTGCAGCAAGTGCCTGAGGGCACCCACCTGCCTCAGGGCAAGGGGAGCTGAAAGTGAGGCCCCTCGGCACCTGTGGCAGCAGGTTGTGCCAGGAGCTGAGCTGGGGCCTCTGGTGCAGCCAGTATTGGAGCCTTTCAATTTTCCCAGCCCTCCTCAGACCATTAAGCCATTAATTGAGGATCAGCTCATTATGCTGGAAGCCGGGTGAGGCTACAAAAGGCGTGGATGTCCCTGCGAGGGGCTGCCACTGCTCAGCTGCCGACGCAGAGCTGAATTCTGCCACTGCAGGGACAAGAAGCTGGGGAAGTAGGACAGAGCTGCCGGCACAGAGCAGAGGCTGCAGCTCCCCCCCTCCTGGGCCAGGCGCACCCGGCTCTGCTCTCAGCTCCCCGGCAGCCCCGTCCCACAGCCCTACAGCCGTCTGCTCAGTGCCGAGGCCTCGCTCGCACCCAGGTGAGCGCACGCTCTGGTGAAGCAGCTGCGATCTGCAGGGAGCTCAAGGCCGCGGCTGATAAACCCGTGGTGTAAGGAAATATGGGAACACGGAGTTGCTGAGATGAGGGTTTCTGCCTCCTCCGCAGCTCGGTGCCAAGGAGATGCTGGCTGGGTCACAGCCTGAGAGTAGGACAAAGCACAGCCCACGCAGAAGCATCTCCTGCCCTGGGAGCTGCAGGCACAGGAGCAGAAACCAGAGAAGGGCAAAAGGTGCAGCTTGAGCCCCTTGTTCCCAGGCCTGGAGGAACAGCAGTGGATAATTCCTGCCATGCTGTAAGGTGGGGGGGCTGCAGACCCCTCCCTCAACCCACCTGCAGGCGCTCCCAGCACAGCCATGCAGACGCAGACCAAGAATGGAGGCTGCAGGACAACAGCTGGAGCTGCCAGGAGCAAAACTCAGCAGGACCTGTGGCAACGGAGCACAGAAACTTGTTTTTATTTCAACATAGTAGTGCTTGGTTACAGTTTAGTGAAGAAGAAATAGGTACATTCATTGGCCACAGCTTCCTGTCGCAGCCAGCAGCTGCCAGACTGCAAAGCCAAAACACTGTTAAAGAACACCAAAAAAAAAAAAATAATAATAAAGAAGTTCAATGAAAGGCAACTATGCATTAAAAAAGTCATTGTACTTCTCAGCTATAAATTACTTCAGTAAAACACGAGACGACCCCAGCAGGAGCAGCCAGAGTTGTGAAATTAACGGCCATCCGTACAAGTGAATAAAAGCAAACCGCTCCGCCACTCACTCACGAGTACATCAGCAACGAGACTCACTGCCAGCCCAGCGCCAGGAAGATCGAATGGTTGTGTGCTTCAGTGCAATACGAACAATGAGCCTGTAGCCCTTTAGTTTTTTATTTTTATTTTTTTGCACTACGCTCCCTTCCCTCCAAAGAAAAACTTAAAGTGCTCCGAGTGCTTTGGAATTTAAGCAAGAACAGGGGCCGCTAGTGTCACTTCTTGTCTTTGGTGACTTGTGGCAGAAGAAGGACAGGACGGGCTGGGTCCTTCGTTAGCTTTGCTGTAAGCCAAGCAGCGATTGAGATGGAGCAACCTGTTTGTGCAGCCCGGAGGGAGGAGGCAGGTCTGTTACACCAGGGGACAGCAGCCAGGGGAGCAGTGGCAGTCAAGGCGAAGATCTCTGGTTCAAGTACGAAAGGAGAGGGATGCGCCCAGAAGCTGTGGTCTCAAAACCCTCCCCGAACAGCAGCAGAGGTTGCTCTTTTTCTGGGCCAGTAAGAGTGAGGCAGGTCAGCACGGAGGCCACACGGCAGCACAGCGAGAGGAAAGGTGTTCTCAGTGCAACCAGTGACATCAGCTCAACGCAAGCAAGGTGGGAGACGGGGCGCCTGCCATGCGAGAGGGCAAGGCTGCAGGAGAGGCCAGGGCTGCCCCAGGGCTCCTCGCACACTGCCATGTGGACACAAGCTGCCCAGGGCCTTCAGCACCCACTGCCACCCCTCAGGCAGACCCAGGCTGCACTGTGCTGCTCCTCACAGGTGCAGGTGCACAGCCTCCAGCCAGCTCTCCCAGCATCAGGTGGGTGTTTGAGCAGCTTCAAGTAGGTTAAAAGCAGTTCCAGTTCAAGTTTTCACTAGAGGTCAGAGCAGCTGCTTGCCTAAGACCAGCACCTCCCACCCAAGCATGTGGCCAAAGCTGCTCTGCTCATCCCACAGAAGGCTCAGAGACATGCTGGGAGTAACATCCAGTCTTAAACAGTCTCATCTCCAAGAGCCCAGAGCTGCAAACCAAGTCAAACCTGGCCATTCCAGTTCAAGAGAGGGAGAAGCATCTGGAAAGCAATCTCCTCCTCACCTGACCCAGCACACTCAAGCCCTGCGAGCACTGCTGAGCCCCCAGCACAGCTGCTGCAGGACTCCAGGTCCCCAGCCTGCGCCAAGGCTCAGGAGAGAGGCAGGAGAGGAAGGAAAAGAGCCCAGGGCCCAGATTTCTGTAGCTTTACCACTGCGTGTGCTGCCACCACAACAAGAGGCATCCTGCACCTCCACGGTGACCCCGCTGGTTCACATTTGGTCAGCTTAAAGTCTTGTCCTCTGCTAAATGCAACTCAGTACTGAGGGGCGACAGGAGAAAGTGGGAAAAGCAGCTCTAGTTTTACATGCAGCTCAGGCCATTCGTGTTCCTGGGCACACTTTTGCAGAGGCTGCTCCAGCCCTAAGCTTTCCCAACAGGAAGCAGCCTGCAGAGCCTCGCTCCCTCCCTTCGCTCCAGCCCAAGGCAGCCCTGCCATAACACCGCTGCACGTCACCGACACGCCAGCAGCAGCACTCGATCTCACCATCACAGGTCTTTGCTACGGATATGCTTTGAGCTCAGCTCCAAGCCCACCGCCCCAGGCAGGATGGTTCAGCCTCCAGGTGGAAGGACCAGCAGTCAGAGAAGGCCCGCTCTCAGCCCAGAGGCAGCAGCCCCCCAGGGTGCGAATATGGCACGCGAACACACTGCAGGAGGCCCTGCCCATAACACTGTTAGCCCAGCTTCACACTCCCACGTGAGTCAGGATGCAGAGTACTTCACGGAATACATCTTTGCAGGAAGACAGTGCCTCTCCCAGCTATGGATGTGCAATTAAAAGAGTAACTAGAACAGTCTCAGACCAGGCACAGTCTGAGCAAGATTCATTCCTTCCAAGTGTGCAGATAAAAGTGCAAATATGCATTTGATGTTTCTTTTCTAGTGAGGAAGCTCTGGTGCATTTAGCTGCCAACATCTTGAAGACCAGACCAAGAAAAAGCTTCCAGAGAGTTCAGCTTCACTTTGCTACATGGTACCTTGAAGTCACAGTTCTCTCGCTTACCACCTGCAGCCATAGGCTCCGTCCTGCTTACGGCTGCAGCAGGTAGTGGAATGTTTGTGTCGATGAGTTAGATGCTTCGGGGAAGAGGGAAAGAAAACCAGGTTACAATCCTATACATGAATGCCACTTCTGGGAGAAAAGGGGCCTCGCAGCCTCTTCAGTTCTGTGCTGCAGGCTATGAGCTGTGGTGGTTACTCAGCTCCGAGCTGCCTGCAGCAGAGAGCAGCGGGGCACTGTCGGTACCAGTTCCACTGGGGGGGGGACCCGCTGTGTAGCTGTCGTTCCCAGCCAGAGACCCGTAGCAGCCAGAGCACTGAGGGGTGGCCAAGCTGCGAGGAGAGAGGGAGAAACCAAACGGGGACTCAGGCAAGTAATTTGATTGCTTATCCCCCAAGCAGCTCAGAAAAGACTTCTGCCCCAGCACTGCCCACGGTGCAAGCCTGCGTACCCCAACCTGCTTCTGCAGATGTGGCATCTCCAAGGAACCCGGCCTTGGGGTGTGAGGAGAGGAGCAGCAGGCCCTACAAAACCAGCTAAGAGATGCAATCTCCCCATTCCTCACTAGAACTCCTGGTCCTCAGAGCCCCGAGCAGCAAGGCCAGGGTTGCCAGACTTCCCTTTATGGTCTTGCTGCAGACACCAGACCCTTCTCCCCCAGCCCAGGCTTTCCTACAGATCTGTCCCAGCTGGCTCCCAGACTGCAGCACCTCACTTTCTAGAAGAGCTCCTCTGCAGTAATTTAGGGGCTTCCTCTCCTCAGCTGAAGAAAGATCCAAAGATCAGCCTGCCTCGATGAGGTCTCCTGTCCACAACCGCTGCACTTCCTACTTACAAGCACCCACTGTGGATATCCACCTCTCAGAGGACATCACTCCGAGTAGAAACAGCTATGACTTGCAGAAGGGGTAAAAGTAAGGTCATTCACAAGCCTCCCTGACCATCCACCTTGCCCAAGCTGCCTCCTGTGTCAGAAGCAGCTCTGTTGCTTCCACGCAGGCCAGTACCTAAGTTCTCACTTTCTAACACAACTTACCCTCCTTCTCTGGCCCCAAGCCGTGACAAGTCATCATCGCTGTCGTAGCGCCTTGGATTGTCAAAGAAGTAGGCTCTGGAGCTGTAGCTGTGACTATTGACCATTCCTGCTGGAGTCTGTTAAAGAGAAGGGAGTTAAGCCAAACGTCCGATTTCTGACAGCCTTGAAGTCTGATCTGTGCACCAGGCACCTCGGGCTCCTCCCTGCACAGGGCCGTTCCAGCTGCAGCAGCCTGCTCAGACCTACCAAATTTTGACTCAGCCTCTGAGCTCGGAAGAACAGCACTACGAAAGTCGTTGGCACCAGCTCCCAGAGGAAAAGGACCACTCCAAACACCACGTATTCTTCACTGCTCTCTTCCACGTGCACCTGCGTGGAGATGTGAGAGATGTTTACAGCAAGTCATCAGCAGGACTATGCAGCTCCCAGAGCTGGGCACAGTGCACAGCTTAGCAGAACTAAAGTGCAGCAAAAAAGTGCTGCAAAATCCTTATGAAGACAGGAGTCCCCCTAGAACAACAGTTATTATCCTTAATTCATTACCATTTCAAGTGAGAGCTAGCAGCTCTGGTCAGTGTGCCACCAGGTACTGCTAAGCTCCCTCCCTACCTGAATAATTCTCCCTTGCACACAGCCATGCCTTATTAAGCACTGCTTTTCTGCTCTACTTGACTTGTTCCTCCTCTTCCCCAAAAGAAAGGTTAGCAGACTGAAACTGATGCACACAACAGGGAATCCCTCCTGAAGGAGCAGACAGACTGGGGAAGATTATAATGGGAATAAGCAGGGCTTCTGAAGGCAAAAAATCCAGTTGTCTGGAGACTGAGAGAAACAAGCACCCCATGTAGCACCCTCCTCCTCTACCCTCTTGTGAGAGGCACGCAGCCCCCTGCCACAAGTTGTGGACTTGGAGGAATGATGGACAAACTCACCTTGTCTGAAAGGTTGTCCCAGCCATAGTTAAATGGACCAGGAACACTGTCTGGAGATATGGCCACAGCTACCAGGTTATAGCAAGCCCTTGAGGAATACAGAAGAGCAACTACAGATCCCACAAGAATAGCTTGACAGACAGATGTTCCCTGGAACAGAAAGAACCAAGTTTTTAATACAGACCTTCCTGTAGAGCTGGGACTTCACCTCTCCTCCTTAAGTGCACGAGAGGCTGCACAGTGACCTAGAACATCCGTATGTTGCTGCTAAAATATTCAGACCTGGTTAAGAGCTTCCCCCTGTGATGAGTTCACAGGAGCAGCAGAGTGAGGCAACCAGCACTGCCTGGGAGCAGGGCTAAGGCACAGGAGCATTGTTCAGGACTTTATTGATAGGCAGAGATCAAAGATGTTCAAGCAAGCTTCAAACAAGTGACCCAGAGGTGCCCTCCCACCCATTGCCTTTCTGTGGCAGCTTCTAGAAGGCCAGATAACAGCCATTAAGAAAATATTGCTGTTTTTTTTTTTTTACACCCTGATCAGGCACAAACTACAGAGATGTCAATCTGGTTATTTACTCTGTAGCAGCTCAGCACCCCACACACACTGAACTTAGGCTGGAAAAGAAGTCCAGATACCTGGGGAAGGCCTCAGAGGAGGTAGGAAGAATCAGCACCTGAGCCTCAGTGCCACAGTGGGAGAAGCCAAGGCCAGCATGCACAAAGCACCATAGCAAAGGGGGGCTGGACGTTGAGCCACAGCCTTCTGCCAGCTGCCCTGTGCTGCTGAAGGAGAAGAGCAGTCTCCATAACCTTCCAGACACAGCGTGTCAGAAAGAGGGCTGCTGTGAAGCACCCTGAGGTCGTGGTACCGACCTTCCCACTATGACTGGCTTCAGGAAAGGAAGCTACGTGATCTGCAGAGATAGAGACACATCCAAGCAAAATGCAGCTGGCTGCCTTTATGTAGGGAGACAATCCACTCAGGCAGCTCACCTCTTCGACCTTCTCCACATCCAAACCAGCTATGCCATCTGTTTTCCCAGTCTTAAAGCTTTGCAAGACACTGCCTTAAAAAGTTGGCATGAATGTGCTTTGAACAGACCAATTCCTGCTATGCCAAAGCACAGGGACGCAGGCTGCTCTAGCACCATTAGCACAGCCCCCAGCATTCAGGAGAGAAGAAAGGGGCAGAAAAGCTACTGAAGCAAGGCTCCAGAGACAAGGAGCATGGTGTACAGCACAGGATCTGGCAGCAGTCTCCTCCTCACATGTCAGATGGCTCCAACCTTCCCACACTGTGGCAAAGGCAGCAGTCTTACCAGGCCTTTCCAGACTTGTTATATTGCTTTGAGAGTCAGCAGGTTTACAGCCAGAGTTCAGGAGGCAGGGAAACTTTTTCAGGCACTCGGGTAATGCTTCTGCACATCCCCAGCCTATTTTCGCAGCCCCTCCATAACCCTGGAAGTCAAGATATGTCTCCAAGGTAGGAAATGGAGACAGCATTTGAATGTAAAAGAGCTCTGTGAGTCAGGTTGAGTTCTCAGAGATAAAGCAGGCTCCTCCAGAGTACACTGTGTAAGAGCAAGGCCCCACGGACAGCCTCAGGCATGGAACCAGAGTCAGCTGCCACGTTCATAAATCACTGCTGAGAGAGGCTGATACGTTAACTGGTGTCAGGGCTGGTTAGAGCAGGATACCTGGCCCTCAGAGGCAGAGATGCGAGCAGGTTGTCAGCTCAGTTATGGCTCCTGCCTCACTCGGCTGGGCTACAGCCTGCAGCCCCTGGGGACACTTGTTACCAGAGCCTGGCAGGCAGCCAGTCCCAGGCACCTCCAGCATCCAGGGCATTGAACTGAACCCCTCGAGTGGTCCTGCAGATGAGCTGCTAAGGAGCAAGATGCCTCCAGCCAACACGAGGCAGCTGTCTTGACCAAGATGTCTCTGTAGCAGTGCCTGCAGCCAGAAGGCTTATCACCCTCTTCATCTTACTCCTGAGGGGACAGAAGCATTCAAAAGCCTTCACAAGCTCCATGCTCTGGGTGGCCTCTTGCCTGAGCCAGGCACAGCAGCACATAAAGCCCACAGATACACCTGATAGAAGATTCCAGGACTCCTTCAAACACGTGGAAATACAGAATTCAGAAGATGTGAGGAGGAGAAGAGCTGTACTGCTGTGAGAAGACAGTCGCTCAAGAGTATCAGAGCCAGACAGCTGGCTTCCCTGCACCCAGCTCTTCTCAGATCCTTGAGTTGCTTAAGCCAGGCAGCCAACACCAGGCTAACAGGAAATCCCCTTTGCAGAGAATTGTTACACATCTGTCAGAGTTATCAGTACCACGCAGACTTTTCTGTACTCAATGGCTAATACGCTGCAAGAACCACATCTTACTTCTTAGAGAACCCTCTCTTCCAGTCAAATCCTAAATGAAACCTCTAAACCTGAAAAGGAAAAGCAGCACTTCCACCTCCCGTAGTGCCAGCAAAGCTGCAGACATGTTTCCCTGAAGCACCAAGGGCAGAGCTTTCCTACAGCAGGAACGTGCACCTTCTGGAGGGAAAGCCCAAGAGCTGCCACCAGGCCAGCACTGCTTGAAGCACGCAGATCCTGTTGGGAATCCAGCTACTGGTTACACAGCCCCACTGCAGTTTACAAAGCTTTCACCTACCTTAGACTCGAGGTAGACATTCGCTGAAGACATCTTTCCCAGTTTGCACATGCAGCAAGCCAGCGAGATGGCACAGAGGATGAAGAGGCTGTCATTGACTAGAGCACGGGCAAGGACTGTCCTCCTCAGCTGGTTCTCTGGGACTTCACTGTGGATTAGCATCGCACACGTCAAGTTCACAACTAGGAAGAGGAGGCTGGTAAGTATGGAGCCCAGATACAGTAGAAGCCTGGGGAGAGGAAGGGGGAAAGAAATGGAGTTCAAGGCAGTTCTGGGGTCACTCTTCACCACCCTCCTGCTCATCAGGCAGAGGCCCCACCGCTCCACTCACACCTCAGTACAACTGCTGAAGCTTCCTGAGTATCTCAAGTGTGCGGAGTCTTTCTGCTTGAGCTGCTTCCACAAGGCAGAAGCTGCATAAGTAGCCTGAGTTACAAGACTCATCTTCTGACAGTCAGGTTCTTATCTCTCAGATTTTAAGCGTTGCTGTAGCTCTGCATTAACTCCAGTCAATACTCTGTGAGTCATCACAGTCACTGCCACCGCTCTATTGAAAGCCACTGGAGCTTTCATCTTCTGCTGCGGGTTTCCCTGGAAATGGTCAGCAAGCACCTGGGCTGCACAAACACATCCCACCTTTTGCTCAGTGTTCATCCCACAGGTCTTTGCTGTGGATGGGCCCCGCTCAGAAGAACCTTGAGAACTCATCTAGCTTGCTGCTAGCACCACCACTACCGAGCTGCTGCTGCGTACAGGGGCAAGCAGCATCTTTCAACCTCCTCAGTAGCCTCAGAGCTCCCAGTCCTGCTCCAAGGCATGTCTTTGTCAGAGTGCAGCTAGCTGCATTAGCTCTGTTGCTCAGCCTCTGGGGGTCCAAAGCTCCCATTCCTAACACTGCAGCATCCGTTCATCTTAAGCTGTTTGAAGGCAACATTAGAGAAGTGCCACTTACTTGTACTTGTTGAAATCAGCTGCACATTTCACTTTGAATATAACCTAGGGGAAAGATTTGCAGAGCATTACTTGACATGACCTATAGTTTACCTCTAAACTTAATAAAGATATATATATATAACAGGAGAGCCAGCATCCAGTAGACTTCTTGAAGGATTACATCACTTACAGAACTCCTTTGTACCCACTCACAAGAGACTACAGTGCTCCTTTTCCTGCAGGAGCCAAGCTTGAATGTAGGTGCCCAACTGGCAAGAACATTTATCACCCTGTAAGGGACTTCAACATCTCACCTGAGGTCTTTAAGGGAAAGGAGTTAGCACCCAGCAGTCACTAAGAACATTCAAAAACACATTTAGTTCACCAGTGTTGTGCTGTATTTTCTAGGGGTTCAGTCACACTCATCTCCCTGTTACAGAGGGCTGCTTCAGCAAGACCAACAGCTGATCCAAAATAGACCTCTGGTATTGGATTGTGGACCTGCAGGCTCTAACAAGCATGTGCCTTTCTCAGCTCCTCCATCCTGAAGATGTTTGTATGCTGAATACACCTGAGAAGCAACTCGAATGGAAGGCAGTCCTGCAGAGGTGGAAGGCCCAGCTTGCCAAGTTGTGTGGCACACCTGACACATGAGCAGATTAGCAGACAGTCATTTGCAGACTACTTCACTCTTCAAAGCAACACACACTCTGTCCAGAAGAGAATCTGGGTTGTGAGCTTTCTCAACAGCAGGGATTAGCAGACAAGCTGCAGATTGCACAAGGACTGGTGCTTCAAAACAAGAACTCCGCAGACTGCAGGGTACTGAAGCCATGCCTGCAACCCCAGCTGGTGGGGCTGAAGGAGAACTGCAAGCTCACCCTCAGACACCCTACAGCACTCCCATCACCCAGCAGAACTGTTCCCACATCCCTCCAGGCAGCAGGGCGGCTCCTGCTGATGCATACTGGGCCAGGACTCCGAGTACAAGGAAGAACAGACTGGTAAAGGGTGCAAACCCTCCCAGGATCAGACACGAGCATCACAGCACTGCTGCAGGGGGGCAGGAGGTCACACGTGGTCAGGATAAGCAGCATGGGGGCAGCGCTGCTCAGAGCTCACTTGTCACGCAGCAGTTCAGCACAGCCATGGCAGGAGCTGTGAGAAGACCCCACCAGGAAGGATGCCAGCGCTGAGGGTCACACTCAGCCTGTGTGCAGACTACACAGACTGTGAAAGAACTTAAGAAGCAGAGACCTCCACAGCCAGATCCAGCACAGTGCACTTGTGCTGAGCCCACCAGACCCATCGCTCCACAGGCACAGGTTTGGTTATGGCACTTCTGCAGTCCTCCCTGTCAGCTCCCAGCCCATAACCACAGTGAAGGATTGAAGGATCACTCATCTCTTACGAGGCACCCTTACTCAGCTCCTCTGTGATAGGATTCACACAGAATCACCCGGGTTGGAAGGGGCCTCAAGGATCATGTAGTTCCAACCCCCCTGCCTAGCAGGGCCACCAAACATACACATTTAGATCAGGATTCCTCAGCTCTCGCCTTCTGCTGAGGGAATGATGGCACTACGAAGCCCCAGAAATCAGGCTCCTGCCAATAGGATTTCCAACAGTTTTTGGCATTTAAGGGTTGTCTGTCCTGTTACAGGAGTTTCAGGAATTGGAAAGCCTCCCCCCTCCACTCACAAGCTATCAGACAGCTTCAACAACCCTGCTCCTAAAGCCAGTTCTTATGTTCGACTCTTCTCCCTTTCTGAGGGCAGATGAACTCCAGTAGACCTCAAAGGCAGGGAAGAGGCACATTAGTTGAGCACAGGGAAGCATGCAGCCTCCAGAGCAAGGAGGCACAGTACTACAGGCAATCCAAAGCCCTCTACTCTGCTCCTGGCTTGTATCAGCAGTACAGGAAACACGGCATAATCCACACTAAGCCCAGAGTCAGAGGAAACCTGGGCCTTGGTAGGAGGAGCACGGCCACCCAACGGTGAGAAATCCAAACCCTGCCTTATCCTCTGTTTGTCTGTAGGCTGCATTCAGGTGCTTTGGGACTGTGAGAACAGGCATTAAGGACAGCCAGCTGGGAAGCGACTTGGCTCAGCCCTGATTTGTGCAGCATGGAAATCCATTTAAGACATTTGTACTGCTGCTCTGACTCCCAGAAGATCAGCCCATAACCACAGTCTCTGAGCAGCAGTGCAACTAGTAAGCCTTCACCATTGTGTTCCAGTGATAACCCCGGGTAGAACAACTCATCAGCTGTGCAGGGAGAAGCCACTGGTTAACAGAAAGGAGATTCTGGCTCCAGCAGCCCCACTCAAGCCAGAATCCCTGGCCTGTCCTACACCCTGGGGAATGAGACACACCAAGCTGTCTCAGGGTTAAGAGTGCAACAGGAACCTGAGACTCACGCTTGGACTGCTGCCACAGAAAGCAAAAGGACAGCATGGTACCAGCCTCAGGCTTTTCTTAGCCCCTACTATGCAGTCCTATAACTTTAGGAAGAGAGCAGACACCACTCAGTTTACAGTGTTTGCATAGTTATAAAGACACAACTCATTGATGACATAACTCACTGCTTCTCCACAGCGACGGACGGGGTCAGTAGGTGATACCAGTTCAGTTCACAGTGCACCTCTGGGATTTATCCTTGAACCAGTGCTGCAAGGCTTTCAGCACCGGGCTATCTGCTGCTCTCAGAGCCCAAGGACAGCTGATGTGGAGGGCTCTGCTGTAAAGAAGCCAGCACGGAGTGCCCAGGAGTAGTTCTGCTCCTTGTAAGAGCAGGAAATCCAGGCCCCTGTCCTCAGGCAGGCACATCATACCCAGTTGCTAGTAACAGTCCCCACAAACAGGGCTGGTGTTGTTCAGCTGGGTAGCCAGCCCAGGAGCCGTGCAGTTGCTGAAAATGGAGAACAGATGTCTCTGCTGGCCTAGAGCAGCAGGGCTAGGCAGTTTGCTGCTAAGCAAGCCTTTAAGCAAAGTGAAGCAAATCTCAGTTGTTTTTCTGGAAGCAAATCCTTCCTGCACTTCCCATCAGCTACAGACTTGGGGAAAAAAAGTGAAGCTAAAAAAAAAAAAAACAACCAACAAAACACTACAGACCCAGAGGGCCCCATAAAGCTAGAGGTATTTCTGTGACAAGAGCAGGTATTTCACAAAGGCCATCTCCCTGCTCACATCACTGACCCCAGAAGGTGAACTTGCTGCAGGCGTGCTCTCAGAGAATCAGAAACACTCATCCTTGAAGGTGTGCTGGAGATGTCAGTTGCTAAGAGATGACAGGTAAAAGACCACATCCCATAGATGGCTGTGGACCAGTTCCAGCCCTAATGCTCACCCAACTGCAGCTTCACTGAGGTACAACCACTCACAACAGGTCTGAAACATCCAGAAGACTTTCAATCCTGTCCCTTTTCTGACAGAATCAAAGTCCTTTTTGCTTCATAAAGTTAATGAGTTTGGGCTCTCCTGATGCAAGGTAGGACTGTGTTGTGCCTTGACATGAGGACAGACCTTACTGCAAGGGCAGCCACGTTCTCTCACCACAGTCATTCAGCACCAAGCTGAGACTTCTTTGGGACTGCATTCCATAAACCCTGTTCAAGATCCCCCCCCATCCACTCCTCTGAGGAAGAGCTGGAAGTGACCTAAAGGAGGATCTCTCACCTGCCCCATCACCAACACAGAACACACTACAATGTTCTGGAATAGCTGCTCGCTGGCACAGCCACCTGTTCAACTGTGGGGCCCCAGGGAATCTTCAGCCCCTGTACGGAGCAGCTCTGAGTTTAAGTGACCCTGTACCAGCAATTCCACCAAGGGAAAGCTCACACACCAGGTGTGCCAGACAGGGAATGTGGAAGACTGTAGAAGAATGTAGGAACGGATGAAGGCTTTTCGAAATCTCCATCTGAAAAGGCAGGAAGACGTTACCCTTGGAAAAGGACAAAGAGCTCCCAGGCTGGATGCTCTCTCTCCATGCATGTCTGCTCCAGCACAATTAGAACAACAAGGGATGAAAGAGGCTGATGTCATCTAATCAGATGGACCACTTAGAGAAACCCAGACAGGTTAAGGGTTACGGCCACACCAGTCTGGCAGAGCAGCCTGTCGGATCCACCACAAGCAGAAGGCCTTACTCATTGCTGCACTCAGCTGCTGACTCTCAGGGGAGCCGAAGATGCCAAGTGTTCAAGGTCTTTGAAAGGGTCAGGGTGGAGGCTGTGGCTACATTTACACGTATTGTGCTCCTGACAATGACCTGGGGGAAGCAGTAATTGGCAGGCTCTTGGGAAAGGTAGTATTGCTCAAGCAGATGCCTAACTGGCAGAGGAGCTATTCCACACAAGGCAGACAAACATCCTGGGCTGAATATCTGAGCCAGCATTCTGATGGTTTGAAGCAAGGCTGAGGAATTTCTGATGCGATGCACCATAATCCTCCAATTTCCCAGAGAGAAACTGGTTGTCACAAGCTGAAGCAGAGGGAAGAGATGCTCCCAGACAGAAAGCACAACATCTCCTGATGTTCCAGGTGAAATGAAAGACACTTACCACCAAATAAGCAGCCCACACACATCTTGTCAAACCTCCCCATCCTCTCAGGAATCCCAGGGACCGAGACAGGATAGGGACTGGACAACCTTACCCCCACAGAAGGGATGAACACCAGGCAGCTCCCTTAATTTGGATTTCATCCCTAGTGTTAGCTTGTGCCCTCAGCTGTTCCAACTCTTCATGTACATTTGCTGCTTCCTGAGGCCGGTCCCCCGCTCAGCATCATCTCACCCTCACCCTGAAGAGCTCTGCAAATCAAACGAGATCAGTGCAAAACAGCACAGGCCACATTTGCTGCCACTTCTCCAGCGTCTCCACAAAGAATGCTCTGTGTACAAAGATCAGCTATGCCTGCAGCACAGAAGCAGCCTATGCTTTCACCCGAGGGCATCTCAGACAAGGATGGCAGCCCCAGACCACCAAAAGCCCTGCACTCCTCTACAGGTTGCTGTCAACTGGCCTGTAAGAATGGAGAACTGATGGGCCCTCCACACCATCTCCTAGTCCACACCATCTGCTAGTCACACTAGTAGACATAATCATCTCTAGATCTTGAGCCTCTTCAGCTAAACCACAGTTCTTCCACAACAGCTTCACCTTCTTCCAGACAGAGCACTGTTGTTAACATACCTTAATGCAGCTCCCCCATGCTTTAAGGAAAGCACTGAGCACATCCCAGCCGAGCATACACTTGGCAGAAGGGCACCATGTGTTGGTAGCTAAGAAAAGGACGGGCTAGCCTTACCAGCCTGTTATCCAAGCAGAAGAGACCAAATATCCCTATATATAGTTAATACTGTTGGTTGGGCTTTTTCTTTCCCCCATTAAAATGGAAGCCAGAAGAGCAGTGAGAGCTTTCAGTCCATCTAGCTGCATTTTCTCCAAACGCCAGCAGCTACAGCTTTCACCACTTACCACCACTGTGAGATCACTCAGACCACAGCATGCTGGACATCCGTGCTGCTCAGGATGGCCAAGTGTCAGGCCCTTCTCCGTAACTAAGCACGCACACCCATCTTAATAAGCCATCTTATCCTTTCCCACTCTAGATCCTGAGCTCCTATTTCCTCAGACAGGATTTCCCTTGGCTCTAGGTCTTCAAGGAGAAAGAAGCAGAGCATACCCAGCCCAAGCCTGCTGCAAAACAGATATCATGGGAGGAAGGGCAGCCTGAGAGCCCAACTGAATTTACTGTATTTTTATTAAAAGCCTTTAAAAAAAGCCTGCAAGGAGGTGAGCTTGCTATCAAGTCCAGCAACTTGGAGGAAAACTGAAATCAAGCCAGCCTGCAGCAACAGAACTTGGGATCCTGGGTCAGCTTGCCTGCTGGGTGACATAAACACCCACTGGTTGGAGCAGTTGGTAAGTCAGGCTCCCTTTAACACACAAGATGGATCATGCACACCACGCAGCATTTGTTACTCTGCTTCCACTCGACAGGCAGCATACCCAGCACTAACAGCTTTCAATAGGGGCAGTTTACCCCCACTTCCTCCAGGTGTTTGTGTCAGGAGGGGAAGAACCCAAAAGGCAGAAGCACCCCACATCTCCCAACCTGGCATTATCACGTGCACATTGATATCCTAGGGAAAATGAAATCATAATTCCTAGTGGTGACACATCGGAGCGACGGAGCGATTCCGCTGTGTGTTAGCGATTCCTTTGTGAGGCCGGCAAACAGCTGAGAGCTGCAGAGCAAAGAATCCGAACAACAAAGCTGGAAGGAAAGTACTGTCTATTTATGAAACAAGTCACCAAACGGGAAGGCAGGCAGGCAGAGGGCCGCTCACGAGAAACTGGAGCAGAAGCAAAATATTCAGAGGGGGGAAGGGGAGGGGAAAGCTAAGACTAAATAAAAGCAAGTGAACGGAGGGTAAAAAACCACATAACGAATGATGGGGAACGGCAGAAAAGGAGGAATGCAGCTGGGCAACAACAGCCAGCACCCCGCATCGTCCTGAGCGCCGTGTGGGGAGGGGGCTCAGCAAGAACCCCTGCCTGGGGAGCAGGGCAGAGGGATTTGGGGGGGGGGGCGCTGGGGTTCTGCCTGACAACAAGGAGCACAAAAACAAACCCGAGAGGAGGGATGGAGAGAAGGAGGGAGCGCAGCAACAATAGCAGAAGAGGCTCTGGCTGGTGACGTAATGCTTGGCAGCACTCCAGGCCCGAGCAGCCCCTGCTGCTCGCTGCCACTTTCTGGTCCTTTTTAGAGGAGGGGAATGAATCAAACGAGACAAAACCAACCCCCCGCACCCCCACCTCCCCACACAACCCCCACCGCGGGGCCCTGAGGAGGAAAGCCCGGCGAGGGCGCACGCAGGCTCCCACCTCACTCCAAGCGGGGTCACCGCCCCCAAAAGCGCCCTGAAGCGCTTCGCACCCCCAGCCCCCCACCCCACAGCTCCCTCGGGGCGCAGCCCGGCCCCGCAACGCCCCGCCCGCGGGAATTCACCTCGGCGAAGTAGAGGTTGAGGAGGCAGAGGCCGGCGAAGAGCAGGCAGCCGGGCAGGCAGTAGAGCAGCCAGTGGGCGAAGGGCTGCTGGAGGCGGAGGGCCTGCAGCGAGTTCTGCAGGTAGAAGGAGAACAGCGTGGTCCTGAGGGCGGCCCAGAGCAGGCAGAGGAAGAGGCAGAGCGTGTGGTAGCTGAGCCGCCGCTCGCGGTAATAGAGCAGCAGCCAGAGCTGCAGGTAGGCGAAGAGGAAGAGCGCGGCGTACAGCGCCGTGTGGAGCACCGTCAGCCCCAGCTCCACCGCGTAGGGCACGGCGGGGCCCTCGGCCGGGGCCGCCCCCGCGGCGAGGGAGCTCATGGGGCGGCGGGAGGCAGCAACGATCGCCGCGCGCCCGGCCGGCCGGCCGCCCTGCCCTCAGCCGGACAGCGCCATGCAACAAAGGGGCGCCCGCGCCGCCGGCCGCGCCGCCGCCGAGCAACTCGGTGCCGGGGACAATCAGCTGAGCCCGATGATTTGAGGCGCTCGCTCCTGACAGCGCGCGCTCCCCATTGGCTCCCCGCCGCACCGCCCCCTCCGCGCCCATCCGCCGCGCCGATTGGCCGGCGCCGCCCGTCGCTCACGCACCCCCCCTGTCCCTCCCCCCCCCCCCCACACACACACGCTGTGAGCGGGGCGCTTCTCTCGCCGCTCGGGTCGCCGCCTCCCGCCTCCTCGCGGGAGGAGGGCGGCGGGGGCGGGGCGAGGCGCGGGATATCGCCGCTGATTGGCTGGCGGCGCTGACGGGGGCGGGGCGAGGCTCTCCTCAGCGCCGCGGCCCGGCTGTTCTGAGGGTCCCCGCAGGGGCAGGGCGGGGGGTCTGGCGTCGTTAAGGGCCTGATGGGTTTTGCGGTTCCCGTAGCGGCAGGGCCGTTGCCCCGGCAGCCCTCGGTTCCCCACAGCCGCAGCACGGCTCTGACGTCTGGTTAAGGGCGGAAGGCCTGGCAGCTCAGGAGCCGATCCTCCCTCTGCGTGGGGCTGGGGGCAGCGCTGCTGTAAGGCCTCGGTTAGAAATCCCTGCTGTTGTAAGGGAGGACTGGGGGCCTTGACGTTTGTTTTGCCACAGCAGGGCCAGCAGAGAGATCTCTGTAGGTGTTGTGGTGGGTCTGAGCCTCTGCAGCAGATGTGGGTGGGGAAGGGCTGCTGCTGTAGGCGCAGGTTGGGTCTCCTGTGCTGTGGGAGTGTTTGGATGTAGGTCAGGGACCCTCTCCTCTGTTTTTTTTCTATGCAGAGATCCCTGCGGCTATAGACACAGCCAGCAGGTGGGTAGCTTAGAAATTCCCCTCAGGACCAAGAGATCTCAGTTCAGGGCTCTGAGATCACTGGAAGGTTCAGACCAGCACAGCTTTATTTCAAACATCCCATAGGCAAAGCGTAGGACAGGGCTGCCTGCAGGTTCTTGTGGCACGCAGCCAGGCCACAAACCGTGCCGGACTGCGGGAGCCTCCAGGAGTCCTTCGCACGTGGTGCTCTGCTCGCAGCTGGGGACGAGGGACGAGCACTTCAGCCTGCTGCTGGAAGCAGCGCCTGCCAGGTATGTGACACCCCTAAGCCATCTTACAGGCAGCTCAGCAATAACAGCTACCTGCACAGTGCCAGCTGTGGGAGGAAGGTCCTCGGGGACAAGCTGGGCAGAGACATGGGCAAGGCGTGGGGCTGTCAGCTGTGCACCAGCAGTGCAGACTTTCTCTCCTTTTGTAGGCAGAGGGGTGAGGCTGCTTTGGCTGCAGGACCAGAAAATAAGGAGTTCCTGGGTGCTGGGGGAAGTGGGACGTGAAAGTGAAAATGAAAGTGAAACTCAGGGAAGTGGCTGAATGCCCCTTTCCAGGGTGCTCTGCAGGAGAGGAGGCCAAGCTCCAGCAGGGAGCCTGCATGAGGGCATCACTGAGAGAAACCCAGTAAGGCAGAGCACACTGGGCAACAGGCAAGGATTATTTTGCTGTAAATGTGTTTTCCCATCCCTGTTGATGACCCTTGAGAAATCAGAAGATTCCTTGTGCCAAAAGATGCAGCTCCTGTAGCTCACAACAGCCTGCCCTATGGGCCCCCTTTATTCAAGCCCCATATCTTAAATGCCTGCACCAGGGCCTCTGTCCTGCCCAGGTCTTGTGCCTGCCTGATGTGAGGTCTGAGAGCTCAGCATGTCTGGTTTGTGGATCACAGAGTAGGGGAGAGGCAGCGGCACAAAGAGATACTGGGGGAAGTGTTACTGTGGGAGAGGAGCTGTTATCATATGACTTAATGTGCCAGATGTGCCTCCAGTCACATGAGCTGTCCTGGCGCTGCTTTGTGCCGCAGACCGATTACATAGCAGTCTGCAAGGTCCTTAAAATGCTGTTTGTAAAAAGTGTAACTGTCTGTGCACAAAAAGCCTCTCAGCCCTGGGGCTTGAAAGTGTTTGTGGATAAATACTGGAGTAATACTGTTGCAATTAGGCTCTTGCTTCTCTCTGGATGCAGCGCATGGGTCTGCTTTCAGCTCCTAGCATTAGTTACACGGGGTTGGGATGCTTTTTGATATGCTCATTGTAGAAATAAACATCTTTCTGTGGTTGAAGGGGCAAACCCGTGACAGCACGTGACGAGAGAACGCTGCAGTGATCAGAATTGGCCAGGATGGGAACATCACCTGCCTTCTCCTGGTCACAGGCCCCAACACATGCCTCCTTCACAGGCCAATGTGCAGAAGGGGCAGGTGGAATTGGCCAGCAGATAGTTCACTTCCATGGCACGGGTGAGCGTGGCCCCATTCACAGAATCACAACGTCGGGGATTGGAAGGGACCTCAAAAGATCATCTAGTGCCATCCCCTGCCCGTGCAGGAACACCTGGATTGGGTCCCACAGGAACGGGTCCAGGCAGGTCGAAGAACTTGTCCTCAGAAACGTTGAGGGAGGCTGACTGATGAGCAATTTATTCCAGCAAAACTATGTAGTGATAATTAACTTTAGAATTGTCATCAGAAGTAAGGGGATCCCAGCCCAAGGTTACCACTGCAGGAATCCCAAGCAAAATCAATGTAGCACAAGCAAATTATGCCAGTGTGTCTCTGGTGTATTTATTCTTATTTTAGGTCATCTGCAGTGGCCATTTTACCTGGCTTTGTCTAGAAGGCATGACAGTGAACACACAAACCAGGCCTTGCACACTGGCTGCAATGTGCACGGCCACGGCCTGTGGGTTTGAGGGCTTCCCACAAGTGACACAGAGCCCTTCCTTGAATGACAGCAACCAAAGCAAGGCTGCAACTTGTCCCAGCTGCCTGTGGTTGTTTTTAGCTGTAGCCTGTTCCCTGGATCCTCATGGGTTCTTGGTGAGATCCTTCTCCTTGGAGTCATTCCTGTAACGAGGGCCAGTTCACACATGCCTGGTATTTTCACACATCCCTGGTAATCCTGCAAGCGGCTGCTGTAGGGAGTTCGGGCTGTTTCCAACCCTATGGTGTTAATCTTCCCTCATTGGAAAAGAAGTGGCTCAGGGAATGGCCTAAAAGCTGAATAATCCAGCAGACACTGAGTATGGAAGGCTGGATAGCAGTGGTGACACTGAACACCCAGGTGGAGCTGTGATGGTGTGCTGGAGCACTCCTGTTCCCAGTCAGCACATGGCTCACTGCATAGCAGTCTCTCCAGTGGCGTTGCACATTGCCTCTCTGAGCCTGTGTGAAGTTCAGTGCAGGAAGAATGCAACTGGGGAAGCTCCCAGAGACCTCTGCCCTGAGACTGCACTAGATCTATCTAAACTGTTCTTTGGCCAAGCTGTTCTCGATATCCTCCTCACAGGTGGTTCACTGCTTGCTTTATGAGCAATTCCAGCACTCTACCACGAAGCTTTGGGTGTTTTGAAGACAGTTTTCATCCCCTGGTGCTGTTGGTCCCTAATTGAGTCTGCTTTGTGGTTGGGCATATTTGGGCTTTATTTCGACTCCAGTGAAGTATTGGAGTCTTCAGACTTGCCAGGAAACCCTTAAGCCAGGTTTTACCAAATGTGGGTGGGAAGGCCAAGCTGGCCAGAGACTGCACCTCTAGGGCAGGGACAGGCCTGGCTTTAGAGCAGTTTAAGGCAGGATGTGCTCAGGGGCCTTACGTGTGATTTTGGGACAAAATGGGAAATGGCAGGAGGAGGAGGACAGGATATGAGGATATGAGGGATATAATCACTGCCAGATTTCTAGCTGGGCGGGTAGAGGCTGTTGTAATACTGAGGCTGAAGGAACAGTCAGTAGACTGACAACAAATTCTTCTCCTGTGAGGAGATGTGTTTTCAGTGGTTACCAGCTTGGACACATTTATGGGGCACATAGGGAGGAGAAAATCCCAAATCCAGGTGCTTCCAGTCTCTCCTGAACATGGGTGATAAATCTTGACTTTTGCTCCCTCCACTGAGTGCTTCTGAAGTTCTTGTTTGCGTTGCACTGTGGAACCAGAGGCTGGGCTGGGAGAGCCAGAGGGCTGGGAGCTGCAGAACTCAGCAAGAGCTCCGAAAAGAGGATGAGGAGATCAGGGCTGGGAAGAAGTTAAAGTTGTGTCTTAAACTGCAAGCATCCTCCTCCAGGTATCAGGCTGCAAAGTATTGGAATCATTGTGGGCTGCTCCTCTGGCTTTGCCTCCTTGGTAGTAAACTTTCCCATTTGACCTGGGCTCGTTCCTACACGCCAGGATTGAGTTTATTTTTCCATCCTGCTGTAGCCAAGTTTGTCATTCAGTAAACATCCCCCCATCCCCTTGATCTCTGTCCCCTCTGTAAGCCAGATGAACAGATGGGAGGGCAAAGAACCAGAAGCGCCTGGCACATCCCAAAGTAGGAGGGAGAGGACTGGAGACTTTCAGATGAAAAGATTTCATTCCTTTCTCGGCTGTCTTTGTTCCTTCGTGCTGTGAAGGCCTTATCCCAACACCTCATGTGCGTGAGTGAGAGAGAAGGAGGCCTTTGAAGGTGGAGCATGCCTTGCTTTGTTGCCTGCTCTCGGAGCAAGGCAGAGGGACTTTGCCTGCTTGTTTTTGAGCATCTGACTTTGGGTTCATAACAGAGCAGCAATAACAAGCTTACAGCATCTGACGCAGCACTGGAAGGAATAATAGCCCATGTACACAGGGACATTTGTTAAGGAAAACAGCTGCAGCTCATAATGCAAAGCAAACAGCTTCTTCGAGGCTTGAATTCCAGCTTTGTCTCATTGTTGACCAGGAACCAGCCTTGCTCTTGCATGCTCAGCAGCAACGATGGGTAGCCAAAGAGCGGGCTGCAAGACAGCTTGGTATTAAACTGGGGAATTAGGAGGCAAGAAGTTGTTTTTTCATCCTGTAGTCAGAGCTTGTTGTCCATATCTCTCCATAGCCCTTTAATCCAAGTGGGAGGAATTACACAGCTGCGGCAAGGCACCTTGGGGAACGCTGCTGGTGAAGCCTGGCGGCTGGCTTGCACACTTGGTCTTGGCTTCATTCTCTCAGGCATCTCACAACTTTTCTTGGCTTTCCTCCCAGACATCTCCATGTAGGATCCTGGAGTGGGAGGGAGGCTGCCAGGCCTGTCCTGCAGCCTGGTGTGTGTCATAGATTTTGCTCCAGTGTCACTGGTGACAGAAAAAAGTAAGGAGGGATTGAGCAAGGCATGACACAGAGCAGTCTGGACAAACCCCTCTGCCATTTGGTTTGTAAATTACAGTCATGCTCCACCTATCTGAACAGAAAACATCCATATACATGTTCATATACATGTTACGTGTGTGCATATATATATATTTATGTTTTGTATATCTGTTTGTTTTCCAGTTGTGGCTCTTCTATGCCTGTAGCTGATAATAACCATGTCAGCTCAGGAGGACAGATGGGTTTCTTCCTTCTCTTTCCTGCTCTTCTGTGCTGTCTCCATTCCAATGCTGGGAAGTGCAAGTCTGCTGCAGGAGTTGAGCCCCCACGAGTATTTCAGTGGCTTGCAAGCTAGCAAGGCTTCCTTGGCTTATTTCAGCCATACTGGTATGTATTCAATAGCATGCATTTACGTGAGCCTGGGTTTTCAGGGAAGACTCATGTTAGAGTGTGTGTGAAAGTGGAATAATGAAGGGTCAATTCCTGAACTTTTTAAATGCAAAGCTATTTTGAAGAGCTGGCAAACTTCACTGGCAAATCTATGTTTGCACAGCTCCTGAGTAGTCCTTATAGACAAAGGTGTCTGGGGCTGAGATCTTTCCTGCTTGTGTCCCTAGACACACTCCTTCAAGCCTTTTCGTTAATCTTCCAGATGCCCTGTAAGGAGCTGCTCCCTGAAATGGGCTGTATTTCTTTTGCAGAGCACCTCCCAGAGTAATTACAAGGAGATCTATTACTCTGCCTTTCTTGTTCTGCTCCTCCATGCCCCCCATGTGTGGTTTTCCAGAGATGTGGGCAGAGACACCAACACAGCTCCCACATCAGTACTGAGGGGCAGGCTGGGTGTGTCAGAAAGGAAAGTGGGCAGCCTGCAGGCGTTCGTGCTATTGCCCACAGTCAGTTTTGTTTCTTAAACACCTTATTCTGAGTAAGAGCAGGGCCACATTATGAGTGCTGTATCACTGCATGGCAGCAGGATACTCTTGAGGACCCTGTGAGGACTTGCTGCCCAGCAGAACGATGCGCATCTAACAAAACCACTTCCAGTCCTGTCTTCCTTCGGCCAGCTCCCAGCCAAATCCCTTCACACAGCTCCACCTTCAGCATGCTGCAGCTCCCTATTTGTTCCTGCTCAGGCCTGCACGAATGTCCTGATCATGTTTGCTAGGGGACCTCAGCATGCTGTTACCATGCCAGAGCACAGACAGTGCCCTGCAGGCAGTAACAGGGGACATGAGCAGTTACTAGTGGCACCTGCAAAAGCCTGCATGCAGCATCCTTGAGCATCCTCACTGCTGCTCAGTGCAGCTGTAGTGCTTTGCAGTGTGTCCTGCAGCACAGAGCAAAGGATGTCATGCTGCTTAGGGATCTCTGGCATCTTGGAAGTTATAGTGGCTTGGAGGACTCCAGTCCATCTGAATTTAAAGATCATTCATAAGGGATATCTACACTGATGCCCATCCTTCCCCTTGTCACAGGCAGACTGTGATCCTGGTCTGACCAGGGAGTGAAATACTCCCAGAAAGGCTAACATTGCCAGAGAGAAAAGGGTTGTTCTGCTCTTTCGCTTCCTTGTCTGTAATGGGAAGGGACTAAAACCAGCTTTTTTTGGTGTTTCAGTTTCTCCTGGTGCCCAGCCCTTCTTGGAACAGATTGAAAACTCGGTTGAGGCTCTGCACGACTATGGCATTTCAGTGGTGAAGGTGAACAAGAACAAGGAGTGGGACAGAGTATTTCTGCAGGGCTGACTGTGGGGTTGACAGAAATTGTCTGCACCTACCTTGGGTGATGGAAAGTAGAGGGACCCCACAAGAAAGTGGGTTCTGGCTGCAGCAAAGCATCCAATTTTTTCCCTTGCCTTGGCCACAGCTGATGAATCAAAAGCATCACATCTTCTTGTTGTGGGTTGTGTCACACCTTCTGCCTGTGGGGCAGGGGCAGATTCCTTTATCTGAGGAAGACTTTATGTTGTCCACACTCCATGATTAGCATCCATGGATGTGAGGAATATTTAACTCCTCAGATTTTTCTTGAAAATTGGCCTTTGCTGTGGGAAGCCTCATGTATCGAGCGTGGCTGGCTCGTCTAATCTGATTTCCCAAGTATGTCATGTGTGGTGTTGCATGGTTATTGCTGTGTACCTTAAACATGGTACAGGGAAGAGTATGATCCCCACTGTGTTACACAAGAGAGCCTGCTGATACACCCAGAGTATGAGACCTTCACAACTCAGTCTTGCTTGTGCACTAGGAGAGAAGAAGGTTGAGCTATGAAGAGTGTTGGATGGGATCAGATCACTTCCTTTCCATACAGTGCAGTAAATGCTGAACAGATTTTTTTTTTTTAGTGAAACCTTATGCAGATTTAGGAGAGCAGACTATAAATGTGGGCAAGTACAGTTAGATTTTGTAAGAAGTATTTTTATATGTGTGTGTGTGTGTGTGTATTTCATTGCCTCCAGGTACAAACTGAGTTCAATAAGCAAGTAGTGGTCTGTCCCTTTGAATGTACTTGGCAGATCACAAGATCTCTTAATGCTGTCTGACCCAAATTAAGGGCTGAGGAACTGAAATACAAATTCCAGTCCGCACCACTGGACTCTGTTCATCTTACTGTGTGATTGTATTTTCTATCCTGGGCAGGTTTGAAAAGGCTAGTACTTACATTCTGGAATGGGAGAAAGCTGTGGTGCTGTGTGTTTGTCATCATTTGTGGAGGTGAGTGACTGATGACATGCTTTTAATGTCTAGGTCAAGTGTCCCAAAGAGGATGTCTCAAGATACTGTGGAAAAGAGAATGCGTTAAGGAAAGCCTACCTGTTCAGGTAAGGGGGAGCTGTCTGACCTCCACATGTGATTGCTTTTAAGTACAAAGGTTTGGATGAAATGCTAAGAGGGAGTAGAGATGTCTGCATAGGAAGAGAGGAGCCATGAGGATAGCAGTGGCATAGAGAGTTCAGGAAAACGTTTGTAGTATCATAGAGTCCCAGAATGGTTGGGTTGGAAGGAACTTTAAAACTCACCCAGCTCCAACCCCTGCCGTGGGCTGATTGCCACCCACCAGACCAGGCTGCTCAGGGCCCCATCCAGCCTGGCTTTGAATGCCTCCAGGGATTGGGCAGCTGTGCCAGGGCTTTACTGCCCTCTGAGGAAAAAGTTGCCTCCTAACATTCAATTTAAATCTCTTCTTAAAAGGAAGGTTTAAAACCATTCCCCCTTGTCCTATTGCTAACTGCCTGTGTAAAAAGTCAGTCTCCCTTTTGTTTATAAGCTCTCCTTAAGTACTGGAAGGCTGCAATGAGGTCTCCCCAGAGCCTTCTCTTCCCCAGGCTGAACAAGCCCAGCTCCTTCAGCCTTTCTTCATAGGAGAGGTGTTCTAGGCCTCTGAGTACCTTTGTGGCTCTCCTCTGGACCTTCTCCAACAGCTCCATGTCTTTGCTATGCTGGGAGCTGCAGGCCTGGATGCAGTACTGCAGATGGGGCCTCACAAGGGCAGAGCAGAGGGGCACAATCCCCTCCCTGTCCTGCTGCCACCTCTCTTTTGATGCAGCCCAGGATGCAGTTGGCCTTCCAGCCTCTCATCCACCAGAACCCCCACGTCCTTCTCCACAGAGCTGCTCTCAATGAGTTCTTTTCCCAGTCTGCAAACATATCTGGAATTGAAAGTTTTCCTAGAAGGTCCAAAACACGGAAATTGGATGCTTTGTCCTCATCACGAAACCCCCTTTCCTGCCCTGTGTTCTTTTTTAGCAGCACATTCCTGTTCTGTTACAAGAAACAACCAGACAAATCTTCTGTCAAGTGTTCTATCCTGGGGACTCCCACCACCGAGTCCCTCAGGGCTGCATTCAGTGTGCTAAATTTCAGATCCAGTCCAAGAAATAAACATTCTTTGGTGCTCTTCCTATTGGTCTGATTAGTTCATCTACCTTAGGTGGGAATGTTTAGCTCTTGATCCCTCCATGGATTGTGAGCTGGAAGCTTTCCATATATCAGGTAGGGGGCTTTTGCAAACCTGATGTGCTCAGTTCTCATTGATGGTTGTACGTGACAGAGGAGGAGCAGCTCCTAGGAAGTGCCCAAATTCAGTCCTGACATTTTTTCCCCAGCAGATACCAGGAGTTGTTCTACGCAGCAGGAATGAGTTTAGTATGTATAGCTAATCCTGCGTGGTTTCTTTGGTGACACTCTTTCTTCCCTCCCCAGAGGTAACGTTCTGATCAGAGAATTCCCTACTGACGCCTTGTTTGATGTGAACTCCATTGTTGCTAATGTTCTTTTGTGAGTATGGACAAGATTGATCTCTGTGAAATCATTTATTGCTTATTTTTACTTGTTGATAGAAAGTTCTGCATAAATAGAAACTCCACATATTCCTGAGGCTGCTTTCAGCCAAGCAGAAGGCTTGGCTTCTCACTTTGGTCTGGTTTGGCCCTGTTAAATCTGTGTCCTCCAAATGATGGCTCACCAGTACACATCTGGCCAGCTGTGTTTGGCTGTTAGTCTTGCATCTGCAAGTAAGAAGCTGGAGCTTTTCCTCTGTATTTTTTTCCAGTCATGCTTATGTAGCTGCATATTTTCTCCTAAAAGAAAACAGTTGGTAACGAGTTTTTTGGCTTCTCAGTGCCCTGCTGTTTAATGAAGTTAAGTATGTTGAAACACCGACGGATCTTCAGAACATAGAAAATGCACTGAAAGGGAAATCAAACATGGTCTTCGCATATGTACCAGCTACTGGAACAGCAGGTATGAACTATTTTTCACCTTTGCTCTCCTGGAGCCCTTTTTTTTCTAAGATGGAAGAGAGTTTTTGAAAGAATCTTGCAAATGGAGAATAGAAAGGTGTAAAGGGGAGCTCTGGAGTGAGCTGCAGCAGTGAATTAGTCGTGCTTTTCTCTTTGCAGAGCACAGAGCTGTGATGGAGGTGGCTTTTGTCTATGGAACTGTCCACCAGTTTGTTCTAACAACTGAGGCAACGCTGCTGAAAGACACTGGGTATGTCCAAATACTGCTTGCTCTTGGTTTCTCAGATTGTCACATCAAATCTTGGGTTGGCATCATTGCTGGCTCGTGTGGGAGAAAAATCACTTTCATTAGAAGTGAACCTCTCAGCCTGAGTTTAAAGTGTCTAAATATTGCCAGGCCTGTTACACATTAGGCTCACTGCTGGCCTCTTGCTGAGCTAAAGAATGAGACATCATTTCCAGTGAAAGAGCAACTTGGGTTACTCAAGGGTATTTAGAAATCTTCTTTCCATCCAGCTGGCAATATTGACTGTTCTCAGCACTCTTGAATGTCAGTGAGATCAAAGCCCACATAAGCATTTTGCACCTCAAGGTGAAAGAGTCTGCCACGGATAACGGTAGGATAACAACTAAGGATGCACAGTCAGATCTCTTTTGCTTTTCCAATGCCAGTTGCTGCTTGTGTACCTGGATTTGGACTAGCCAAGTCATTTGTGACTGCTCATGAATGGGATTTTACAGGAGAGGAGCCCACCATCTCCCTTCCTTGGCTAACTGGTCAAATCTCAGCCGTGGACTCCCTGGAAATTTAATAAAAACCAAATCTGGCACAGTGGGTGAAGTCATACTGGAGTCACTGCAGGACAGGTGTGCCTTTCCTACTGAGACCTTCTTGATCCTCCCCCCATGCAGCTGGGATACACCAGAAGGCCTGGGCTGGTAGCTCCCTGATTTTCATAGAGGCTGCTGATGTTATGATCTGATATATATAGCTGATGTTATAATCTCAAGACACACTCAGCCCCAAGTCTGCCTCGTTCTTTATTGAACAAGTCTGGCCAGATGAGAAGTGTAGGAACTGCTATGGTGAGCCTGAGCAAAGCCCTCCCAGCTCTCTTACCTCATGCCCTGGCCTCTGATGCTTAGCAAGGGATATGAGGAAACAAGTGTGCTGCATGCAGCATCACACCTTCTGGTAGTCAAAGGCTGCTGGACTTTTAGAGATGGAAGCTGAACGTGTATCATGATGTTAACAACAATTAGACTTTTTTAAAAAAAACAATGTCACCAGTAATCACAGCTTCAGTAGCAGTGAGTTCTGCAGTTTGACTTCATGAGATGGTGCTCCCCGCAGTGCTGTAGTTGAAACTTCCCATCTGATGGCTTCACTGGAGCTGGTCAGCTCACACCATCCCTTCTGTAACAGGAGGAGCTGGGTTAGAAGAGCAGATCCTTTAATCCTGCTGGAGCAGATCTGGAAGAGGGTCACCAGCTCATGGGAATGGTGCTCCTCACCACTGAGGCTGAGGGAGCTGGGGTCAGTCAGCGTGGAGAAGAGAAGGCTGTGGGGAGACCTCATTGCGGCCTGTCAGTACTCGAAGGGAGCTTATTAATAGAAGGGAGATAGAGATAGGACAAGTGGGAATGGCTTTAAACTAAAAGAGGGGAGATTTGAGTTAGATGTAAGGAGGAAATTGTTAGAAGGCAGTGAGGCCCTGGCAGTGCTGCTCAGACAAGCCGTGGGTGCCACATCCCTGGAGGCATTCAGGGCCAGGCTCAACGGGGTCCTGGGCACCCTGATCTGGTGGGGGACAATCAGCCCAAGGCAAGGAGTGTCGCCAGATGAACGTTAAGGTCCTTTCCAGCCCAAACCATCCTGTGATTCTATGATTCTGCAATTCTAATGCGAGTTGCTGGCATGCTATACTGCAGTCGGGAAGCTGGGAGGGAGAAAGTGGGAATATCAGATAGCATGATGTACCTTCAGCAAAACATTTATACAGCAGCTCGATTGTTTTCACGTCCCATCCTTGCTGGATCGTGATCAGGGATGGCGTTTTGTGGCAGCCACTAGATGGCACGGTTGTCATTTGGACAGGATGTGGCTTTATCCTTCCAAAAGCAGAGAGAACAGCCGTCAGGCTTTGGTGTCTTAATGCAGCACCTCGCTCTTCCGTGGAGAGATCTCACAGCCCTTTACAAACAAAGGTGATCCCTAGTTTAGAGACGGTGGAATGAATGCAGAGGACATCCTAAAGCTGACCCACGGGCTAACCCCTCTGCAGGTGTTGGTACCAGAAACCACAAGCCAGGGAGCCACATAGGGAACCTGATTTCACTGCTTCCTTTGGGATAGCCAAAACCAAAGCTGATTAAAAGGTGAGATATTCCTTATGCAGTATGTAAGGTGTCATCAGTGAGGTAAAATACACGAGTGAACTTGTATGCCAGCTGTTCTCCTGCCAGGGTCCTTACTGCAGTAGCATGGCTGGTCAGACTGAAAAAAAGCTTTATTTTGTGTCCTTTTAAGCTGAGACAACTGTTCTTGGATTGAGGTCATTTATACTTGGTAAGCCTGAGTTTTCATTTGATAGTGAACACAATTCTGAGCAGTGCCTGAACACAAGTGTACCTTTTGGTAGCAGGGCTCTTGAAGTCCCGAGAGCCAGTCACACCCTGAACTGAAGGATCATCTCCCTTGTAAAACATGGCAGCAAAATTCTCCTTTTGTTAGGGTGTTTTAAAACCCTGTGGTGGATTACTAGCTCAGTGTGATCTTTGTTTCTCCCTCACAGCAGCAAGGAGCCTGATGTATCAGCTGCCCAGCTGTTGTTCTGCCATTGCCAGCAGGCCGTGGACCTGGCACAGCCCTGCAGGAGGACACCCTTGGAGCAGGATCTGACAGTGCTAAACATCCACAGACACCTCAAACTCATGGGAGCTCCTCTTGTGGTACGATGGGAAAGAGAAATGATGCACTCACTTGGGCTGGACAGTGTGAGGGCAGCTGGGGCAGATGTAAGGATGAGGGAGGTGTGTGCAGAGGACAAGGCAGAGCATGAGAATCTGCCCCCACTCCATTAAGGTTGTGGTAAAGCTCTCAGGCTGAGTTCAGGTGAAGAATAGGCCTGAGCCTGGTTCTGAGCAGCACTTCATTACACTTCCAAATTTTGGTCCTCCTTTTCAGGAATCCCAAGGCCTCCTGTGGTACTGCCAATCTGAGTGGAATTGTGCTTTGTTCAAAATGGGGTGGAGGTGCACCTTTAACTTTGCTGGGACTTCTGGATTCCTCACAGCAGGCTCAGCACCTGGAGGAGGCAGACAGCAGTGTCTGCCATGGGGCAGTGAACTTCAGCAGGGCTCCAGTTCCCACTGGTGACAACTCTGCCCAGCAGAAAGAATGGGTAGATGAGCTGGGAAGGACTCCTTCAGCTGGCCTCTTTGATGAGGCTTGTAAAGAGAAGGCACCTCATTAAGCAGCTGTGTGTTAGAGTGAAGCAGCATGTCGAAGAAAGAAAGGGAAAGGATGCCAGCTTTTGTATTTGACAGGGTTTTCAAACTGCCCCCAGGAATGGCTGCCAGACAAATAGTAATTAATGGAAATTTGAGATCAGGAGTTGCTAGGTCACAAAGAACGTGCATACGAATGCCCAGAGAGGATCGTGAAAGGTTAGAACTATTTAACCAGGCTTGTGTTGGTTCTGCTTCAGTGGATGGTTTAGAATCAGAGCTGGAGGCTTTTACTGGAGATAATCCTTATTTCTGTGACTGCAGAGGACACAGTGGCTCGGGCTGTGCAGGAGATCAGCCTTCCAGGTTACCTGTTGGCCTTAGGAATTGCAGGCTGTGAACCCTCTCCTGGGTTCAGGGAGGAAGTATTTCCCAGCTCTTAATGTCCAACAATTTT
Source organism: Tetrao urogallus (assembly GCF_951394365.1). NCBI lineage: Eukaryota > Metazoa > Chordata > Aves > Galliformes > Phasianidae > Tetrao > Tetrao urogallus. The sequence continues at coordinate 58,363,472 of NC_136819.1, read as the reverse complement.
TAAACTGATGACAATCTGGTGATTGGTTTTTCCAGCAGTTTTCCTGAGAAAAATGAGACTTCTGTGCTTTCCTTTCCAATTTCTTTTGAGCTCGCTGACCAATTTCAGCAACAAATTCAAACAGATTCTGTTGAAATTGACACCTGGGTGTAAAAGAGCTGAAGTATGTTCAGGTATGTGGAGTCGTGTTGCAGTGTAACCGTGTGTCTCTTCCAGACTGAAGTTGCTGAAGACCCAGAGAAAGTTTCCACTGTTCACTTACAGCTTGGGCTACCGCTTGTGTTCATCCTCAGCCAGAAAGAAACTTATGAGGCAGACAGGAGAACAGCAGAATTTTTGGCCTGGAAACTTCTGGGGAAAGCAGGAGTTGCCATTTTGTCCAGGTAATTGTTTTCTAATGTTTGGAGGATTCTCTTTTTTCTTTTTTTCCTATGCTGTTTCTGAACTTGTTTACTGCACAGCAAGGACGGTGGTATCACAGTCAGAGGGCTTACTCTGATTTGTATGAGAAGCAGCAAGACTAAGTTATATCCTGTGAAAAGATATAATGTTTGAGAACTTCTCCAGAATCAAGTAAGTTTGGTTTCAGACTGTCTGGAAGTGTAGAAATATTTAAGTCTATTGCTGATTTAGAAGTAGAAAAATAGACTATGGGAAACTTCAGAAAGGAAACTTGGAATGCAGAGGCAAAAAGCTTGTATTTTGCCCTTAAATTAAGGACAGAAGGAAATACAGTAAAGGACACGAACTGTGGGTGCTAATGCATGTGCTCGTGAGTGCTGGGTGGTTTTCTGCTCAGTAAATTAGAGAGGGATACCAGAGTTAGGCAACAAGTTTGCTTCCCACGAGGATAGGAATGAGACACTCAGGGTTATGCTGCAAAGATGTGTTGGTTTCCTTTACCCCTGTTTCACAGGCTCAGAAGTGGGCTGCATACAGCGGATCCTGTCTTGCGTCCTCTCCACACCCATCTTGGCTGTGGCCTGCCCATAAGCAGGGCTGGGTGCCTCCATGTGCTTCTTGTGTTTGCAGATGTTTGCAGAGCATCTGGAGGCGTGCACACATGCTGCATGGCTGGCCTGCAGCAGAGCTGTGCACGGAGAGTCAGGCTGCATACATGAGAAACCTGCAGGATGTGACAAGTCAGAAACGCACTCCTGTGAGCAGATGCCCCCTCCTATATTACAGATCTTAGAGGAGGATCCAGCAGCTTTGGGTTAGGGCTGTGAGAGGGCATGTCTTCTCTGCGCCCGTGCTGCTGGCAGCAGTGCGATGGAGGAAGGAGGAGGAAGGATGGGAAGGATGGGTGTGGGCTGTTTTCTGGCTTTCTGCCTTCATGGTATCTCCATGTGCAGAGGCACTTCTTGGCTGCATTTACACGCGAGCTGGAGTCTGCCATCTGAGCAGCTGCACTGGGATGTGGTTACCGATGGATGAGCAAAGGTGTGAGTCACAGAAAGGCAGTTCAGAGCCCTCGGGAAATAGGCATGTTATGCAGCACACGTGGGGTGAGTCCCACCAGGTCACCTGGAACATGTTTCTCCAACACCTACTTTGTGACTGAGCTCCAGCACATACTCTGGGGCCCAGAAACATGACTGTGGGGATGTGGTGCAGCGGAGAGAAGCGTGTGTTTGTCAGGCAGGCATGTTACAGAGTACAAACCCTGCGTATCATCACACCATCTAATGTTCACTCTGTATTTTGGAAGGGACCGGGTGAATTTGAACATTCTGCGGCGGACCAACGTTGCTCTCAAAACACCGGATGAGGTTTGATGGATTTCTTTATCATACAAATCTTATTTCCTATCTGGAAATGCTGCTCTTGAAAGTGTATTAAGGTGTTGCTCACCTCTTGTATTTGATGGCCTTCAAAGAAGCTCAAGGGGATGTATCTTCCCATAGCTGTGTGCATGCGTTTGGAGCTGCCTGAGCTTGATGCTGCAGAGGAATTGTGCCTGCTTGCAGGAGATAAATGGAAGTGTTTATTTTGGGTTCTAATCAGAGAGTGATCTCTCTGTTGTACAGTAAGTCAGTGTGAGATTGTGAAGGTAGTATTGCAAGAGTAAATTCCCACCAGATTTGAACTTCCAAAGGCTCTTGGCCCCTTAGGAAAGGAGTTCAAAAGATGGAAGAGGAAACGAGCATGAAACTAAGAGCCAAGAAAGCAAACAACCAAAAGTCTGTGCTGAACTGATGTAACCAAATGCCTCTGGTAGTGATCTGGGAAAAGGGCAGGGCCTAAATTAAAAGAGGCTGATCGAGATGAGCTAAACTCTGGAGGGGCCTGACCCACCTTGTGAGGCAACAAATGGCAGGGAACAGACGTTGCCCCGAATGACTTGAACTGTCACACTTGTGATTGCAAATGTACACGATCAGACCTGAATCTGAGTGTCCCCTGAGGGCTTCCCCTGACCTGCTGAGAGATGTGCGTGGTGTGTTTCTCCTCTTAGAACCAATGGGAGGTGCCAGCAGTTTGTCATTTCTCTCAGTTCATTATAAAATTCATTTTCTCTGAAGTGCCTCTTCCTGAGACAGTGCCAGAACTGGTTTTAAAGCTGACACGGCCTCATTTCTGAGAAATAAATTTTGCACTTTTCTTTCCGTGGGTTGGCAGTCCATTACACTTGGGGACATTCTTTGTTGAGCTACGTGAGATAAAAGATCATCTGTGTGTTTTCCCAGTCCATGATGGGCTTCTCTGGCTAACCTGACCCACCTAGGCTAGGGACCAGGCAGCACAGTGGACACCATGCTTGTACCTCAGCTCCCTCATTCACTGTTTGGCCTCTGGGTTTTTTCACACAGTAGCTCTGTGTTAAGGTGTTGGGAGGTGGAGCACATGTTCACTTTCACCACTCCAGTTACAGACACAAAATCCCACATAGCTACAATTACTTCCTGAAAAGGAAATAGCAGTCTGGAATGAAAAGAAAACTAATGTGCAGGTGAAACTGGGCCAAAGAACCACATCCCTGGTTTGGTAGCTTTGGGAATCTGTTGATATATCCCAGAAACAAGAAGCTAGATGGTGAGAGGGAACTTTAAAATCCCTCTCCATTAGAATTCCCTATTTGGAGTTTCATTTGCAGATGATAGAAGAGACACAGAGTGATGTTTTGTTCCTGTTTCCTTTAGGGAGTGCCAATCAAATACCTGGTCTTGGAAGACACGGAGGAAGTTATAACTCTGGTGGAAGATAAGAGCAAGGTTAAACAAATCCAGGAGAATGAGGATGAAGATGAGGAAGATGAGGATGAAAAAGAGAATGACAATCAAGGTGTGTAACTAGAAAGTGAAAAGCCAATTATCACCGATAATTAGGGCATGCAATCAGCAACTCCTAGAGACACGCAGAGTTAAAGCATTCGAGAACACTCTTGCAAATCCATGGCAAGCTGTCTGTTTGAAGGGAAGTTGCAGAGGAGACAGAGCCAGGCTGTCTTCAGTGTTGCCCAGTGCCAGGACAAGAGGTGATGGGCACAAAGTGGAACACAAGAGGATCCATCAGGAAATGCTTTTTTACAGTGTGAGTGACAGAGCACTGGCACAGATTGCCCAGAGAGGCTGTGGAATCTCCTCTTTGGAGATCTTCTAAAGCCAGCCAGGCATGGGCCTGGGCAGCCTGCTCTGGGTGTCCCTGCTTGAGCAGGGGTTGGACCAGCTGGCCTCAAGGTCCCTGCCAGCCTCAACTGATCTGTCATGCTGTCACTATGATTATCACAGTCACGTGATGTCTGTACAAACTGGCTTTTTCATTCTCTGCAGATCACTGGAGCTTCATGACAGATAGGTGTAATTTTTAGGGCAAACACCGTGAGCAAACACAACACGCTGTTGTGATTGGAACAGTTGCAGAGATCCGGCATGAGGGAGGAGCTGCTGATGTTTGGTCGGGTCCAGCTTCTGTCCAAGCTTCAGAAGAAGCGTAGGATTTACTAGTCAGTCCCTTTGGGAAGGTTTGAGACGTGTTTTTGTAACAGCTGTTTCAGACTTGCATTCCTCAGGGAGAAAACAGTGGCTCCTACAATGCTTTCTTGAATATATTTGTTTCCCGTACAGAATTGTTTTTGTTTTGAAGACAAAGTGACACAGCAGCATGGAAGATCAAATATCCAGCATGTTTAAGACCTGTGTTCAATTTTGAGGATACAGCTGGGCAGTGGTGTGAGGTGGCATAGGAGCATTTTGATGAGCTTGTGTGTATATCAATGAGATTGTCTCTTTTCCTTCCATTCCCCCAGTAAGGTGATTACTTAATCTCTAATTGACAGTCACCACGTGTCTGCTGAGAGGTGGTGGTTTCCTAAAATGTTCCAATGAGGTTGCAGGCAGGGGGCTGCAGTTTCCTGTGTCCTGTGTGCTCATGCTTTTCTCCATGCAGACATGCAGGATGATCAGGTGGTGGAAGCAGTTTCCAGGGACAAGAAGCGAGAGCTGCCCCTGGATCAGATCCTTACCCTGACAGAAGAGACCTTTCACTCTGCCATGGTGGAAGCTGCCCAGACAGTGGTGCTGTTTTATGCCAGCTGTGAGTATGACTGTACTTGTGCTGCTCACTACACTTTCCAGTGTGATAATCCACACTTGTAGACAAGTGTAAATGATAAATGTGCTGCATCCTGTCCTATGGGCCCTCACCCAGTGTTTTGGGTTTAACATCTACCCGGTGTAGATGTTAGCTCTAACAGTAGATTAGATCGGTTCCTTTCATTGGCTGATATTCTTTGAAGATGGTATCTATCAGTATAAAGCACGTCAGTGTTTGTAGGTTTTCCATCTTCCTTTTTCAGGGACCAAATCATAGAATCATAGAATCACCAAGGTTGGAAAAGGCCTCTAAGATCATCCAGTCCAACCTATCACCAATATTTTCCACTAAGCCCTGTCCCTCAGTACAACATCTAAATGTCTCTTGAACATCTCCAGGGATGGTGACTCCACCACCTCCCTGGGCAGCCCATTGCAGTGCCTGACCACTCTCTCGAAGAATTATTTCCTAACATCCAATCTGGATCTCCCCTGGTGCAACTTGAGGTCATTCCCTTTCATCCTATCACTAGTTACATGGGAAAAGAAGCTGACCCCCACCTCACTACAACCTCCCTTCAGATAGCTGTGGAGAGCAATAAGGTCTCCCCTGAGCCTCCTCTTCTCCACACTGAACAATCCCAGCTCCCTCAGCTGCTCCTCATCAGGCTTGTGCTCCAGACCGCTCACCACTTTCATTGCCCTTCTCTGGACACACTCCAGGGCCTCAATGTCTTTCTTGTAGTGAGGGGCCCAAAACTGAACACAATACTCGAGGTGCAGCCTCACCAGTGCTGAGTACAGAAGGAAACTTACTTCCCTGCTCCTGCTGGTGACACTACTTCTGATGCAAGCCAGGATGCCATTGGCCTTCTTGGCCACCTGAGCACACTGCTGGCTCATGTTCAGCCCAGTGTTGACCAATACCCCCAGGTCTGTTTCTTCTGCGCACTCTTCCATCTACTCTGCCCCAGTCCTGTAGCGCTGCCTGGGGTTGTTGTGGCCAAAGTGCAGGACCTTGCATTTGGCCTTATTGAACCTCATCCCATTGGCTTCAGCCCAGATATCCAGCCTGTCCAAATCGCTCTGTAGGGCCTTCCTTCCCCCGGGCAGATTGACATTTCTTGCCAGCTTGTTGGTCATCTGCAGGCTTACTGCACCCAGTGCCCCCATCCAGGTCATCAGTAAAGATACTGAGCAGGACAGGCCCCAGCACCGACCCCTGGGGAACACCACTCATGGCCGGTCGCCAGCTGGATGTAACTCCATCCCCCACCACTCTCTGGGCCCGGCCCTCCAGCCAGTTCTCTATCCAGCCAAGAGTGCATCTGTCCAAGGCACGGGCTGTCAGCTTCTGCAGGAGAATGCTGTGGAGGACAGTGTCAAAGGCTTTGCTGAAGTCTAGACCACATCAACAGCCTTTCCCTCATCCACCAGACGGGTCACTAGATGATAGAAGGAGATCGGGTTGGTCAGTCAGGATCTGCCTTCCATGAACTCATGCTGGCTAGGCCTTATCCCCTGCTGCCCTGCAATGCTATGTCATCTCCTTCAAGACAATTTGCTCCATAACCTTCCCAGGGACCGAGGTCAGACTAACAGGCCTGTAGTTCCCCTGATCCCCCTTACGACCCTTTTTGTGGATGAGAGTCACACTGGCAAGCCTTTGATCCTCCAGTTGACCAAGAAAGCAGATAGATGCTGGAAAGTGGCTTGGCTATCACTTCTGTCAGCTTCCTTAGCACCTTGGGTGGATCCCATCTGGCCCCATGGTGGTCCAGGTGGAGTAGTAGGTCTCTAACTGTTTCCATCTGAGCTGCGGAGATTTTATTCTACTCCCCATCTGGGATTTCAAGGTCAGGGGGTAAAGTACCCCAAGGATAACAGGTCTGATTTTTAAAGACAGACATCAAGGCATTGAGAACCTCAACCTTTTCCTTATCCTCAGTGGTCACATTCCCAGTGACCACTGGGAAAAGTAAAGGATGGAGATTCTCCTTAGCCTTCCTCTTACTGTTAAAAAACATTTGCAAAAAAGTTTTTTTGTTCTGTTTTACCCCAGCAGCCAAGTTGAGTTCACACTGGGCTTTTGCTTTTCTAATTTTTTCTCTGCAAGACAAACATGAGACAAGAAGAAAAATGAGAGTGACTTCATGAGATAGGCTAGGGAGCCTAGTTGCTCTCTTCTGCAGAAACATGAAGTCCAATTTTCTTTATTTCTTTCAAAGTCTTTCAGAGCTTCAAGTGCCATAGATGCAGAAAATCATCATGTAACACTGTCAAAGAGCACAGTGGGGTTGTTCATCGCCTATATGCAACTCAGGGCTGCTTCTCCTCTGTGTTTCAGGGGAGGCAGTGTCCCTGGCAGTGCTACAGTCTTACACAGAGGTGGCTGATCACCTGAAAGGTAAGGTGCCACAGGTCTGAGTGCTTGTACAGCTGGTCTGCGTCTGCCCTGATAGTACACACCAAAAAGCTGGAAAGACATTGGTGGTGTCTTGCTCACTCACCTAGAATCTACTCCTTTTCAGTTCCCAAACTCTTAAGGAAGGCATTCCCATGTTAAATTGCTTAGGAAGAGAATTTGTTTCTCTAGCAATATTTGCAGTCCCTTTGCGCTTCTGTGAAGTCATGGGACTGGCAGTGCAACCCTGTGCGGCCACCTGGTGCTGTTGGTGTAAACTGGTACACACACCAGCTGCCCAAACCACCCTTCAGCTGGGACTGTGATGTTCATGGGCACAGGCATTTCATCACCAGAAGCAGTGAGCGACACAGCACGGGTTTGAAGGTGGAGGGTCCAGCAGCAGACACCGTAGTCTGTATGAGAGGAACAGGATCCTGTTGGTGCCCTTCAGTACTGTGTCCAGTCAGGGTAAAGATGCACTGCATGTTGCACAGCGTGAGGCTCGAGGGCCAATTCAGTGTTTGCCAGGGAGGGGTGGTACATCAAGTCTCCTGCTTTCAGAAATCACAAGATGGTTATTTGATCTGTAGCAGAGTGGTACTGGCCCAGGTTTTGGTAGAAGCATAATAGACAGGCGGGGGCAGGCCCAGATCCATGGGGCAGAAAGAATTTAGAATGACTATGCCTTCAGGGCCTGTAGACTGGGTTAATTACATGGGAAGTCTCACAGGCAACCACAGAATGCCAAAAATAATAGATGACAGCAAAGGATCAGTAACATTTAAAGGCAACACACATCAGGTAATGCACTAGTAAAGACAGAAGGGACTGGTCCTTCAGGAGCACCTGTGATGCTTCCTGGGTGATCTAAGTACTGATTCAGCTTAATTCAGGGCTTCAGCCCTGTCCCCCTCTATAATCAGTGGAAAGAGGTGTGCTCTTCTGCACTGCTAGCAGGCTTGTATGGGCTCAGTTCTAGAGATGCCTGTCCTTCCCTCTAACTGCAGGAGGTAAGCAAGTGGCTTCATCCCTTCATTTCAGCACAGTGAGGAAGTTGAGTGGATCTAAGTCTGAGCTGTTCTTGCAGCCCTGGAGGTAGCTGGTGCGTTCTTTGTTGTTTTTTTTTTCCTTCTTCATCAAGGCTGATTTCTCCTAGTTGCTGATTTCTCCTAGTAGCTCCTTGCTTCTTGAGGTGCTCCCCTGGAACTGGATGATGCCTTTTCCTGCAAACTTCAGGCAGGATTCAGGCTGAGCTCTCAGCAGAGGGAAAATGTATAGAGTGTGCAGAGGACCCAGACAGTTTTCTGAGAAGTGGCTGTTTGCAAGAAACCCTCCTGGGAACACTGAGGGCAGTGCTGTCATTTGAAGGAAAGTGGTTCTGCTTTACTGATTTTCATAAAAGGAATGTCATCATCAGCTTTGATCTGAGCTGATAGCCCAGAAATAAACTGGAAAACTCAGGGAGGGTTATCATCGTTAGAGGGGTTATGGTTATTGATGATTTGGGGTTTCTTTAGACTTTCCAGCTGTTAAACCAGCTAGAGTAACAAACTGGGAGAGGCGGTGGATGAAACCCTGCCTCTTCCTGAGTCAGTGGCCAAACTGTGGCTGACTGTGTGAGGCTAAGCTCCCACCATCTGTTGCTTTAATCATCTGATAACAATCTTGGTACATGGATGAAGCCAAAGGCAGATTCTCAAGAAAGATTATGAACTGATTGAAGTCAAAGCCTTTCCTCTGTGATCAGTGAGGTCCAGCTGAAGACTCCCAGGCCAGATGTGACCTGTGGAATGACTCCTGTTTGTTCTCCCTGTTGTGACCTTGGAAAGGATGGAGAATGGTTGCTTTTGGATCTGAAGTGAGTTTGCTGCAAGATGTGACTTTATATCTGCTGCTGGGAGAGTCTTGGTTACAAAGATGTCTGCTGGGTACCTGGAAGTCCTAAAAGGATGTGAATTCCCAGGCTCTTTTTTATGGCCAGGATGAGGTGTTTCTGGTCTGGGAATTAGGGTGGGCTGGAGTCAAGAGGTTAAAGAATCCAGAAGTTATAACAGATCAGACAGAGCAGAGGCCGTATCAATGTGAATGTCCCAGTGCAGGGGGCATAGCCTGATGGAAGTCTGAATCTGTGAACTCCCAGGTAGGAATCAGAGTCAGGGGATCCAGAGCTGGGTTTGGGGTTAGCAGGAGAGTGATGCAGGGTTGGGCAAGGTGATTGGGAAGATACACCAGTGCAAGGGGCAGAAGTCTGCATCAGGAAGAAGAGCTTGAGCTATGCAGGACAGTGAGAATTAAACACGGGCTGTTGCTCTGGGGCAATTTCTCAGCTCCCCCAGTAGTACAGGTATCTGCTGTTCAGGGTGAAACCCCTCCCAAGGGCTCAGAAGCCAAGATCAGCTGTTTGAGGCATGAGTCAGCTACGCTAGAAGCACGTTTTTAGATAGATACAGGATGAGGTCCCACTTTTGATGCCAATTTTCCATGGAAAATGGCACTGAGAATAGGCCATCGAAATAAAGAGGGTGCAGAGGAGGCTGGAGGCTGGGATGACCCCATGAATCATCCAGTAACAAACAGTCAGCAGATCATCATCAAATGAAGTTTACAGCCCTCCAAGTGTTTTCTCTTTGTTAAGAGATCCGATCAAATGAGAGATCAAGAGAAACACCTTTGTCTTGCTGAAAAGAGCACATTTTCTGCTCTTGCACTGAGAGTGTGCCATTCTCTTTGCACTGAGGCTAACCAGGGCAGCTCTTGTTTTCTTATGTAAAACGTAAATCTATGAAAGCAGCCCCCCTGCAACAGAAGGCTGTGAAGGTGTGACAGGGTCACTGTATTTCTCAGATGTTTCATTAGCCTTTTTTGCAAAGGTAGGAGGAAACCACTACAAAAGAAGAGCAATATGCTGAAAAACTGAGCTGAAAAACAATTTTCCTTCCCTCTCCTGATGCTTGTGGGGTCTTCAGAGACAGAGATCTGAAGTTGTAGTTCTAACTTATGTTAAAAAAGACCTGTGTGATTTAGCACACAGAATTGAGTCACAGAATATCCTGAATTGGGAGGGACCCACAAAGATCACTGAGTCCAACTCCTGGCTCCATACAGCCACCCAAAACCCAGCCCTATATTCTGAGAGCACTGTGCAAATGTTCCTTCAACTTGGGCTGTGACCACTGCCCTGGGAAGCATGTTCCAGGCCGACCATCTTCTGCCAAAGGTTCTTTTCCTAAGCCCCAACCTGACCCTCCCCAACGCAGCTCTGTGCCGTTCCCTTGGGTCCTATTGCTGTCACCAGAGAGAAGAGATCAGATTGTCACATTCCTTTTGAACTCTGCTTCCATACCCAAAGCTGTGATGTGGTCTGAGAGGGGCCCTCTGACCCAGGATCTGCCAGAACACCAAATGCCATTCATTTTCTGTTAGCACATACATTAGATATGTGAGACATCAACAGCTGGTGGGCTGTGAGATTCTCTGGCATGCTTTCCTGCAGTGATGCTGTGCAGGTAGCCATTTCCCTTTCTGCACTGGATTCCTCCTCTTGAAGTGCAACACTTCACAGATAACTTAATTCTCTTTCATCTTGTAGACTTCAGACCAGCTCTCAAAGTTGTAAATGCCAGTCCTGCTCTCCAAAGGCCTAACTGCTTAAGGGAGTCTTGATTTTTTGCATATCCTGCACTGTTCCTTGTAGCTTTCAATGATCATCTTGTCCTTGTTTTAGAAGACCCTTCCAACAGAAGTTCTCTCCGTCGCCGGTTTGAATAGCACCTAAAATCATAGAAAGGAAGTATCCCCTGTTTCTCCTTCAACTTTCATCCCATCCAGCAGCTCAGCAGTGACCACAGGGCTGTGCTGCCTTTTGCTGAGTTACTCAACTCCTGAAACTGCTGTGTGTTTGGTAATTAATAACACGGTGCAGCTTGGGATGGCGGAGTGGTCATCCCATACACAGCATTCCTCAGGCCAGCTGGGGCTTCCTTGGGGGATCTTGGTCATTCTTGGTACATAATCCCCCAAGGTGGTATCCAAATACTTTAAATCCCATTTGGAGGACCTCAGAGGAGCCTTGCAGTTTTAACAAGACATCAAAGCTCAGTTTGCGTGCCACTTTTTATTCTGTGTTGGGCAAGACACAAAATTATGTGGTAACAGTTGATGAGAACCAGCCATACCAGATCAGAGGTGTGAAATAAATCCCAGGGCAGGCTTTTAAATTGAGATGTTATTTCACAGCCTGGAGAATGACACAAACCATTTCTGCTCTCTTGGAGTGTTTTGACAGCTCTGGACTGTCTGAGTGGAATTGCAGACCAGTAGTTCTGTGCTGCTACTTGCTTCTTCTGTCCATACATTTGACACAAGGCAGAACAGCGGTGAACTCCTCCTGTGAAAGAGCTGCAAAGCAGAACCGAAAAAGAAAGCTGTATAAAACGGTCTGGTGAGATGTCAAGGATGCAGAGCTTTGGGATGGGAAATCACATAGAGGTCACTTGTGTCTTTACCCATCTTTGGGGAGCCTTGCCAATCCCTGACAGAAATTTCTAACTTGTGATTAAAACCCTTCAGTAAGTGTTCTGCCTAAGACTTGCCTATGCTTGGTTCTCAGGAGCTAATTTTAATACTTGGTCAAGCCTCTCTGCCTGGGGATAAACTGTTGCTTGTCTTTTCCCAGCTGGCAACTGAGAGAGATCCCACCGTCACCTCAGGACCAGACTTTGCATGTTCTTAGGTTTTATTGTTTCCCTTTCCCAGGCAATTTCTGTTAGGAAGAAACACCCCTTTTCTTCAGGAGACGTCTTTTAAACACCTCTCTCGCTCAGATTTTCTCTCAGCTGCGTACACCTTTCAAAAACGTGTTTTCCAGCTTGCACGAAGGCTCGATGGGTCCTGCAAAAGCATCACCAGAAAAAAATACAAGAGCATCCTTTTCCTTCCGTATTTTGCAGATGCTGTTGAGAGTTCATCCAAGGATGAGCTTTGCCCTTATCTGCAGCACTAATGATATATGTCAATCCTGTTCTTCGTTACAGAGTGTTGCATTTGCTCTTCAAATCTTTCTGACCCTCTGAATCTAGGATCATCTGCTGGATGTGTGTTTTTCCATCATCCAGGCCTCTAGTGAAAGCAGTGATCAGAATCAAACCCAGGGCACACAGAGAAGAAGGCTTGGTTGCTTTGATCTGCTGTAGTCTTCGTGAGAAATCCTCATCGTCTGCCCTTGCCCTGGTTTCTGAAGGACACAACATCTTGCAGTGACCTGCTTCCACGTGTGTCCCTGTCTCAGCGTTTCATCCCATCTTTCCCATGCAACTGTTGAATCTTGTTCAAACAAATTTAGCAAAGGTATAAAGATCTCTGAGATACTGCATTCCTGCAGTGGGCATGAACGACGCATGGCCTGAGGACTGTACACAGCCCTGCTGTCATTGGTCAAACCTGCAGGTAGGTAAGAGGCAGGTCAGGCAAGGCAGCAGCCAGGAGGTTGTGGCTACTGAGGCCAGTGATCACCTGCTGGCCATTTAGCACACACTTAGCAGTGGACTAGCAGCAGCTTTCACCCAGCCTGCAGATGAAAGGAAGCTGATAGGGACGTGCTGAAGTTGCAGGTGCTCTGTCTTGGGCTCGGGGGAAGTATGCAAGAGAACAGCATTCATCTGTTTCATTGCTTACAGATCCCTTTTTATCACACTGATGATTAAAAGGCTTTTTTAGTACTCGTCTAAGAAATCACATTTGGACTGACTGCTCTGTAGTTCCCAAGCATTGGGAAAGTTCCTTTTCCAGTTCCTTTCCCAGTTACCTACTTGTAAAACCCCAGCCTCTTAGGGGCCTGAAGTACCTGCTGGTGCCTTGGAGATGAGCATCTTGCATAGGTACAATAGAGCGAAAGCCATCAGATTGCCAGATTGCATTGCAGTTTGTTTATGTGACCTTTAACTTCTCACTGTGTATTTAGCTCCACGTTTTAGGTAAATTAGATACTTTTCAATACCGGGCACCTCGTTAAATAAAAAAGCCTTGAATGACAGGATGGTTTAGGTTGGAAAGGATCTCTGGAGGTCATCGGGATCCTCCTGTGTTCTGGTTTTTGCCTGTTGCCTCTTTTGCTGGCAGTGAGCTCAGAACTCCAGGTGCCTCACCAGTGCTGGGCAGAGGAAAGTATGACCTCCTTTGACCTGCTTTGTGTCATACAGCCCAGGATGCCATTGGCCTTCTTAGCAGAAGCAGCATAGGACTGGTCATGTTTGACTTACTGCCCACCAGCATCCCCAGGTTCCCTTCAGCAGAGCTGCCTTCTAGCTGGATGGTCCCCAGCATGTGGTTGTGTCTGGGGCTGTTCCTCCCCATGTGCATCAGCCTCTTCCATGCCAAGCTTTACTTTCCCTCTTTTTCTCCTGTAAGCAAGGGCCTGCCTGGTTTCTTTGTCTTAGCCTTATTCATGAAGTATTTCCAGCACCTGTTCTTACTGCCATATATACTTCTGGATGTTTGCCTCAGGCTTTCATTGCATCCAGATGTGAATGTTTCTGGGTATTTCTTTCTGAGAAGTGAAAGCTGCCACTTCCCTGGGTTTAATCTCTCTGTGGTCTATTGTTTTAATCCATTCACACCTGCTGGAATATTTAATATAGTAGTAGTCTGGAAATAATTGCTTTTATATTCAATGCTGTACGGCATGTCCATGGATAACTTCAAGAGGGAGACAGCATGGACTGGAAGGGATTGCTTATTTTGGGCTGGATTTTGACATCCTGCCTACACAGAGCAGCATTTCACTCCAGGAATGATTGAGTAACGTTTCAGTGGTCACCTGGATGTGCTCCATGTACGTGCAGTGTGCTAGCATCCAGCTTCGTAGGATGCACACCAAAGCAAATAGGAGTTCTGGTATGTTAATACAAACATATACAGTAGCATCCAAAAAAGTTCACATAGCTCCCTTTTCCAAGCATTTCACTTTCTCTTTTCTTTTTTTCTTACTATTTCTATGTGTTTGTTTTCCATTCTAGGAACTCAGGGGATTTTGCTGTCTCGAGTAAACTGCTGGGACTGGCCTGGTGTTTGCACAATGGAGAATGTCACTCAGTTTCCTACCATAAAGATTTACAAGAAGGGAGAGCAACCAATAACATACAGTGGCATGTTGGGAACTGAAGAACTGACCAGTTTCATCGTGTTGTAAGTGCCTTTTAATGAGTCCCCACACTGTAACACTGGCACATCTACCAGATGATGTTTTGGATACTTTGTGGCCTGTGTAACGGCATTCCATTTTGGAAAAATGTCAGATCCTGTTACAGACCTGATTTGGAAATTAGTTTTATAACTTTCTGTGCTTTTCTTTGTCAAAAACATCTCTCCTTGGACAATACATCATCTGTCGTCACTTTTCCTCTCTCTCTCTCTACAGAATTCCTTCTCAGTTATTTTTAATGTGGATCCCCATCCAGGGGTGGGGTGTGAACCTAAGGTGAATGGCAAAATATATGAATATGGTCCATATGAATGGCAGAACCCTCGTTGGTTTTATTGGAAGCACAGCCGAGCCCTTACTCTAAACCAAGTGATCTCTGCAGGTTAGCTGAGGGATGCCAGACTGTTCTGTGTGCAGAAAGGATCTCAGAGCATGCAGGTTGGCTTAGGGCTATTCTCTTCACCACAACCAGTCCCAGTGCCTTTCAGTGCCTAGATGTTGCCTTTCCTTCCCAGAGGCAGCTGGTTTTGTTCTCTATTGAGATCAAATGGCTGTCACATTGGGTTAGGGAAGAGTTGTAATGAGGATTTTGTCTCTTCATCCCAAAAGTGAAGAAGGCAGCCCACGTTGTTTGTCTGCCTTTCTATAGGAGTCAAGTCTCTTGCCCTCTGAAGCTGGCAACAATTGATGAAGCAGAACAGTATTTAAGAGGAGAGCTTCCATCTCAGCTGTCATCCTATCGCCACTCTTTTGTTCTGGGAGTATTCAACACAGCCACAAGTAAAGGTGAGTGTGATTTTATGGCTTAAGCATTTGAATTTAATTGCTGACCAGAGATGGTTGATTTCAGATGCTTGGGAAGTTCTCCATGTTTCATTTTCTCTAAGGAACCAATCATGTTTGCTCACGTGAAAGCCTACCTGGCACCACCTTTCTTGGCTTTTGTAAGTAGAAGATTGGGGTAATTCCATATGTGGCACCTAAAGTTTATATGCTGACATCAGCCAGCAACTGTGGATGTATTTACTATATCCACTGTGCTGGCATGTGACAGCCCTGACAGGTCTTGGAGGCGTGCTTGGACCAGTACAAAACAACAATTCCATGATGACCTGTCCCAGGGCTGCACAGCTGTCTGCACAAAGAGGTGTTTTCACAAACAGCCAATCTGAATTTACTTAGCCACAATTTCGCTGTCCCTGTTGTATTTCCTGTCCCTTACCATGAAAAGGCTGCCTCTATCCTCTTCATTTGAGTCCCCTTCAAAGGAGCTGTAAGCTGCTCTCAAATCTCTTCTCAGCCTCTGACTGAACAAGCCCAGACTCATCAGTCTTTTCAGTGGAAAGAAAGCTCTTTCCACTGTTGCATTGGTGGTTATCTCACTGACTCCTCCTCTTGCAAATGTGGGAGTCTCAACTTGAAACTGGCATGGAGTCTGAAATATAAAAAAAAGCAGTGAGGTAAAATGCAAAGTTCTTGCATCAAACAGGAATGATGTGCTACCAAGCCTCTGAAATCCTTCTCTGGATTTTGCAATAGGTGAGCCCAGTTTCTGCAGTGGTTGGTCCCAGCTGTAAGTGCTAAGCACAGTTGCTAGAAGGAGTGTTCTGAACTTATCTTAATTTATCTCACATTGTATTCTTGGTCAGTGTCATCCTGGTCAATGCTAGGAATGCAGGGTGGCTGAAACTTGGAGTTGTGCCTCTCCTGTCTGTTACATAGAGTGCTGCACCAGCATGGCAATCAGACATGTTAATGAGGAAAAGGGAATAAAGTCAGTCTAGAAAAGGAATGTCATGTGATGCTTCCATCATATCCACAGTGGGCAGATAGGATCTTCCAGCCCCACAGTCTCCAATTTACCACTATCTCTAGGAGTCACTGTGCTAAAAGGGGGGGACGTTTTTATGATCTTTGTCAAGATCAAAATTTCAGACTGTTTTTCTTTTTGAAGACCCAGCGTGCCTGTAACCTTTGGTTAAATGCAGTAAATCTAATGAGTTGCATGAGGAGGTTCAGAGGGAATCCACTGTGCTCAGAGATAAGAACAGAAGAAAATGGCAGTAAACATTTGGGCTTTGTTCACCAAGCCAGGTAACATCAAGCATGCCTTCCTTCTTCTGGAGGGCCTGTGTCTAAGTGTTAAATTTAGCAGAAAATCTTACTGGTCTCAAAAAAACTTTCAAACATTTTTCCCTAGTTTTCATCAGCTGAGCTCTGGAATCATCCTTTTATTCCATGTATTCCATTCTCTGCAGCAGTGGTGCCTGTGTTAGCCCAGATGACAGCACTGCAGACAGCATGTGATCTGTGAGACGAGTTCTTTGCAGGGAACCTGCCTGGATCCAGATGGCACTGTGAGCTCAGACTATTTATGTACAGAAGATGTTCCTTTCCTTCTAGACCTTCTGTCTTTGGAAACACAGGGCTTGGAGGCTTCCAAACAGCTCTGTATGGAACCCACAAGGTTTCCTCCTCCCCTGGGGCACGCTCAGGCTGCAATCTAGAATGGCATCTGCAGTCTGGGTAACTCAGCCACAGATGCCAAGGGAGAAGAAAGATGGGATGCTTTCTCAGTGTGTAGCCTGAGGGATAGCTGAGTGTCACACAGTATAATCTGAGGGAGCAGAGATTTGGAGCCAGCTGTTTGGCACCAAACCCAGACCAGGAGTCAGGGAAACCACGTTGCTGTCCTGAACAGCCTGCAGACTTCTCTGGAAGTTTTATAATTATGTTCTCATAGCAAAAATTCCTGTTGTTACCTGAACCAGCAACATGTCACGTCATTGCCATTTCCAGCTAACTGAAGTCCAGTTAAACGAAGCTCTGGATTTTTTCCATCACTTAGTGTGAGAACTATATTAAGAAACTCAATGGATGTGAGCTAGAAGAGTTTTGTCAGAAAAATCATAATAGAAATGGATTGCAGAGAGATACAGTGTATTACCAGGGCAGGGAATGAGCATTTTCCTGGAAAATGGGAGAACTTTACAGGGGTTTATTTGCTACTCAGAAGCACATTTGGAATTAGGGCTGTGTCCTAAGACGTGCAGCAGTGGTTTAAGAACACACCTGTGCTCCTCAGATTTCTGGTAACGTTGTAGGGCTTGCCAAGCATCGGTGTAAATGAAGCATTAAACATTGCTTTGTCTGTGCACAGGCTGCTCACTTCAACTCGTGATCAGACTTAGGTTGGGGCAGAATAAAGAAAGGACCCACATGACCCATATTTTTTTCTCTCCAGCATGGCAACAGCAGACATTTAGGAATGGAATTACATGTTCAGAGGGATTTCTTTCCCTGGCAGCATGGAACTAGACTCCAGGAATCATCATTCAGGATCTTAGTCTAGAAATCTCCCTCCTGCTTTGTATCTAATGGCTTGTGTTGGCATAATCAGAATCTCTGCCTGGTATCCACAGCATGCCTTGGCAGTGAGTTTATTTTGTGGAGGATTTTACACATGGCTGTGAATTTCCTGTTTTCCAGTAACTGCTGCCCAAGCATTGTGTGGGCTGCTGGATATTGTGTTAGAAGAGATGATGAAGGATTGATCCCCGTTCACTTCTTCTGAGATCTTGTGTTGCCTGTCCATTGTCACCCAGCAGGCACAGTGAACACCAGCAAAAGGAAGAAAGCAGCTTAGCTTCAAGCTTTCACTCAATAAAGAAAGCAAAGTACTACACAATCTACCATCTCATATAGTTTTCAGGATAAGTAGCTCTTAGGAAGTGCTCTGTATCTGCTGTGGAACTGTGTGCATGTAGGTTGTCTTGCACAGAACTACGAGGCTGCTGTGTGGGACGCTGGGTCTGTCACAAATCGTCCCCAAAATGCTGACAGTTTTGGAATTGTGATAGGAAGGAGCTGCAAAGCAGAGCATGATGGCGAGGGAACAGCAGGAATGAGCCTATGAGTCCCAAGTGTGGACTGTGCTGAATGTTGTCCTGATTTAGGAGAGAATTCCTGCAGCCAAGGCCTCTCCAGGGCAGCACTTGAGCACATGCTTACTTACGTCTCAAGTGAGTGTTTCAAGTTAAATGCCAGTGGAAGTGCTCTCCTGAGGATGTTTGGATTTAAGCCTGCTCTTTGTGTATCACACTGGGTCCTTTCGTGCCTTGCAGAGCTCACAGTCTTCTTCATGGCCTTTTCTCCTGTAGCTGGGCCACCACATTAGCAGAGGGTTTGTTGGTGAAGCTCTCAGAGCGAAGCTCTCACTGTTCCTCTTCATCTGATCGCTTGGGTTGTTGCATCAGCACTGACATCAAGTGACTGAAGACCAAGCGAATCTGAAAACCAATGTCAGATCCTGATTTGCTTGACATCACAGGCTGGATGTGGCTCTGGGCAGCCTGGGCTGGTGGTTGGTGACCCTGCATGTGGCAGAGGGGGGTTGAAACTAGATGATCACCGTGATCTTTTTCAACCCAGGCCATTCTATGGTCACAAGCCTAATTGGGCAACCTGTGTCACAAGCACTGTGGCATGTGTTATTTCTTGCAGTGTCTGAACTCCCAACAAGCCACTCTTTAAGGATCCAAGCTTTCTTTCAGAAAAGAAATCAGTATAAAGAAAAGCTTGTAGCCCTCGTGGTTCCAGGGGATCACAATGAAAAATGCATCCTTAAATTTTGCTGGAAAGGCAGAGAGGCAAAGAACAAAAAAGTGAAGAGCTTTGAGGCAGCTTCAGTTTACTGAGGTCTGAGTCACTGGTCCCAAGTGCCTGGGTTGGCCAGTTTTGACACGATGATCCGCATTACAAAGAACAATAAATTCTGTCTGAATGAGATTTTAGTTGCATTCTGTAGCAACATTTATCACAGCTGTATCTGAATCGTAACTTCAACTGGTGGGAAGACCTGACTCCTCTAACATAAATGAGAAGAGCCTTTTTTGTTGTCTTCAACTGCTTGATATAAAGAGTGGGAGAGCTGAAATGTGCCCCATTTTCAGCCTGCTTAGGCAGTGTTGTTTTTTTTCTCCCTGATCTTTATCTAGTGCATTTTACAAGCTCACACACTGTGGCTTGCATATTCTCACAAAGTTTGTCTCTTCCATGGATCCAGTTGCCTAAAACTGAGGATGTTTTTATTAGGGCATAAACCAGCTCTTGGAGCTGGCTCCTTCTGGAGCTCTGCTCTCAATCTCTCAGCACAGATAGATTCAGCTGTTACAGATTAAAGGGAGTCACACCCTTTTATCCCCATCATGTGAGTTTTGTAAGGTGAGAGGTAGACCTTAGCAGCTGTTAAGGATCGATGGTTTGATGCTGCACTCTGAACTGTGACAGCAGAGGGAAAGCCCTCTCCTTGCAGCTGCAAGAAGCAGTGGCACACAGTGTGCCTTCAAGGTGCCTTTGGACCCTTGGTGGTTGTAACAGATCCTCCTGTTTGGAGGAGCCCAATAAGACAAAAAGACACTTGAGGGAGAGAGTTCTGGCCGCTTAACACTCCTGCAGTAGTCTTTTCCAAAAGGTTGCTGTGATTTATAAGATTTCTATTTAGCCTTTTAATTGGTCTCCTGTTTTTAAGAACACCACTTATGGTCTTTAAGTTCTCAAGGGCATTTCACTTTCCATCAGTATCTCTGTCATGCAGATCCTGGAAACTCAGTGCTGGTGGCTAAAGAGCAAAGGCTGCTCTCGTAATAGGAACTCCTTCCTTCTCACCCTTTCAGTGGCTGCCAACTCCTCCCTGGTGTAGCCTGTGGCCATGAGATGCACCCATTTCTCATCAGCCGCTAATCATATTTTTGTTCACAGCTGACAGTTTGCTGTGGGAGGGTGTTACATATGCAGATGTGGTGATTTGACTTCCAGAAGGAAGCTGACACTTCTCTTTCTATTGTTTATTTATGATTCTTTGTCTCTTTTACAGTCAGGGAAGCCTTCACAGAGGCAGGAAGCATCTTAAGTGGGCACGTAACAACAGGGATGTATTTCGAAGATGATGGCTTGGCTTTGTAAGTTGTTTTTTTCTTTGGTGACAATTCAGACTGACCTGCGTTTAGTGAAAGCTGCTGCCTAAAGCAAGTGTCTCTGCCCATGCTGAGTGTTTATCAGCAACCCAAACATCTACAAACGTCTTAGCCCAGTAGCAAGATTGTTCAGGACTCTGCCAAAGAGAGATGGAGCAGTGACTGGGCTGCTGATTTACAGCCCTTCCACAAGCGACCTATTTAACCCTGGTGTTATGAACTGTCAGCTCCCTTCCTGTTGTTCAGGTTCACTCTGGGTATTTTTAGTCCTCTAGCCCTGCCAGTCCCTCACGCATCTGTTGGGTTCCATGTAAAACAAGACCAAATCTATATGGGGAAAAAACAGGCTGGAAAAATGTTATTTTTTAGCTAGATCAGAATGTGAGGAAGAAAAAAAGAGTTCTGCCCTTCTCTTTCCTTTGAGAAGAAATGCTGACTTGCTATTTTTCTGCCTATTGCTGCCATCTCTGCACCTTCTTTTTCTGTCTTCCGTGCTCTGATGCTGCAGAAGTGCATGTGATGGGTGAGGAAGGGAAGTGCAGGGGGGGATGCTGCAAAGCCAGAGGTGTAAATTTGACTCTTGCTCTGGTGGTTGGCCCTGTTTGCAAATAGCAACCAAAAGAGAGTCTGTGTGCTGCCCGTGCCTTCTTGCAAGGAGTTCTTGGCTACCAGTGGAATAGGAATTGTTTCTGGGTGCTGGAAAATGCAGCCCTAAGTTTAAGCCAAATTGTAACTAATGGGACTTTAGAGTCCATGGGTCTGTGCATTTAGCTTAAGGCTCGTGCTCGCTCCTCCAACAGGAAAAGTGCTTTGAATCAGGCTGTGAGGGACGTTTCAGTGCTTATAAATGCAGGGAGATCCAGAAGGGGTCTTCGCCTTCTCCCAGCATCTCGTTCCCATCAGGAATCAGCCACCAGTGCAGCATTAAAAATCCCCAAGCGTCCCTTTTTGCTGGCGTGGGTTTTAACAGCCATTAACATAGCAGTGAATTCTTTTTGCTAGTTTCTTAGGAACGTGCCACATCCCTGCTGTGTTTGATGACACCAACAGAAGTCTGTGTCCTGTCAGCAGTGATGCATTCAAGAATACATCTCCATCCTCCTGCTCCAGCCATAGTCTGGAGAGTGCTCCTATTTGCTTGGGATAGTTAATGCAGTTTGTATTGATGTTCATTCTGCCAAGTTTGGATTCTGGCTGTGGAAGGTGTTTTTAGCTGTTATTTGTGGGTGAAGCTACTGTAGATGGTCATCTTCTCAAGTGTAAGTAGAAAGTAAACACTTACAGGAATTCCTTATGCAAGAGTCGGGCTCACTTCCCTTCTTGAGAGAAGAAAAGCTGTTTTTCTGCTAAGCTCACACTAAGGAAATGTTTGTGGCTCCTAAGTCACAGAAAACTGGGCCCTGCTCACATTTCCCCAGAAGAAAAGGTATACAAAATGCACCAAGGAATGTTCTAAACAAAACTGTTTGCTCAGCAAACACCTGGTCCGTTGGGAACAAATGCAACAAAGCACCAATGAAGAAATACTTTGAATGAAGTCATTTATTTCTCACATATTTAGATGTCGCAGATTCCTGCCAAGCATTTGTTTGCAGATGTTTTTGATTTAAATGCAAGTCTCGTATTACCCATGTAATGCCAGCTACATAAATAGAAAGCTGTCACAAGCAGCAGTGCAACCACTTGATAGGTGTTGGTCATGTTACTGGGAAAATCAGAGGTGACTTCAGGGTAAGTTATTAGGTGGGGAATTTGTTGGTTTTCTGGCAGTGTTGGGAGCTTCCTTATTGAAGGCTGCTGAATGAGTTCATCTTTTTAGACACAGAGAACAAGAGTTCTGACCTCCTTGGAGACGTGGCTCTGCCAGAGTGTCTCTTTAAGACTTGGGGATTTTGAAAAAGGAGCAGAATTTAAAATATTTGTAAGGTTTTACTGTTCTCAATCAAAGGCAAATGCAAGTTAACTTGAAAAACCAACCGACAGGGAAGTTACAGATCTTCTCAGCAGCTCAGAGGATTCCCAGCCGTGACCAGAGGTGTGAAATAACATGCTGGACTCAAGGAGCTTGTGAATCCAGGCAGGAAGGGCACAGCACAGCTCAGGGCTGGACTGACAGGTATTTCTAGGGGAAAGAAATACATGTGAGGTACAGCCCTGGCCTTTGGGGTGTGAGCTGCAAGAGTTCCTGGAGCGTCTGGCTTTCCATTGGTGTCACTGTGATGGGAGTTAAGAAATTGCTGTGCTTCTGTGATCTGGAGAAAACTGGGAAGGTTCTGGTAGGAAAAACAAAACAAAACAAAACAAAACAAAAACCCCACACCTGAGTGTGTGGAAATGGACAGAAAACCAAAGCAGAACGGACTAAAAAAAGCAGAAAAATGAAAGTGAAAAAGCTCTGATGAGCACGAGAACAGGTCAGCAAAGGATTGATAAGGTTTGAAAGCCTCAGGAAGGTCATTACTGCCACTCTTTGTCAAGATACCAGTGCAGATCTTGGCTTTCCCTTAGCAGATGTGCAGTAGGTGTGTTTTTTCCCAGCAGAGAAATGGGGTGAGGGGCGAAATGAAAGGTCTGCATTTGAACCGAAGGGCGCGGAAATGTCTCATCTGGTGTCATCTTCACCTGCTTTGTCTTTGTGGCCTGAAACACCAAACACCGAGGTCTTTAAAGCACATTTGAGCACGTCTCCCCCCACGTTGCATCTTCTTCATGCAGAAAGAAGGAGATTAGGCACACCAGATTACCCTAGAAAAGGAAATCAGAGGCCTCCTCAGCCCAGAATGCCCTCAGTTTCTCTCACACAGGCTGACTTCCCCAGCAATACTGGTGTCACAGCCTTTGAAGAAATACCAGCAGCCTTTGACAGATAAACTACAGACACCCCCAAGAAACAGCTGGGGCTGTTCACTTCCTCTGTTTCACCCTTCCTCTGGGCGGTGACATCTGGAGTCTTTAGGGTGAACTTCTTCAAACTTCCAGCACATTGCTCACCCATCTTGGTGTGGTGCCCTTTCATTGCTCAGACTTCTCCTATTTTTGCTATTTCCACCTGCTCAGCTTTTCTTTTAATGCCCTTGAACTCTTTCACCCAAAGAACGTTGAGGAGCAACAGAGGGGCTGCTTTCTCTGATAAAAGTGAGTCACAGGGTATGTCTGTTGCTGTAACGTTTGCTGAACTTCAGCAGAACTGCACAAAACTGCCAACAATCAAAGCCCATGGAGCTCAATTTATAGAATCATACAATCACAGAATCCTAGAATGGCCTGGGTTGCACAGGAGCACAGTGCTCATCCAGCTCCAACCCCTGCTGTGTGCAGGTCGCCAACCAGCAGCCCAGGCTGCCCAGAGCCACATCCAGCCTGGCCTTGAATGCCTGCAGGGATGGGGCATCCACAGCCTCCTTGGGCAACCTGTGCCAGTGCCTCACCACCTCTGGGCTGAAAAACTTCTTCCCAGTATCCAACCTAAACCTCCCCTGCCTTAATTGAATATTTGGTTTGTGTATGTTTGGTACCTGCTGTGAGTTGGCTGGGTTTTTTTCAGGTCCCATAAATACGCAGTGTCTCCTCCTGCCCTCCTCCTTGCCAGGAGCAGCAGTCAGAGCGTGGAAGGCATCGCTTTGTCCAAGCAGAATGCACAGGACATCGTGGAGATGATCAGATATGAGCTGCTGGACCTTTTTGTAAGTAAAAAAGTGTCCTTTTTCCACTGAAGTCATTTTCAGAAGCGCTGATTACAGCACTGAGCTTGCAAAATAAATACATTTGCTCATTATTTGCTCCCATTGTTTTTATCCTTTATGACTTGGAGCCAACGGTCTGGCCAGAAATGTGTTGTTTGTGGTGTTGTCCCTTGGGAGGAGGCCCTGGGAGTCGGTTGGCTGGCTGGTGCTTTTAGTCCTGGACCTACTGTTGTAGGCATCTTCCAAGGCCTGCTCCCTGCACATAAGCTGGATGAAACCTGCTTTGCTTTTTTTGCTTTTCTGCTCACACCCATTCACCTCAAAGTACACAGCTTCTCATTCAGACCTGCCTTGTGATAGGCATGGATGGGTGTAGGCATTTCCAAAGTGCACTGAAGTCCCCAAATCCACATTGGATTTTGAGATTCTCGCATTTGACGCAAACCCCACCGCTTTGCTCAGCCCCTGACCCACTCATGTAAGAACAGAAAGTCTAATTTTATCTTGCTCCCTCATCCCCTTACACACCAACTTCTTGTTTTGGTGTCTTGCAGCCAGAAATCACCGTGCAAAATCTGCCCCACTACTTGCAACTCGGAAAGCCTTTCCTCATCTTGTTTAGCGACGGTGACATTGGTCAAACAGAAAGCAAGGAAATGCTGACACTGGCAAAAGGGAGATCTCAGCAAGCATTTGTGTCGTGCTGGTTGAACTTGTGAGTATGCTAAAACCTCTTTGTTTCTTTCCCTTACTTTGCTCTTAGCAGTGCAGGGCAAGGAAAAAACAGAGTCTGCAATTACTCAGAACGCTATCGATGTGGCAATGTGATCATTGGGTCTGAAATCATTGTGGGTTGGGAGGCCAAATCATTTAGCAGTGATTCAGTATGTATTCTGGGCAGCTGCAAAATTGCACAAAAAAAGTAAAATTAGTAAAAACCTTAATTGATTGCAGAAGTAATTGCCAGTAGAGTAAAATTTCTCGAGGATGCTGCGTGGTAGCTTCACTCTGGACCTG
Source organism: Tetrao urogallus (assembly GCF_951394365.1). Taxonomy (NCBI): domain Eukaryota; kingdom Metazoa; phylum Chordata; class Aves; order Galliformes; family Phasianidae; genus Tetrao; species Tetrao urogallus. Next base: position 58,338,657 of record NC_136819.1, on the reverse strand, counting down.
AATTTACTATTTTTTTACATGTGGAAGAAAAGAAGTAAATTTGCCCTCCTAGAGAGTCTTAATATAATTATTCCATCAGCAATTAGTGTGAAACACAATGGGCCAATTAGTGATTGCTGACTGTGGGGAAAAATGAAAGTTTCTGGAAGAAGCTCTGTAAGACAAACCTGAAAAATAATGGAGAAACAAAATGAATCCTGGCACTAAAAATAATTTAAAAAAATGATAGGAAAGGGGACTTTTTAAAATCCTCCCCTCCTGTGTAAGTTTTCAGTTTTTAACCTCTGATTGTTTTGCTCAAGCCCAGAGACACCTCACTGTCTTAATCATAGCGTGCTTTGAAGTCTGGGAAGTGCCTAGCAGCGTGGGCTGGAGTTTAGCTAACTTTGTTTGCCAGTAATGCGCAAGAAATGAGAGTCCCTGGAACTTCCCCACCTACACATCTGCCTCTGTTCTCTTCTACTGAGAAAGAATAAGCTGTCCTTTACCAGGGCAGAAAATGGTCACTGGCTTCAAAAGAGCATCATAATCCTAGAAAGAGGACCTCATTCCCATGGTGGAAGCCAACTCAGCCCCTGTGCATCACTGAGCCTGAAAATAGTGCCTGAAGGACTCATCATCTCTGTGTCCTTGCTGACCCTCCATCTTAGTTGGATCTCCTCTTTTGGCTCTCCCTGTGTCTCTTGGAGGAGTTGCCATTCCAACTCCTTGTCTCTGCCCACTGACTGCACTCCACAGATGCCAAGGGACTGGATTGCATGAGCACAGCCCTCTGCACCAGCTCATAGCACTTCTACCTGCTGGTGGCTGCTGCAGCTGCGGGCTGGTGACAAGAGCTGGTAGTTCCCACAGCAGATGTCCAGCACAACGAGAGTTAACTGCAGTGTGTCATTCCCATCTGACTTGCTCTTAAAAACTTGTGGTGGAGAAGATTTCACACCTTTGTGCAGAATTTGTCCCAGCAGAATTTGTCCCTGCTCCTCCTGCTAGAGGATTTCTTAACTCATCTGTTCTGCTGTCCACTCATCTGTTCTGCTGTCCACTCCCTGTCCATTAGACAATAAGGGCTTAAGTCCTTGAGCTGTGAACTTCTACAGCTGTCCCATAGGTAAAACGATGCACACATGTTTTGCTGAATGTAGCCTGAGAGCTTTAATGCTTTCTTGACCCTGAGGACATATTCTGCTGCCAAACTATTGTTGAGCACGTTGTTGGATCTCCCCAACAGGAAGAACACTCCAGTGGGCCGTGGGGTCCTGAAGGCATACTTTGCCACCATACCTTCATTGCCTGCTCTTGTCTGGGTGAACCTTCATGCTGGAGGTCAAGTGTTCAAGTTCCCATCAGAGCAGTCAATCACTGAAATGAACATCTTATCTTGGCTGGAGAAACTGAAGGCAGGACTGGAGATTCCCAGCAGTAAGTGGATGAGCGTTTGAAATGTTCCTAAGCATGCACTGTTAGCTTTGGTCTGTTTATGAGAAGATGCTACGTGCAATAAATTGTCTGTCCTGGAATTTAATTATGGAAAAACTAGCTATTCTAGTTTGAGTTGGAGCAGTACAAATCGTCCAGCCAGAACAGAATACCCTTACTCACGAGTTTGCTGCAGGACTGTTTAACATTCAGAGCCAAGCATGAATAGTTCTGAATCGGCATCTCTTCCCTGTATAATCCCCAGACCTGGCTGTGCTTTCTGATTGCTGAGAATAGACCTGCTGAAACATTGCTTGCTAATAAGAAAATCTCCAGAGTCCTAGCGTTAGAAATAGCTTCTCTTTAGGCAACTTCCAGCATTTTTATAGACAGGAAAGTGAGAGGAAGCCGAAGCCTTGCTGTGGTCTTTGGAACATCAGCGGTTGGCATTTGCTGTGAAGCCTTTCACTAAGTCCCTTCCTTCCTTGATCAGCTGCTGAAGCTTTGGAGGAAGGCAGTGTAAATGTGCCTTCCTCATGTGGTAGGAGTAGCCATTGGGTGCCACAAACTCGGGAACAGTTGATGGCCTGCTTCAGGTTCCTGAAAGGAAATGGGGGTTTGATCTTGTGGAATCTTAAGATAAGCCTTTCACAGCAATTGTTTTCAAACGCCAGCAGCAGCAGCCTGGCAAGGTAGGATATGGAGGTGTTCTCAGTAATCAAAGACATCACATGTGGCCTGGCTGCTACAGCTCTGTGACCCAGCCCTTCTCCCACAGCTCTTCCCATCTCCAGTGCCAAAGGATGGATGTCATTTAGGTCTCCAGTTAAGGACCTTCCTTCATTCAGCTTTCCAGGTGCCAGAGGGGTGCTCTGATGGTTGGGCAGCATGGCCAAGGGCTCTGCCAGCCATCACAGCCTCCTTGCTAAGCTTTTAGGTCTGTGTGATCAGCCTTAAAAGCACAAATTAAAGAGCATCCTCACTTAATGGTGCTGCTTCCTCTCTGTAGAGACAGCAGTCTCCCCTCATTCCTAATGGCATTTCAGTAATGCTAAGTCATTAGCACAGTTATTTGAGATCTGAGTGAAACATCCATTCACTGGTAGAGAGAGAGAGTGCTGCTGCTTGTAAAATTCACAGCTTGATGTCTGAAGACACAGGAACCAGCCTTTGAGGAGCTGAGCCCTCAGCCAGCTCCTGTAAATGTTAATGCATCTGTGGCTGGTTTGGTTTGGGTGGCATTATTAGTTGTGGAGAAGAAAGAGTGAACTTTAAAAAGAGATCTTTAATTTTGCATTCACTGGAAGGGCAGAAAAGCCATATTTGCTTTGAAATGGAAATGACTGTAAAGTGGGTTACATCACAGCCTCTTAACTTATTAACAAAAGACTGTCTTCACCTTGCAGGTACCCTGTCTGAGGAAGACTGGAAACCACCTCTTCCTGCTTACGATTTCCTCCAGATGATGGAGGCCGCAGGGCCCGAATTCACCCTCCATACCTCCTCTCACCAAGAGGACAGACAGGAGCAGCAGCAGCTGCAAGGCTCTGAAGAAAAAGCCACAATCAGAGAGGAACTGATTGAGCAAGTCGGGGTGAAAGCAGGGAAAGCCCAGGGCCCTGGGAGGGACCTGCGGGGCACAGCCCCAAGGTTGGCAGGCAGGGAAAAGCAGGCCAGGAGGCACAGTGAGCTGTGAGAGCAGGAGGCTGTGGGACAGTGCCCTCAGTGAGCCTTTGCAGCAAAGAGAGAAGTGAGTTCAACTGTAAATTGACAGGAATGGCCCTTAAGTTTCGGTCTAAATTCTGTGTTGCAGTTCTGTAGTTCTGTCTGTAGTTCTGTTGCAGGTAGTTCTGTGGTACCTGTGATTTCTGATAGCAGAAACACATCCATACGACACGTAGCTTGGTCCTCCTGGGTGCAGGCCGTGTTGCATTTCACAGTAAATTGTGAGAGCAGGTCTTCATGAAGGTTGCTGCTGAGTTCTGCCTGCCTGTTCGTTAGTGGAGAGGCAGAGTGAGCTCACTTGGCGTGCTGAGGGCTTGCCCACACAGAAATTATGCCAGAAAAGTTGAAACACTGCAGCTTTTCTTCACAGTTTCTATATATCTGAGCAGGAAGAGAGCGAGTGATTCCGGGATAAAGAACATTTATCTTCCCTTCGTTTCAGCAGAGGCTCTACAGACCTGTGTTGGCAAGCTCTGCTCTCCATAAACAGTTAAATCTGCACGGTAACTGTGCAGAGCTGGGAGGGCAAACATACCTCTGGCTGGAAGGCTGAAGTGTTTAAACTGACATGCGATTGTTTACACCTGAGTGGTGAACTGAATCCACGGGCGTTCTCATTCCCAGGGGTAATAGCATATCCGGCTAAAGCAGCTTTATTATGAAGAGCTCAGGTCATCACAACAGCTGCGAGTACCCAAAATAAAGATTTGCCAGCAAAGCCCAAAGGCGGGCAAATTGGAAGGTGGCTTTGCTCAATGCTGGCATTTTCTTGGTTGTGAGCCCAGGGGGTTATTTACAGCTTTTGCTAGTTTTCTTTGGTCTGGGTAACAGCAGTGAGGTTGGTGCCTTCTGAGCCAAGGATGGTGCAGGAAATGAGATCTGCAGAAAGACCAGTGCAGAGATAAGGAGAAGTGAGAGGCAAGGCTGGCAGTATTGGGGACAGGTGGTGCCAATGTGGGACAGAGCTGTTTCACATCTTTCTGGTGATGAGTGGGAGATCTGGGGCGTGGGGAAGTGGCATTTCAGCCTCTGCTCCTTTCCTTGGGACGGTCTGATTCCGTGCTGCAAGACAGCATGGGACATGACCTGGACGGAGCAATGTTTTAGGAACAAAGCTTTGTCTAATTCCACTAATGGCCACAACAGTCTTCCCACTGCCTTTAGTAAACATCTGCTCTGTTCCACAGCCCTGCTGAGACATGAGGGGGGGGTCAGGTCCTCCCCCTGTTTGTGGCTCTGAAGCTACTGGTGAGGGGAAAAAATGATGTTAAGGATCTGCTGAGAGCCCTGTGAAGTCTCTCTCATCCTGCAAGCAGCCCACATAGATGGGAATATTTTGAAATGCCAAGCAATAGACCATTAGTTCTGTGCCCTCCATGCAGCCCATAATTGAAACAGACCATTTTTGGACTCTGACAGGCTCAGAGCCAGAACGTATGTATTTAAAGTAATAAATGTGCAGTACACAGTCTTCCATGCAGCTGCATTTTCCCAAGGAAAGGAGTAGGTCAGTGTGCAAGCAGAGCCTCTGTGAGTTCCCATCATTCCTCTGCAACTCAAATTTGTAACACTGTGCTCCATGACCTGTACACGGGTAATTTCCAGCACTAACCCAGCACTGGTGGCTGCTTTCCCTCTTACTGCATCACTCTTCAGGCAGACAAAGTGCAATGTTTGGGCTTTTCATTCATCTCTTAAATAAACTCTTATCTCAAGTTCAACTTGAGATCTGCATTTGTGTCCTGGAGCAGCATGTCTAGGATGGAAGCACGCTTCCAGGAAGGCTCCTTGGCTGCTGAGTGCAGTTGCAGGAGGATCACTGACTTAGCAGATTTTGTGCAATACCAGGAGCCTTCCCGGATCCCCGCTGCTTTTGGCTGCGTGTCATTTTCTATCACAGGTCTTCGCTGCTCAGCATCCAAGTAGAAGCCTGTCACTAGGGGTCAGTGCCACATCTCAGTTCTGGCTGGAAGAATTGCTGCCTCTAGTGCTGCTTAATCGATCCTGGAGAGCTGCCATCAAAGCAATGGGGGTCCAGGAAACTGATACCCTGTGGGGGTGCTGATGGCTGAGGGCCTGTTTGCTGCTGGGGAGGGGGGGACAGTGGCTGCAGGAAGCCTAAGGGCTGGGGGGCTCACAGCTCTGGGGGTTTCAGCACCCATATCACCAGTGGGTCCCCCAACCCTGAGCCTCCCAGCAGGGAGATGCCAGGAGCCCAGAGCCCAGCCAGCAGCTCTGCGCAGCCACGGCTGTAGGCACCACGGAGGAGACATGCTTGGCCACATCTCATGGCCATGGGCTGCGTTAGGTGGGGCTGCTGGCCCTGAGCACAGGTCTGGGTCAGGGTCCTGGGCTGCATCAGGTCTCGTGGTTTGACTCTGGGTTTGACTCCTCAGTGCTTGGGCACGGAGGAAATCTTTACAGGCATGCGTGTACCCGGATATGTGCATATAGAAAGAAAATGTTCTGCATATTGAGGGCAGTTTGTCGTTTGCATCTTACAGCCTTCGCATTCGCTGGCAGCAGCAGTCCTGCATTGTGTTCGTTTTAGTAGCTGTGGCTCTGAGAAGACCAATATGGAAAAAAATAATAAATGCTAATGGCCTCGAGTGAAAAGAGCTGAGAAAGAAGAGCTCTGCATCCCAGGGCAGCTGGGAGGTGTCTGAGGTGTCTTTGAAAATGAGGATTACATGGCTGTGTTTGAGTGCAAAACAGTTTAACTCAGTGCCCAGCACTGTACGGAGTGCTCGGGGAGCTGTGGTCTGACTGAGCAGGGAAGGAGAGGAGTGCTCACTGCAGGGACTAAGGGAGCATGTGGGATGAGCTTTTCACGTTTAAAGAGCTTTTAGAAGAACTGTTACAGAGTGTTTCTGGTCTGTGGCTCAGCTGGTGGGCAGCAGACTGATCCCCTTGGAAGCCAGCCCTGGGGGTTTGGTTGCATGACCATGGACATGAAAGCAGTTGTGTCTCTTCTTGCAGCTTTGTGACCCTCTGGGTGAACCACAGCTTTTCTCAGGTGGGATAGAAGGTGAACATTCCAAATCAGCTGTTATCAACCCATCCCTGCCTCGGTGCCCCAGACCACCAGTGGCCACAGACCCTATTGTGGCTATGCAGTGGGAATACAGCCGTAGGATGGCTAAAGATGTGGCTGCAGCAGGAGGAAGCATGCAGGAGCAGATGTCATGGGAAGGACACGTGCCTGTGTGTGGGCAGCTGCCAGCGCTGCCAGGATGTGAACCAAGACAAGAGCTGGTGTCCTGGCTTGTGTCACTTGTGCTCATCAGTTCCTGGTGCCACAGGGATGGAGCGTCTGGCGAGGCTGGGGGAAGGAGGAGGAGGATGGCAGCCTTCCTGGAGCTGTGGCTGGGGAAGAGCTACCAGCTGAGGCTCTTTGAACAGCCCTTGTGGTGAGGGGCGCAAGGCAGGTGGGCCTCGTTCAGGAACATCCAGTTTTAAAAGCATCGGGCTGCAATCCCAGGCCCCTGGAGGGGATGGGAGAAGGGAAGGAGCTGGTGTGCTGTTGGCATGACCAGAAGTGGCAGAGGAGCTGTGCTGACGCACATCTGGGACAGGGAGTGTGCAGGATGGAGCTGGGATGTGAGATAACGAGTGGCCATGGGGCGGGCCGGGTTTCCTTATTGCTGTGTGCCTGATGCTTCCATTGATGAAAATACAGCTGTGCTCCCAGTCGTGGCCAGGGGAGAGATGGGGACTGCGGTTCCCTATAGGGCAGCTGCCACACGTGGCTTCATGTGCGTCCTGCTCAGCCAGACAGGGGCTGGATCCCCTCTGCCTCCTTCCTTCTGGAGCTGAGAATCCCCACACACCTTCTCGCTCTATTTTCCCTTCCCAACAGAGAGATGCCACATCACAGCATCTCCTCCTGGGGTTACATCCATCGCCCTAAGGTGTCTCGCTCCGTCCCCAGGCTGAGCGACTCAGGTGTCCATACAGGAAACTTGCCCAGCCTGAGAGGCCAGAAGAAGGGGAGCTCAAGTTGGAAAAGCAGGAACCAGAATGGGCCAAGCAAGGCAGAAGTGGGGACGGAGCGCAGGTGGCGAGTCCTGCAGTGCCACGTGGCTGCTCTTTGTTCATTGTTCCCTCCTGGCTGAGCGGAGCCAGCGCGGGGACAGGAGACGATAAGGGAGGAGAGGGCACTGCTCTGGTTCCTGCTCCCCGACAGCTTGTTTCCTCACTCACCTGACCTCTCCTTAGGTAAACTCAATGCTTTGCCTCTTGCAGTTTGCTTCGCTCTCAACACAACGCGGGGCTCTCAGAAAACAGCCCGGCTCTATTAATAGCCCGCAGGGTTGCCAAATCCCTTCTGTGTGTTGAAAGAAGGGCTGCAACACCATGATTCAACCCTCAGTGGTAAGAAAGGAGCTGTGCTGGAAGGGTCCTGGCCTGGAGGGTCATGTCCAATGTGGAGCAGAGGTGGGGACGGCCCTTTGCTCCATTGGCCATGGATTTCTTGGCTTGCTTGCAACACAAATAATTGTATCGCTAAACTCGGTCTTGTTCCTTGCTGCTGGCAGATGCCCAAACTGCAGAGCTGGACTTGATGGACTTGTGTTGCATCTGCACCTGGGATGGAGGAAAAGCAGGACCACCTCAAAGGGGGCAAAGCCGTGGAGGAGTCACTGCAGTTCCTTGCACTCAGGTGGGGATGAAATCCACCATGTCCCTGTCCCAGCCTTCTGCTGTGACCTGTCCTGCCAGGAGGAGAGGGATGGCATCTCCTTGGAGCCCTGTTGAATTTCCTAACTTGGGGTCTTGTCTCCAGCAGCTGGGGCTCATTGGGAGCTGCCTGTGCTGGCAAATGGGAGCTTCAGAACGATGGATGACCCTTGAAATGCTCTGGGTAACCCTGTGTGCAGCCTGGGGGATGTGGTGATCCTATGGGCGCCCTGGGGGATGTGGGGCCTGTGAAGAGAGGTGGGGTCCTGGGCACGGGGTACCCCAGGGGTACGGCTGGAGGATGCTCTGCTAGGATCTCATCCCGGTGTAGAGGTGAGCAGAGGAGGGAGCCCCAGCTGCGAGCAGGCCAGGCACTAACAGCAAGGCAAATATTTAGAAAGGCAGGTATTGCCCAAAAATAAATGCAAATGTTTTCAGGAGCAAAGCTGGAACGGTGACAGCATCCATGGGCAGCGGAGTGAGCCACCCAGCCCGGGGGACAGAGCAGGGCCAGCTCCTGGCCACTTACTGCCCTGCCTGCACAGTGTGCAAAGTCTATCAGGCTTTTTTGGCTGAGCTTCTTGGAGACACCAAATCCCCGCGGCCCTGCCTGGCCGTGAGCAGCCAGGACAGCAGCTCTGCTCCTGTAGGGCAGCCAGATGTGCTCACGGCCGCCAGCTGTGCGGCACGCGGTGACTCAGCCCGCTCCCATGGGCAGCTATTGCATATGCAGAGCCGGGCAGCCCTCTGGCCCCCGGGGCTGTGCTGAGTCACCCAGCCAGGTGCAGGCCTGCCAGCCCTCACGGGATGTGAGCACAGCTGGAGCCTTGGGGGAACGTGCACTCTGGTGACCCCACGTCCTGCCACCACATCCCCAGCGCACCCACTGCTGGCTGTGCTGCTTAAGGGATGTGAGGGGGAAGAGGCTGAGGGATGCAGCAGATCCCTGTGGCAGGCATCCTGCTCTGAGAGCCTGGCACGCAGCCGGATCTGTGTCACCAAGCAGGCACCAGGCACCGGTGCCATCTGGATCTGGTTCCTTGGCGGCGATGACGAGCACAGAGCGCTGCTCCAGTCTGCATGTTTCCGTGTTTCCCTCCTGCTAAAAACCCCTCTTTTTTTCCCCAAGCCACCGCTGGCTGCCCTGGGACGAATGCGGTTTCCAAAAGGTGTCAAAACCCAACCCATGGCCAAGCGTGGGCGCGAGCCCAGCTCACACCCAGAGTGCACATAACCCCGCTGGCTCTTAATGAAAAGTGCAACAAATAGAAGTTCACATCCCTATAGAGCACAAATCCAGGGGGCTGGGGTCAGCAAGGATCCACAGGGACCTATTGCTGTTCCTGATGGCTCAGGACAGAGGCAGCAGCGAGGCGCTGCGGTTGCAGCAGCCCTTGAGGAGCACCAGGGGTTGGTTTGAGGTCATCTTCCTGCACTGCTCAGATTTACCCTGGGAGCTGTTTTTTGGGATGGTGCAATGGGGGGTGGAATCCAAAAGTGTGACGATGACATCAAAACCCAGGGTCTATGGAAGAAAGCCACCTGAAACACTGCGGGTCCTTCTTTCCTCGCCATGCTATTTGCAGCTGGGTATGGGTCAGGAGCTGGGCTCTTTGGTGGCCATAGCACTGGCTGCTGTGTCACCTATCCCCACCGTTCTGGACCACAGGACACAGAGCCCTGGGGTCGTATCACTGGAATGATGTGCGCCACAATTTGTGCTGAAGACAACAGGACACATCTCCAGCCAGAGCGAGGTCTGCGGCGTTTTGCTTTCTCTCTGCTGCCCGATTCCCAGGGAATGGGAAGGGCTTTGCAACACAGCCAGGCTCCTCATGGCAAAGCTTCAACTATTCTCCGGCCAGGCGATGCAGCAGTGCTGGAGGAGCAGGGCCAGCTGGCTCTTCCCAGCTATTTCCCCATGCTTGTGGGCTCAGCAGCCCAGCCCAGAGCACAGCCCACTGCTCCTGCTGCCCCCACATCTTCCACCTCCTGATGGCACCGGCAGAGCCTGGGTGGGATGCGGGATGTAGGGACACCCAGCTGGGAAAAGTGGACACCCCCACCCCGTCTCCTTTTAATGATAAGGAGCATTTCACCTGGTCCAAAAGTAAGGGTTTGAATTTCCTCCACTCTTGCTACAGGGCGGTGGTCACTTCAGATGAGTTTGGGGTGGGCAAGCAGGCTGCTGATGGCTGCTGAACATCTCCATCTCCATGCTGGGTATCTCCATCCCAACACTGAACATCTCCATCCTAACGCTGAGTATCTCCATCTCTCTTTCTCACCGCTGAACATCTCCATCGCAGTGCTGGACATCTCTATCTCAAAGCTGAATATTTCCATCTCCATTTTCTGAAAAAACACCCTGCGAGAGTCTTAGACCCTCAGGAAGGATGAGGACCTCATATTGACATCCAACAAGAATGGAGACTCCCCCAAAGATGTTCCCTGTTAGAAACACGTGCCCAGTGCCGAGCCCCGGGGTAAAGCCAAGGCTGTGATGCTCCCTGTTTTCCTTCCCGCTCCTGGCAAAGCTCTGCCCTCCATCAGCCAAACAATCCTGCCCTGTCCCCTTGTCCTCTGGCTCTAGCTAGGCTCTAGCAAATCTGAGCAGGGGGCAACACAGTTCAACAGAGTGTGGAACAGCGCTCGGAGCACGGCAGTGCAGAGGCAGTGCCCAAAGCAAACACAGTCCTGCAAAAAAATCCTTCCCAGCTTAGTGCACCCTTCTAAAAACACAGAATGACTTCAGAAAAATGTGAGAAAACATGAGCTGCTCGCCCTGAGAGGGAAAACAGCATGGGAGCCATAGGACGGAGCCTGCAGGCTGCAGCCACGTCCCCTTTGCAGAGGATCCTGGGGCCATCGTGATGGCTGGGAAGGGCTGAGCTCTCTTAAAGAGCAGTTGGATGATGAATGTGGAGTTGGAAACCTCTTACAGAAGGGATGTGCCACAGCAGCTCACTTCAGCTCCCTGTCCAAGAGAGATTATTAATTATAAACATTGCAAATCTTCGTGATCCATATTCATAATTGCAGTGCATCCATCACACACTGGGAAATCATTGAGGGAAAGCATGGGCTGGAGGCACGGGGCAGTTGTAACCGTTGCTGTTGGGGAGAACGAGCAGGAAAGCGTCACGCACAGGAGGAAGAGCGGCCTCAGTGCCCCTCTTGTGCAATGGCTCAGCAGAGGGGAGAGGCACTGGGAGGATGCTTAGAGGGGGAAGTGGCCTCCTGAGCAGCCCTGGCTCTCCTGGGGCCGGTTCTCCCATCTCAGGCAGCATTGCCTGCAGGGAAACTGGCACAGCCATTCCCAGCAGCCAGACGTGCCAAGAAGCATTTTGCCTCGTCTTCAGCATCTTCGTGCTCTTCAAATGGTGCTGGAGAGGTTCAGGTTGGATGCTGGGAAATACCGTTTTCTGAAAGAGAGGTGATGCTCTGGCACAGCCGCGCAGGCAGCGCTGAAGGGGTCCAAGAACCATGGAGACGTGGCACTGGGGGAAATGGACAGCGGGCACGGTGGGAATAGGCTGGGGGTGGGCTTGGGAATCTCCAAGGTTGGAATCTTTTCCAACCTTGTTGGTTCTGCGATTCCCTATCCACCCCGTGGACATGGCCCTGCTGTGGGAGTGGGGGCTGCGGAGGCGCAGCTGGGGACAGCCGTGATGGGCTGGTGCCAGGGACATGGGAACACTGGGCCAGGTGCAGGGAGCCCTGGATGTGGGCTCCCCAAGAGCCATCACGGCCTGAAAGGAGCCGCTCCCATTCCCAATTGGATGGAAAAGGTCTGTAGGGGAGGAAATAGCAGCCGCTCACGGCAAATAAATGCTCTCTCGTGTGTACACCCACTCGGCACAGCAAACTCCACCAACCTCGGTGATCCATGGGGCCAAAACTCTGGTAGCACGAATGTCTGTGGATAAACACAGGCAGAAGCAAACAGTTCTGGAATGGCTTCGTGTAAACACAGCCAGAGCTCTTTTCAACTCTGCTCCAGACTCTGTCCGCTTTGAGATCTCACATCTGTCCCGGCCAACACCGTCCCCTCCTGCCCTTCCCTCCCACCCATAGGGAGATTGAACCCCAGGCCCAGTGTGCCCTGCTGCTGGTGCTGGGGAGAATAAAAAATAATTTAAAAAATGAATAGTGGTGATTGTAAGAGGTAAGATCAGCAGACGGGAAGGTCTTGCTGGGAAAAACATGGCTGGAGAGGTTTGTGTGTGAAGGGGTTGTTTATGGAGGCTGGGGGAAGTGAGACAGCTGAGGATGGTCAGCATAAGTGTGGGGTGCCCGAGCCTTGTGGGACAGGGACAGCAATGGGGTGGGATGAGAGTGGGGATGGGTGGGGACAGAGATGGGGACAGGGACATGGGTGAGGATGGGGTGAGAATGAGGATGGGTACGGGGACAAGGATAAGGATGGAGATGAGGTGGGGACAGAGATACAGGTGAGGATGGGGATCAGATGAGAATAGGGCTGGGGATGGGGATGAGAATGGGGAAGGGGACAAGGATAGGGATGGAGACTGGGATGGAAACAGGGATACAGATGGGGATGGGAATGAGGATGGGGATGGGATGAGAATAGGGATAGAAATGGGAACGGGGATGGAGAAAGGGATGAGGATAGGGATACAGTAGGGGATAAAATAGGTGTAAGGACAGGAATGGGGATGGGGATGGGGATGGGGATGGAGATGGAGATGGAGATGGAGATGGAGATGGAGATGGAGATGGAGATGGGGATGGGGATGGGGATGGGGATGGGGATGGGGATGGGGATGGGGATGGGGAAGGGACAGGGACAGGAATGGTGCAGGGCTCAGCCAGGCTCCTCTCCAAACAGCATCCTTGGGCTCGCAGAGCTCTGTGCCTGCAGCAGGAGCCTCCCCATGCACACCAGTGGTATCTGCATCAGTGGCTGCATCAGGATGAGCCTCAGCCTTTGTCCTTCCTCTGGGCTTTCCCAAATGGATGCAGGCTGCAGGAGGGCCATGACAGTAGGAAGAAAAGCAGTGCCCTGCTAATCTCCTTCATTCTTATGCAGCATCCTTGCTCTGGGATGTCCCCACCTCCAAAGAATCACAGAATCCTAGAATGGCCTGGGTTGCACAGGAGCACAGTGCTCATCCAGCTCCAACCCCTGCTGTGTGCAGGTCGCCAACCAGCAGCCCAGGCTGCCCAGAGCCACATCCAGCCTGGCCTTGAATGCCTGCAGGGATGGGGCATCCACAGCCTCCTTGGGCAACCTGTGCCAGTGCCTCACCACCCTCTGGATGAAAAACTTCCTCCTCATATCCAACCCAAACCTCCCCTGTCTCACTTTAAAACCATTCCCCTTGTCCCATCACCACCCACCCTCACAAACATCCATTCCCCTCCTGTTTATCCTCTCCCTTCAAGCACTGGAAGGCCACCATGAGGTCTCCCTGGAGCCTTCTCTTCTCCAAGCTCTTTTCCACCTCTGCACACTGTTTCTTGGTGTGTTGACCGCTGCAAGACCCGGCTCACAGAGCGGAGAAACAAACTTCTTTCACTTTCCAGGAGTTTTTCTTTCAGCCACGAGCTGGCAGCTCCTGCAGCTGAACCACAGCACCAGCAGGGCGGCTGGGGGCTGCTCTCTGCACCCGAGCTGTGCTCAGATTTACGATCTGCCATAGTTCTATCTGGGCTGCACGTGACCAGCTCCGAAATCCCAGGACCTTTGCTCTCCCTCACCCATCAGCCCTGCTCCTGAGGATGCTCTAACAGGGGTAAAAGCCCAATGAAAGGGGTTTGCAGGAGAGACTGTAGCGTGCAAGCAGGGCGGGGAGCAATAGGTCACGCTCAGCCATGGCTTGTAACTTTTATAGTCTTTCCAGAGCCAGATGCTTGACATTAGTTTGACTCTGTTGAGGCTCTTGTTTCTGAAGACTCAGATTGCTTTGGGAACCGCGACGGTGCTGACAAATCTGCAGCATTTCCCCGTGGACCGCATCGCTCGGGTGCATGGGATGTTTCCACGATTCAGAGAAATCCACTTAAAAAAAGCAGCTGGGCACGTGAGAGCCGTGCTGAAACGTCTGCTTCTCTTCCCACTGCCAGCAGCTCAATGGGCGCAAGGGAAACCCGTTGGTGATTTTAGGCTGCTCACCACGTGGGCACCGAAGCGCAGCCGCGAGCATCCGCAACGCGTGCCCAACGGGGATGGCTCTCACCATTGGGCTTTCCCATCTGAGGAAAAGCCATTTATCTCCATTTGTGAGACAAAGGGAGGCGGTGGAGAAATCATATTATCGCATACATCATCTGGATGTTCTTAAAGATGAGGATCCTCTCCACGGGAAAGTGCCAAAGCCGTGCAGACCCGCTGCGTGCACACATCCCCAGAGCAACAAAGATGGACATTTTAGGGCTCACCCTTGTGCTGGTAGCTTTATTTTTGGCTCTCAGTCCTTGCTGGGTCTGTACAAATGTCCCGTGGTGTTTTCAGCTCGTCCTCACGCTCCCCAGCTCTTCCATACTCACGGGGCATCCCAACGATTCCCTCCATGGAGTGTCCCCCGGGTGCTCTCCATGCAGACAGGATGTCCCCATTCCTCCCCATGTACGTGCCTTAGTTCTTGGCTGCTGCTGGCCTCTGCTCATGGGTAACAGCTATAGGATGAGAGATGATGGACTCAAGTTGTATCAGGGGAGGGCCAGAATTTCTTCTCCAGAGCAATGGTCAGGCACTGGCACAGCTGCCCAGGGAGTGGTGGGCTCACTGTCCCTGGAGGTGCTCAAGAGAAGTGTGTGGCACTGAGGCACGTGGGCAGTGGGCAGTAGTGGGGCTGGGCTGGGCTTGGGGATCCTAATTAGAGGTATTCTCCAGCCTTAATGATTCTAGCATTCTACAATGTAGGCCAGCACAGGAGCTCTCCCCCCACAGGATCCAATGCCAGCTCCAGCACCCACCCCTTTCCCAATTTCCCCCAGCTGTGGCTGCAGGAGAGTGGAGCCAGGCAGGAGCTGAGCCCCTCCCTCCCACATTCCTCCCCCATGCATCAGCTCCAGGAGCTGTGGCCAGGTATGGGCTGGGACAGAGAACCTGGAAGTCCCCGAGCAGCTAACATGAAGTGGGAAGTGGGGGGAGGCTTCATCCACTACCAAACACCCAAAATGTTAAATATATACATCATGGGATAGCACTATATTGTATCTATTTATCAATAAATGAGAGGTATATACTGCTCATAGATTACAGGTGGGGCCCTGGGCAGCTTGAGCTGGTGGGGGGCAGCCAGCCCATGGGTTGGGCTGGGGGCTGTGTGGTCACTTCTAACCCAACCGTGCTGTCATCCTATGGCATCCTCACAACCCTGCCCAGAAATGTTCCAAAACGAGCCAGAAACCAGGAGAAAAGGAGCAAATGAGAGGGACAGAGATAAGAAACCCTTAAGGGAAGGCCACAGATAACAGCACGACGCTCGGGTGCGTCACATTTCAGCAGAGCAGACGCTGATTGAGTTGACGAAGGTTGAATTAATTTGGGTATTCTAATAGCTCCTGCTTGACGCTAATAAAAGCGACGTTTTGTGCAGGCTCATGGCTCAGGATGCAGTTAATTATGGCCTTGCAGAGCTCTCACTGAGGAGCTTATCTGGTCTGATGGAAGGAGCTGGACCAGCTGCTGCTTTGACTGCGGCAGCGGCCAGGGGTGGCTGAGGGTGGGAACAGCACTGAGATGTGGCCAAGTGGATGCAGCAGGATGGGCACTGGCAGGTTTTCCCCAGCCCTACATATCCCACTGAGGAGCCAGAAAGTTCCCCAACACCATACAAGCAGCAATTAGTGGTCAGCAGCCAAGCTGGTGGCTGGAGCTTGTGGTATTCATGGAGCTGTCCCTTCCATTCCCTGCCATCCTGTCCCATCCAATTCCCTGCCATCCCATCCAATTCCATCCCATCCAATTCCATTTCATCTCACCCATACAATTCCACCCCATCCCATCCAATTCCATTTCATCTCACCCATACAATTCCACCCCATCCCATCCCATCCAATTCCATTTCATCCCACCCATCCAATTCCATCCCATCCCATCCAATTCCATCCCATCCCATCCCATCCAATTCCATTTCATCTCACCCATCCAATTCCACCCCATCCCATCCAATTCCATCCCATCCCATCCAATTCCATTTCATCTCACCCATCCAATTCCACCCCATCCCATCCAATTCCACCCCATCCCATCCAAATCCATCCCATCCCATCCAATTCCATTTCATCCCACCCATCCAATTCCACCCCATCCCATCCAATTCTACCCCATCCCATCCAAATCCATCCCATCCCATCCAATTCCATTTCATCTCACTCATTCAACTCCACCCCATCCCATCCCATCCCACCCCACCCCACCCCACCCCATCAGTCTCTATGCTCCCCTGTTGCTCCCCTGACCACCACATGCCTCAGTGGGATGTGACCCCTCTATTCCCAATGGGGTTTTTCCATTCTTTGCATGCCAGGCAGCCTGGTTTAGGATTAGGCAACTTGTCCCAAAATTCCACCGTGAGCCACCGTGTCACCACCAAATAAAGCAGAAGAGCTCCTGGCTGTTCCCAACGTGTGCTTTGGCTCATTGTCAAGCGCTCTCTGCAACACGAATGGCCCAGAAACTGCTGTGCCACAGCTGCATGCGAAGGAGGGTGGGTGATGAGGAGCAGCCTTCTCCAGAACCCACCCCAGCCCTGCAGCCATCCCCGGGCTGCAGGATTGCCAGAAAGCCGTCGGCGGGGCTTGAGCAATCGCATCCCATGCTGACATCTGCCCACACGCGCTTCGGAGGCCAGTAAACTTCCTGTGGATGTTGGCTGGCTGACAGGAGTGACATAAATTCTGCCCTTTTTTTAGACTTTGGATTTTTTTTTCCCCCTATTTTTGTTGTTAAAACAGGTAGGTGCTCTGCCCCTGGTTTCAGGCACAGCGGTTTTGGAGTTTCCATTTCTGCACAGCCCTGAGGTGAGGATCTTTCTGCAGCTTGGAGGTGAGGATCTTTCTACAGCTTGGGGATGAGCTGAGGCTCCCCACCCCTCTACAAGGCTTGGATTGCTCTCACCATCCGTGATGCATGGGATACTCTCACATCTGTGATGCTACGTGGGTTGCTCTTACGTTCTATGATGCTTCACAGGTTGCTCTCCTGATCTGCGATGCCACGAGCAGATCGATTTCCTCGGCACGAAACCACACACAGCTCCTTCCAGTGACATTTATTACACAGGGGTTTTACACTGATGCCATACAGGAGAGCTCCACATCTCTGCCCCTTTGGGCTTTTTTGGGGCAGAGCTCTCCAACAGAAAGGCCACGCCATCGGCAATAGCACAAAGACGTCGCTTTGGTGGGACTGCAGCATCCCAGTGGAGGTGGGGACACTGGGACGAGTGCCACCAGGCAAGTCCCCACGGGAAGGACTGTGGGGATGAGACCTTCTCCTCCATGCTAACCCCAACCCAAAGCCCTGGGCATGGTAAAACAGGGACAAGAAAAGTTCTTTGCAAAAAGGGAATCTGGGAGAGGCCACGTGGCCACAGTGGCCATCAGTGCTGGGCCGGCACCATCCAGAGCCTGACATTGCCAGGAGGAGGACAAGCAGACACAGACACACAGAGCCACAGCTGATGCACTGCATTCCCTTGGGCAGAGGACAGAGGGGAAAGGAAGAAGTGGGGCCAACCTTCTCCCTCTGCCACCTCCTCTCCTGCCCATCCCTGCTGAGCTGGGTGTTGGTGGTGGACCCGCACCCGTGCCCACACCTCTCCACCATCCTGAGATGGGGATCCTCAACAGCACCCCCACCACAGCCCTCCATGGGGCACGACTCGCCCCGCCCCACGGCGTCAGCGATGCCTGACGTTCCAGTCCCATCCCACCAGCATCACCTTCCACCCACGTTGGCGTGGCACCGACTGCAGCCCCGTCCCACCTTACGGCAGTGACGTCCCTTTTGAAGCCATGAAACAGAGCCCACCCGAAGTGAGCCCAGCCTGTTGGCTGCCTCCTTCTGCACCTACTGCCCGCTGGGCTCCAGCTTTGTTTTTGCAGGGGTCGGGCACTGCGCATCCTGTCTGCCTGGGGACAGCTGGCAGCACAGCACGGAACGCAGCACCCGCAGCACCGGCGGCCGCAGGATGGCGAAGACCCAGGGATCGATGATGGGGTTGATGGAGAGGAAGCGCAGTGCCAGCAGGTCCCAGTCGTGGTTCTCGCTCTGGCTGAACTTGTTGGCGTAAGCACAGATCTGCAAAAGGCAACGGGGGAAAATGACAGGGGTTTGGTGGGCCAGGAGGCTGGCAGGCAGGTGGTGGTGCTTCTCAAGCGGTGACGGGGAAATGAGTGCTGTCACAGCACACGGTCTGCTTCCACTGGCTTAAACGAATTTCCTGCTAATGAAAGCCAGGTCCGCGCTCTCGTTTTCGCATGCTTTGTTCGGCCCTAACGCAATTAACCCAATGGCTGCTCAAGGAAGCGGTGAGCAGTGGACAAATCTCACTGAGTGGGCTGAAGGCACGGGACGGAGAGGTCCTGGAGTGTGTGTCCGCCCCGGCGGTGCACCCTGACATGTGCCGACTCATAGCAGCTTATGGGGCTTCCTGGAAGGGTGACTCAGCACGCCTTACTCACACGGGGCCGTTGCCTCCCCCTCACTCCAGAACACGAGGGATGCTTGGATGCTGAGGGCTGTGGGGTGCGAGCATCCCTCCTGTGGGTCAGATCCATGGGGTACCACATGGGGACGGTGCCCCCGCGATGCCGCCAGGGCTTGGGGCTTTTTAGGAGGAAGGTTTGGTGGCTCTGTGGTACAGCAACCTCAAGGTTCACATGTCAGGGCAGCCTATTAGAGGGGTGGCTGAAAAGAGAAAGTGTCACTTTGCTTGGTTTGAGAAGCTGCCAAAAGGCAGCCTCAATGAAACCCATGCGGGCCGGGCAGTGGGAAAGGAAAAGCCGACACATTTTTGGGCACGGCTGACATCTGCCATGGGATCCTCTTTGGCCACGCTTTCCCACCCGCCGACCCTAAGCAGACCCCGGGGTCCCACTCCCTGAAGACTGCAATGGAGCCCGTGGGCCCATTGATGGGAGATCTCAGGATGTTGAGTCTGGATCCTGGGATGCTCGCGAGCTGCCGGCCGTCACTGTTTTGTCTTTTCTCTCTCTTAAAATCCAGACAGCCTGGCTGGGCTGCAGGCTGCGGTTACATTATCTTCCCCCGGGACTCTTCCTTCTGTGAGTGCAAAAGGAAGGTAGCGTCCGCCTGAGCCCACGAGCACAAAATTAGTGCTGGCAGCACGCCTAACCCTAGCGGGGCTTGGTTCTAATGGGAAAAAAACAACGGCAAAATCTCCTCCTGCAGCCGTGGGCTCACAGGTGGGTGCTGGAGGTGACGAGGAGAATGAGGTGCTATTGGGGAAACATAGCATGGGGGAGCTGAAAGCAGCCCCAAGAGGGGGGAGAGTGGTGCAGGGTCTGCTTATGCAGCACTGATACGTGACATCCTCATCCAGACCAGCACAGAGATCTTTTCCTCATCTGCATCCTTAACCCCAACCCCATTCTCATCCCCATCCCCAACCTCATCTCCAACCCCAACCCCATTCCCATCCCCAACCCCAACCCAATCTTCCCACGTCCAGCTCCTTGATCTGCCACAATGAGCGCCCAGCCCTTGGGCTTGGGAACCATTTGGTCCAAGAGACACCGGTGTGCCTCTGCAGGGTGGGAGGGCACTGCTGCCATCCGCTCATCCCACTGCTGCTGCTGGGAATCCCTCGTTTCGATTGCCAAAAGTTTGGGGTCTCCCAAGTTTGGGGAGAAAAATCACGTTGAACTCAGCCCTTAAATTTTGGGCGGCAGCACGGAGTGCTGTGGGTGCCCCATCCTTGGAGATGCCCGAGGCCGTGGATGGGCAGCCTGAGCTGGGGGGCACCCAGCCCACGGCAGGGCTTGGAAATGGATGATCTTTAAAGTCCCTTCCAACCCAACCGTTCTACGATTCCACGATTCTACAAGTCTATGAGTCTGCGATTCTGGGAAACGGGGAGAGGGGGCGGCACTCACCGTGAAGGGCAAGGAGCAGATGACGAAGGTGATGGTCATGATGGCGAGGAGCAGGAGGTGGTCGATCTCCTCAGCCATGGAGAAGATGCGGCGGCTGCAGCCCCCCACCGCTCGCGGCTGCTCGAGCGCGGCCAGCCGGCGCGTCCTCTGCCCGCGGCGATGCATGCGGGCCAGGTTGGCGATGACACTGAGGTTACACAGCAGCACCGACAGGATGAGGAAGAGGAGTAAAGTGGCGTAAAGCAACGAGAAGGTGAGGTGCAAACCGGCTGCCTTGTGCCGGCCGTCGTCCACGCGCATCTGGATGAAGCACCAGGTGCCGGGGCAGTACTGCACGTAGCGCCCGAAGCCCAGCAGAGGCAAGGAGCAGAAGGCTGCTGAGAAGGTGTAGATGGCCGGGAGGGCCACCAGGCCGGCGCGGGGGCTGAGGAAGCGCTCGTAGAAGTAGGGCCGCCCCAGGGCCAGGCAGCGCTCCAGCGCCATGGCGAAGAGGACGAGCATGGTGGCGAGGCCGAAGAAACTCATGGCGAAGCCGAAGTAGAGGCAGATGTGCCCTCCCCGCCCCAGGGCGTTCAGCGTCAGGTTGCGGTGGTAGGAGGCCAGCACCAAGGGGCTGACGGAGCAGGTGCCCAGCAGGTCGGTGACCACCAGGGCCAGCACCAGGACGTGGAACAGGGACGGCGCGCGGGCGCGGGGCGGGCGGCGGCAGCGCAGCAGCAGCCCCAGGGCCAGCAGGTTGCCCAGCAGCCCCGCGGAGAACATCAGCGCGCTGACCAGCGGCCGAGCGCCGGCCGCCAGCGCCTCTCCGTGCCCGCACGGCTCCCGGCCCGTCCCGTTCATTCCTCTGCCGCCGCCCGAATGCCGTCGCCGCCCGCCCGCCGCCCGCGACGCCCCGCCCCGCTCCGCCCCGGGGCCGGGCTGCGGTTCCAGGGGGTCCGCGCAACCGGGGGCGGCGGGGAAGGGACGGGAGGGGCGGGAGGGGCGGCCAGGGGCTCCGGTGATGGGAGCGTGGCAGCGCGGAGACCCCCGGCGCCGGTCGGGGAGCCACGACGCACGGCGCTTCCCGCTGCCGGGCTGGGAGCCCTGACGAGCCGAGCGTCCCGGTGCTGAGCGTGGGTCCTCCTGCTGCCGGAGAGTCCCGGTGATATCAGGGGCACGGCGAGCCCTCATGCGGATCTGGGAACCTTGGGCTCAAAGGGAGCCCCTGCACTCATTTAGGATCCCAGGCTCGCTGCCATTCCCAGTGCTGGTGCCGGTGTGGGAGCCCCAGTGCTGATTTGGGAGCCATGACGTGATGCTGATTTGGGAGCCATGACACCACTCAGCGTGGATTTTGGAGCCTCGAGGCACAGCTCGCACTGATGCAGATGTTGGGAGCCCTGGTGCATGCTACATCCTGGTGCCAATTTGGGAGCCTCAGGCTCATGGTAAGCCCCACTTGTGGTGTCACTGAAGGATCCCCAATGCACCGTGAGATCCAGTGCTGATCTGGGAGCCCTGGACTCATGGTGAGCCCCTGTGGAGATATGGGAGCCCTGATGTACCCAGATGTTGATCTGGGAGCCACAAAGCACAGCACATCCCAGCACTGAGGTGGGAGCCTCGGAACGTGGTGAGCCACAATGCTGAGCTGGGAATCCCAACACACAGAGCACCCCAGGGCTGATTTGGGAACCCTGGGCTCATAACGAGTCCCAGTGCTTACGTAGGAGCCCCAGGCTGATGGCAAGCTTCACTTCTAGCGTCTCTGCAGGAGCCCACATGCACAGTGAGATCTAATGCTGATTTAGGAGCCCCGGTGGTAATCTGGGAGCCCTCGGTTCACCACGAGCCCCAGTGCTGATTTGGGAGTCCCAGGCTCACAGCAGGAACCTCAATGCAGGCTGAGTAGCAGTGCTGACTGAGGAGCCCCAGGCAGACACCAAGCCCCAGTGCCAGCCCGAGGTGTCAGGCAGTCTGTGGGGGAGTCCCAGCTGTAGAGATGGGACCCCACAGCCCCAAACTGTGTGGGTGCTGCAGGCACCGAAGCCCACACAAGTCCTGAGTGAAGAAAAAAAAAAAGCAGCCAGGATTGGGCTGGGCACTGCTGGAGGGATCCCATGGGGAACAGCCCAACCTCTCCCCACCTCAGGATGGAAACAGACGACCTTTAAGGTCCCTTCCAACTCGATCCATTCTATGATGGCTTGGGCTGGATGGAGCCGTGGTCAGCCTGATCTGGTGGTGAGCACCCAGCCCATGGCAGAGGTGGGGCTGAGGGGGCTGTGAGGTCCCTTCCAACCCAGCCATGCTCTGATCTACCCATGGATCCAGCCCAAGCAGGGCTCAGGCACGCCTCCTATCCATACCCCAGTGGTCACCTCGGTGCCCTTTGGTCCCCAAAACCCAGCAATGCTCAGTGGTGCCAACCAGCTTCCCGTGGGCACGCCGCTTTCTGCCACACGCATCTTCATTGCTGCGCTTTTCGAGTTCCCTTTGGTAACAGGAACTTCGTCAAGGAAATATGCTGAAGGCAAACTCCAGGGCTGGGTGAGCTGCGGTTTGTGACAGCACCTTCACTTCCGATGCGCCGCTTTGGTTCGGTTCCCAGGCAGAACCCAACGGATCATTGAGTCCAACTCAGCTCTGCACAGCACCTCAAAAACCAGATGGTAAATGCTGGGCGAGCGGCGCCAACCCACGGGGCAAAGCATTACGAGCAGCAGTGTTCCCACAGGGGCTGCTCCCAGCCTCCCACTGCTGCTCCGCATCACAGCCTGGGCACTCCTGGAGCCCGTTTTCCTTGCGCTAATGGAGCCTTAAATACCCACGTGGGCTTCGGGCTTCTCGACCAGCGGTTGCCTCTGATGGGATATTTTTTGCAATCACAGGAAAATCGCTGGGTTTGGTGGTTTGTTTTTCCTGAGCTCCACAGCAGGAACGCACCGCTTGGTGGTACAGCCCGTCCGTTTCTTGGGAAGCGTTTGTTTTCCTCCTCCTGCTTCCATGTTTATCTCGGGGATAACAAGGAGCACATGTCTTCCCCGGGGCTGCTGGCATGGCTTTCCCTGGGAGCAGCCTCGCAGGGCTGTCCCACTTGGAGCAAAGCCCCAGGCTTGTCGGAGCACTGCAGGAATCCCACAGAAACTGTGGGGCCGCGCATTGCGCGCCGCAGCCCGCCCAGGCACGTGGGGAGCGGCTGCAAAATGCGCCCAGGCAGTGGAACGGGACAAGGACAGGGAGCAGTGCTGGGAAATGAGCTTTGGCAGAGCCGTGCCTGGATGGCGTGAGCTGGGAGAGACGGAACGGGCTCAGCCGTGGGGCAGAGGGGTGGGTGGGGATGGAGGGGGACAGCGGGGACACGGTTAATGTGACACTGCCACAGGTCACCTCCAGCAGCGCCGCGTTCACACGGGTTTCTTCTTCCAAACGCAGTATCGGTTTGACAACCAAAGTAAACACTGTGCAGAGCTGGCGGGGCACGGCTGCACCTTACAGGGCTGGATAAACACAGGAAGAAGTACGGCTCCGTCTGCTCCAAGGACGCCGTGTGGATGGGGATGGTGGCTGCCGCCATCTTTTGTCCTAAACTTGTCACTGGAGGCAGCACCCAGAGGGGAAATGGGGCTCTCACTGCCATGATGGTTTGCTTGCACGCTGCAGCGCCGGGTGATCCATCCAAGGCTCTGCTTTTTCTCTCCATAGCTGCTCTTGTTAACGGGCTGATCATAACTAGTGGATTCAAATCATTGCTGTTGGCACCATCTGAGCGGCACAAACACAGCGTCAGTGCTGGGGGGACCTTGAGCCCTGAGCTCAGGTGGGGCAGGGATGGTGCACCCATCCTGAGCCCTGCGGCACCGTGGGGACAGCCTGGGGACAGTTTGGGAACAGCTCAGGGGCAGCCCGGGGATATTTTGGGGACACCTTGGGGATACCTTGGGTACAGCTTGGGGACATCCTGGGGACAACTTGTGTATGACTCAGGGACAGCTATAAGACATCTCAGGGGCATCGTGGGGACACCATGGGTCCCCCTTAGGAACACTCTGGGTACAGCCCTGGAACAACTGCTGGACACCCTGGGTACAGCTTGGGGACACCCTAGGGCAGCCCCCAGGGATAACCCACAGGCACGAGGTGATGGCACCGGGCTCCAAACCACTTTATTCCGCACGGGGTGGCACACATCCCTCCTCCCAGCACGTCCCCACGGCACTGCCCCTCGGCACAGCACCGCCCCGAAGCCACACGCCAACGACCCCTACGCTTCCCCAGCGCCGGGTGCTGCCCGCACCTCGCAAAGCACCGCTGCACGGCAGCATTCACAGTTCTCCAGGCACCCCCCAGGGTTCCTATCCCGGGGATGCGGCACAGCGCCGCCCGCTCTCCGTCGCCATCTGGGCGCCGTCACCCCTGAGTCCCCGAGGCCGACGGCTCGCTCCTGGCTCCCCCAGCTCCTCCAGCACTGCGCTCAGGGGAAGACGAGCTGCGGGGTGCCTGGCCCACGCCATCCCTGGGGACAGAACTGCCCGTCCCCCCCCGGCCCCGTGCTCTTCAGCGTGGCCCGGCGGGAGCCCAGGCGGCGGCAAAGGCGGCGCACGAAGAGGCGGAAGACGGAGGTGCGGAAGATGATGAAGACCCACGGGTCCACGATGGAGTTGACGGAGAGGAAGCGCAGGGCGCTGAGGTCGGCGTCCTCGTTGAAGTCGGCGGCGAACGCCCCCATGTAGGCACGGACCTGGGAAAAATAAAGCAGCTATGAGAGGTGCGGCGCTGTGGGAACCGTCCTGGGATTTGGGGACAGCCTGGGGACAATTTGGGGACAGTTTGAGGACAGTTCAGGGACAGCTTGAGAACGCTCCGGGGACAGTTTGAGGGCACCCCCGTAAGAGTTTGGTGACAACTTGGGGGCACTCTGGGAATGGCTTGGGGACGCTCTGGAGACACCCTGTGGACGATCTGAGGACAGCTTTGGGATATCCAGGGGACAGCTTGGGGACAACTCGGACACAACTCAGGGACACCCAGTGGACGCCTTGGGGGCAGCTCAGGAATAACTTGGGGACATCCCAAGGACACCCTGGGGACATCGTGGGGACACGCTGGCCAACCCCACCTGTGGGACACCCGTAACCCCATGAAAGAACAAAGGGAAATATTCAGGGACTGGTTTCCCCAGGTGTGGTTGGAAGGGACCAATGCCTCTGGGATGGGGGGGAATGGGGGGCAGCGGTGTTGGGGCATCGATGGGAGTGACACAGTGACCCCCCGGGATGCACAAAGCAGGGGGAGGTATCTCGAGGGGTGAAAGCAATGAGGTGGCTTCCCCAGCACGTCTGGGACAGGATGAGGATGATGGGGGCTTGTTAAAAAGGGGCTAAAGCAGTGACTGGACTGCCCAGGGAGGGTCTGGTAGCCACGGGATAACCTGACCTCCTCCTCCAAAGCGAGGTGGTGGTGATGGGGGGGGGGTTATTCCAAAGTGGTGAAAGTTATGACTTGATCCCAACTTGGCACCTCTGGGATGGGGTGTGGGGGGGGTGAGGTAATGGGGTTTTATTCCATAGAAGTGAAAGCACTGAAGGAGTGCATCGGACACGAAGTGATGCTGGGGGTTTTCAGAGGGGGGCGGCTACACAGTAACCTGACCCTCTAGGATGGGATGGTGGAACGGGGAGGGGGGGTTGTTCCAAGGAGGTTAAAGCAAGGACCTGACTCCCTCTGACAACGCTGGGCTGGGGACGATGGGGGGTCATTAAAAGGGATTAAAGCAACGAGCTGAGCCCCCCCCCTCTCTCCCCCCCCCTTCCTTGGCACCAACGAGACAGAGAGATGGTATGGGGGGGTTATTCCAAGGGGATAAAGCAACAACCCAACCCTCTGGGACAGGGTGACAGTGGAGGCAGTAAAGCAAGGAACCCCCCAGATACCTTGAGGTGTGCATTGCGGTGCTGGGGGGCAAAGCAGCGGCACGACCCCCCACCCCCCACCCCAGACACCGAGCTGTGCCAAAGGGCGAGGACGCAACGTGACCCTGCAGCAAGTGGGGACGGGGCTGCGCCAAGGGGACAACCTGGGAGGGGAGGGGGAGGCGGGTGAACCCAAGCGGGACGAACGGGGTTTCACGTCGGGGGGGGCACAGCAGCGCCGGGGCAACGGAAGCGATGAAGCGGGGGGGTCCGGGGAGGTGAGGGGGGGAGGGACGCGCAGCGTACTCACGATGAGCGGCAGCGAGCAGACGGTGAAGAGAGCGGTCATGAGCCCCAGCAGCACCAGGTGGTCGAGCTCCTCCATGCGCGGCGCTGCCGGGCCGGGGGGCTGCGCTCCGCGCCGGGGCTGCCTGCGGGCCATGCCGTACAGCTGCCGCATGCTGCACACGTTGCAAGCCGCGATGGCCAACACCAGCACGCCCAGCACGCTGGCGTACAGCACGGGGAAGCCGAGCTGGCTCGGCCCGCCGCCCGCCATGCGGATGAAGCACCACGTCCCGGGGCAGTACTGCATGGGAGCGCCGAAGCCCAGCAGCGGCAGCGCGCAGAACAGGGCGCACAGAGTCGCGCCCAGCGCGCACAGCATCGCTCCCCGGCGCCGGGTGACGTGCCGCCGGTAGAAGTACGGGTGGCCCAGCGACAGCCAGCACTCGGTGGCCATGGCCAGCAGCAGCACGGTGGGGGCCAGCCCGAAGAACGCCATCAGGAAGGCGAAGAGTTGGCACAGCGCTCCCGGCTCGCTTTCCCCGCGGCCGCCCGCTCCCAGCTCGCTCAGGCTGCGGTTGTAGGCGTAGGCGGCCAGCACGATGGGGCTGAGCAGGCACTTGCCCAGCAGGTCGGTCACCGCCAGCCCGCTCACCAGCACGTAGAAGGCGGAGACCCGCGGAGCGCGGCCGGCGGCGGAGCGGGAGCGCCGTCGGTGCTGCCCCAAGAGGAGCAAAGCCAGCACGTTGCCCAGCAGGCCGGCGGCGAACAGAGCCGAGCTGGGCACCACCGACTGCCCGCTGGCGATGAAGCGGCTCTCCCGGCAGCGGTACCCATCGGCCGCCATCCGCCCGCT